>NW_026902137.1:7856734-8456734 GCF_033783945.1 Neopsephotus bourkii
ACATGAACTCCCAGGAGATGGGACACAAGTGATTTCCATTTTTGTATTTTATGCATCAGAATATCCCATAATTTCAACTGGTCATGTTCTGCAGAGCTCACCTTGGAGTCAGCGTGGCAACTGAGCTGATACCCTTCTTACTAAGAGGCACATACTGATACTGCCCCAGTAGCTGAACAGTACGCTCTGCCTCAGGGCTGGCATCAGCAGAGAAGCCCACATGTAACTTCAGTTCCCTTTCTGACTAAAGTGAGATGATTTATAAAGCAACTATGAACCACTGGAACAGTGTACCTTAATCACACTGTGACCATGAGGCCTGGTTTGCAATGGAAGTTACTCTGTCTCTCTCCTTGTGCGCACCCCACAGCTCCCCCAGCTGCAGGATACATGACTCTGTGTGTATGTATGAATACACACAATATTTCATAGCCATTAGAGTCCACACAAATGTTACTGCTCTTCGTGGGG
Organism: Neopsephotus bourkii; assembly: GCF_033783945.1. Classification (NCBI taxonomy): domain Eukaryota; kingdom Metazoa; phylum Chordata; class Aves; order Psittaciformes; family Psittacidae; genus Neopsephotus; species Neopsephotus bourkii. The sequence continues at coordinate 7,857,206 of NW_026902137.1, forward strand.
ATCATGACTTTTCACATTCCTAGGAGCATTTTAACTCCTTTTGTCTCAACTGAGAGCACTGTGCACCTTTGCAGCATTGGCCTGAAGTTGCTTGGACTGAATTACTATAACAACAAGGGTTTATGTGTGTTTTAAACTCAAACAGCAAACATCAAAGACATTAGGCTTTTTTTTTTGTGAGTAGCTGAGAGGTTGTAAGATCATAAGGTGGTTTTGTGTAATACCCAGAAAAATGGCAGTTCCCTTCATTGGTTTTCTGTAATACCCAAGTGTATTGAGTTCTGTACAGCATAATTGGAGTGTCTGAAAGGTTTCAGCCTTTATTTGTGCATGTTTAAATCTCTGTACACATTTGCATTAGTCTTGCACAGCTACAGACACCTCTGTATTCTAATGACTGCACGTGCAATTTAAGTAATTTTAAACCTTAGTGCATGTTTAATATGTATGCAAAATGTACATATGTGTAAAACTGGCAGAGGTGGAAAATTTACCTCTCAGGGAGTGATCTTAACACACTTAAGGAGTCTCGCACATTCCATGTCCCGATCGCTGTAAGAATGGAAACATTTTCATTGTGTAGTTGTGTATTTAAAAGGTGACTATGGCAACCTGAATTTCCCCACCTGTGGTACTAACAGTAGCTTACACAGTGGTTTCTTTAGGGTTCAATTTGCACTTTGTGTCCAGCTAGGAACTTCCTCCTCTGAACAACTTCCCGTGTATCTTCTGGGTACCATTTCCATTGAACCCTCTGTACACACCTGAAATCATTGCAAAATGGCAGTAATCTTTAATTTATTTAGCAGATTGGTTCCATGTTTGTGTGTTATTATTTCTGCAGTTAAAATAATGTAAAAATACAAATTCATCATCTTTGCATTCCAGGGAATGGGATGAGTAGGCTTCTGGAAGGCACAGACTGTCACAAAGGAGCTGATACGCACTCTAGGCTGCAACCCATCTCAGTAGGGATACTCAGAGTCCCTGCTGAATACCATCAAGACACTAACGTGGTTTCTTAAAACAGTGTGGGCAAACACTGGGCTTCAGTGACCTTGTATTTCTTCTTCCGTGCTCTCTTTGGAATGTCACACTACCATCAGGGGGAAGATCCATGCATCCCTTTCAGATTCCTCAGGATCTCACTTCCTGTCTCCTCTGCAACATATTGTGAACTGAAACGGATGCAGTTGTGCAGCACTGGAATTGTGTCGAAACATACTTGCAGTTTGTATGGTACAGACATTTCTAGACTTCCTCACGTTTTTGGAGGAAGGTTAAGACACAGACTTGAGATCCAATAAATCCTTTCCCAGATCTTCCAGAGTGACGTGACCTTGACCAGATTGTTTAACATCCTCATGCCTTTGTCTCTGCATCTGTAGAACCAGTTGCCACCTATAGAGATGTCCTGAAATGTCATTTGTCAAGATGTATAAATCATGAGCTGTATGATGGCAGTGAAAAGTTTATATTAATATTTTTACAGGGTGTGTAAGACAGTTCCCAGTGATGCTGATGTTTTTGCTATTGATTTGTGCAAAAGTTAAGTACTTTTTTGTTCAGGTGGATGTTCTTTGTTCACTTCTGTGTAGACTGAATGCATGGGGGAGTTCCTTTTGGGGACAGATCTTTAAGTAATGTGTAACAAGAATATACTTTAAACGAGGGTATTTTTGTACTCCAGTTTGATTTGTCAGAACTTTTTCAAATGACAAAGGATTTTCTTAGCCCTTTTTCCTCTTCCCATGCATTAGTTTTGGGAAAACACAGAACTGGATGTAACTATGAAAACCGACCTCTCCAATCACAGACAGAGTGTGTACAGTACCCGTAGGACCACCTGTCCCTGTAGTTATGTAGTAGTAATCCTAATACAGAAAAACTCCTGGCTACAGGAAAGTAACACACTACTTCCTACCCTGGAATGAGGTAATGCTGCAGTAATAAAGGTATTAATTCATGCACACAGTTGGAGCTTGCTCTGGATTTCCCCTGGAAAACAAATCTCTCTGTGGTCATGTTTGTGACCTGTAACATAACAGTGTGTTTCTCTTGGTTTTAATCCACAGACCATTCCTGTAGCGGTAAGTCCTTCTGCTGGGACAGTGGCAATGCGAACTGGAGTTCAGTGTGTTCAGACCACAATGCCAGTCCAAGTACGAAGAGTCTAACTGCTAACAAGGAGTCCATACAATTGTTGGAATAAATAGATCTAATAGAAATGTGAAAAATAAACACAGTTCTTTGGATTAACCTCAAAGGTTCAGACTTTAGCTTTGTATATGTGTACAAAGCAGTAACTACACTACATTAATGTAAAGCATTAGCGCTGGCTTAGAAAAGGTGAGGACAGGTAAGATCCCTATTAAATCTATGCTTCTTTTGTAAATAATGTACAATTTGTGGATGTCATTAGAGTACCATCTCCTTTTTATATTTGTATTGACTTTAACTTATAAAGAGCGTTTGGAGTTGGAAAAGGAAGGCTTAAAACAGCCTTATTACAAGCTGACGCTGAAAACTGGTCTTGGGAAACTGCCATTACGCATCAAATAATATGATCATGAGATCTGAACAATCTGATTTGCATTTGGATTGAAAACAATTTCTGCACTTTGAAACTCTTGTAGAATTTCTTTGAGCAACCAAGTGATGAAAAGAGTCTTTTTTCAGTTACTTGTATTGGGCAAATTGCAACATTTCTAATCTGTGTACCTGAAATACATAAAGATTTACATGGTTTTTTACAATGAGCAGTCCATTCAAATTTGTATTGTTTACAGATTAAGTTGAAATCTCATTCAGTCTAGTATCAGAAACGTTGGAAGGTGTGATGATGCCAGCTGGGTGTAACACAGTGTCTGATCATCGATAGCAAGGATTGAAAAGTTTGTTCCTGTGCTTCACAGTTCAGTTTTCTTTTCGTACAAATCCTCCCAAAGGACTTTGGACAAGAACCAGGTGCGGAGAAAAACATGGATGGGGAAAGGCAGGCAAAGGACTTTTGGTGCTGGGCCAGAGCATGTATTATTTATATGATGGGATTTATGTTTTTATGTAAGCATGAAGCAGTACAGTATGAGAGAAAGTAACCCATGAAAATGCCGTCTGTTACACTTATACTGTAGTACCATTTTGTATGTTGTGTAAAACGAAAGCATTGAACAAAGCAAAGGTGATGTATGTATATGAGAAAATTAATTGTATGATATCATTCCAGTACATTCTGTTGTACATTTCAGTCATGTTGATTTCTCCCATTGTTTATAAAAGAATGCGGTTTGTACAGTCTCCAGCTAGAACCCACTTTAGAGGGGAAAAATATTAGACGAAAACAAGCGAGAACAGACTGTTGGTGACTTGCAGTTGTGTCAGAAATAGCCTAGCTGGCCTTATTTGTGAAGCATAATTGCTTTTAGCATATGGAAGTATTTTTTCACATTTTCTTTGTATAAAATTTGTATTAAACTTAAATATCTTTTTTGACAGTTGTGTTTCTTTGTGACTCGGGCAGGTGGCGCACACACAATGCCCGCTGGGTGCCTCCCGCTTCCCAAGAAACATCACCATTCCTTTATTAAACTGTTTTAGAAAACTGGTTTGTGTTCCAGCTCCGTTCCAGTCCGAGTGAACGTTCCGTTCTGCAGCCTGCAGAGCCTCCATAGCTTCACTTGTGTTGGCACCTTTGAGCCTAAGCTGCATTGGCCAGTGAGTAAATAGAAGCCACTGATGTACAGACCTCAGTGACATCCATGTTCTGTCAGTTTTAACAGCTGCAGAGGGCTGGTGCTCGCTGTGTCACATCTGTTCACTCTCTGGTTGGGGTTGCACTGACACACATTGTCTTGTCAGGTGTATTTGTGGATTAGAAATGGGGACTTTGGTGGTGGGTATGGTTGTAGCCCTCTAAGAGGGCATGAGCTGGGTGAAGCTGTTGTGTGTGTCTGAATTGTCTGCTGGAAGGAACAGGGACGTAAGAAAATTGCTGACTTCAGAATCCTACTGTGAATGTTGTCCTAAGTTTCTGCTCCTGTAGTTACCTTGTTACATGCTCTTGTAAACCAACTAATGTTCCAACAAAGAAAAGCCCAAATCTTGAAAGCTTGGAATGATGTCTTGGCCTTCCCTATGTAAAGTGAATCCTGGTATCACTGAAACAAGGTCTTCTGTCAGGAGGAAAAAGGAAAGAAATGGCCAAGTCAGAAACTGTTATAGGAAACCACATGGCTTCTGGGAGCCTGTTCCAACCAGTTGGTTGGTTGGTTTTATGCGCATTGTTTTTTCTGTAAAGAGTTGTTTTCTTTCCTTGTGTAAAATAGCAGGTGAGCAAATCCTAGTAAAGATTTATGTAAATACATACTTATAATTCCCAACAAGAGTTACTGGGTCAACATCCAAGGTACCATCTTGAACCTTGGGTAGCATGGTTTAGTGTGAGGTGTCCCTGCCCATGGCAGGGGGGTTGGAAATGGATGATCTTACAGTCCTTTCCAACCCTAACCTATGATTCTGTGTTCTGGTGACTGCAGTTTTTGTGTATTTTGGCCAGTTATGGTACAAAGTTAACTGTCGCTTTGAGGATTGCTTTTGTGTTAAGTGAAGGAAGAATGCATCTCTGGCTTGGACATCATGGGAGGAGATGACAGTGATGTGAATTTAAAAGGCTGGCTGCAACTTTATTTAATATATGATTGAACACTTTGAGTAGGCATAAGCTGCATCCATCATTTGTGTCTAGAGTCTCCCTCTTCCCTGTGGAGTGTGTCCCTTGTTTATTGTGGAACAAAGTTTGGGAAAACATCCTGTGCTGGGTCTGGAATTTTTACCTCTGATGGTGCAGGTTCCTCAGTTGGGATACCAGGCTCAGTCCTGGGCTGAGTTCGTGGCCGTCCTTCTGTTGTCTGGCTGCATGGAGGGATGCCAGTGATGGAGTATGGAGTTGATTGGGGCAGGGGTAGCACATTGTACACAATTAAAAGCCCTTTTGGCCACATCCCATCCTGGGGACACTTGTCTCCCCGCTTCAGCTACAGGTACAGGATGTCCTTTGGGTTTGCATCCTCTATTATAACCACCTGAAAGGCATGCGGGTTATCACTGCTGACTGCTCTGGTTTTGGAGACAAAATTAACTTGGAGTTTGAGCGTAGAAATCTCTGTATTATTATCTTCCATTGTCATTTGAGCCTTCAGGAAGGAGGGCAGATGGGTGCTGGTGATCCTCATCCGGGCCAGTCAACTCCGAAGTTTTGCCAAACGGTGGCAGCATTTCCCCAGCTTTAGTGTACCTTGGGCAGGCAGGAGCTCCTGCAGCACTGGGGTGCTCTGCGGTTTAGCGTTAGCTTTGAACGGTTTGCTCTGGATGGAGCTCACCACAGGAGCCTGGCACTGGTGGAGGAGTTTGCCGGGCTGCGGAGGGGCTGCTGCGCTCAGGTGGGAGCACTGTGGCTGGTCTCTGCATGCAGGGTGAGCTCTGCTGCCACCTCTTGTGCTGGTGCACACTGAATCAGCTGCTCGGTGACTGAATCACAGCAATGGAAGTGGTGAAGTTGTAGAGGAGCACGGAGCAGCCAAGAGGAATGCAACCCATCCGGAGACACTCCCAAGTTCCTCCTCGGCGCAGGTCTGTCAGGGCAGAGGGGTGCCGTGGGTTCTGCTGCCTGTGGTCAGCTGTACCCTGAATGTAGCACTTGATCCATTACAGAGATGGATATACAGGACTAAAGTCCCTCCGAACACTTACCCTTTCTCCGGGAATCTGGAGTCTGGTTCATAAAATGGTTGTAGAGCTGCACCAAAGCGCTTTAGAAACAAGGAGATTTTTTGCTTTCTTCCCTTTTAAAAAATGCATTTTATACAAACCACCACTTCGCTACTTGCCCAGTGTTAGCTCTGCTGTGCTCACCTTGGCTGTCAGTGGTGCAGCCCATAGGATAATGGCCAAATGTGGAGAATCTGGGCTGTGACTGCAGGGTTTTGAAGTGCACCTCATGAACCACAGCTGCCTGGGGCAGGAATGGGACAGCTGCATTCCTGCTTTGTGCAGCTTACAGTAGCCCTGCAGCCTTTGGGAGGTCAGGCAGGGGAACCAGAGGAAAAACTCCCTACAGGAAATGGGCAACCAGTGAGCCTGTGACATGTTCTTCCATCCCCAGTGATGGGTGTATTTTTGCAACTGTTCCTCTGCAGTTCCCCAGCTGTGTTCTGTTGTTGCATCTGAACTGTTCAAAGCTGGGCAAGGGCAAAGAGGGATTTTTGTACAAGCTGTTTCCAGAAACAGCTCAGATACAGATTCTGGTTTAACAAAGCAAACAGAAATGTGAAGACCAGACCCAAGAAGTGTGTCCCTTTCGGAGCGTGTCATCTCAATGGGCTTCTGTGGTTGGCAAGAGCCACATTTACTTTGTGTTGCACTCCATGACTTCCCAGGCAGTTGACAGCAGATGGGTGCAGAGACTCCAAGGACAAGGTTAAGGTGGGGTGGGGTGTTTTGTTTCAGCCCTTCACCTGAGGAGGATGCAGGGATGAGCAGGGGCACGGTGTGACTCAGCGTCAGGCTTTGGCCACAGGAGTGGATGTGCGGGCGCAGGGTGGCTCACAGGAGGTAGGTGTAGGAGCTGCTGCTCACACCCGCTGAGCTGTGAGACCTGCCAGAGCTTTACACCAGGCCCAAGCACGGGCAGAACGGGAACCTGGTAACCAGCGTGAACACAGCGTTGCAGAGTAAAAGAAATCAGCTTTTTAAAACTGCCGGTTACGGAAAACCATTCAACATGTTCAGGAAAAGATGCAGGAAGCTTCAGGGAAAAATAAATCAGTACTCGGATAACTGACTCAAGGCAGGTGTCGAAATCGGAATTTCAAGGAGCAGCAATGAGGTCACTGACAGGGCGCTAAACGCTGAAGTTGTGCTTCCTCTTAGGAGTCTCCATCCCTGGCATTTGTTCTTCTTTCAAAGGTTTTATTTAGCAGAGTGCTTATCTTGCGAGCATCAGTCAGTTCTGCATTGAGTTTGGTCTCCTGGACTTGTGTTAAAATTTCCTATTTGTGACAGTCCTACAGCTGGAAAATCCTGAGGCAAAAATCCTGCTCCATGTGCTTCCCAGCAAGCAGCACCTCTGCTAGAAACATCCCACCTTGGTTGGTGGTGTACTTGGCCTGGCAAGCAGCTCTTGCCAGTGCCTCCAGAGCAGGTATGAAAGGATGGTTTTGGCTATGCCTGCTCCTAACAAGCGTAGCTGACAAGTTTTATGGCTGCTACCTTTTGAGCCAAAGACTGAGATTAGATTATTTTGGCAGAAAATCCCCTCTCAAGCTCTAGCAATGAATCTGTTTCTTGAGGTGAATGTTCGTTGGACATTTGGAGCATCACCTGGGCTGTGTAACATTTGTGTCACACTTGTGACTTGTGTAACCAACCCCCCCTTGTTTGATCTTGATTCACACATGAGAAAGGATTGTACTACTTCTGTACTGCATCTCTCTCCAACACCTTGCTCCAGTGGGGCTCAGATCCTTCCCCATCAAGCAAGTTTTAAAAGCAAATGAGATTCATCCAGGCCCACAGAATCGCAATGTTCTGACAGCAGAAGGAACTGGTCTGCTCAGCAGAAATCCTAAAGCTGAAGCTTACTTGTGGATGCATTTATTTACATAAAAATAAATATGCACAGCTGCAATATTTGTTTGCTCTTTACCTTCCTTTGCAGGACAAGCCAGATTCACCAAGTGGCCACATTCTCTCCTGCAGGCACAGTCACCAGCTCTCTTCAGTCTTTGCCCCACCAACGGATGAGAGTTGCTGGCCACAGACTCTAGTTTGCCCCAGAGGGGCTTTGTTCAGAGCCTACCCTCACAACAGGAAGGATGTATCCTCCATACACCTCTAGGCCCAGGAGTAGCTGGAGAGAAGGGAAGGCAGGTAAGCTAGTCCCCCTGAATGTAAACATGTTTTTATTTAATGCCTTTCACTCATCACAAGGTACTTTCTTTCCCCTAACCCAGCTCCCCAGACCGAGATGGCAGCATAAGGCACCGTGTAGACACATGCACAGTCCACATACCATCTATGTAAGATTGAAAAACACAGCTATAGTTCTTACCCAGGACCATGTGTCCTTATTATTAATGTACACAGTATGATTCTCCCCAGAGTTTGCTCTGGAGAAATGAACTATTAATTTAGAATGGTAAGACCTTCCCCACCCACCCACCCCAAAAAGCCAAATGAAAACCACAGGTACAGAGCTGAATACCAGAGTAATGAGATTAGTTCATAAATTAAAAAAATACAAAAAAAAAAGGAGAAATCAACCATTTCACTCTTCTCAGAAGGTCCCACTGATGGATGTCCTGTGCAGAGACTCCTTTCTTGTGTCCTCTTCCCCCTTCAAAAGCAAGAAAACTGACAGATAGACCCAAGTCTCATAGCGTTTGGTGCTGATGGTAAAAAGGCAGTCACAGCTCTATGCATCCAGCTTAACCATTCAACAGCAGGTTTCCCCCAGTGAGTTATCTGAAGGCTTTTCCTCTGTCCAATGTTCTTTGGCTGCAGGTTCTTAAAGGCTTCCACTGAAAGGGTTCTCCTTCCAAAACCAGAAAAACTGCAGGTGCCGTGGGATTTTTGTACGAGGGAAGTTTTGAGGAATAGGTGGAACCGATGCCATAGTTTGAGTGAAGCCCTCACAGTTCTAAGATGTTGGGGTCTGCTACAAATATTCAAGTTCCAAGGCGTGCCGGAGAGCTTCCAGGTCCGCGTGACAAGAGATTCTCCAGAATGGCATGTTGTGCTAGAGTGAAACCAAAAGAGGGCATTTTTGGGTTTTTGGTTTAATACTGAGATCAAAACAACTTTCTTAGTTTGCACACTCGGGAACAAGCTTAGTACTTGGGCCAGTGGCTTGTCAGGAAGGCCAGGAAGGCAGGCAGGGGGAAGTCTCTATTTGCTGACATACTTTCTATGCAGAAAAGAAGACAGATCCTCCACAACTTAGGAGCGCCCTGCTTCAGAGATGCTGGAGGATGCAGGGACTTTGTGATGGTACTAGCTACTAAACTTTACTCTCCTTTTTTTCCATGGATTAATTAGGAATGTTTCTAGAACTGCAGTAGTTCTGGAAGTGTTGGTGAACATCACCAGAGAAAGCTGTTGTCAGCGTTTCACAGACTCAATGATAGATATCGTAAAAGGAAGTTATTAAATTCAGAAAAATGTAAACAAAAGAATAAAGTCCCACACAGCCAAAATGCTTCCTAAGAATTCCCTGTGCAAGTTAAGTGGAAGAGCAGGTCATATCCCCTGTCTTGTAAATATAGGAACTGGCATCATTGCTCAGATCAGTTATTCATTGCTGCCTCAGAGAAAGGTGTGATAGGCAGGGACCTGAGGTGGGAAGTGTAATCTGGCAAGGTATGAACAGCTCTCTGAAAGCATGATAACAACAGAATTCTGCAGTCATTAGCAATACCCCTGTAGTAGCTTGCAAAGAGATAACTTGAAAATAAGTAGAACTTGCTTTTAGATGTTAAATAGGACTTCTCTTGGAATGTTCTGGTGAGCCTGGAGTTTGAGCTGGATTTGTTTCTTCTCCAAAATACTTAAAGCAGTTTTACTTTAGATCAAAGACACAGCTCATTTCTGTACTGAGATTTTCTAACATTTGAGATTGGGATTTTCTCAGCTTCCTCCCAAAATACCCATCCCTGCACAGTCCGTGATGTGTGTGCAGTAACAGATGTATAGAAAGCTTTAACTGCCAGAGCTTACTGCCCTTCCTGCGTGGCAATAAAACTTCTGAGTATTTCATCGCTGTAAAATCCACTGTAAATGTGCTGCTTCTGGATAAATACTTTGGACAAAGAGTTAGAGAATATATACTTCCTAGCAAGTGATTCTGCTGACGGGAGCTGTGCCTTTCCCGTGTGTGTGCCCCTTTTGCCTGTGTGAAAACCTCCAGTGCTTCCAGGTGTTTATTTTAGAGTGTCTATTTACACTCCTCTAATGTTTAAATACAACTCAAGCTTCCCTTTGCTATGCTGCCTATCAGTAAACAAATGTTTCCTTCAAGCTATTGATCAGTGTGTAGACAGCAAGCAAACACATCTGAAGCGATTGGACTCCACTGCTTTGCAATTTCACTTTATGGGGAAAAGTTATTTCCTTCTCCCTCTGCCTGCTCTGGTTCTTATTAAACCCCTTCCATTACATTATCTATTTTTCTTTCTTAACCAAGCAGAAGACTTGGCCTCTCAGCCCCTCCTGTTGTTCAGCATTTACAGATTTATCACTCATCAGACAGGTGAAGAAAAACAACCCACTAAAATGGAGATATTATCAGTGCTGTCGGCAAAACAGTGAAAGGCTCTGCCTGCCCCCCCTTTTTGTGTGTGTGTAAAGCTCAGGTGTGTAGAAGCCTTGACTAATGATTGTCATCAATCAAAGGAGGTGACAGCCCAGCAAAGAATGTGCTCTGCTAATGGGAGAGCTGCTTAGGCCAGGAGACACAAGCAAGAGGGCTCTTGAAATCCTGGCATAGAGGATTGTTGAACCTTGCCACTTCTTCATAGAGCCAGAGTGCCCTCGAAGCCTTTGATGCAGTCATGTTCACTGACCCACTGCCTTTGAAGTATGGCACTGGGCTGTCAAAAGCAGCAGGCTATTATCACTTCATTCATGCATTTTGGACTCTTCTCTGACAAGTCCTTAACCCTTCATGAACTAGAGAACCAGCTGCAGGTTTTGCTAGCTTTACAAGGTGGATACAGGTATTGTTGCTTGCATTGTGCCTATTAAAAAATAACTAGTTTGCTGCAGGTAGGACTCATGCAGTCAGTTCTTGCATCTCAACCCATGTGCAATGCTCCTGAAGCAGCTCAATCCCATTTCTGCAGGCACATCAGGAGCGCAAGACCTAGGATGCACGAAGACATCTTGCAAATAATGCTTGCCATTAACAAACTGTATTCCTGTCCCTGTAAAGCCAAATAAATAGAGATTTCAGGCAGGTTTCTGCTGGAAATAAAAACTTTGGCTGTCCAGTTCTAATGTTGTACAACCCAGCTGATGTACCCGACTGCTTTCCTTCAGGCCTTTGATTGTTGCTCTCCATGTTTCCAAGACTCCTACACTGATATTCCACATGCATGGCAGAAGGTACTCCTTGCTCTATCTCTGGCTGTGACCCCCCAGTCACTGTAAGCAGGCTGCAAGCTTTGGTGTTCTCAGATTTTGCTTTTATCTCTTCCAGGCTCTAGGGTTCCAGCTTTTCTCATCTTACAGTCTACCCAAAGCAAAGAAGCTTCAACTGGTATCTAAAACTCCAGTTCTCATTTCCCAATGACTGGATACTAATGACTCAAAGACTCAACTGGAAGCACAGGTTAGTCCATTTAATTCTTTCTAAGGCTATGAATGCAAGCAGGCCACATCTCTGCACTGAGCATGAAATAATACTGAGGGCTTGTTACTGCTGACCATGCTGCTTTTATAGTTTCTGTTCTACTTTGTATTTAGTACATCTTCCCAATCTCACTGTGCCTGTGAAATTAATCACATTGATCCACAGATCCCTCATAAAGGCAGCAATGCAGTACTAGTCCTTTTGTTGTTCACTCTAAAGATGTTACATCTTATGATCTCCATGATAATAAATATAAATACATGTATGTATAGATGCATAGTAGAATTAGTAATTGAAAACTAATTACAATAATTCAGAACTTACAAAAGCACCATATGTAGATCAGAAATTCACTTGCCTGCAGATCTGATATCACACACTGAAGTTTTCCTTTTCATATGTTTAAAGCCATCTTTATTAAGTAAGAATGATTCCAGGAATATCTGACACAGCAACTACGTGAGAAACAGCATCAGGTGCCAAGGTGGGGAGGATTTACTGTATGAAACTTCTCCTGAGGTTTTGAATATTTTGCATATTAAAAAATGAGACCAATTGCAAACTGTTTCAAATGGAGGGAGCTTCATTAAATGCTTCAGTAAAGAAAGGGTCATTGAAATGAAAACTTGGAAGAATCCAGCATGACATCCAGAAACGGTACCTTTTTTGCTCCCTGCTCCTCTTCAACACCATCTCCTATTACAATGTACACGGCTTTCCTTCCAAACCTTTGCATTATTCTTTCAAAACAGCTCTCTTTCCCTAAGCAACAGAAGAGAAGACATTTTTTTATCTAAACACATACAGCAGGGCTGTATTCATACATTCAGGTGCTGGAACTGCAGCTGGGACCTAACTAAACTTGCTGCTATTTTCCTTGCTTTCTTTTGGAATTAGAACCTAACTGAATCTCCATCTGAGATGGACTGTCTATATCTCAAGACAGTTACTAGCGTTTTCTTTATCAGCCAAAGAGTTTCAGGTGCTGCCAGTTTTCTGTAAGCTGTGTGATTTTGATGCACTGCTTAGACCCACAGTTGGTTGACTGATGTGACACTCAAGAGCCCTCTTCTGTTCATTCTGGTTGCAGTCAAAATATGAAAATGCAAACCTCAGACGTTCTAACACACCAGAAAGAACAGAATGCAACAAAAGCCCCAAGCCAACTCTACCAGTATTTCTTACTCACGCAGCTTCAAGCTCACCCAGCACACTCGACCCCAAGTAAGAGGATCCAAACGGTGTTCCTGTATGTAACAGGTCCAAGTAGACTTCCTTCCTCCTAGCTGGGTGCAGTTGAACATCCCACACCCAGTATAGATTCCATAGAGTGGTGAGTATTTTTCAGGCTCATTCCCCCATGGAAACTCTTTGAAAGACTGATTTTTTTTTCCCTTTTTTTTTCCTTTTTCTTCTTTCCCCCCAAGTCTGTACTGGCTGAACTGTGGGCAGTCAGGATGTAAATTATATATTTAGCTCCATGTATAAACATGGAGCTAGAAAAAACCCCCGTACATTGTTTGTTGCAAGAGGGTTGGATGGAGGTGCCTGACTTGACTTAGGGACAAAACCTCAGTGTATTTTTGGTGAGGCCTACATTAGTTTGCTCTTACCTGTTTTTGTTGCACTGTAAATGTTTTCAATGGGGAAGACAGTACCCAGTCCATAGAGAAGCACTTTAGCAAGAGCTGGTATAAGCTGAGTTGTTGTGACCAACACATTCACACAGTTAGGCCTGAAAAACAAAAGTTAGTAGAAGGTGTAGTCTGTGTTTCTCTCTTTTACTCTGGTCTGAAAGATGGTAGGAAGAAAACCTGTCTTGCCACTGGAAGTTCCCAAGCCCCTGGGAGATTATGCAGCTAGAGGAAGACAATGTGAGTACTGGTAATGTCACTGAGCAGCTTAGTAGAACGAAAAAACATAAAACAAACTAGTAGCAGTCATGCAGCCTTACTGCATGCATGCCAGAAGCTGTTTTGTGGGAATGTATACACTATGTAGTAGTGCATGTAGTAGTGTCTGTGCTTTGAGGGAACATGTTTAGGGATAGAAAGACCCTTTTCTCCCTTTCCTACTCTTCTGTAAATCTGCTCGTATGAAAAGTGTGCCACAGATGAGGCAGCCGAGGAAAGGCAATAAAAGAACTACTTCTTTTGCTCAGGCCATCATCTCAAGCTCATCCCAACCCTTTGTTATTCAGGTTTGCCAAACGTATGTAGACAAGGCTTCCACAGATTTGGCCAGCAAAGTCACTATAAATGTGTCTTGATTTGTTCAGAGGGGGGAATAAAGGGAACCAAAGAAGATCCTGGATCAAGCCTGTAGGCAATTCTTTAAGTTGTTCTTACCGGGAATGTATCAAATTCAGCGCCTTCAGAGCATGTGTGAGCCAGAGATCAGTCAGCGCTTCCAGTTCTGCTCTTAACTGCAGCCAGGTTTCCCTCTTAGGAGCTCCTATTAAACCTGTAAGCAGGGAAAGCATCTTTGCAGAAGCACAGAAAGGGAGCTGCATGGCTTTGTATGCAGAATGCCAAGGGGCTTCTGTCCGTGCTCTGAACCCTCACTCTCCCACTGTTCTCTCTGGTGCAGGATGACCCCTTTGCCTACTGCCACACCACTCCAAGGCTGAGGGACACAAAGCCTGACTGCAGCTCAGCTTCCTTCCTCTCCAGCAGAATGGTATCGGTCACCCACAGGCTGTGGGGCCTCATTAGAACTCATGGGCAGCGAGCAAGGGATGCAAGAGCTGTGTACAGTAGGTAGTGACCTGAGCTGAGAGGCACCTGAAGCCAGGATAGTTTTGTTTTTCCTGCAAAGCTATGAACCACTTCCAGTACATGTGGATGTGGGTAGGGTTCTCCAACCAAAACAAACCCCTGGTTGTGGCGAGAGAGACCTGAGTTTTACTTCTTTCTCCTTCTAGTCAGAGACCTGGCACTGATGTCCTAAAAGGTAAGCAGAGCAGCCTATTGAGAGAACTGTCTGGAGAGGAAGGAAGATATCTGGTGATATTGTTTTGGGAGAGTTGAAAACAAGTAGTTATGATACAAGAATGCCTTCAGACAGAGATCACCCACGTGTTCTGTGAAAACAAAAGGCATATTTAGTTTTGAACTGTTTGCTTGCTTACTAAGCTTTCTGGAAAACTGAAGAAGATCACTTTCCTGCCTAAGAAATTATAAAATAAAGCCCCACACTTCGACTTAAGTCCCTCTTGAACCACTAAACCAGGTATTTTAGCATATCTCCTGCAAATCCTATGCAGAACCTTCTTTAAGGATGGCTGCTGAAACAGTTGGTCAGCTCTCTGTTAAGTACTTTTATCAGGATGCTTGCTACACCTCCTCCAGAGATGACCCAGCAGGGTCAGAAGTATTTGGGGAGTTGAAAGGCAGGCTTGTTGCCTGGCTAGGGACACTTACCCCCTACATTGTTTTTGTAGGTGTTGTACATCTCTTTGACCCGACGGTAGCGGAATGCTAATTTCCTCATCCAGTCAACTCCCCCATGCACACCGGAGCCCAGACACAGATTTGTGCTGGCAGCAGAACTGTGAAAGCCATCCGCAGAGAAGTTATACGTGCTGGGAAAGGGAGGAGGGAAGGGGAGAGGTCAGTACATTGCAGTCTATACAGTGCCAGCAGGGAGTGGAAACAGTTGAAAAGAAACGTAAAGACAAGTGGCAGCAGCATTACACTCGGGACACACTGTGCAGAACTGGAGTTCATCTCTCGCATGGTTACTAGCACAGATTAAAAGGCATTCTGACTGTAAACACAGTGCAAGTTACTCAGCACTCCCTGCCAGTTCTCTGGACTACAAAACACCTGTGTGTCCTCAGGTCACTGCACTTCCTCACCTGCCTCTTGCCCAGGCTGCTGAAGGAACTGCAGAAATACATCCTAAAGGAGAAAATCCTGGTGTTACCTTTTACTACTTGGCTATGTGGCTACACAGGCTCTGAACACAAATTAGACCAAGAAAAAAGATTAAGAAATTAACTAAAGGAGCCTTAACTGCCCGCACCGTGTGAAGTTTTTGTTTACTTTTGTTTTAAAACTGAGTTAATACTTCAAAGCAACTCTACAGTAATTACCACAATGAACTGGGGCAAGCGTCAGTTCCACAAACACCTTAAACAGGCAGTTTCTCTGAAGGAAGCAATCCTGCCTTCTGCCAGACATTTACTCCTGTCTTCAGCCCTCCTCGATGCCCCTTTCTCTGTACCAGCACAGGCTGGTACAAAGACTTCTTCAGCACTGAGGTGAATCAGATCAGGGAACTGTTCCAGTTAAAAGAGAACAGAACTAAAAAAAAGAAGAAGTTACTTTTCATCTGGATTCCCTGGTTTGGGAGTCAGGGCATGGAAAGAGCCAGTACCAGCTCATGTCATCCTCAAATGTTTGCTGGATGACAGCATCAGGACCGGTTTCATGGTCTGAGCAGGTCTCAGACTGAGCTGCGATGGGAGAGGGCAGCTGCAGCTCATGGGGGACCAGTTGGTCAGATCAGGTCACAGACCCAGTGGATCTGGATAAACTCAACTGGAAGCAGAGCAAAGGAAGGGACAGAAAGGCTGAGGGGGACAGACTATCCTTCTCAGGTGCAGCCTGAAGCTAGCTCCGCTTATAGTGCTTCTGACACCTCACTGGGGGAGTAGCCAGTGCTTGTACATTCACATCCTGATTTACTGCATAGTAATTTCCCTATCTAGAGAGCCCTGATGCCACCCTATTTCTGCATTAGAGCATCCAGATAGGAGTAATTATGCTTAACATAGTGCAGTCAGCTCAGCTTCATTTCCCACACAGACAAACCAGGAGCAGCTGAGAAGTATTTCTGAAACAACTGAAACCACTCAGGGAGGGGCTTTTCACAGAATTCAAGATGTGTTGTTAGCATACAGATTTTCCATTCACTCAAGGTAAGTGGACTGACTGAGATAAACCCCAAAGTAATGTTTTAATCAATGTCTGAGCAAGTATCCAGCCTCACCTGCTTACAGGCCACTGGAGGCAAAGGACCTAAATAAATATGTGCCACTTCAGTGCATTGCAGAGCACAAACTATCAGTTCAGTTACAGCAAGAAATCTTTCAAGTGTTCTCTGCAGAAGAAAAAGTCTCTTCCCTAAAACACTTCATAGTTTTCCATGCTGTTTCTGCACCCATTTCTCATAATCACCAGCCAGAAAAACATAAAATATAAAGCTCTATATGAGCTCTTCCCATTTAATTATTGTGCCAGTTATCATGACTCTGCTGCCAACACTTTAGTAAAGGTGATGTAATTGTACAGAAGTATTTTTTAGGTACATGATAATCTAACTTAGATAATAATGTTTGGAGCAATTTTGAGATAAGTTTCTACCAGTAACAGAACTCTGGCATGGCAAGGTCCATAAATCTCACTGCTGAGCCCATGTATTACAGGTTGGGCAGTGGGAAATCTTTTGATATGGTTTTGAAGCATTTTGGCCATACCTGCACTAAGTGGCTGGCCAAATCACATCAGAAACCAGTGTAGACTGACTGGAGTTTAAGCTAATTTTAAGTGTATTTCCCAGAATGGTTCAAAGCTCAGTACAGTCAGGGCCTGACAGTAGGCACACACATATTAATGTGAGAAAGGGGATTCTGTGCTTCTGTGTGCTTAATGCAGACAGCATGGAGCCAGGAAAGGGAGGGGGTGCATGACTGAGAATGTTATTTTACATCACTGACCAGCCCCCTCCTATTTTCAAACAGCTGGGGACTACCTGACCTGCAGCTTCCAGGAGATCCCGTACCTTAGATCCTGACCATTATCATCTGATGATACATCATCTATGTGGATCTGGTCACAGTCCTGAGAAGTGTATGGAAAAAAAATACAGCAGTAAGTAAATGCTTTGGAAAAAAACCTGAAAGAACATAATGAAAAATTGCATTAAATGTAATATTAAGAAGATAAAATCTTAGTATTGTCTGGCATAGTCTAGCCAGTTAATTGTTAGGAACAAGCATCACATAGCACTTGTACAAAATATGACTAGACAAAGAGTGTGTATGTGAGATCTGCCATTATCTAAGGGCAAAACAGTTCTTGAATACTACAGTAAGTGGAATTCCCTCCTATGCAGACAGGAGGGAGAGAGATGCTTGGGTTTCTGCCAGGAAAACTGTGGTTTTAAAACTTTGTATGCATGATAAGGCAGAGATTTGGCAGCCTGTTCCCCTGCGAGAATACTGCTTTTGACAGGAGGTGCATGCCCACATAATTACCCAGGCAGATCTGTCCCAAAGAACTTTCCAGAGCTGCCTGTCCTGCCAGTGTTTGTTCTGAGGGGGCTGAGCTTCCTTTGATGTGCAGGGAATCTGGACAGAAGCACTGAAGGCGGCAGCCCTTCCTAGCCCCAGCCACAGACAGAGTGAAGGAAGAATGTGTGTCAGTAATGAGGAAATCTATGCACAGGAAGTTTAACCAGAGTATATACTTGGAGCTCAGCCTGCATGAAGCGTGTACTCTAGATCTTATCTTCCAAAATTCTTCGTTGTTTGAATGGTGGAGGCCCTGCCTCAAAAATTTGAGAAATGTGATTTCTTTGGTCTCTTTCCTAGTCTTAGCATTAAGATTAGAAAGAGTTAAAAACAGGAAGCTTCTCCCACCACCTTAAATCTCCTTTCTTCATGACCCTTGCGAGTTAGAACAAGACAGAAAGCCTTCATTCAAGCTGATGAACTCTTATCTTTTGCTCTGGTTGATTTTTCAACAGAAGAAAAAAGGGCTTGGTACAACAGGATTCCAAAGTCAGAACAACTGCAACTAACCAGGGTATAGTTAGTTTTCACCTCTACATTATTCTGTAAACCACAGAATTTGTCTTACCTTCTTTACACAATTAGAAGTTTATGAGATACTTTAAACAAGCCCTTTTAAAAAAAAAAAAGAAAATCATCCCCAAACAATTAACCAGATTTGTTATCAATGGCGAAATGTCACAGGTAGTTCTTGTTCATGAGGTTTTCTGCAGCATTTGAGATAATGCTCAGACACAATTTTATCTTGTTCTTGTCCTCTTATCAACCTATAACTGGGGTGTGTATTTCTGCATATAATTGGAGCCAAGAGGCTAAATAGCAGATCTCTGCTGGCATCTCTTTCTTTTTCTCCCCTCTAGCCCCATTATTTTTAAGCTTCCCTCCCAGTGGCTGTTGTGAGCCATGCTGGGAAAGTATTGATGCAGTCCACTGCACTTCAGTTGTGTGATGCAGGGCATTAAGTCAGGGGAAAGGTATTTGCGGACAGATCTGTTTTTCTCATTTGTGAATGAATTGTTCTGTACACTGAAGTGTGACAACAGTAGCTATCACATTTCTAACTTAATAAAATACCATGACACTTGGTGAGACGCTACCTCATAGTCCACCGGCTGAGCCTATCATGTTACTGGGTGAAACACAGGGAAGCTGGTTAAAGCAGAACATGGACCATGTTTTACTGCTTGGTTACAAGACTAATTTTTCGTTCTTGCAGAATTTCTTTGAAATCTTAGTGAGCAGGGAATCAAGGCAGGATATCTGGGCTGCTGCAAAGGAGAACCAGATTGTTGGAGTGGATGTCTGCAGTGGGAACACATCCCAGTTTTCACATCTGCTGACTTTTTAAATGATGCTCTAGGATCTCTGAGGGATATGATGTGTGGCATATACAGCCTGTAACGGAGTCAAACCTGTGAGACCTCAGCCAACCCTCACAGCTCTGGGAACTGAACTGTTTTTACTGTTGTGGTATCTCTAGGTCAGTCTGTGCCACACAACCTGCCTCCAGGTGGGACCAGACCCCTGTACCTACATGTGAAGGAGCCTGAGCTAATGCAGACTTGAAACAGTACTGCAGGCTTGGAGAAAGCCTCTGCTGCCTCCTTGTGAAACACAAGCTGTTCCTGAGGATGCATGGAGAAGCGCCTTCTGTTATTGCTTATGCTCGCTCTGAATGCTGTCGAGGTATGTCTTGTGCACATATGAAAACAACTGATGAATGCACAGCTTGTCACTGTTTGTATATCAGGACCGTGTGAGAGATTTTTAAACATCTTATGGATTCATTGATCAGCCAAGCTCACATCCCTCATTAGGTGGGGAGTTAACAGTTCCCAGAACACAAACCCTCCAGGGATGGCTCTGAAAGGCAGTAACTTGTAAACACACTAATCCCCTATCCCCTTGTTTGTTAATTCCTCACCCGCTTGTCAGTTCTCCTGTCCTTAATGCCTGTTTTTCAGAGTGCTAGACAACAGTATCTCCAGAGGCACTGGAGGCAGAAGGTACTATTCTTTAGCCAGCACTGCACTGTGAACAAAAGGCATCTGGGAGAAAAAGCTCAACCCTGGAAAGCTCAGAGTTTGTATTTTTGCTTCACTGTGATCTGTAACCCCAGTGTCCCAAAAGGGGAACAGAAAGTGTTCCTTTCAACTGAATATTTCCTGATATATGCTGCAGTGAGATCCCGGCACACAAGTACACAACCTCTTGTGTGGCCTATACTTATGCTTATATGCCATATGAGGGGACAAATTAGTGTGGCAAACACACACTTGTATGATTTCAATATGGGCCTCAGAAAACAGAGGCCTTGCTTGCGTGGGTTATGTTGCAAACAACCTCCTGAACAGAGCAATGCTTGTGCCACTGCATGCCCTGGAAGTGCAATGCACAGCCTGCCTTTGTCAAGGTTTGGTGCCTTGATCCTTTGTCATGGGGCAGCACATCTGTAGTGTGCCCCATCATCCAGACTGCTGGGCAGCTACCCTGCTGCTTGCTCGGTTACAGCTTCTCTCACGCCACTCCAACACAGAAGATGCTCAGAAAAGGGTTTGAATGTTTTTAGCTTATTTTGTCCTGTACAGACCAGTGTTATACCACATGATGGTGCTAACGTACATGGTAATGTTTGTGGGTCTAGAACTGAATCAGCTTCTGTGCTTGTTTTTTACCAATTTCTTCTTTCTGTTCTAAGAACATAATTCACCATCTTTTTTTTTTGTCCAAACCTTGCGCTTGGTGATGTATGATCCTTAAGTATGACCTTCTGAATACTCAAATCTGACTTACATTTATCATCCTAAATGAAGGAGTAGGGTGGTTAATGAACAGAGATGGATGACTATTGCTGCAATTCCTTCCACTGAAATTTGCTTCTTTTTTTCAAGCAGCAACAAAATAGCACTACTTACACAAACGGTTTTAGTTATCATCTTTGTATGCCCTCCTGTGTTGTTCCTCCTAATCGTACTTCATTTCATGTTTTAGAGCAGTAAGTAAAGCAAGGAAAAAACTTGTTTTAAAATGATTTGCCAACTTCTATTTTTGCAAGAGTCTAGATAGGGAGAAGTTTTCCAGAGGGTGACTTTGTGCAGGACATGGAGCTTTGTTGCATTAGATGGTAAGATCTGATGGGTGGAAAGTGCTGGTTGCATATTAAATATTATCACTCCTTATACAGTACCCTGCACTTCCAAACAGCAGCTTCCACTTCCCCCTCCCGAAGGAGGACTTTTTCAGTTTGTACTTCTCATAACCTCATCACCAACTCCCTCTTTGAAAAGAGCTGAAAGAGGAAATATCTGTCAGTTCAGGTGTTGGCCACTGCTTGTCTTCAAAAGGAAATGAAAAATCTCAGCAAGTGAACCCTCAGATTCTAAGGAGACAGGTGGCAGGAAAGGTTGTACCTCCTGTAATGCGAAGGACCACAGTGCAATTAAGCAGTGAAGGAACCAGGAGTTCACACTGAACTCAGCAGGCACACAAAAAGATATCTCATTTCATCCAGCACAGAAACAAATTCCTCCTTTTTCAAGTGAAGAAAAAGACCATAAAGCGCTACCCAGGGATGTTAGATTTTTTTTATCATCATCTGCTAGCATCGCTTTGCTTGAATTTTACTGTATTCAAGAGGATTTCTGCTTTGTATAAGGCATAGTCAGATCTAACCAAGCCACAAACAGGAAGGATTCTTCCTGTTGGTCTTTAATGTTGAAACTCCCATAGTTTCCAACTTGGAGTGTGCCTCAGCTTGAGCAGACCTCCTGCTCTGTGTGTGCAAGCAGAATATCCTCAAGAACAGAGACCATTTTTAAACCCTCCTGCAGTGGCTCACAACTAATTGCTACCTGCCCCATAGGATCTTTGCTAATTTAGCTTAATAAAATTATTAAATAGCAAATTTCAGGAGAAGCAGCAGCAATGTCCTCATTATTAGATTTAGTAAAACTGCCAAAAGCCATCATTGTTACTGTGTATTTAGAAAAAAAATTCCTTAACAGAATGAAGATGTCAAAGGGACACAGTGAAGTATGCTTCCAATAAGACATCTAAGGCCCATTTCTTTGGGGTCAAAAATGAAAGTTTCTTGGCCAGAAAAACAAGTTTGTAGACCAGATGCAAATGATTAGAGAGAGAGATGTTAAATAAAATAAGCAGCTACATACCTCCAGGTCATTAAAGAACAGATGTGTATCTGCAAGGTTGAAGATCATTTCTTCCATCATAAGACCTATCCGCACAGACGTTGTAGTGTCCTGTGAGGGGAAAATATAACCAGGTTTTTATACATTCACTTTGATCTTTTTTTCTGGGAGGGAGAGGTAGGAGATCTTAGAGCAAACATAGGATCTACACAGTCCTGTTTCTGAAGATAGGCTCATTAAAGTGATTTTATTTCCCAAGTGTATCTTAAAATGGTTTTCCTATCCTTTCTTCTGCTTTCATAGATAATTAAATTCTGCTCTTTGAAAGATGTCTATGGCTTGCCTTGATCAGTAATAGCCCACACGCTTCAGATGATATAACAAGAACCTTTGAACACCTGACACTGTATAAGAATTGCTTTAGTAGTTTAGACGAAGAATTGATTTCCAATAGTGTCATTAGGGAATGGTTAGGAGAGAGTTACAAGCAACAGAGTACACAGAGGGGGATCCTTTCTTGACTCTGTCCTTCAAACCAGCCCCAGAAGGTCAGCATTATTCTCTTTTAATGTCAAAAAGCAACTTGGTGAGCAAAATCTGAAATAAGAACCCATAAATGCAGTCTCTCTAGAGGGTGCAATCCATGTGTCTCAGCACATCTGGCTTAGGTCTTTACTGCCATAACTTAGATGATCAGCACAGAACCAGACAGAAAGGCAGATGTGTTGTTCCCACATCAGAGTCCAGCACAATAACAGCATCTACTGTCATCAGCAGCAGATATGCCCCCAGACAGGAGATACAAGAGCAGCCACACTGCTGCATGCACCACTCCGGTCTGCATGGGCTGGCTGACTGTGAAGGTTTGCTCATTCTGCCATTTCCTTGTGCCAGCAGCCCCTCACCTACCCAAGTGTGGTTCTCACCCGGCCCTTCCCTGAGAGGGTCCCAAACTGCTTCCTAAAAGGGAAGGACATGATGCAGAAGCTCTGGCTGCCTGCAGCACTCTTAAAACACTTTTTTAACGATTAAGAGAATGAAAACACACATGCCAGCAGCTCTGAAACAGCTTCTACATGTTCTTAAGCATGTGTGAACTTTCTCACATCCAGATCCTGCTCCTACCAACATCAGTGGCAAAACCTGAATTAAATTCCTCTGGAGAAGGACTACTACACTACCTGCAGCTCTACTTCAGTGTGTTTAGTTGATTTGGTTTAGAAAATTAATGTTTTTCCCTGCCTGTTGTTACCCATCTGAGACAAAACCACCTGTGAGATGGCTGCCACTTCATTTCCCCACCGACTCAGTAAGTGCAAACTTAAATTGTGTCAGGCTGACAGGGCTGACTCTGCTTGGGCAAAGAAGCCACCCACAGACAATCCTGAATGGCAAAAATGACTTTTGGCTGGGCTATTTTCTCATCCTCTGGCTTGGAAGGCTACTTTAACAGCTGACTACATGTGCATAGCAGATCTACTTGGTGCTCCAAGCTGAAGCTTGGATGGGGATGGTGGCTGCAGGGATCCTACAGCTCTTGGCTCACTGCTTCAAAGCTGCCCACTGGGCACAGGGATACAGCCCACACGGATCTGTTACTCTGAAACACCACCAAGTGACCTGCTGTACCCAGCCTCATGCACTGCCATATTAAATGAATCTCAGTAACTGTTCCATGTGTCTTGAGCATAAAGTCAACCATTCCTCCTGCCCCCCAACAACTAACTTTGTTCCTAAACCCACAGCAAAAGTACAGAAACACACTGATGCAAACAAGGTCGCCAGCAGAACATTTCCTTATTCATTAAATACTTCAAAAACACAAGCAAAAACTAATCTGTGGTTAATCTGATAAACACTCACAGCCCAAAAGCATTGTGTCTGTTCAAACTAAACAACAACAGACAACTTGGAAAAAAACAGAGCATTCCCACACAGCCTTTTTTTTGTAATTCATCTTCATTAGGACAGAGATCTCTCATCTTTATGTTTTATGTGGGTGGTTTTCCTTCACTGAAGTTACATGCTAAACCAGGGCAGATTTATATGTAGTCTTTGCTCTAATTTTCTGCAGATTTCTGTGGAGTCATGTTATTGTATGACAGGATGGCAATGAATTAGTTGAGGAGCTCTAACAGGGAGCACAATGTTTGGAGGATGAGTACATTTCAATCAACCTTTGTGGCAGATGCTGTTGACATGGATGGTGTATTACACACTAACCTAATTATTACGCATTCTTGGTGTAGTTCTCTTTAATTAGAGCAGAATGGCTGTGGTTTCAGCCATGTGTGTGACTCACAAGCATTGTGCCCATCTAAAGAAAAGCTCTGTCACTCATGTTTAAACATGCTTGTTGCTGTCCCAGAAAGAAGGGCACTTTCTCCTCTGGGCAAAAAGTAAACTTCAACAGACTTGCCTTGAACATGTCTCTAATTTTAAGCCCCAAACCTCCTCTCCTGATGAGGCACAGGGACACAGGCATGATCAGGACATTTGACTGCGGCCCCACGCGAACAGCATTGAATCAAATTTTACTACCCAGGTGTAGTTACACAGGGGAACTGTTTTGCAGAAAATATGCTGCTAGGAAGAAATTATTTTGTAAAATAGTTTTTAATGAAGCAATTTATTTTTATACATTTCAAGGATCATTAGCCTTTAAACCTCTTTCAGGAAATCTCACTGGTTGGTATCTGTCATTTATCCTCTGAGTTTTGTCTTCAACTTCATTGGTATTAATCACTAATGGGGAGAAGGAAACATTTCCACACTGCATGAAGTTACCTTCTCTTAAACTAAACTATACAGAAACGTAGATGGGGGGGGAAGTAAAATCTTTCTCTTGAGATAGAGAATATGATGGAATGAAAATAAAACAGAAAAATGCACTTTACCACCCAGAGGGGAAGTCGTTTGGGGAAATGATTTGGCATCACTGCCTTCACAGTATGGACATTTCCTCTACAGCAAGGCATGCTTCCAAGTCTTAAAGAGGCTGATAAAGTTAAAAGGCAAATCAGCACTCCCACTATGGTATAGGTGTCTAGAGGCACTAGGCCAGGGTTCCACTGGCAGTTAATTTATTTGCATTACTGTAGCATCTAGAAGCACTAGACCCAGACTTGAACCCTGCTGTGCTAGAGGTTGTACCCACACAGAAAAAAGACACAGTCAATGCAGCTTTCAATCCAAGTATGAATAAACAGAAAAATCAGACTGATGAGAAAGCACCAAAATGAGATTAGGTGTATCAATCATGTTGTCCAAATTCTGTATACAGTGTGTAAATTGAACAAGAACTATGAAAATTACCTGAAGAGGATGATGAAGAGCTTTTCTGAGGCAGGGGAATTCTGTACCACTAAAGGGTATCTGTGCTGCAGAAGATGCCCTGTGGGCTGCTAATGCTTATGTTAGAGCAGTGTAAGTTTGACAGAGCAACACAAAGTTACCACATTCATACTGATTCCTGCTAACATGTCCTTCCATGAGAAAACTGTACCGTGCAGCCCTGCAAACAAGCTTCCTGGGTAACAGATCTAGTTTTCTGATGCATATGAGCCCAAGGAAGAATGGATCGCAGACAGCTTGAAATCAAATCTCCTCCAGGAACCACTTTTTACAGAGAAGACAGATTAATCTAAAAACTGAACCCATGGTGCTTGTTTAGTAACTTTAGAAAAGCAAGGTCTTACCCCTCTGCTAATCTAGGAGTCATGCTTTCACAAACAAGGACAATGAGAGGCAGGGATAGAAAACAGGCAATGAACTCCTTTTGTAAACAAAACCTCCAGCACCACAGCATATCCCTGTGTGCCTCACCTCTGCCATGCACTGCTGTTGGAGCTTCCTTTAGGGTCGCAATTAAACAGCTCCACAAATTACTTTAGTGCTAACCTCTGGTGCGCACACATGACAGTCCAGGCACTCCTGACCCTCCAACGCACAGCTTTAACAGGCTTCTTCCCATCAGCTGGGGAAAATAGGCACCAGTGGAGCAGTGGTCATTGTGAAGTATTCATTCTCAAAGAGACTGATACTCCTCCTCCTCAATGCACCCTTCACTCCCACTTTTAACAAAGAGAAGTAGTAGTTTCATAGAATCATAGAATCAATCAGGTTGGAAAAGACCTTTAAGATCATCAAGTCCAACTGTTCGCCAGCACTGCCAAGGCCACCACTAAGCTGTGTCACTGAGAGCATCGTCTACACGGTTTGTGAACACTTCCAGGGACAGTGACTCCACCACTGTCCTGGGCAGCCTGTTCTACTGCCTGAGCACCCTCTTGGTGGAGAAACTGTCCCTAATCTCCAGTCTAAACCTCTCCTGGTGCAGCTTGAGGCCGTTACCTGTTGTCCTATCACTTACCACTTGGGAGGAGAGACCAGCACCCACCTCACTACAACCTCCTTTCAGGTAGTTGCAGAGATTGATAAGGTCCCTCCTGAGCCTTCTTTTCTCCAGACTGAAGGTACAGGATGGTCCCAAATGGGTCTGTATTAAAACCTTACCACCGCTCTCCCAAATCACTGAGATTGATTTTTCATAAACTGCTTGTATTTGTCCTACAGTATGCATTAGAGATAGTATTTGCTAACACCTGCAGCTACTGCTAATCCAGTTGGCTGGATGTCCATAGCCAACTCTCCCCTCTTGCACGCTGTAATGTTGAAAGGAAGAAAGAAAAAGACTTATCTCTGGCAATCTCTCAAGTGCAAGTCACTCTCGCCTCCAATCCTGGCTCCAAAGCCCATTCCAAGCCTCTGCCTTACAGGTACCTTGTTCAGACTTGCAGGCCATTAGCAAAGGGGCAAAGCTGGCTCCTTTGAGATGGATAACAAATCAGCTTCTTGTCTGACTCTGCTTCTATTTAGCAATGTGCCAATTATCCCGACATTCAGAATGTTAGGACAAAGTCATTCTGAGCATGGATCTTGGATTCAGACCTCCCCTCCATTTAAAAAATACCCAACAAAATAAAGCCCTAGTATTTAAAACTAATCAGTCTCTTTAAATCCCTGCCAAATACCTGTTTATGCCATGAGCAAATAATTACTTTCTACAAGGAAGAAAGTATTAATTAAGAGTATTCATCAGACTCCTATTCTCTAGGGTTTATCTGCCACAGGTGTCAGCCAGAGGTGAGAGACGGATTAGTATACAATCAAGGGCTTTCCAAGTTAAATCTCCTCCTTGTGGTTAGCTCTTAATAATGAAGTTGTCACCAAAAGAAAGAATTTAATAGTTTTAATTGGGTTTAATTACTTGGAAACTCCTGAAAAATGGGCCAGCTCGGTTGTTATATAAAAGTAAAAATAATAATAGAAAAAGCAAAGATCCAAATGCTGGGCTACATGTTTGAACAGAAAGAGTCTGTGAGAATGATAATTCTTGTACTGTAACATTTTATACCTCGATCAGAACGAGACACGAACAAGGGTTTCCCATTATAGGACATGTGTATCAGTTCCAGTTCAAGTAAGTCCACGTCTTCTTGAGGAAGAGAACACATTTATCTATTTTACTACACTTCAGTAGCTTGGATTGCAATTTTACCTTTTTAATAGATTCAGGCTATAGCCAGACCCAGGCTCTCAGAGTTTTCAATTGAGAGAGCAGGTACCTGTGAGAAACATTGCTTTAAGTAACTAAAGTAGCTCAGAATCAAAACCCATTTTCAGAAGTGACTGAAGTAACTGCACTTTAGACTTCTTAAGTAAGTGATTCAAATAGAATCACTCAGCTTTTCAGGCTCTAAACCTTTTTCCCCCCAAAACGAAGATATACATTGATATATCCAGGTTTATTAGACAATCTCCCAAATGTAAATGAATAGCATCTACAGTCAGCACAGTGCAAGCTTGTGAAAGGTCCATGCTAGATGGACAGCAAATACCATTTAATCCCTTTTCTTCAGATAGGTTTTCACAGTCACCCTTACTGTGACTTGAGAGATACTTCCAAATTATTGCTTATTATTTACTGAAGGACTAGCATTTTACTGGCATGTATCTGTTCAGAAATGGTTGGGGACTACACCTTGGAAATAAGCAAATGGGCATGTCAGTCATTAAATCCTTACATTCAAGAGCACATGGAGGTTGAAAAGGCTACTTTAAATGAACTATGCTCAGGGACAAGCAGTAATGACTACACTAATTTACCCAGTGTCTGAACCCATGAGTTCTTAAATGGTCCTGTGGGAATACTGTACTTAAATACAGGTGAAAAGCTGGGCCATGATGCTTGAGAACAAATGGGAATTACTTTGATTTAGTAATGCAAAAGATTCAAAAATCTACAAATATTTTTTTTTATTATACAGGGCATAAGAGGGAGTGAAATTAAAACCAAATACACCTTCATTCCTTCTCAGCACTGCAAAATCATTCTATTTCTCTATGCAAGCCCTTGATAACTGTGAAAAATACAGAACTCCTGGAAAGCTTGGTGGAAACACACCACTGCGTGCAATCCTCTGCACAACTATGTATTTCGCACATGCAACTTCCTAACACAAGTTATGTCGTTCTGTTTTTCAAACTATTCTTCCCTTAAAATCAAGTCATGATTCAGTGATACTGGAAAGTAGGGTCCTTTTGCTCATGCTTGTTTGACAATCCAGCATTGCTTCTGATACATATTTTATGTCGAAATTAATCCTTTAATACTTCCAAATACCACATGTGCACTTTGCTTAGAAAACCCTCTGCTCTCCTAAGCTCTAGTACAAGAGGTTACATCTACACGAGCTCAGAGCATCTCCCGTGCCCACCATCTAAGCTGTCGTGGATCTGGTTTTGCTGTTTCTCCTGCTGCTTCTCATCAAGCGCACAGATGATAAACACAGATGTTTGCTCCTGAAATACACATTTGAAATAATCAAATGGCTGGAATTATTTACTCCCTTCTCTCCAATAATGAACTAATAATTGATATAGCAGCATGTCTAAAGTAACAGACTTCTTTATTACCTGCAGTGACTGAATGCTTTTTTAATTTAACTTAAAAAGGCATTAAACACAAGGTTTAGCCTCCAGTGGGTAAAAAAATCTCCAACTTCCTCAGAAAATCCTTTCCAAATTGTATTCATCTTGACTTAATCCATGATCTACTGAGTGAATTAGGCACTATTTGTTTTGAAAATCTATTTTATGGAGTTCCAAAGACTGTGTTTTCCTTAGGAAGGGCTTATTCTGCCTTTCTGACCAGGATGCCTGCTAGCAGCCCTCAGCATAGGCCTCTGCAGGTTTTTAACGTCCCAAGGTGCCCCACACATATGACGAACAAAATGTAAATAAACACAGCTGAGCCAGTAAGAAATTGGAAGGTTTTCTCATTAAAGAAATAAAATAAACAGATGTCCTTAAGCACTTTGGCTCATGTTTGTCAAAGGAATGGAAAACTCTCAGATGTCTGAACAGCAGTCGTGATATAAGGCCACATCTCAAGCGAGAGAAGAAGGAAAAAAGCGATGCCATGGCACTTAGAATTAACTAATAGTTCTCAAGGGAGGGAGCTTTTGATTTGAACCTTAGCAACTTCTACAAATAGTTTTTAACAGCCGAGCAATAAAATGGGGTTTTATTCCTTCTCAGTTTGTAAAGTAGTAAAGGACAGATTCAGCCATTAGAAGCATGAATCACCATCAGATTTGATTAAATCCCTATGGTGTTTCAATCGGGTCCTGTGAGAGAACAAGCGGGAAAAAGCACGAACTACTTGAAGCATTCAATGAGAACAGGAATAAAAAAAGAAAAAAAAAAAATCAACCCTAGGGTTTTACAGGGATCTTGAGTAGATCCAAGCAGGAACTTTTCAATGACTTTTTTTTTTTTTTTAATTGGAAATCCTAATTCACTTTAAGGCAATTTTTTTGTAGGACTATGTAACTGCTGGTGAAACTTGTGAGCAGTGAAGTTTCTTAGACCCAAAACATCATTTCTGGTGAGAACAACATAGTCCAGTTCACAGACAGCAGCTTGAAATGCTAGAAAATCATCTTTACCTCAACTGGGCCAAGCAGCGACTTTAGCTGCTCTGTCTAAAAGGTCTCGAGGCCTGGCTGTTGTTGGAGGACCCTCTCCTAGTCCTTCACATACCTGCGCCTCTGCCAGTTCCTCAGGAGAGAGTCAGAGCCCATGTTTGCACGGGCTGCGAACTTCAGTGCATGTCCTACCTCTATCTCACTGATACCTGTCTGCTCACAACTCATCTTAGGTTGCCACTGCTGAAATGCAAAAGCAGTAAAAAAATATGGCCATCATATCAACCAAACCTCTGTACCAATCAAGTGACTACAAGGCAAACTGCGAGTACTCAATAAAAGCAGCCGCAGTGGCCACTCCAGGCAAAACAACTACACAGTAGAGGCTCTGGGACATGGTGCAATACAGGCAATCTAAACACCTTTCAGCAAAGGTGAACTAAAATATGTGACATAATGTGCTTTGTTATTTTTTGCAGTATATTTTTCTCAATTCAAGCGAATTGAAGATGCTGAACAATCTCAGAAATTGCTACACATCTTACAGGGAATTTTATAGATTGTAACTCCCAGGTATCAGCAGACATGGTCAGAGTACTGATAAAGGTCCAACACAACTCAAGAATTTCGACTGTTCCATGTATTCAATTCTTTAAGTCAGTGCTAAAATAAATCCATTCTATTTGGTTCCAGGATTTCAGAGTAACTTGCACAGAAAGATCAATTTTAACTCCAGATTTTACTTTACTCGCAATTCATTTTGACACTAAAATCCCAAGGAGTGTACCAACACAGAACAAGAATTCACACTCTAGGAACAATACAAAATACTGAGAAAAGGTATTAGCTTCACATCTACCCCTCAGCTAGGGAAAACAACACACTCAGGGCCCCCTTTTTCTTTGATACTAGTCCTCTGAAAAGCATATGAATGAATCTGCAACATAATACCTAAGATTTTTCAGGCTGAAAGAGATGTAGATTTGTTTTCTTTAATGCTCTGACAGCACAGATTATGGAACAAGCAAATCTCAGTCAGGGCAAGGGGAACAGACTCATGATTTTCTTTTTGGCAAGGGAGTACATGCAATCTCTTCTTATTGTGTCTGAATTAATACCACCAAACTGTCTGTTCTTTCCTTAGCTGCTTCAAACAAATGAACAAAGCCCCTTGACTTTTACCGAACTCCTGTGAAACCCCAGCAGCACTGTTATGGATTTTGACTCTTTTTTCCCATTATGTTTTGTCAGTGATTTGGTGGGCAGATCCTTGCAGACACAGTAAAGACTACAGCCCACCTCCTGTTGATTGGAAGCTCTATTATGCATGCCTGAAGGGTTTAAAAGAACTGGGTGGACAGTACATTAAGTTATAATGATAGTCTACATCTGTTATGGTCTCTAGGCACATGGTAAATATTCCTACACTGATACAGTGATCACAAGCCTGCAAAACAGGTTTCTAAACTCTCCTGAACATAATATCCAGTTACTGCCTATGGAACTTTATTTTTTTACCTTTTCTTGTCAGAGGGCCTCCTGCTGAGAAACCAAAGGGTGGAGAGATTTCCTCGGGTTTGACAGCTTTGCTGCCCCAATCACTTAAGACCGTGACTCTGTCTGTTTGTGCAGGTATGCATCCATTCAACCGTGGGCAGAAAGCAGAGGGAGATGTGAAGCTGCAGGCCACTCTGACTGCTACTATAAAGGTTATACTGAAGTGACCGTCTGGGGAAAACATTAAGACCAAATGTCTGATGACTGTATAATCCATGGGATAGAGTAAAGAGTCTGGGTAGAGGAGACAAAAAAGGAGTAACCTAGGTTGGCCCATTCATTCATGCTTCAATTTGGTGGTTTAACTTCTATCAGTGCTGTAAGAAAATTATTTTCTAAACACCTGAGATGAACTGTCCATGCTCTGAGGAGCCCATACCTATAGCAAAGACCATAGAGGTTCCTCTCAGAAACCAAACAAAGAAGTTTCCCATGAAATTATGTCAGAAAACATACACTGAAGCATTAATGATTAATAATATGACTACAACTGGTAATCTTTTTTGTGATTTCCTCACTCTTTTCCTCAAATCAAGAGGTTTCTGGACAGT
This sequence comes from Neopsephotus bourkii, assembly GCF_033783945.1. Classification (NCBI taxonomy): domain Eukaryota; kingdom Metazoa; phylum Chordata; class Aves; order Psittaciformes; family Psittacidae; genus Neopsephotus; species Neopsephotus bourkii. Next base: position 7,889,155 of record NW_026902137.1, read on the forward strand.
TCCCTATTGCTGCCATCACCAAGGGGCATTAAACAGAGCGATTTGAGATTTTGTAGCTAAAGAACACAGGAGTTTAGCTTCCAGTCTCTGAAGCTATGGTTGATGTTCCTCCTCCCCTGCTCCCAGATAAATCACCCCAGAAAGATATGCTATTCTTCAGCTTTATTGACTTTATAGACTAATTCTTTGAGTGCCTGCGCAGCAGCTCTACCAATGCAACAGACAGGATGATACTGTGACATTAATGTTAGTCAGGGGAATGGTGAAGATCATATAAACTGACACTTCTGGAGGAAGACATACAGAACCAAGACCTCCATGTGTGAGATTTAATTCAAAGCATGTGCCTGTCCAGTTACAGGCATATGAACGTTTTATAATGAATTATAGACAAAACCTAAGATTTTTAGTCTTGATACTTAATTTGAAATTAACACTTCCTACATTTTTCGAGTAAGAGATTCTGAAACTCTATCAATCTCTTGCTCACTGCTTCACTTGTACTCAATAGTTCAGCTCAATTAAACATTTTTGAATTGTGTTACTATTTAATGGTTCCCAGGACAGCCTGTCTGAGTGTGCTGTATTTCCCTCCTGGTTTAAGGTCTGTTCCAAAGCCCACCAAAGCCTCTGGTTGTCTCTGGATCAAGCTGTTAGCCTATAATACTTTTATAACACAACCATTTCCCTTATAGGAAAGCCCTGAGGAATTTAATGCTGATGAAACAAATGAAGAACTACCAAAAAAAAAAAAAAAATCCTTCTAGAGAATTTTCTCAAAGAGCCTCTTGTAACTTCACAGAAAAGGTATTAATTACTTAAAAAAAAAAAATCCTGTTTGTATCATTCTTTACATTTGTATAAAGGAAATGGTTCTCCTGGCTGACAGAAACAGCTTGTGGAGACTGCTTTTGATAAATCCTTTCTGGCTCCACTCCCTGACCCCACTTTATACCCACGCCAGCTCCTCTAGGGATGGCAGCTTCTGCCTTTGTGGCAGCACATCAGTGAGCTCACAGGTACTGCAGTGGCAAGTACACCCCCATGGGTCCATCACACCCTTGGTCCACCATCTCCTGTCCCCATGCAGCAGATCCCAACTGTGTACCCTCTAAACTTGTGCAGGAGGCAGCAGATGAAGGCATCTGCTTCAGAGGTTTTATGCTAGCACAAACTCAGCCCATTAAGGGAATTCTCCATATGTATACTGCAGCCCCTACCCAATGCAAAGCATGACCACATAGCAGGTCTACACAGCATAAGTTTATGTTTCCTGATCGTGCCTAATTCTTTTTTTTTTTGCAGGCAGAAGGTTTGAGCTTACACAAGTATACCTCCTTCATTACGTCCTGGGAAAAGTAACTGCTTCAATTACCTTGTACAACATGGGTCTGAATAAATCCCTGCTTGGAAACACGTGCTTGGTTTTCAGAGGGTGCTGTTAGAAGTGTTAGCAGCATTCCAAGTGCTGCAGTAGACTTCCACACCACAAACACCATTTTATATCCTTTACAACTGTGCACATCTAACAGCGAACAATAAATCTATCTTACTAATTACACATTCAGCTTGTTATAACAATCGTAAAACAAGTACAGCTGGTAAAGCCATGAAATGATGTCAAATCATATTTCTGCTTTCTAGAGAGATGCTGGGTTATTTTCCAGTCTCCTGATGAAGCTGACTGTTCAAAGCCATGTGTGGAAACAGCTGCCAACTAGGTCATCCACCTTTAATTAGGTAATGATATTGTCTTTTTTTCTACCCATTTAAAAGTGTTTGACATTCTGTAATTCAAAGTGACTTAAGTGTTTATCATAAAAAGCTGCCTTAAGAAGAAATTAAAGCACCTGGTACTAAATCCAAGAGCCAGCATTTTCTCCTTAGCAGCCAAGTTCAGTCTGTTCAGCCACAGTTACCTCAAAAAAACCCAAAAGGGAATTGCCTGCAATTCAAAGGGGGTATCTAAAGTATTGATAGCTAAAGACAGGGTTCCTAAATCCCCTTAAAATTGTGAGCTTCAGTAAGGAAGCAGAACCAGTATTCTTCACGGCAGACTAGACTGACAAACACAAAATCTCTCTTACAAAGTTGTCTGAAATTCATATGAAAACACCGGTCTAATAAAAAATGTGTTACCTCATTCAAATGAGAGTTAATGCTCTCTGGCTGCTAGATAGGCTCTTTCTTGCAGAAGACAGACATTGAAAGAACATCCTGATGTCCCACCTAGCAGCAGCTGAACAATACAAGCCTTTGAAAAACAAGGGGCTACTTGCAACATGAAAGGGAGGTAAATTAAATTTTCGCATGTTAGAAGGAAATACCACAGGACATATTTATACAAATATGTCTGAATAAAATCAGCAGCATCTGCTTGCAAAGCTGTCTCATTAGCTGCCCCCACAGTTCCCGACACAATTTGGCTGGACAAGCAGTAATGCTAAAAGAATTAAATTTTACCTTCCCATATCTGGATGCAAAGGTTCCCGTGAGTAAGGAGTGAAAAATAATTATCGTCTCATCCAAATCCCACACAAACACACGCTGTGATGACAGATGGGGTGGAAAAAAGAAATATAGTTACATATTAAGCAACTGCAAGAATTCGTTCAGTCAGGAAATATGTCCTGTTGGAATAGAGCTTTTTAAGATCACAAACTTATTTGGAGCCCTGACTGTAGATGCTTTGTGAAAGCAGGCAAAATGAAACATGGGGAATTTTGGAACTGTGTGTGTGCTGGTCATCCTGAGTGTCTGCTCTGCTAGCAACTATTGAAATCCCCTGTTGCACATCAAGTCAGGGGAACAAATCAGCAGACTTCTAAAAAGCCTAAAGGAAAAAAAACAAAGAACATCTGAAGAATAGCTTGAGATGCTGATAATATAGACAGTGAAGAATTATTTTGACTACCGATGTCTGTAGGCTCCAGTTGTATTACTCATTTTATTCTGGTTCTCACTACTCGCTAGTCTGATGGTGGGATTTGCTAACTGATGCAACTGATTATTTTTGCTGGCTTTACTAAGGGAATATAAATTAAAGTTATTACCTCAATCTCACTGTCAGCAGTAGGGGAAGGATCGTTGCTTCTTTTTGACCGGGCTCGTACCTTGCCATCCGACCCTCTGTGATGTCTGTCTGTTTCTGTATCTTTTGCTGGTGTTGTTGAATATTCCCCTATTATAAGAAAAAAAATAATCCATTGTAAACTTAAATTCTGCACCGTATCATTATAATTAGAGCATGAAAATTCTTAATGGAGATCACCAGAAGCATTTTGAAAGCACCATCAGAAAATCTTACTCATATCATGTCAATAGCTGACATTTTTAGAGAAAAAACTTTTAACTCGTAAGATTTGCTAAAACAATTTCTAAAGTCACCAAGACTGTATGAATAAAATTTTAAAATGGATGTGTCACTTCAAAAACCTTATCACATTTTGCATTGAAAGAAATAGCTTTTTGAATTTTACCCCCCCCCTCCCTGAATTAGAAAGCAATGGAAAAGGACACCAAAACCAACTCAACTTCTAAAAAGAAAATACTGGTTTGAATTTTAAATTTGATGAATGTTTATGATTAAAAATACACTTTCCACATGAACTTTTGTTTAAAAATACAGAACTAGCCTCTTTAGACATATTCTGTTTGACAGAGGACAGCATTTGAGAAAAGACAGTCAAAGGTGAACTTCCCTTGTATAAAGTATCTGTTTTGATTGGCTTGAGTTTCACAAACCTGTCAGGATTTCACTTACCTTACATTACAAATCCATTTCCAACATATTTTTCTTTTCACCTTGCTAAGTTGTGGCCTCTCCAGCTTCCTGGAATAATCATATTCTTCTTCAGAGAAGCTTAGATTGTGCCTAACAAGCCTTTCTGAAATCACCCTTTCTCAAAAAGGCTCAGATAAGATCTAAGAAACAGAAAACCCTTCAACTGCTTTTAGAGCAATCTGTGATCACTTCTTTTTAAAAAACAGTATTAGTTTATTTTTCCTTTAGAACAACCACAGATGTTCAGATTTGTTTCATAAGTCAGCAGACCTACAATGGGCGTAGACTGTGATCATCCACAAATTATGTGGTGTTTTATATAAATGTTATTGCATGCCAATGAAAACTTTAGCAGGCAAGTGATATGTGAAGATTGTACTTGAACAGCAGATTGAGGATCATAATCTGTCAGTAATTCCATAAACCATTTAAGCTTTGAGAGTTTAAAAATTAAGCACTCAACGAGAAGCCACAAATTTAGAAACTTTTATGTGTGGAATTCATCTTGAACTTCCCACCCAGACAAACAATTTGTGCTGATTTTTTAAAGGGGGACTTTCTCTTGTTGTACTTACTTATTTATGAAAGTGTTTATTACATGTTGTTGTAAGAGGGGAATATAAACCACAACACAGACAAGGGCTAAAAAATCATCAGACAATCGGGAAACTGTTTTTTTCTGAGCACTGCTGTTTGCTTTGAACTCTGTGCTACCCTCATTAGCCTTCAGACTTGATCGGGGTTCTGTGTGTAATAGTTTTATCTTTCTGTACTACCTTTAGAAGAGATCAAACTTATGAAAATGACACAAGATGGTTTTACAGACTGTGGATGTTCTAATCTTTCCAAAACCCTGTGTTGCACTGTGTAAGCAGAACTCTTAAATGCTAGGAAATCTGATTTATCCATGTAAAAATATGCATTTTAGTACATTCTAATGACAAGGTTACAGGTGACTGAGACTGACAAACTGAAGAGATGCACCTACCAGACAGTGATTCTGTACTCTGACTGGTGATATTGTGGGAAGACTCCTGGAGAGAGTAAGTGGAGGTTGGGATGGCTGAGGGGCTGATGCTGTTCGCAGACACATACGGAGAGTTGTAGGAGGAGCTGTAATACTGTGAGTATTGGCTTTGAGGAAAGCTTGGATATGATGAATATTCCTTTGAGGAAAAAAACATCTGACATCAGTGTATCTGTATTTATCTTATAAATGAGTAAGACATCACAAAGGCAGTGTTATCTATGCATGCAGCAGGAATATTTCCCTAAAGAACCATGTCTCATTACATTTCTGCTTCTCCCAAATATACTGCTGGCTTATTATGATCAACTAATCAACAACTAATCTGCTTTTTCTGTAGGATTTTAGTTATCAGTGCTGACACATTTTGTATACGAGTTCAACAATTTTATGCAAAAGTAAAGTAGGGCAGCTTTTTGGGAAGATCCATAATGGAACACACACGTTTCCTGTAAGTAACAGAACACCTAAGAAATCAGAACACAATGAATAACTGGGTAAGAGAAGGAGCAAAACTGTCTGTGTTTTCCTAAGATCAGCAACATTTCTTGATCAGACATTAGAATAGGTTACAAAAATGAAGAAAGAGAAAAAGTAGCAACTGTTTTGCAGCAATGTTCACAGTTGAGATTGTCCAACTATCTTAGCAATAACAAAATGCCTGAATGGTCTTTCCTACCTAAAGAAAAATAACTAAAACTACAAGGTGGAAGTGCCCTTGGGGAGATGAGGTATCACAGATCCCTCTAGCTTTATTTTAAGCCTCTCAAACAAACTTTATTCCATCCTCATATAGATTATTTTGTTGGGTTTTTTTTTTGTGAGAAAAACAGATTAGAAAACTTCTCACTGGACAATTAAAACATAAAAGGTTTTACTTGTTTGGTTTTAACTGCAACTCCTGCTCTTGTTCACCTATTTGCTCTTTCAGATGGGCAACTGTGCTCATGCTCTAGGGATTGTCTTTCAGCAAAAGGTTTTTATTTCCTCAAAAATGCTAACTAGTCTGTGGTATTAAATAAAACTAAATAATAAATAGTCTTTAGAAAGACTAAAGCACTTTCCTCCTTAACAGCTTACATCTTTGTCTGTGACAGCTATTTCATTAACTTTCAGTCACCAGGGAGCTCTCAAGAATAAAGACTCAAGTTGTCATAAGAGTGATTAAACTGAAAAAGAAATGAGAGAATTTCATTGTTTTCTCTTAAGGAACATAACAAAACAATGAAACCAGCCCGATTATTTTTCCCCTTTTTAGGTAACCTCCATACTTCAATCACATGCACTTCTATCAGCAGATGCTTATGTTTTTAGCCAAAACCGAAGTAATAAAGAACTTGCCCACTGTTGTCATTAAAAATACAAGTCAACCATCACCTTCCAAAAAAGGAATTGAAATTACTGGCAACCAAAACACATTTTCTGGGACAGTGTACTCATTTGTTTGGTCCAATCAAAACCAGCCATTTGCTACTGAAAAACATCTGTCTTGTGTATATATGCACGCTGTTTATTTATACACACACATTTATCAAGGTATCTGAAGCATGAAGCCCATAGACAGGTGTATTCTCAAAGAAGGAAGCACACAGACAGCTCAGATGGCTCAATATTCATCAGGGCCTGCCAAGACTCTTTCAAATTGTTCATATTTATTACACAGTGCCAAGACAGCAGACAACAGGATCCTGGAAGCAAAGCTCTCTATAGAGGATGGAAAACATATCTGAAAGTTGTAAGATGGCAGAGGAATGATGAAACTTTTGGCATTGCTACAGCAGCATGGCAGAGATTGCCAGGGCATCCTCCTCCTGCAAGGACTGAACTCTGTGTATAGTTACACGTCTTAAAATTAATTAAGATATCTAGAAGTCCTGGACAGGCCAGAGTAGAGCAGAATGGTGTTCGGCAGAATGCAGGGCAATGCCTTCCTTAAATGTATGTAAACACCAGAATAATCTTTGTGATCTACCAATATTCCAGGTGTTTAAAATAAGTGCCAAGGTTGCCAATACTAAACACTGAACCATACCTGGTGCACAGCACTGAATCCTGCAGAATTTGTCAGGCCATTAGCTCCCTGGTAAATCCCTGTAGTGCCTAAGGGAAAGAAAATCATGGTCATAAAACACACCAGCAATCAAAATAACAGGATATATTAATACAAATAATTTCCAACAGGAAGTAAAGTACTGGCTCAGTAGAAGAAAGTACATCACAAATCTTAACAACTGCAGGCTGTAAAGACTTTGGGCTATTACTGAAGTCTGCTAACTGAAAGGCAAAGACAACCATTATATACACTAAACCAAACACAAAACTAGGAAACAAAGCTGGAAAACAAGGATTCAACCCTAATTTAAAAATTATTTACTTATTTTTTCAATAAGTAATGGAAGAGTATTTTTTATCATCTTCTGCAGGAAACTCCATCAGAGTATGTAAAGAACCATGCACACTCTGATTCCAGGTATGTCCTGGAATCTGTCCTTATGTCCTGGTGTTGATAGCCCAAATGTAAGAACAATATTGGTGGGACAGGAAGGAGAAAAACCATTGCTTCATCCTGGAACATCAGGAAGAGAAAGGATGTGAGTTTTACACAGTTCCAAACGAAGCAGCTTATGGCCAGCCTGGCCTCCTGAGCTGGATGACAGATTAACACAAAAATTTTATGGATGGAGAAGTAAAGGTTCAGAGAAGATCTACAGCTACAGTCCTCCTTTACTTCCCAGCAGGAAAGTGGTAGGAGAGCTGCAAGTTTCCTATCCCCTGGATCCTGCACCCCTGGCAAGTTCTAGCCTTAATTTAACTTCAGTCTCTGCCGATTTCTATTTCACATGGGTAGGGAACTTCCTCTGGAGTTTGTGTGGATTCATGAGAACTTATACCAAAAGTCTTCTTCCAGGGTTTTGCAACAATGCTTGCTCCAAAGGCTGGCTGCTCATATGCAGCAGGCAGAAACTGGACTATGTCATATTCTATCATAATGGAAAGCGACGTACTCCAAAGAGCACTCAGCCCCACTACTTCTGCAGTGAAAGAGGTATGATTTTACTGTTGCGTGGCCACAGTGGGTTCTCATCTGAGCTTCATTTTGTCACCTCGATGTACCTTAAGAACAAGATCTAATCAGGCACTCAGCTTTTTTTTTCTTATCTGGTTTCTTATCATATGAAAGACTTCGAGCAGTGCTGGTTTAACCATATGACACTCTGCATGTCTTCATGTGGCAACCTTTCTTCCAAAATCCACATGCTTGTTTTTATTTTAAGACGCCAGCTTAGCTAGGGAATGGACAGCTGAACAAACTCCACTCTGCCAAGTGCAGCTACAAAGCACATGCCCTGAGAAATAAATCTCAAGCCAAAAAGTAGTAAGAGGGACGACTCTGCCTTCCAGAACTAACTGGCTGCCACATATGGTCCTTAAAAAGAAAAGGGCAGAGAGGGGGAAAAGAGGGTGCAGGTGACTGACAGGCACTTGGGGGTCACCAAGTCCCCTGCACATGCTGGGCAGGTAGGTTCAGGTGATGTATCATCCTTTGGAGGCAGTTCTGGGTGGATCAGTATCCAATCTCTCCTCCTCCCCACAACCCATATGGGAAGACTGGCCAGAGCAGCATCCCAAAGACAGCCACACATTCAGCTATTGGCACTTCCCCACCTCCTACCCACGCTAGGCTTTGATTGCTGCAGTTTTTCAAGATGTCACGAGTATGTGGCAGGATGAATATATTCCTGTGGTAACTAAGCACTTCTCACCACTGTGAAGGGGAGTAATAGAGCCCCTGTGCTTACAGGCAAAAACAACTTTCACAGAACACAGAACAGCTCTTGTACACCAGATCTCAAAAGAATAGAGGGGGGAATTTTTGATCTGTCATTTACAAACAATCCATCATCCTTTATTAAAGCTGTCAAGAAGGGGATGAGTTACCTCAAGGGACTCACGCTTTATGTGTAAATTGTGATGAGAACAAGTTTATTGCTGTGTTACCTGCACGATACCATAGACTCCTGTTTTCCAAACAATCAGAGAAAAGTACAAAAAGGAGAGATCTGCACAACTGAAGTGAGCTTAGTGTGAACTGTGCACCAGCCATAAAGAGCAAGCATGTCCATGCACAAACAGGGCAGGAATGAGAGCAGTAAGGAGGGTAGAAACAGAAAGGTTGAGGTGATGGGGAACAACTCATGCTCCATAGCTTCCCACAGTCCACTGTGACTAGACCTTAAGTAGTGGATTTTACACTGGTTTTAGAGAATATATTTTTACCATTTTAGCTAGGCTAAACTGAGATCAAACACAACTGCTCTTCATGAGCAGAGAAAGAGGCCAGCTTGTTACAGTTTCTTTGAGCAGCCAGCAGTCTGGCAGAATTCAGCAGTTCAGAACACGTACCAGAACCTGCCCCAGATGCTTTTCCTCCCTAAGCTGTTGATAAATAAACATTTACTGTGAGGTGGTGAGGTGCTGGTACAGGGTGCTGAGAGAAGCTGTGGCTGCCCCATCCCTGGCAGTGTTCAAGGCCAGGCTGGATGGCACTTGGGGCAGCCTGGTCTAGTGGCAGACATCCCTGCCTGTGGCAGGGAACTAGATGAGCTTTAAGGTCCGTTCTAACACAAGCCACTCCATGATTCTATGATTTTCACAATAGAAGTAATTCTGCCTAGTGCAAAATTTCAGTTTTGCATCAGTAAATCTGACACTTAAACACTATAAAATTATCAACAGACATTCTGGCATTATCAATTTAGCCCTATCCCCATGTCACCATTTTTTTCAAGTGCTTTTCCCGGTCATAGAATAGTTAAGGTTGGAAAGGACCTTAAGATCATCAAGTTCCAGCCCCCCTGCCATGGGCAGGGACACCTCACACTAAACCATGTCACCCAAGGCTCTGTCCAACATGGTCACAGCACTTCCTGAAATATTCAGAGATAGACTAAAATGACATTAGAAAGCAGTGCTTATGCAGAATGAGGCACTCCTCGGAAACCTCTTGGTAAGGAATGTACATGAATGCCTGGCCCCCTCCCATTTCTGAGTGGATACTGCACATTTCTACAGGACTTTTGCTTTCATATATATTGGTTTTTCCCCCTGACCTCTGAGGACAGCACACTATCTCAAACTACAGCTGATTTTACATTTTCAATACTGTAGATCTGCAAGCAAGCGATTTGTTTCTATCTTGCTAGCTCGACATCAAGTAAGTGCATTCAAACTTCTTCTTGCAAATCAGAAACAAGCCGAGGATCTCTCCCTTTGGATCTTCTCCATCTGGAATATGGTTCACATCTGTGTTCAATCAAACCAGTTGCTAAATGTCACAATGCCTTCATTCACAGGTAGCTTAAAGAACATTTAACTGGTAATAAAACAATCTGGACTCTAGAGTAGAATAGCTCTTCAGATGTATGGTACTGTAAATGTTCCTGTAAAGTATGTATATCACAAACACACTTGCATGAAAAGACACCGCATAAAAGGCATGCATATGCTGCACATATTCAGTGCCATGACTTTTCCTTGATAAGTAGATGTGGCCCTTCTCTGTATGGATGTCCAAGGGCAACACGTATAGAGAAACTCTTTGTGAGCTTATTGATGGTATATTCCTGTTCTCACAGATGGATTTCATTTGCTATTTTCCCCTCATTCCCTTTTAAATTCAAGTATTTTAAAAATCTATGCCACAGTCAATGATAATTTCAATGCTGTGTGATCTGGACAGTGCTCCTGCAAAAACTTTCATGCCAGCTTTTCCTTCTTCTCAGTTTCTCCCTCTCTGTCTTTCAGTCACTGCAACAACAGGCTACATTTCTTCCCCCTCTTCCCAGCTAAGAGCACATAAAAAACCTAAGGAAGTATTTACAGTTATGTTCTGTGCCTTCAGAACCAAGCTCTGGCATTGCTAAAAAAGGGTATTGGTGTCTTAGGAAGTTATGATTACAGTGATGGGATGGGCCTGTGGTATAGTTCAAATCAGTATCAGAGGAAGCTTTGAAAACTTTGAAAATCAGGTTTCCTTGAATTTCATGGGTCGAGGGGCCCCAATATCAGGGAAGAGTTCTCCAAGTCTCCTGTACAGCTCAAAAGAGAGTAAGTTGCTGTATTTGGTTTGAACATCCAGTATTCACCAAAATACTCAACAATCAGAGGAGAAGATAGCCAGGTTTCACACAGGTGAACAGCAGGGCATTTATCACAGCTCACAATTGCCAGCAGTAATTATGAGTCCATGAACACTCCAAAGATGGAACACTGGACTGAGATGAGGGCATTCAGAGGGTGGTACCATGGGCACTTCTGAATAGGCTTGACATAGAACAATGAAGCTTAGATCCAAGCCTTTCCTCTAACTTGTAGATGAAACACATTCATAGTGGTTCCAGGGAAGAGCTCTCTCAAAGGATTATTTGATCACTTAGCACTAATAAAATAAATGCCTACAGGGTTCAGCTGAACTGCATGGTATTTTACAAGCTTACATATAATGGCTTGTGTATTCTTACATTAGCAAGCTGTTTTCCTACAGAAAACAATGTTGACTGTGAGTGATGCAAGGAAAGGCCTTAGTTTAAGTCCCAGAAGAGTGTGCATTACTCTATGCTATGAAGAACATCTGGCTGAAGACTTGCGTGTTGTTCGGAAAGGTTGTTTGCAGTGCGTTAGCTCTTTGACAAGCTAATGTTTCCTGCAGTAAATATTGCCTTCTCCAAGCTGCTACTTTTTTAGTGAGAGGTTAAGCACTCATCAAAATTACCTCCCACCAGCTATACTCCAGTGCCTTGTAAGGTCCCAAATCCTACAACATCTGCCTGCATTTACTGGGCAAAGAAAACTCATAAAATGTTGCATGGCTGTCAGCTGTGCAGGTATTTCAGGACTATCTGACCTGTGAAAGGAGAAGAAAAACTCAATCCATATGCATTTTGCAGCATATTGCTCAACTGTTTGCCATTAGGCATAATGAACCCTTCCCCAAAACCAGTCTTGTATTTCTGTCTGGAAGGGCTCAGACACTGTAGGGAAGAGCACACTGTATTAATCTAGGTGAAAAGTATGCTTCTACAATGTTACAGCACTTGACATCAGCAGTGTCTATTAAAAGACATGGCTCCCAGAAACATATGAACACCTTCTGCAGATAATACTCTCAGATATGCAGCCCATTTAACCGGTCATTATGTCTACTGGTCTCCCACTAGTGGGACCCCATTCAGCCCTGCTTGCCTGACCAGGTGTTTGAGGGTACTGTGATATAAAACACATTTCATGGCCCAGTTTTTCTGAGTCCAGGCTGTTCCCCTGCTGCCTGCTTCTGGGAGTACTCAACCGACAGAGCCTCAAAAGGCTTTAATAAGTGATGACCAGAGCAGTTTTAAGGGCCTGGCTTTTACCATCCTTTTGAGCCTGCTCACCTGAGCTGCTCAATCCAGGTCAGCAATGGTGTTGAAAGTGCTGGGATGGTTTATATTTATTCTCAGGATTTGAAACATGGGAAAGCAATTGAATTTTATGATATGTTTGAGAAAGTGTTTTTTTTTAACCACTACTATGAAATGATGCTGCAGCTATAGAAAGAAATCACACTGGATTCTCTTCAAAAACCAATCACAAGGAATGTTTTGGACCTGAATGTGAACATCCTTACGACAATGATGTACACTGTCTCTGTGCAATCCCTTGTTGAAAAAACAACCAGCAAACCTAACTTTATTTGGGTGACTCCAAAGACACCAAAGATTAAAGGTTCCTCCAGCTGCAGTTTCATCCTGAACACAATCCTCCACTGACAGATCATAAGACATGATAAAGGAAAGCTGGATTTGCCACCTCCTGTGCTCTTCAGTGGCTAGAGGGTTCCAGTTCCCAGGTCAGCATTAAAATCTAAGTAGCCTTATAATATCTCCTGGCATGCAACTGGGGATAAAAATACAGCCAGGGAGCACAGCTACATGTTTAGCAATTCCCTTCCCCTTGAGGAGAGTGAACTTCTGAATACTTTGATGAGCCCAGACAGAGCAGAAGTTACAGGTCACTTGTCAGCCCATCTGTCTATTACAAAAACACATTTGCTCCCCCAACTTCAGGACCATCCACCCTGGTGCCTACTCCTTCCACTAGCATACCCTCTTCCCAAGTCCCCCCTTGTTTAACAATAACCAAAGAATGAGTTCCTATTGGAACCTCATAAAAGCAGTAAATGGCAGAAGGTAGAGCAGGGCTTTCCCTTGGGTTGCAGTAGCACTGATCCTTGCAGCATACAGTGCATTGCTGTCAACACCTTTGCATCTCCCCTCGACTTCCTCCTCCTGTAAGACAGCTCATTCTAAAACAAAGTAAATGTAGCATGGTCAGCCCCTGGTGTTTAAAAAATCTTTGAAAGGGAGACTGGCTGTTATTCTTATGAACTTTGTATTTACACTGTAAAAAGTGAGGTCTGACCCCTCCTGAAGAGAGGCCTTTCCCGGCTGAACTTGCCACAGAGTGGAGCACAGCTTTACTGCCATACTTTTAAAACTGCAACTAATGGAAACCAGCTGTAAAGCAGAAGCTTTAGAAAGAAACTACCCATTTTCTACTGAGGTTTTAATTTTATGAATCTAAGGCATCTGAGTGACAGTTTGCTGAGGACATGCTCTTGCTCTCCTTTATCTTCTTGGACTTCAAACAAATTCACTATCTGTATGCCGAAGTGTGATCCACACTTCTCAAGTGTAGATTCTCACACATTTCATCACCAGGTACTTAAAGAATTAAGCTTAAAATCAAACATGCCACTTCCTTTGCAAAATTCACGCATGCAGAGCTAACCATTCATGCCAAATAGATATTTACAGCCTCATATTAACTACGTAACACACAAACCGGCACACAATTGCAATCAAAATTCAGGCATCACTTGGAAACAATAACTGTCCAGATTACCTAGATATCAACAAGAACCAAAATGTTTCCAGCATAAGAAAACATTTCAGTTGATTAAATATTCAGATTTTGGTCTTAGGCCAAGAGAACAATTCATAAGCAATTAATTCCACAAATATAAGCAATATAATTAGCCCACTTCAAATCAGTGTTGCACAAAATAAATGCTTCTTTCTGTTCATTCATTATTTGACAGCTGATCAGAATGGACTCTAAAAAGAAAAAAAATGCTCAGCAGTAGCAAAGAATTTCAGTGCGTAGGTCTTTGGCCCCAGATTTCTGTCTGTACTGAACTCAATACTGCTTTGCAATTCCTTGGCAAAGGAAAGTTATCCCAGTTACATAACTAAATTTTCCTTTGTAATGTAAAAAGTATTTTGTGGGTAGATAGATTTGGATATTAAAAAAATATAAATAAAAGTGGTCAAATCTTTCCCTGCCCAGCGACAGTATCCACAGTGGTCTTTGGCCACAACTTAACTGTTGTGCAACTTCATAGTTTCATACCAGCTGTCATTTTAGCAATAATAACTGAAGAGCAAGGCATTGTCTAGGAATTAATGACAAGCTGAGAAGAGATGGCCTGATGTGCAATAAAGGGGTAACACATGCTCATGCAACCACAGGAAATGCTCTATAAGCTGGCTGCTCTATTGCTCTCTCTGCGTAGCTCATGGTTTTCTATGTTAGCTAACATGCTGGCAGGGTTTTCTCTTTGTATTTTGCATAGCTCACTAAATGTTAAGTTTCTTATATTCCAAAGAATTCTCCCTGACCCTTAGCAACTACAGTATCCTTAACTACCAGATTTCAGTCTATTTGAATGTTGTTCTGACAATATGCTATCATATCCACTGTTAAATGGCAATTAAAATCATTAATTCAATCTACCATTGTGATATAGGGGTTTTTTTATGAGCTACGGAACTCACCAATCTCATCTTTTGTATTTATATGTGTGTGTGACATATTGCACTAGATATTTGGCTTATAAACGCTTCCACATTTTATTTATTCTCATGTAGGGAAACATGAAAATAGATTTCCCCTTCTGGCTGACTGCAAAATATTGGATTTTATTTTACCACTTAATCACCAAAAGAATGTTCTATCCTCATTCTTGCTTTTTAGTGGATTCTGTTCTTGCTGAGGAGCCAGGGTACAATTGATAATTGGAGTTAAAGATGAAAAAGCTAAATGCTACCACATCACACCTGCCTCACCTGTGTTTGTATTGAAAATGAACTGACTTAAGAGAGATAAGAATTTGTCTTCTAAAGTACCATTTTACTGGCAACAGCCATCACAGAGGGGAAGCTACAGCCTGACACATATATCCTAGCCACAGTTAGCATTGGTACCAAAGAAACAAGAGGAAACAAACTATACTGGCACTTACTGAAGGAGAACATTTGTCTTAGAGCTCTGTAAGACTAAGTATTTGTCACCCAAGAGATCATTTATCCCTTGGTGAACAGTGTAACACACATACGATTGGTCCCTATTTGCTGGTGGGACCATGTAACTCAGTTATGAGGAGGAGTCACACAGGCTACACAACCTGCTCAGGAATCACAGGCTGGCCACTTGCTCACTTGCAAATGACTTCATTATGTTGCTCTGGGAGCTGGGTCTCAATGGAGGCAAACAAGTCCAAAGTTATTCCACTTATATAACTGACCTATTATCATCTTATAATACTGCAGAGATTAGCTTAAGAAAATCATGTTTTCCTTACACTTTAAAACACAAAACTGAGCAGCACACACTCCTGGAGGTACCTTTCCTTGCTGATCCCCTGCATGCCACCCTCTTCAAGATCACTTTCAGTGTGATGCAAAAAACATTTTGTCCTTGAAGTGAGGGTTAAGGGCTTGACTGCTAAAGTCCCCTGAAATTTGGTTTTATAGAAGTACATATAAAAAATATTGCCCTTTTCAGCTGCTTTAGCCCATTACCCAGAGTCCCTGCCTGGATCAGCAATGAGGTGACCTAAAGGACTGATGTAAACTTGGCAAAAGTCTCAATGGCCCTGGAGCTGGGTGGCACAGATTGTATTAGGGAGACAAGAGTGATCACCTTCCCACCCCCCAGTGCTGTGGCGTGGGAAAGCACTGAGCACACATTCCTCGGTAGCACTCGGCACAGGAAGGCTCCTGGCTTCTCACTTAAACCTTTCACTAGCACTCAGCAAGGTAAATAAACCGTACTGTCAGGGAGCTTCAGACTGTTTCTCTCATAAGCAAGAAGGGTGGAAATATTTGTTTACAACAGGAAGACACATTTGCTCCTGCTCCCTTTGCCTTGGAGTAAGCACCTGCCACTTGCAGAAACTTTTTCTCTATTTTCTTTTGTATTAAAGGCTTAGTGACTGGCTGAAATGATCTTCCTGGCATAAAAATCTGAAAAGAAGTTAGATTTCTCCTAATACCGCAGCTTTGCCCTAGGGAACATTATCTGAAAGCACTTGGGCACATTCATGCTTACAAACGTATGTATGCAGCCTGTTTTGGTACAACACATGATTGTGTCACTGTTGTTCGCAAGTGTAACATTTTCAAGTGCACAAGATTTGCTTGTCTAAGCCTCTTGACTGGACGAAGGGGCCATCTTAAAAACTGCAGTGCCAACTAAGTTAAGAATTTGCCTTCTTAAATGGCTCAGATTCTTCTAAGCTAACACAAAGCACATGTTCTGGGGAAACAAAAAACAACAGAAACCCAGACGGGATACACCAATCTTTCAAGGCAGCAAAAGAAAATGCCAGCACTTTGTCAATAGTGGTGTTACAGCCAGACTCAAGACAAGTTTTAAGGAGCAGAATAGAAGCCAAAACTTGAACTCCTGGTAGGTGTAGGACAGGTGAAACTTCTAGGATTCAAGGTGATAAAAGAAAAAACCCAAACCAACTACAGGCTATATATACAGCTTGGGGATATATATATATATGGCTTATATATATAGCTTGGGGATATACATATAGCTTATATATATAGCTTGGGGATTGTTTTTTGATGCAACATTCAACCCAGATGTCTCCAGTATGTTCCACAAGGCATTCAAGGTGGTTTTAACTTCAGATTACCCAGAGAATTCAGACTAGATCCAAATTTTAGTGGTCCTCCTCAAATTCATGCTTAATGATTCAGTAAGTCCCAGGACTATAAATAAATATATAAATAAAATTCAACAGAATTCACAAAGATCAGGAAAAGAGCACATACTGGAGGAAAAAGTACATGGAATACCAGCTCAATAATGACAACGTGTCATATGCAGTTCAGGTTTCTCTCCACCACCACTAAAATGCTCAAAGAAATCAAATACCATGTTAGAAATAAGTTAAAAGGAAACAAAAATGAAATTCCACCATTTTCATTTACTTTACACTTCTTGGCAATTCAGATTTAAACCCTTTCATGACTTTCTTGAGTTGGCAAGTCAACATTCCATCTCCTGAGACCTGGTGTTTCAAACAGCTTCTCAAATGGAATGACTAGAGAACAACTTTTAAGTTTTATTTTTAGAAATAAAAGTATATTTTGGCCTTCCTGGTTGTACAACAAAACTAAGCGTTATAAAGCTACCAGTACAAGGCACTCTCCTAGAAGCCTTAAGGGAATCCAACTGAGTATTTTATAATCAATTATTATTCTGACAGAAACAAAACAGTTATTCTAAACTTACTAATCATAGCTCAGTAACCTTGAGGAAAAAACAGCTGCTTCCAGCTCTGCTCTTCTTTCTTCAGTAGTATGTATGCTATTAATGATATGGGTCCTCTGGGAATTAAACCAGGCAGATGTATCTTTACAGGTATCAGTTACGTTGTAGCAGTATAAAAAAATTCTTTTAGTATCAAAGTATCAGCTTTTTAAAACAAAAGATTAGTGGAGAGAATATACAGCAGTTTAACCACAGAGCAGCGTGCTCAGGACAGCATAAGGCAGAAGTGTAATACTAACAGTACTGTTTGCATTAAGTGTAAAACCACCTTTGTTTTGCTCCCACTCAGAAGCCGGGAATTCACACTAACACAACAATCCCAGACACACAGTCACAAATTGATTAAGCCCCCCCCCACCCCAAAACACAGCTTCTGCAGAAAGGTAAAGCTTATATTGATCATATGTGAAGTTTTGCTAGGGTATACTAATGCTAAATCCAGTACCTAAGCCAATAACTAATGCTTTGATGAGCAAAACAGACCTATGAAGACTTACCTCCTTCCCTATCCTGGTGCCCATACCTAAGCATTTCATTGTAATTGCAAAAGAAGAATTGGTCTCATGTAGGCACACAGAATTCTGACCTCTCTTACTACCATCATCCTGCAAGGCACAAGCTGTACTCACCATGCATCTGGTACGTGTACGGTGCTTGTCCGGCCGTCGGGGTACCAAAGCTGGATCCATAGCTAAGAAACCCACTCTGTCCTGGGGAATGGCTCAGGCTGTCCTCCGTTTTAATGCCTTTGGGGCATACAGTAAGAACCAAGAGCAGAACATGAGTGTTTGTCATGCAAATGCGTGACGAATAAAGTTTAGAAATTAATTTTTCAGCTATATTTTAACATAAGAAACTCCTTTTTCCTACACTTTCACTTTTAATTACCTGCATTACCCAAGCAGGTCTCTTCAATAAGTCACATAGAATCATCACAAATAATATTTGAGTCACTACATCCTGTATCCATACCCAAATGAACTTTTGCTAAGACGGGTAAACAACCATGAATAATATTGTTTTAAAAAACCATTTCTGAACAAATAGTTTTGTTTTAGAATTAAGCAGACTCATTGACTCATGAGCTTTCTGAACAGTTACCAGAAGCAAGCAATGATTAACAAAGCAAAAGGACCTTTGGCAAATTAACCTCAAGACTTCTATTCTCAACAGAGTTATCTTTTACTTGCATTATATTTTCAGCTTTGATAGTAAAACATTTATTGGCAAGTTATAGAGGAGGGTTATCATCTATTCAGCTAGATACAATATACATTCAGGAACAATAGAAGCCCTGAAGCCACAAAAATCTTTTCATTACTATAATCAGGCAATTAAACTGACAATGTATAGGGGGAACAGCAACAGCTGAATTAAACATTGCAAGATGAAACCTTTGCTGGTAGTGAAAGGGGTTGATATTTTATTCTGATATGCTGGTGAGATTGTACAGCTGTATTAATAAAATAAACAGCTGAAAGGTGTGTTTTATTATGAACCCTTTGGGTTGGGCGCGAACCTTCCCTCCCCTATGTGCCTATTTGCACAAAACCAAAAATGGCCATTGGACACACCCTGAGTGCTGGGACTAAACAAAGACCCTGTTGATGTCCTGGCCTTGGATTTACACACTTCCCAGGCTGCTGTCATCTTTTAACACTTGTAGGCAAACCTGCCAAAAGACAAGTAGAATTATTGTGCCTTTCACCAAAGATGCTGGTTTTTAGCTTAATGACTCTTAAAAGCAAAATCTGCATTTGCACAGAACAAGCTCTCCCAGAGAATGTTTTCTCTAATAAAAATCACTTTTAGCTTTAGGTGCAAATAGGTGCAATGCAATTTGAGTAAAAGTTAGCAACAAGATGACGATGCTGCAATGTGAAATGTAGGAAGTTTATCTGGACAGTGAATGAACAAGTGATGGTGCAAGCGATCGGCCCCATTACTGCTGGGGAAGGGAAGGTATTTGAAAGTGTGTGCAGAGAAGCTGCTTTTCATAACATCCCATGCTTTTCAATGACATCAGCACTCTGCTTGTGAGCATTCAACCTACCCCAGCTACAATTAATCTTCAGCGAATGGGTCTTTTTGGAAGTCTAAAAATTGTTGTCAGACAGCAAAATAACTTAGCACCAAATTAATTTCCACACAATGTTCTGTTTTGTCTAGAAACTGGCCGAGTTTTATTTTTGTGCCTAAAAACAATACTGCTTCATTGTTCTTGGTTGTCAGCCAGGTGGAGTTTTTCATATGCTGTGTTGAGTATCTTAGAGAGGGTATATGGGCTGGGGGAGGGAAATCACTGCTCAAGGATGCTAAGAGGTCATCCGCAGGATTTATAAGCAGCATATGGGCCTGACACATGTATGCCCTAAAGACTCTAGGCAGTAGCAAATGGATCTACTTTCACCTGCTCTAACAGGACAACTGTTCAGAGTTTGCCTTGGAAATCAGCCAGCTGATGCAAACACATAAGTAGCTCCAGGAAAGGGTCTCAAAACATTCTCTCATCATCCTGGTAGAGCTTCGGCTCTGCCAAGGCCATTTCCCTGGCTTCCAGAGCATTGCATTGAATTTCCTTTCAGTAAACGCCTTGTCAATGGTGTATATAAGCTTCTTGTTGGGAAGAGATACTGTATTTGCCAAGCAAACAAAAGGTGTTTAACAGTGCAAGAGAAAACAGGAGTGGAAACGGAACTATGAAGCCATTTTAATGCTACAAGACTCAACACTCACAGGATGAGCCCAAAGTTTTCTGTTAAAGAGCTGTACCCAAGCAGGAGCAGTATCTCCTTGGTTTTTAGGAGTGGTAAGAACTTTCCAGCTCCCTCAAGGACTTCGTATTTCTATGCAGAACTTGGGCACACTCTTACCACTTGGTTTACCAGGCATTCCTTTGTCAGGAGTGCTGGTTTCATTAGGCCCCTGGCTGAACGCCCCAGCTGCTTCTGCCCAGCACTGTCTCCTCACAGCTGCTGGCAAGGCTCTGTGCAGGAAAGCAGGGAACAAAGCTGACTGGGTTTAGGAATGGTTACTGCACCTATAGCTAACAAGCAGCCCTTCAAATAGGAACCATCTTCCACAACTGAAGTACTCTACCATTTCACTCATGGCTGTGCCTTGCCTCTTCCGTAATAATATACAAAATGTTTCTCTTAAAGTAGTTTGTATCATTGAAACTCCCGGAAGAATCAAGGAAGGTAAAGTGTACTTTACCTATATAGCACATTTACTGCAAGAGACTTTGTCTTGGCACTGAGTCATGGGAACACTCACCAGCTACTACTCCTAAATAGTACATCCTATTGAACCTGACTTTCTCCTGCTGCCTCATATCCTACTACTGACTGGTCCAAACTTACCTAGCTTGTAAGATCAAACCCCAATATATAGCAAGGGCTGATAGTTCAAAATAATCTTAACATTTTTAATCAAGTCAGGTAAGACTTCAAATACATTTTTTTTAAGAGCAAGAGGACAATGTTCTCAAAGGTAACATGACATCAGAGTACTCACTGTAGGAGGGTATGCCATAGGGCTGCCCCGGAGGAGGATAGGCAGTGTAGGCAGCAGCCTGCTGGATTCCTGTGCTGTACTGAGTCTGTCCGTATGTTGCCATTGTTGGGAAAGATGGGACTGTCACTATATGGGGATAATGTCTATTCAGAACAAGAAAACAGAAAGTTTAAGGCAATAGTTACTGTACATTATCTTCTACAGCACATGTAGAACACTTCTAGACATTTTCATAAAATAACATCCAAAGTACAACAGTGAATATTTTGGGACTCAGAACTGACTAAACTGGGGTGAAAGTTAGTTTCAGTATACAGCTCCTGATATGAGCTAGTAGATTAAGCTAGCTAAATGCACGGGGACTTCAAGACAGTGCAAAAGATGTGCTAGTAAAAAAATGTAGAGTAAAATCAATGCTCATTTTTCATGTTTCGTTTTGATCTGCCAAACAAGCAAGTGTCTGACATGTCAACATATTCCTCTGTGGTTACTCATAAACACAAGAATATTTAAACTGATAAGGTTTGGATTCCCAGGGGTATGGAAGTACCCCTGCACAATACCTCAAACCTTTCACTCTAACACGATTAAGAGGCAGTTACTTCATTGAGCCAGAGACATGCAGGGGAACAGGTGGATGGGCTTAAGGCAAATGCTTTTTAAGGTGACAGAAGTCTGCACAAAATGGCTGTTCAGCGAAACACAGTTTTGAAGTTCGAGCGCTTGGCACAAGCACTCACTTTGTCGAGTACAGATGGAGTGGACACTGCGGTGCTGCTTTGCTGCTGCCTGGAAAACAAAATTAAAGGGTCTTAGTTTTTCAGCACGTTCTGTTCTGCGGCCAAGCCGACACCACTGTTTTTACCACTGCTGGTTTAAGAAAAATATACAGGAATTAGAAGACTTTGGTTTTAGTCAATCTCCACGAACTGAAGTAGGTAACAAAGTTATTCTCCACTTAACAGCAAATATAGATTTAGTTTTTAACTGAGGGTAATACTGATTGATTGAACTACCAGTTTCTTCTCATGGGACTGATATCAATCACAAAGCTAGGCTTTGGTGGGATGACTCATAAGCTAAAGGTTACAAAAGCAACTATTATGATTACCGAAGTGATTTAAGCTCACTGCACTTTTTGCCCTTTTAGGATTTTTTTGTACTCTCCTAGACCATGACTCACTTTCTTAAAGTTATTAAAATATATCAAATCAAAATAAATATTAAAAACACAACACTGTAATTCTTTTCCATCTATCACCTACCTTCGTAACCTGCCAGCAATCAGAATACTGAACCAGTAGGAAATGTATCACACAGATTATATGTGCAGGATGCTTTCCAATGTACCAAACAGTTGTGTCCTAGAACACTACTGAAGAAAAATGTGCCACCATCTTTATTTAGAGATCAATTTAGGCTTAATTGACTAAAATAAAAATATCTAAATTCAAAACTGCAAGCACTTGGAAGTGCTTTCCTTTGCCATATCCCACTCTTTGCACTCTCCTCCACAACAAATTCAAGCCTTGTGCCCTTTCTGATCCCACCTCTGCTAAGCTGTCCCCCACTTCTGCCAGAGCTCTTCCTTTAGCTGTGTACACCCCAAAACACCACAGAAGGGCAAATACCACATCTATGATCCCCTTCTGTCTTCTTCCAGGGTCCCCCTGCATACACTTACCTGATGTATGCACAGATCCCTTTGCAAAGGACAGCTCAGGTAGGAGGACAGTGTGCCAGGGGAGGGACAATGAAACCTGCACAGCCCTTATCATTATCAGAATCACCCTAAGCACTGATAGAAATAAAACCATAAGGACTCCTTCACACTCTTACAACCCTGAAACACCTTGGAAAAATAAAACGTATCAGCAACCCAGCCTTGGTTCCTCTCCCCATGAAATGTGGGTAACAGTAACCTATTTCCCAAGCAATGGGCAGAGAGGCTTAGTTTAAAAGAAGATAAAAAATATCATTTGAAAAAGGATAGGGTTATACAAACGTACATATTTTTACACACAGATATAGAGGAAAAGACTGGTTTTAAATCCAAAGCTGCACTTACCTGACTCCCCTTCAAACTCACTATGAAAAATTCGCTTTGACTTACCTGAAAGAGAACAGTTTTGGAAAATTAGATTTTTAGATTGACAAAACAAAACCTACACCATTCTGTTACTGATCCTCATTACCAAACAGAAATATAATGAAAACATATACTTTTTTAGTTTCATTCATGCCTTTTATATTTGAAAGAAGGCAGAAAAGACAGGTTGAGCATAAGTTTCATTTCTTTTCTATTTAGAAAGTTTTTATTTTGAAATAAAAAAAATAATCTTCAAACTTTTTTATTTTGAAAGAGTAAATACATTTGCCAAGAATGCCAAGTGGGAATTTACTGCATGTAATATGCAATATGTTACTGTCATTGCCAGTAAAAGGCAAGTTGAACTGACACGTGCACCCAAAACACCCAAAGCAACCAAAAGCGTAGGACTACAGGAAAAATGTGCACTTGAAAATTATATTGAGATAATTGTACATCTCATTATAAGCACCCATGAAATGAGCAGGCCATACGTCTACATAAATAAGTATTGCTACTAGACTCAGTAAAATTAAAATTGTATGTGCAATAAAGAGCATACACTTGTGTGCATTTATTGCATTAAAAGCTCTGTCAGTTTAAGACTTGACAAACATGCAAGTATTTTCCTGTTCTTCAAATTAACAAGAAGTATTTTCAAGGGAAAGAGCTTAATCTTGGAAGCACAAGGGATTATCCTGCAGAAAAATAACCATAATACTTCTGTAAGAAACACATCAGCCTGAGCTGCCACTAGCAAACTGGTGTCCAACAGTACAACTCTTTTGTTAGCTCTTAGGTTAACTGTCTATATTAGCTCTTATTTATATTGTATAATAATGAATAGTTTCTGCACCAAGAAGTTTACAAAATGCTGAATTCAAAAATCATTTCTAGCTCTAATCTTTTCTCCAAACATGAAGATTTAAAAGGATGTTTCCTTTAGATTGTTATCCCTTTGACTGCTTTTGTAAATAGGCAGTTCACGATGTACGTGATTTAATCACGCAGTTTCTAATGCCTCAGCAAACATGCAAGCAAACACCTCCATGGCTTCTAAGAGCCTAGAAATGAAGGGTTAAACATACTACTAAAACATAATAGCCAGTGCCTTTTCCTAACTCCCCTCTAACAGGAAGGCTGACAGATCCTGACCGCAGCAAACAATAGCTGGGATTGTACTAGCAAGAACTAGTTCAGCTGCATCACTTGCCAATAATTTTTTTAGCAGATTTAACATTCTTCTGTTTCCTTCACTTGAACAGTATGATGGAGTTGGGGGATGTGGGGGGAGGAGGAGAAGAGCAGATAAATTTCCATCAGAGCCCCAGCCACTGAAAGAATTTGTCCTTGGTACCTGCCAAAATGTGAAACTTCAGAGCAGAGGCCAGCAGGGCTGACCGTTTGGAGATGATAGCAATGATCTCAGAACAATGCAAACTGGGGCACAGAGATGCTTTGGCAAAAGGTTTCCTGGCTTTACAATACAATGTTGGGCCTGGGAGTCCCTCCATCCCCCACCCCAACAGCAGCAGCACAGCCACAGAAGCCCAGGGCTCACGTTTACACTATTACTGGGGCTCTCGAGGGGTCCAAAAACTGCCCTACACGAAGTATGTTTTATATCTGCAATTATTCCAGTGGAACAAACATATACATGCATGTGTACATATACATCTACTATGCACAGATAATTACATATAAGATATTCCAATTCCATTTGCATTCAAACTGTTTCCTTAATAAATGATTCAGCCACAACTGGAGTGTCTACAAAAAAACTACTCCAAAATCTCAGCTGCTCGCTATGCTGTAGAACTGTCAGAAGCAGAGGCCTTGCATGTGGCCACTTCCCTTGGGTTACATATACATACACATTTTGTTAAAGCCAGTAAAGTCAGTGGAAGAGGCAGCCTACCTTCTATGTCATCTGGAGCCGTGGCATAAATGTTGGAAAGGTTAAGCTTCAGTCTGTCAGGGCACTCTCTATTTACAGTCAGGCTGGGTGATATCACTAGATCTAGCATTTCCTTATACCTGAAGGAAAACAAAGGAAAAATATAATTTATTCATTAATTATGCATGCTTACTAATGATTTTCCTCTTTTTTTTTCCCTAAGAGTATAAATATTAAAGCTGATTACCTAAACCCAGGCTTCATATAAATTCCACATAATAACATCCACTCAAGTTTTCATCAAAGGGAAATGCTGAATTAAAATGCAGCACTTGTTCCCTTGGAGATTACACCCATCTGATTAATGATTTCTCTTTCTTCCTGGATTTTGCTGCACGAAAACTGATTTTCCTGATCTCTCATATGCTATTAGAGTGAGAAGATACGCAGCAGTGTTCAGTGAGCTTCCAGAACAGGCTACTAAGGGCTGAAAATGAAGTTGAGGGCAGTTAACAGCATTATCTAGTCTTACAAGGTTAGTACTGGTGATATATCAGTCGGGGGGACACCTAAACCAGGCACTTAACTACAGTGTCCTGACCATTAGGTGGCAGTGATACAAGGACAGTCCCTTTTCACATAAATAACCTCATCTGATTTAACCAAATATTTCAAATGAACAATACATAGGACTTGAGTCTCCAAAGAAAAATATAACCGTGTGTGTACAACCTATGCTATAATGAAAGCTTACAACCTCTGCATTGCACAAACAGCTCAGAAAAGAGAATGACTAAATCCTTATTTCATACCCTATGTGTAACATGGACAGGTTCATTCATTCAAATACCATGATTTTCAATACATGTGTAACTCCAGCTATACATCTTTCAGAAGTGAGTTCCAAAGAAACGGAGCTGCTTGCTTCCCACAGAAGTATCGATTGGATGGATACAAAATTTGGCATTAAGTGCATAGATATGTGCTTCTTCACTTTCTGCAAGCACACAGAGTATGTCCTTACTTCAATCCCCTGGAAGCTACTGGGGGTAATCAGGGCTATTATGGAAAAGCATAACTGTGCTCTTGGACAGCAGCGCCTGGGCAAAAGCAGATTGGAGAGAGGGCACATGGTGGTGAGTGGATCCCAAGGCACCTTCCTGCAGCCTACTGCTGAACACTCTACCTGTGGAGGCACCTGGTACATGCTGCTTGTGGACTGGGACCTATCTGAGCTGGACTACAAAGGTAGCAATCCATAGCACTCCTAAAATATCATGAAGTTAAAGACAACAACACATAAACCTGAAATCTTGACACTGGGCTTCTCAAATACTAATCTCTGTGATTCTGGGAGAAGCAAAGATGTTTGTTTTGATTTTCTGTTTAAATACCACTGTATGACTTTTATCAGCTTTAGGAAGCAGAGAACAATAAACCACACGCTCCAAACTGCAGGCACGACTGAAGCATACGTGCACCCGCTTCACAGGCAATCTTGGGCACAGGGTAGGCAGGCTGATGCCTGAGAGTCACCGCCTGTCAGTGAGGCATCATCACAGCCCTCTGCCCACTTTGCTTATGCCAGAGGAAAACCAGACTTTTTTCCTGAAATGGATAATCTCAGTCTTTCACTGGCTCAGCCAGGCTGCCACGGATCATGAAGATTTTTGTGTTGCTTACTTTTAAGCAGGAAGGAACAAACAATTATAGCTCCTAAGATTTCTTCAAAGCAGCAGGTTGAGCAGGGTCTCTTCCCAGAGGAATTACTTTATTCGAATACAGTGGCATTGAATTAAATTCTGTCTGCATGGCTGGGAAGGCAGGGCTCACTTTTATACTGGGGTTTCCTTTTTACTGTAAGGAACATCTGATATTTTCCCCTTTATTTTCTTAATGTTATACCTGAATTGAGGAAGAACACTCCTGTCCCAGACCCTGTGAAGCTGGGGATGCTCTACACTGTTTCTCAGATAACACATGCCCTTCAGCATAATCCAAAACCCCATCATTCATGACACTAGCCAGACTGTTGCCAAGTGAATGGGAGCAGATGTTTAAAGGGAAATGATCTTTTATAATGATTAATGTACTTTAATTACATCATCGTTCAGAGATTTCATTAGCTACTCTCTGACTGATGATTTTTCTACTGGTTTTGTTCTGTTCACTTTTGTGTTCACAAAGTCACATCACACTTCCCTGTATTTGTTCTATAACTTTTTCCTGTTTGTTTTTCAGCTTCCATTTTTCTTTAAGGTACATATTAGTTGCAGGTACAAACAGGTAACTTCTCACAGAAATGCCTGTCTAGTGCATGTCACATATGTGCTTGTGGTGTTAGTGGCTTTGCCTGTTTTGCACGCACCATTTACCGATCTGTTTGTGCACATTTCTTGCCCTGTACTTCTTCACAGGAGCTTCTGAAAGTCCAGTTTTAACAATGGAAATCTACAGAAAATCTCCAGTAAAACAACAGAACTGGGATGGTATTTAACACTGTAAATGACATGCTGGAGTGCAAAGGATGAAAATATCAGGTCTGTTTGCTTTCTTTTCAGAGCAAAAACATTTTCTGGCTTAACTAATGTACAGTAAATCAGTAATAAAAAGTTTGCTGAATATGAGCTTTTATTAAAACCAGTAATGGCAGCATCTAGCATGTTGGGCTGACAGACATCTGGAAGAGCTTTTGGCTTCTGTAATTAAGAAGAGCCTTGTGTGAATTTGGTACTCAGCTTTTCCATTAGAATCCCTACTCAAAACCCAATATTTTGCCCTGAAAGTTGGCCCACAAAAATCTCTGCCAAGAACAGAAACTTTTCTCTTTACTAATGCTTAGGAAGGAAAAAAAAGAAAAATAAAAGTACTTTTCAGTCATTCTAAAGCTAGGAATGCCAAATTCAACAAATTAAAGGTGTTGGGGTAACCTGCAAATCACATTTTCTTTTACAACGATGTTCTGAAGGCAGTGATTCCAGACCCCAACTTGAAACTCTCAAAGGTATGCTGAACGTCAAACTACTTAGCAGTTGCATTTCTCTCCAGCAAAATGCTCAAAGATGGATGCAAGTGCAATGCCAAAGCAGGATGCAGTGGGCAGACTGAGACAATAAGGTCCTCTGCATACTGATGGTGATGAGAACTTCAGGAAGAGTATTTTGAAAGGATGAAGCAGGAAACCACCACGGTGGTGGGCAGATGCAACCACACTACAGCTCCGCTCAGCACAGCCAGAAGGCATGAAGGAGACTCCTTCCAAAGCTTGGACCTCTGCATCTCTCAGCCTGCTTTAACATGTTTTAAACATCCTCTCCACAACACACTAAAGGCATCGTCTCAGGACCACAGGCATTTCCATCCTCACTGTGGAAGCAGCATGCTTATTCCTGGGAGCTTGCATATTTCACTCATTCCTGGGGTGAGAAGACAGCATTCTGGCTTCAATACATTCAACTACATGAAGCAGAACAAACATTCAAAGGAGAACTTCCAGGACACTTTCAGTAAATAAGACACCGGGGTAGTAAGTAGTACGAGGGTAAATTCAATTGCCAAGTGATGAAGAGGTTTCAGGGGGAATGTGTGCAAGGAAGAGCAGAGCATTTGCCCTGCAATGAAAGCAGCCTGTAGGAGAGTGTTTGAGTAATAGCATATTGATGGCAGAGTTCAGAAAGGACATACCAGAAGCAAAAGACAGTATGGAGTGGGGGGGGAAAGATGGCATACTTGTGAAAAATAAACTGGATGAGCTTTGCATCTGCCATCAGTGGAGGAACCGATTAGTCAGGAGCTCTGCAGAACAAAGCAGGTGAGAAACTGAAGATAGGACTCCTGCCCTTGGGAAAAGCCTGCCAGATCCTACAATGGGAAAGACAAAACACTTTCAGGGAGTAAGAAATTGCAAAGAGGGATTGCATTCCCATGAAGGAGGAGGCAAATCTAGAAATTACTCTCCCTACAACAACTCCATGTGATGATCTTCTCAAGAATTTTTACTCATATCTGGCTAGAGGCCAAACACAAAGCTTAAACCCCTAGATCTTCCTAAACATATGTATATGCCAACATGGAGCCCTAGGCAGGAGGGGTACAAGCCAAGTCCACTGCTGGCTTTCCTGGGAAGGGGAGGAGCAGAGACAGAAACTGCAGCCTAATTGAACTGCAGCCTAATTGCAAGAGTACCATTTTTGTCTTGCTTCCATGACTTTATCTGGTTTTAGTTACCTGATCAGGTACTTTCACCTTTATTCTTCTCAAAAAAATAGTGCAGATTAGTATGTAGAGATCTGCAACTTTATGATTCGAGTGCTACTCATCATAAGAAAGAAGAAAATCTGATTTCCCACTTAGTTTCGGCAGTGAACTACTGAACGGTAACAGCAAAAAAGCAGTAAGACAGGTTTCTCAGTCTCTGATACAAAGAAAACAAACCCCCAATCCTAAAAATTTTGTCTTTCCTTCATTCCTAGGAAATACAAGATTTAGTGTAATTTTTTTCCACATGGGTAAAATTTTCAAAAGCACCTGCTCTGTCTCATTAATTTTCATTGGGAATTACGCCTTCAACTGTTTTAACTCCTTGGGAAGCAGGCAGCTTTGCCAGAACTAGCTGGTTGCAAAATTATACTCCACATTTTACTCTGCCCTTGCACAAAAAAGTGCTTCATTCATAAGCAGAGAAAATGATCTTGTCTTGCGGCCACCTTCCAGGTGGTATAATAATAGCGTATCTCCCATACTGAAGATTTTGGCTACTTTTATCCACACATTTCAAAGGCAGAGGAAAGCAATTTCATTTCCTCTGTCAGTACATTCCTCCCCACACTGTTAGGATGTTTTCTCTCCATCTATAATAGATCCTTTGTTCCTTCCATTTCAAGAACTCAAAAATGCTTCAGCAGGTGAAAGCCACAATGCCATTTTCTCTTTTATGAAGAATCTTGGCTCATCCAAAAGTACATCTGATAGATGTATGCAGGAAAGGCCTTAACAGGCATAAAGTTAAACCTGAGCTGGCATAAGTGCTCATGTACAAGACTGACAGTACAGCCGCAATGACAAGATATCCTTCCAAGGTGACCTGCAGGGCAGCAAGCCTCAGGCTGTTTATATTCCTGAGAGCTGCCTTTTGCTGACGTAGTGGGACAATAAAAGCTGCAGTACTTGTCTGGATTTATCATTGCCCAGCCTGTTCCAGACACAAAAGTAAGAGGACTCAGTAGTACGGCTTGTACAGCACCTGGGGGTGGAGGTACATAGTTGTGTTACTCTCCACCACATAGTATCTCAGGCTAAGGATTAAACCAAGAGGAACAAGAGAAAAGTTACGTGACAGACAGGCAAGGGACAAAGCACATCAGACTGAAACCAGAAATTAAACTGAGGTGGTAGTGAGGCTGCTCCAGATGACAGACACACAGTTAAGCTTTCCCCCGACTGCTGATAAGATTCAGGCAAGTACTAGAGAGGAGAAAAAAAGAAGTAGGCAAGAGAAAAGAGCTGGGAGGTGCACTGCCTAAACTCAGCCCACAGTGGGATGAAAATAATCTTCATTTCAACTGAAGCAGAATGCCACTTGCTTCTGAAAGAGCTGGGGAGAAAGCCCCATCTGAGCAGTGCCTTTGTGTGGCTGAAAGAAAGCTGGGGATAGGCCATATGTGGAGCATGCAGGAACATCCAAGCCCTCCCTGGCTAGAGGACAGTGGTCTTGAGCTCAGTTCCCTGTGTACATATTGTCCCAGAGATTTTACATCTTACTGTGGGTCTTCTGAAATATTCATATTTTTTTTAGTCCAGCATTGGAAAAACCACAACTCTAACAAAGTAAAATAGATACACACATAGTGCTTCAGTTTAAAAGAAAGAACTCCAACACAAACGCAACCATCCCCAGAACTTGAAATAAGAACACAAGCAATCAAGTAAGACATAGATCACAAATAGGTTTGTTAACTCAGTAGTCAAATGGAAAGCTTGTCACAGAGAAAAACAGCCCTTACTTTTTCACATTGAGTCTGCGTATATGTAAAATAACCCAACTCACATACAAAAAAAAAAAAAAAATTTGGTTTTACTAAGATTTTCAAATTCCTTTTTTCTTTTTTAAATGTGTTAATTCTAAACAAGTTTAAGAAAAATAACTGAGAAAATAATGAAAGAGGCCATTTCTGTCACACTTCTGAAACCACTATTGTTTAAACATACCCAAAGTATTTCAACAGCTCTAAAACCCTTCCCCACATGGATTTTGTTTTGTTTTCTTTTAAATGAGACAGTCTTTCTGATCAAAATTCTACTTTCACTGGAAATTTTCTGTCTTGCTCTAACCCATAGACCAGACAGTAAAAAACAGATGAAAAACCCTGTCTCACGCATTTTTTTTAGTCAACTCCACATATTTTTTTCTTTTTGAGGAAAACCTGCCTTCACATTTCTGAGTGTTTGGGGCTGGCAAAACAATAATTGCATGTCTTGTTTCTCTGGAAATCCTGAATTTCCAGAAGCATTGGCTTGCTTCACCAGGCTTCATCACCTGCTATTCTAGACTGCTTGTCAATGATTTTTAAAGTTTTTTTTTAAACACACAGTTTCTTGTCCCAGAGCTGTTGATTTAAAAGAGCAGGCTGTCTTCATACAAGTGAATGTTCTTCCTACTCCTCCTATCACGGCTCCATTACTCCCTTCTCCAGGTGCTCCTTTCTTCACCCCCATGGTGCAGACAGAGCAATACTGAGAAGAAAAAGGGAGGCTGGGCTGGGCTCTGATCCCCCCCCCCCCCCGCACTTCCTGCAATTAACCGGGGAAGAGATTGAAGGAAGATAGACCAAGGGAAGCACTGGCCTTTTCTGCTTGAGCAGCCCAAGGTAAAGGGGATTCAGTACACATAAAAACAAACAAGTCGAGCCCCCTTCACTGTTTGTTATGAAGGCACAGGCTGAAAAGGAAGCTTTGAAAATTCAAAGGGAGCTAATGATGGGGTTCACACACTCTTTCAATCTGGCAGCCTAACCAGGAAATACAGTATAATTTGAGTCCCTGTTTTTTGAAATTCATTTCAACACTGAGATTTCACTTAAAGTCAAAATGAGAAATGCTACATAGAGCAGCATTTGCAGAAGACATTATTTGCCAAAGAATAGAATTATTGAGCTCCCTTACTGCGGACAACCAGTACAGAGTAAGTAGGTAAAGAAACACTACAAGCTTATAGCCTACAGTCATTTGAAAGCTAAATTTGTATGTGCATAGATATACATGCACACACACAAATGTACGTGTATCTCTTTCAGTTTCTATATTTCTCTTTGAAATTCACAAGCTTTTTAATTCCCTTACACCTCTTCCCCTTCATATTCCTCAAGCTTACCAGGGCTGCATGTAACTGCAGAAAACCACTCTGGCAGCTCCAGGTGCAGAATCGTGGCCCATATCACAGAACAACTGCCTACAGAGGCTTCCCAAACTGGATACTGTAGGATCAGGCCCACGAGGCTTCTTTGTCACTATCCAGATATCTCCAGTCTGAAGAATTATGTTTTTTATCCCTTCTCTTCAGAATCACAAAGGCTAAAAACTCACTGAAATGTCAATCACAAAAATATGGCTTAAGAAAAACAATCAGATTTGGAATGAGGAAGTAGCAGCTTGTAACTTAAGATACTCGTGCTGAAATCACCTGGGTTCTGTACAGGAGTGTGCAAGAATGTGTTTTTGTCTTGTAGCATGTTCCTCTTATGTAAAGTCAGGGATTTAACCTAGCTTTGAAATTTATAGGAAAAGAAGCTCTGAGAAATTAAGTAATTTACTATTCTTGAACAATAACCTCCATGAAGAAGAAAATCTAAAGAAAACAAATAAACTCCTTCCACAGTGAAAGTTGGCCATTAGCTGGAACAAGTGCCAAAGGGAAGCATTTTCCAGGTAGCACAGGTCAGCTTTACCTTGTGGAGAGAAGCAGCTGTCCTTCTCCAGAGATGGATGGCTCCACATTGTTGTAGATTTAAATGTGCGTGGTTACCCATAAACATTTATACCAGCCAGATTCTAAAGAACAACTCCTGATTCAAAGGGTAGCAATGCATCATACATGAACTTCCTACAGAAAAATGAATGTGCAGAAAAAACTTGCCCACAATGTTTGAGAGATAATGCTCTTAAAATGCACAGGCAATTGTGTGCAGGAAAGAGTGGTGCTCACATGGGAACAGTTCCCACAGAGGACATTGTGAGAACAAATCAGTTCTGCCCAGACAAAAAGAAGAACAAGCCTAGATATGAGGCTCAAAAAACCTGGAGTTTTCTTCCCACCATGCCCCTGGTAGCTCAGCTGATCCTCTAGCAAGTTCTCTGTGCCTCCACTGTGCTTTCTGGTCTTTGTGCTCCCTCCTTACAGAGACTGCAGGATAAGTGTTCCTCTTCTGTCTATGTGAAAAATCAACTGGTACAATAGATAATTTTCCCCATGACTGCAGTTTATGTTGAAGTAAAACAAAGCAGCTTCTACCAAGTTCTTTAATATGGAAAGCACTTTGTTTCATCCCCTGTGACTGGACCATGTCAGACAGCACTGATACCAACACTGCATCAACAGCAGGAGATTTTAGAAAAATGTGCTTGCACGTCTTAAGCACATTTGCATCGAAACTGTCCATAGGCAAGATGATGCCAAACATTGTCCCACAAAAGCATTACTTCATGGACAGATAGGAGACATGGACTGTGCTAAACAGGGTATGAGCCAAGCATGCATTAACCCACAGTTTGTCCTGGCCTGGATATCTTCGCCAGTCATATTTACTTTCACAGCTACATCATGTGTAGTTGTTGAAGGAGACAACTGAGGATTGCAGCTCTAGTTTTGCTCCCAAGCTCTGTCACCAACTGATTAGGCAAGTTTCTCAGGACTACATTAAGGCCTCTATAAAATGGGAAATACAGTTTAACCTGCCAATTAAGCTGGTTTTAGGGGCTGGAAAGTGCTCTGAAATCCTTAGGTGAAGTCTGTTACACCATTACAGTATCAATATCCATGCCGATGAATAATGACAATGCTGAACACAAGACAGCCAAGAAGGAGGTGAGGCA
Organism: Neopsephotus bourkii; assembly: GCF_033783945.1. Lineage (NCBI taxonomy): Eukaryota > Metazoa > Chordata > Aves > Psittaciformes > Psittacidae > Neopsephotus > Neopsephotus bourkii. The sequence continues at coordinate 7,923,221 of NW_026902137.1, forward strand.
CGAGCGCTGTCCTTCAGGGCATGTTCTCTCACTCGTTTTTGGTCCAAAAGCTCTCCATTCCCAGACTATGAGAATTTCTTCACCCTTTTGATTTACTTCTTAAAACTCTCAGAGCCCTGCAATGACTGCAACAACCCAGTGAGAAAGGTAAGGCTGCCCCTTTATAACAGGCCTGTGTCAGCGCCTCCATTCTCAGCCTGTAAAGGAGTAGCATTCAGGGAGTAATAATTCAAAAAGAGCTATGGGAAAAGAACTATGAAATGTAAGTCAGTAAAAGGACCTTGGATGTGAGGGAAATGTCTAGCATAACTGTACAGGTGAGGCTGGAGTGAGAATGACGTACCCTTCCCTTGGTTAAATCCCTCAAGTCAGACTTTTTCTGACCAGAGAAAACAGAAAAGAGGAAGGTCTGTTGTACATGTAGAAGGTTGAAAGCATCTTTCTTTGACTGGGACTCTCTTCTTCTCCCCTTCCACCCCTCATCTGTCTGCAGGAATAAGCCAAAGATCATTCTCAAGGATACAGAAGCAACAAATGCCATATCTTTAGTACAGTTTTCTCTATTTGTAAAGTGTCTTCATGAGGGAAAACACAAATGCTGGTTTCGTTGTCCTACATGCAACTGTTGCCCAACATACCAGGAGGGAATGTGACAGTTTGTGGTCTCTCTAAAACTGAAGACACTTCCTTAAGAAACTGGAAGTATAATATAATATAGCAATGTGTTTGAAAACCCTGCACTGCTTTGACTTGGTCTCAGTCTGGAATTCAAGCAGAGTCCCAACCAGACCTCACATTTATAAAGTCATTATGGTAGTCCATCAGTACAAATGAGGAAAACAAAACTATAATACCCCCACCAAAGTCGGCTTCGCCAACTGCTTCTCCTTGCTTGACAGATTTTAGGGTTAGGGCTTTTTAATTTCGGATTTTCCTTGCTGTGGTCTTTAAAGCATCACTAAATCAGAATTTGTGATTCCCAAGTAACTGCTGATTGAACATGCCTGTGGCAGCAATGGCACCCAAGTTGTGCTGCCTGGTCCAAAGGCAGTTTGTCTGCTAGGATGATGGATTCACTGAGGCTCAATACCGTGGGTGGGAAGGACTCTCTTGTCCTGCTTCTGAAAAACTGGGACAGCACATTTAATACCAAAGTCGAGAGGCCCATGTGCTCTCACTAGGAAAAGCCACCCCTCAACCCTTCTCCCTTGCTCTCCTTATCGATAAAACAGGAATGATGGGGACATATGGGACTTCTGAATAAAATTGCTTCACTGGTGCTAAGGTTTATGGAAATACCATTTCACAAAGTCTAGACTACTTGCGATCAACAGTGGATTTCTGTCTGGATAATCTTCATACTAGTTAAACCTAATAATGCGAGAAGAGCTGTTCCTCTCCTTTTGATCCTGCTTTATATACTCTTCTTCATAAATACTGTAGGCAAAGCTTGTACAACACTACTGCAATTGCTATGAAGAGTACTATGAATACAAGTGCTTGTTCATTACCACTGCTTTCTGAGTGCATGGCTTGAATGTACAGCTGATTTGTTCCTGGATTAGGAAGCCCAACTGTACTCCAATACACTTTCCCTGTTTTGATTTGAAGTCGGTTAGGCTACCCGATCTGGATTTAGTAAATATTGTGGTTAAATAAACCAGATTTATAAACTTCTAACATTCACTTAGTCACAATAGTTTCTCATTGTTTGAAGACATCAGAGGGTGGTCTTGGAAAAGAGGCTATCACTCACCTGAACTTCAAGAAGTTATTCTGCCCTCCTCTTGTTCACTCGCATAATTAAAGCCACCTTCCCCCCCCCCCCCCCTTCTGACTCAAAATAAAAATCAAGTGTGGTTATTAATAATTATTATTGATCTCAAATAATTTGTCTGAAGAAGGAAATGTTTTCTAGAGGCTACAGTCAGGAAGTCAAAGATTTTCACTTCCATCTCCAATAGTAACTCATTTGCCATACACAGCACATCTCCCTTGCCCATTCCCTATTATAGGGCTGTTAAAGGTTTAGTTAACTTCAGAGCAAGCAGTTCTAAACAGCAGCAGTTCTTGGCTACTGGAACTTCAGTACCTCCATGTGCAAGTAGTAGTTTTTTATCTGCCCATACAAACGCAGAAAGGTTTGTGCTGCCATTACTGGCAACTACATATGCATACCACATATGCATTTTTACAGCACTGAGCTCGTCCTATGCTTTTAAAAAAACACATGAAAAAGTCACTGTTTAGGTTAAGGTCTTCAAGAATCTGTGTGAACTGGGTAGGAGTTACTCCGCTGGTAAATATTATTTCTGCAGTGAGAGTTGGTTATTTCATCAGCAGGAACAAAAGGTTGAAAATCTTTTTGTTCCTCTATCACTAACTGAAAGATTAAAAAGGGATATCCTGAACTAGAAGACAGGCTGATGATGGTAGCTTATAGATAAAAGTTAAGTGGAGCAGGCTTCTAATTTTAAAGAGCTACAGTACAACAGTGAACAAAGTAACAATCTAATTGCTGCATATCTTGGGAATGTTAGGAGGAAAAAAGACAACTAATCAAAAGCAGTGCTTGAGCAGTAACTGCATGTTGATTTGTCACTCATGCCAATTCATAGTGCAGAAACAGCCACTGGGAGAGTTTACTCAGAGCAAATGTTCAACGTGATGTTTCCTAGGGTTTTATTCCATTAATGATTTGTTTCTGTGGATATTTGTAAATGAGGCTAAAATAGAGGCATAGAAATAACAAATGGGATAGACTGATTCACTTTGTAGGGTCAGGTTGGTTGAGTTCTGATTTCCTAAGAGCTTTGGTGTCACAATAGGCTGATGCTTTCTCTTTAAGCTGAGGTGTAAGCTAACATGGACCCAAGATCCCAAAGCTGCTACCATCAGGTTTATTTTCAAGACAGAAGGAAGGGATTTTTACTGTGGTGATCAGAGGATATTATCAAACAAGGAAAGGTTATATGGAGAACCTTTGAAGAGATCCTGCCATTTGGTCAAAGCTACAGGGCAGCACAGAAGTGAAAATACCAGATGACAAATGCACCAGTATAATATCATTCACACAACTGTCCTTGTTTTGCTTTGCAAAGTCTGACCTGATAAAGAAAAACATTTCCTTAAAGTGTCATTTTTATGATACTAAACAGGCCTCCAATGACGTATCAAAGTAGAGAGGGACATTGACATTTGAACTGCAGGAGTTTTGTTTTCCATCTTATTTCCCCTGCCCCTGTGATTGCTGCATTTGAATAACTGGAATTTTTAAAATCCCTTTTCCTCCTTCCATCATGATGTAATGCAACTGTTGCACAAGACTTACAATGCAGAGCTACCGCTGCTGGAGCCAAGTTTGGCACCAAGAGAGATTAGGTTTGGCACCAAACACCAGGATCTTTACAATAAATTTGGCAGACAGACCCAAAAAGGTTTGCCATTGCTGCCATGAGCAGCACACAGAACAGTAAAAGTGCTGAAACAGACCATAGTTTTGTTCCTGGAACAAAGACACCGATTAGCCAACCACTTAATCTAGCACCTACTTATGTATGAAAACGGAAGAGTTCTACTCAGTCAAAATTAAGGGCAGAAGCAGGGACCAAAGTGTAACATAACAGCACCTTTCAAATGTCCATCATTCCAGACTGAGCCTACAAAACCCACCAGCCAGCTACCCATTAGCCAGGAGAATCTGTGCGCAACTGCAAGTTCAACTGGATTATTCAAAGAAAAACGCTTGATCCATACAAGAACACATCTGTCTCAACACATTTCTCTTTCCAGTACTTTTCAATTATGCTTTCCCAAGAGGGAATTTGCTTCTACTCAGTGATGCTGGAGCAGTGCTCTGGAAAGAAATGGTATTTTTCTTTTTTAAATACATATGGAACAGAGACGAGAAATGCAGATCTTCCTCACTGTGTCCCTCTCTCTCAGCTGGAACTGAAAAAGTGGGGGCTGATTTTCTCTGCTCTATGTAAGGGTCTGATGATTTCTGATGTGGACATCTCCCTGCAACTGGACAGATGCCACCAGCTTATTTCACACAGACAACTAGACAGCCATGTAATAGCAGCATTTTTCAACTGCTATTGATTTGGTGTTTTAAACTCATTACCTAGCAGAAAAACTCCATACTTCATCCCAAATTTCCCAAAATTTTAAAATTCTGTAGCACCAACACTCAAACAAGAAACCACCTTCACCAAGCAGCTAAAAGTCAGAAGTCTGTGCGCTGCCATAACATTTTGCCAATCGGATTACTACTAAAACATGTAAGAACATTCAAAGCAGATTTCAAGTAACTTATCTGACCCCCAATTCCATTAGTACCAACAAGCACTCCTAATGCGATATCCAGAAGTTACAGCCTCCTGTTGCAACTTGTTTAGACACAGACAAAAAGCAAGAACTGGTTTAAAGATGAAAATCTGATTTTTCGCCCCACTCCAACCCCTCCCCCCCCCCCGGCAAAAACAAAACAAAACGAATCAAACAAACTGAAAAAAATAGGGTCTGATTACTCTGACCTAACTTTTTCCCTGGTGGCTTCAAATTCTTTAAACAAAACTGTCAAATCTGGAACCAGAGGAAACCTTTAAATGACCACAAACCATAGTATCTTTTACTGGAAGCTTCAATGACCAAATTAGCTTCTTAAAGCCCACTTTGTTTCACTGAAGAGCAGTTTTCTCCTATCATGCTATATACCACTTGTCCTTGGGATCACCAGTCCAACTCTCAAAAAGCTACTCTGCAATGCAGCTCATCACCTCTGAGGCTGCCAGTCAACAGTGACTGCTCAAGCACAATGCCAGATCAGGGGACTGCTCTAAGCACAAGAGTACTGTTATCTAAAACAGCAACAGAGATGACTACTTCATTGACAGGACTGCAAGGCAGCTCAGGAAAATTTCTTGTAGGTACAGAAAATGGCAGCTATCTAGAGTTCATTCAAATAATCTAAGAATTGTATTATCAATACAGATTAGGAAATCCAGCTGCAAGTAAAAGCCAACTTCAACTTCTTGGATATTTGAGTTACAAGCACACATGTGCCATTAAGGAGGTAACTGCCCTAACCTTCAAACTCAGATTTGATCTACAATATCCCTAGCTTAAAGGAAAATTTCTCTCACATGTGTGGGACTTCAAAGGCCCTCACCATTTCAGAACCCACAGAGTAGCCCAACAGCCTGCTCCAACAGCTGATGTGTTTCCTGACATTGGATTAACTCCAGCTCACCACCTTCATCACAGTTTATTTCTGACACTTTTATGGACTAACTTCTACAACAGACAAAAGAATCAAAATAATTTCCTTCCTCCAGCTACTACAGGATGGCACAGATACATCCAGTTCACTCATAAGCAGCATGCAGAGATGGGCTTGCCAAGCCCCACTGTTTGCAGCAATAAGCTACCAACAAGAAAAATCAACCGTGCAAACTATCTGAATGCAGTGCTTGGCTTCCAAAGGAAATGCAGCAGCTCACCTCTTTTCCCCAGAAAAGGAGTGCTGGTAACTAGAGTGAAAAACAAGGAGAAAGGAGACCATGACTAATTCCAAGAGGCTTTCACTACCACAGGTACAGGAATAAAACAAAACATGGAGTAAAGGGGTTAAACCTCAGATAAATTACATTATTACAGTACTATATGATTTCCCTGAATTACTAGAAAGGCACCTAACATACTAACACCAATAAAACTGCAATTAGGAAAAGAGAAATTACTTTTTTCTCAAGTGGAATTGTCAGAAATGGCAAATTTGATGCCACAGTCCAGTGGCTAAGGCTCTTATTAAGGAGACTTGGATTCAATTCTGTGTCAGCCACAAGTTTCCTGTTACTGGAGTATTTTACAAAGCCAACTCATATTTAATATACTTGACTCTATTTCCCTTCTCTGTAAAGTGGGGATTACTGCATTTTTCCACTTCTGAGCATGCTGAGCTCCGAAGTTAATGTGTTGCACTCAGGTAAGTCAGCATAAGGGCATGACAGACAAAACTAAACAAATGCCAAAGAAAGGAAAGCAACCTTCCACCTACTAAAAATGCCATTAAGCCACCATATTTCTGACTCCATTACTACTTCACAACCTTTCTCTGCTTTTCTGCCAATGCAGAGAATAGACACTGCCTGCAGTTGTCAATACAGAAGCGTAAGTCTCACATTCCTATTTTCTCCTAGCCCACATAATATCTCTCCTCCTTCCTACACCCAAGTTTTGCACAGCTAAATTCTCCCTTTAATTCACATGTGGCTGTGTAACTCTTCTATCCCAGTCATTCTGCTCCAGCTGGTCTGTTTCTATCCTCAAGCAATAAGTGCTAGGTATGTCGTGCATCTTCTGTTAGCACACGTCCCTCCATGGTTCACATGAAGCATAACCAATGTGCTAACCCCTGGACAGCTGCTGGTTTTACAGCCTGTCATCACAAAGACTGCCTGTGTGCCTCCTTGTAGGATTTCCATTCTTTAGGAGCCCAGCAATTGAATTCACTCAGTTCAGCTGCAAATTTAAGCATGGAATTGAAATGCCATTAAGAGAACCAGCTTCACTTAGTTCAGCTCCTCTTCACAAACTAGCATTGAGGTTTGATGTCTTAAAATCCTGCATTTTTTACTTCTAACATAGTTACTGAAGGTTAACAGGGTACATTGTCAGAAATAGATACTGCAGAGTAAACGGGTGCAACAAAGATGCCAAACTGCAAGAGGACAGCCTGTACCAGAACCTCTCCCTCTAAAACTGGTCTACTTAGAGTGCATGTGTCAAAGTGGAAGCTGAGACACAGATCACTGAGAAAGTCACACAAACCTAGAAGAATGTGTGACATAGAAGTTAAAAAAGCTCCTGGGACATGGGCCTGAGAAAAGCCTTTCGAAATGATATGGAGAACTAGTGAAAAATAATCCCTGTTCCTTTCTGTGCACTGGATTGAAAAAAATCCCCAGCCAAACACAACGAAACCCCCAAACCAAAAACCACCAAGGGAAACAAACCACAAGAACTTTCAATACAATTTATAAACAAACAAAACAACTTTCTGCTAGAATTACATTCCATCTCTTTCCCTCCATTACAGGACTGTCCACAAGAACTTAAGATTCTGGCTTGTTGGGGAAAAGGTTAACAACATCTAATTGCAAAAGGCAACTTTTTCCTTGTCACAAACCGCTTTGCCAGTAAATACATAGGACAAACAATTTGAAAAGCACATACAAATACCTTAAGCAAAAATTCAAAGTTTTAAAATCAACAGCCTGATACTGACAGCTGTAAGAGTGAAGATTTTTCTCAATGCAAAGCATACATTTTTCCATACAAGCAGCTGAATCATGTATATTTTAAAGAGCAGTTTATTAGGTACAATATAGCATATCTCCTACCCAGCTCTATAAAATGTGCCCATTAAAAAGCATTTAAATTTGGAACTTGCTGGCACCCACTGGCACAGCAGAATTGAGAGAATTAATCTAACAGCTGCCTTGAAACACAGCAGATTTATACTGTGGGTTGAGTCACTAACAGTTTGTTTTAAACCAGAACACAAATGAGTAGTCGTGGTCTTTGGAATAATGTGATGTACTGTAATATGCAAAGTACTCTCTTGATTCCAGGTTGCTGAAGTTAGGTGCATTCCTTCTTAGTGGAAGTATTCAGTTTTGGTTAATACAAAAGTACAGTCAAAGAAAAAAAAGCCAAATAAAGGCTATATACAAGTTTACGAAATATCTACATGCAGAATGATTCTGTTGGGTCTTTAGCATTGCTACAGCACTGAATTTGCAGGCAACACCCAACAACTGAGAACTGGCATGATTTAATAGTCCAACACATCTTCCCACCCCCCCCCCCCCCCCCCCCCCGTGTCTGTTTATGTTTATTTTTTAAAGGGAAGAGGAGATAACATCAGTGGTATAAACATTATCCTTAGCTGTGTGGAAACTTAAATCTAAATATGCATTCAGGAGCGCAATGCATGGGAAATATTGCTAATTGGTTTTAGAATTCAAAATTGAAGCTTGGTGAATTCAAGGGAAAAAAAAGAGTTACAAGAATACCACACGAATCTATAAATAACTGTAAGTGATATTGTAGAAAGGCTGGCAAAATTACCTGCAGTTACACCAAACCTTTCTGTTCATGCCAATTAAAACTCTGTGGTTTTCAAGAGGAGTACTCGGGTGGGGAGAACTTCAGGTTTAGTTCTCACTGCAAAATGGGGTTTTCCTGTGGCCTACAAAAATACTGCATCCCCTACCATCTCTACTCTTCCTTACATGAGAACAGCCTGATGATCATTTGCACTCCAGGGCTGGAGGGTGGCAGAGATGTCACAGGCTTGGAAGGCAACTGAGCAAACTTCTGTGGATGCTTCCTCTGAAGACAGAAACTAAGGATGTCAGAACCAGAAAACATTCCTTCCTCATATTCTGCCAATAGCATCAGTCAAGCTGCTAGGAAGATTTTCACTGTGACTTGTTTAAACATTTTTAAAGACTGTTATCAAGGACAACACTGAGGTAAAATGAAAGCTAAGCCTGGTTTCTCTGCCTCCCATCCCCCAGACCCCTCTCTCTGCACTTTATTTGGCAGAAAGGCATCGCACAGCATCTCATCCAACATTGCTACAGGAGTGTTCCTGAACATGATTAATTTGCTAGTGATACGAATCTCCAAACAGCATGTTAGTACTGCTGCTGATTTATGAAATGCCAGAGATTATTCTCTCACCAGTGATAAGCTCTTTCATGCTGGTGGTTTTGTGTGCAACTTCTTCCAACTGCTAAGACCACTCTCATCTCTGCATTGCTCCCAGACACTGCAGAGGCAGCAAGGATTTCTTTAATGAATTGCAGGTTATGTATACACAGAGATAATATAGAAGGTCAGATTATGAATTCTTGCATACTTTCATAAGCAAAAAGCCAAGAGTGTGCTTTGGAACAGAAACAAGCATCACTGGGCAAAAACCCTGCTTGGTCTGTTCTCCTCCCAAGATGCAAGTGCACACCAGCAACTGCAAAACTAGAGAACGTTTCCTTTCTTCAACTGCTCATGATATTGTCCTTGGCACTGTAATGGCCCAAAATACACGAGTAGAGATTCCAAAAATAGTCTCAGAAACTTCAGTAATTTTTAACATTTCTTGGGCAGATATTCCCTATCCTATACATTGCACCTGAAACCCATATGACCCCCACAAATTACCCCAGTCCCAGCATCCTCTTGACCAGAAAACACTAAGTGATACCAAAGTACCCTCAGATACGATTTGATTGCTCTAATCAATGACATACAGGATGTATTTTTCTTCTTCAAGCAACATTTGCAGTCAGCTTGTGGTTTCCTTGTGTTTATTCAAATTTATGCAGACTATCAGTTATTTTTACTTATGTGGAATAATCACAGATAGCTGAAAATATTTTGGATGTGAGATCTTCACTACGACCAGCCAAGAATCCTATGGCTGCTTTTTCTGTTCTGACAAGTGAGCCATTGCTTAACAAAAATACTTCAAAATTGGAATAGCAGGGATTTATAGGACAGTTTTGGAGCTTTTTTGGAATTATATAGACTGGCATTATCAATTACTTCCTGTAAAAGTAGGTTACTGCAAGATTTACTTGCTGAATGCCATTTGAGCTTGGTTTTGAGTTGCTACCTTCCCACAAGTGTGCCGTGTTTCCAAAAGGGTGCGGTTAGCTCCCTCCCTCATGCATTTACTTGTCTTCAATATGAGTATACTGAGACACAGTTGGAGCTCTATCCAGTTTCACTGTCTATAAAATAAGGCATTAATTTGTAGGCATTAATAAACATGCCATCTATCAGGGTGTGCATACCCAAGGTTAGCCAGGGGGATTTTCCACTAGCAGTGCCTCCAAAGTCAGACATCTGAACTACCTTGTATGACAAACACGGGGTCACTCTGGGCCTGACCTGCATGCTTTCCTGGCTCAGGAACAAGTCAATCTGGTCAGACTTCTACAAGTAAAACGTGTGATTTCTATATTGTTAGAAGCCTTCTTAATTCTATTACTATTCCTCTATGCTTTCCAAATGTACATTCATTTCATTGTAATATTTCAAAGAATCCCAACTCAGTAATGCCATGTATTTCTCTGCACTGTTACAAGCATGGCACCTTCTCTAAGGTTATCCAGATTACAACACTGCACTGAGACCATCTCAAATCATGTTCAAGTTACTGCTCCAAGCCATGAAGAAGTATAAAACGTGAATTAGAACCTGAATACAAACAGAAGTAACAGGCAGGAGGACACAAGATGTGGGAACTCAGTAAGAAAACCAGTCCTTCCATTCCTATCATAAATAAAAATAACAATCCAGAACTGAGCTACATACATACTGTCTAATAACTTGTCATGTTTTTTTTACTTTAGCACAACTGATTAACGTGTAAGCATTTAACACCTGGGCACTGTCAGTTATAAAACAAGAGTTGTACGTTTGACAGAACAGCAGTTTTAAACCTGCAGTTTGCTTTGTAAATCAGTGTAATTCTGGTTGCGTTTAACAAGCAGGATAATGAGAGAGAACTTCATATATACTAGTTTAAATGCACTTCTGTGCTCAGACAAACCTCAGAGATTTGGTTGTTTCAACAGTTCTGAGCACAAGCTAGTAAAGCCATTATTGCCACAGAACCTCACAGGAACAATAAAAGCAAGAAAAAACCCCAACCTAAACCTGAAACAACCTGTCTTCATCTGCATGGTCTTACCTGAAATATCTGCATGCACTCAGGCTGCTAACACTAACAGCAATCTACTATGCCAGAGATCACCTGCAAGTTAGGCAGTGCATTAGGCTTTTAAAACTAAGTATTTCTTTTAACTCTAAAAGGGCTCCACCTTGGTATTCTGCTTCCAACCTGAGATGAATTGTAACTTCAGTCACAGAGTAAGGCTCTAGAACCCACCATTGCACTCCTGGAAGCAGAAATGTTTGAGCAAAGGTGACTAGGTCAGACAAGGGCAAAGTCCAAAGTAATTTTAAGCGGTTCAGCTAAGTAGAGAAGGCTAATGGGAAAACATTTTAATTTGTTACAGTCATCCCTAGTGAATGGGAGGAAAATGTTTTTCTTCAGCAGCTTGATTACAAAGCAGTAAATCCCTCTGCATATATAAAAGACCTATGAACAGTATAGATCAAATGTCAAAACCAGGTTTGCACTGTATGTTGGATGCAGAACTATTACACTTGGGAAGTTTTAGATATTCAATCATTCTAATTTTTAAGTATTTCCAACATATATTGTCTATCTAGGAACAGGCACATGTACATAATTCAGCCAGCTCCTATCTACAAAAACACAGAATAGCGATGTTTTTGCAAAAGATGTTTTTGGATCTTTCCATAAAAACCCCTAAGAAACATGCTGTTGAACACAGAAACATGTCATCTTTCCCTCTCTCCCCACAATGCCTTCTGACTCTTCTGCTTCAAGTACTGGCTGCAATCTCTACTTTAGAGACCCTAGGTAGCAATAAACAAGCAAACAAAGCTCCAGGTGACAACATACTCTAACAGCATAAATATATTGAAGTAAGAATTATGCCAGAAAAGGATTCTCCCCAATTGCTAACAGGGGTTTTGTTCAGTGTATCGATTTCTTTTTCCCTGAACAATTGCCAGTTCTGATAAACCCTCCGACCTTCATACAACCAACAATTTCATTACACTGGTCTAGGATGCGATCGAAAGACATTGAGAACAGTGAAAGTTGCAGCTACTCAGCTACAGGTTCTTCTTTTAAAAATCTTTTAAAGTCAGAAGCAGGATTTCTAGGCTTAGAAATAGTGTTCAGCCATTAGGAATTACTGAGCTTTCCCTAAGCTGTGTAATTCAGAGGCAAAACTCAAATATTTGGTTTACTTCCTAACAAAATAATGACCTGGTCATGGCAATTTGTATCTTGTGTCCATGCTGGTTTTCCACATATTTTTCACTGGTCATGAGAAATAAATACTCTGAGGCAATAAGTAGTTTAGTTGCGCCTACATACAGAGTGGGGCTAGGACCTCTATTTGCTGCTGTAATGCAATTGCCACCAAATATTATCTGAACCATAAACCACCTTTTTGTAAAGTAATTTCAGTACTGCTTGCTAAATTGTTTTGTCAACTCAAGTTTTCAGAAACCTTCTTGTATTAGTTTGGTCTTTTGATGAGGAACATCAACCAGCCCTACAACCCAGGATTTATACCTTGAGGGTTTCCAAACAGCCCCCATGGACTACTTACTGCTTATGTTACATGATGTCTTAGCACGTGCTTGCCATAGGACAAGGGGCCTTTACCAAGGTCTGGTGACATGATCACATTACCAATAGCTTGGCAGTAATGCTCCTTTTGAGCATTATTCACCTTTTCCTAACTGAAGGATAAAACGCTTCTGCTTCTGGCACTTCTACAGACTAATGAGTACCTGCTTCATCAGACACTCCTATCAACACTTCTCAGTTTCACTGTCTGGAGTTAACACTGTTGCATTCTAAATCAGGTTTTGGAAAGATCAGTGCTGTCTCAAATATTTCTATGCAACAGCAGAGATGTTGAATTTCTAAGCTTTCAATCCATTTATCATCAGTACAGAACTTTACAGCAGTTTAGACAGGTTGATACAGACTTTTGGTCAAAGCAGGCTCTAGTGTTTGTGTTCTGTCTGCCCACAACACTTCCTGTCATTTCTACTGGCTAAAATATCCTTTTGTGCGGTTTTGTGAAGTGTCCCTCCCTGCTGTGGACTATACAACAACAGTTGGGTTTCATCTCATATATGGCTCTTTTGAGCTCATGTGGAGCAAGGGGAAGGAGCGAGAACAACAGGGAATGGGACCCAAAACTAAATAAATCAATGTTTCTTTGATCCTTTGGGATCAGGATGCTGTAAAAACACATGGTTATTAGAACTGTGAATTTATTGGTAAAGGAGTTGGTTACTGGCACTGTATTTCAGTGTGAGCTAACATTATGGTACTAAGTACAAAGCATTCATTCTGTTTGTGGCTATGAGAACTAATCTCTTCCATGTGCAGAGAGGCTGTGTGATAATTTAACTGAGATTCCCGTTGGTAGTCCAGGCAAGCCCTCATCAGCTGCAGGGCTTTCAACAATACACAAGCAACAGCTCCAAGAGCAACCTAACTAGCAACTAATGTCCCTCTGAGCACTACTAAGCAGCACCAGAGCAGCCTGCTCATTTCAGGGGTCTTTTCCAAGTAGGTTGTCAAAAACCTGAAAACCTGAAACTAAAAGGTGAGTTTCTTCCAAAACACTTCAACTGCTTAGCTTTGGACAGGATTCAATATATAATGGACTCTGAATGAAATTGTATGTTTCTAATATCTTGCATTTGCCTCAATAATAAGAAAAGGTCTGATCCTGATTATTAAAAATGAAAAAGTAATTTGAAATGTTTATGTGGATGGCAGCTTTATATGCAGGATAGAAATGCTCCAACTGCTTTTCAATCCAGCTGGAACGAAGTTTTCATTTTTTTTTTTTTTTTTTTTGTGAAATTTCATTTATTATGAGTACTGTCTTAGTAAGGCAGCTGTTGGCAGCAAGCTGTGAAATTAAAGTTGAGCTGGTTAGTACTCACAGCCAAGATATAATATGCTTTTGTCAGAGAGAAGTTTTTTCTTGTATATATGTAACCTACATTCAGTAATTAAAATAGCTAGTCAGTCAATCTTACCAACCCCTCTTGAAGGGAGAATTAATGCTACTTTAAAATATAATTTCCAAATTGTAACCAAAATTTGGGATCAGAATAGCTCATTTCAGTAAGGTCTTTAAATAGTCCATATACTGATGAATTCAGAAACCCAGAAATTAAGGATTCTTGATTCTCGACACTGTCCTACTAACTTGGTATTAACATTTTTGGGCAAGTCACTTCTGACAGGATTCCAAATAGGGATGAAATCAGGATCGCTGTGTTACTATTATCCACCTAGGATGTCACACATGGCTTGCACTTGGAGGAAATCATCATGGGCTTCCTACGACTGGGAGAAGTGCTTTTATCATTCAATGCACAACCATGATTATTCTCCAGGTTCTCTGGCTGTCTTAAAAGAAAGTAGTAGAAAACTTGATATTTTACTCTGAATCTCCTCTGGAATGTGCTTAAGATGCACATTTAAAAAATACCTACCTAAAAGTGCCCTTGGGAACGAGGTGAAGGCGCAGGACAGGACTTGGCACATACTTTTGGAAGTGCAAGCCAGAGAAGGGTATGTTTTATATATTAAGTGCACAAATAAAAGAGATAACATGAAAAAATGCCTGAACTAAAGCATCAAGCTGATTAACCCTCAACAACTAAGTTAACTAGACTTTGTAAACTGTTGCCTGTAAGTTCAGTTATCAAGGGTAATACCACAACTGTATCATCATCTGTCTGAGGATTTGATTAGCTTCAAACGACTGTAATCAAAGACCTTAGTACTGACCAAAGATGCAACCCTGTCCTCTCCCCAGCCCAACCACAAGCTCCTGCAAGGCTCCTGCAGTGGCACAAGTCTTTTTACAGTCAGACCAAGCAACTGATCTTTTTTCTGATTTTCTTCTCAGCTGGATCAGCAAGATGATTGTAGCATGTCCAATAGCACCAACAGAGAGAAGACAGGAACATGGAGTCAAGCTGAGGAAGCCACTTCTTTTAATGTTAACACAGCTCTCAGTCAGCTTAATCCAGTCTTGAAACCATACCTGCAATCTATCAACATGACTGCTGTAAGGAAGGTCCCACTGCTTGCAGGGTGACTGCAGTTCTAATGCCAAGTAAGACAATCTGCCCAAATTACTCCACTGCTCAGGTGACAGCTACCTGTACTTCCCTGTAAACACAGGATTACAATTAAATACTCCAATACAGTTGAAGTTGGCACCACTTTTACTACTTTAATGTTAACTGACAAACAGATTAATTTAACATGTCTTTGAGCATCATGCCTGCCCCACCTAATCCATAAACTACAGTCATGTGCAGATTTTGAGTCAGCAATTCTTATCCTGACATCTACTTTAAGTATTTACAGCACTGTTCTATTTGCAGGGGTATCAAACTACTCTTGGGGTTTACTTCAAGTCACACATACACCTTGGCAGTGTTTTTGGACAGGGTACTTGTAAGCATTTTTAAGCAGAAGGAAGCTTGGCAGGTTCTTTCGTCCATACAATTTTTTTTTCTGAAGAGCTTTATAAGGGATAAACATAGGGTTTAGTCTTCTGAGATTACACACATTGTTACAGACAACTGAATTGGACCTCTTTTGTATATAAAAAAATAAAATATCTGACTTGTCAGTTTCTAGAGAGTCAAAATCCTCAGTTCAAAAATGCACTTATTATGTCCATGAAAGATGAGAGCTGGTGGCCATCACTCCACAAGTATTGCTTCAAAATACAACTCACTTATTCACAGCACATAAAAATACAAGGCTGGCAAGAAATTGGAATGGGAATAAAAAACATATGAACCATACATACAACTAATCAAACATGTAAATTACCTTTAAAGTCACTTCACCACTGTAAGTTAACATTCAGCAGAACAAATTTGAGCAGTGTATTTTGAGTATTTACAACCTAGGAAAAATATTTCTTTTAAATGCATGTCAGGATAACACAACTTCCTTCCAAGGACTGATTATTTCAGGCCACTGAAGTGAAAAATGCTTAAGACTGAACACAAGCTTTGGTTGACAGCACTTAAGTGAGCCTGGAAATCTTCAAATTTACAGTGTCAGGAACTGTTGCACAACTTCTAGGCTAAAACTTCAGGGCAAAGCATACCTATATTCAGTCAACTTGCAAGTTAAAGCAGTCAGATTTTGACAACTAAACTTCAACTTCCCTTTTGCGTAAGTAATATCCAGCTCTAAGCACTTCACCATTCGTTGTCGGGGACCATCTGAAAATGCCTCCACAAGTAACATCCTAGCTATTTCTTCTTTACTGACATCTGATCTGTGGATTACAATCCAAGCTGTACTTCCAAAGGTCACAAGAATGTATCAATTGTTTGAAGCACTACAAAAAAAACCCCATGAAGCACTAAAAAAACCAAACCCATGACACAATTCAGGACTTGATTTTCAGTGACTCTGAAATAAGCACGGTATGAACTAACCTTTAAGAGTATATGCCAAGAATAATTTCAGGATCTTAAGTTCCAGTGACCACAAGATTGCAGATTCCATACTACTTCTTTTGGTAATGGTATCTGCATCAACACAGCATCACTTGAGGAAGGACAGAGAGCATCGTGTTGGCACAACAAAACCCCTTCATTAAGGAGACATCTGGGGCCACTAATAGTATGTCTGATGGGGGAGGCAACACCTCGCTAGATTGGGTTTCAAACCAAGTTCTGCATGAGGTGTTGAGCAAAAGAGAATTGGCTGCAAGCAGGACAACACAGGCCTGGTGGGTTTTGTTTACCATACAGTTAAAGGATCACTAAATGATTAATGAAAGACTTACAGTTTCTTTGTAGAGCTGCAGACAATATTTTGGGGCAAGACTTTGGCTTGTCAACTTAAGCATAAAAAATGCTTACATAGAGCTCTCTCCTGAGCTGACTGCTGTTCAAATGATTTTTCTAACTTGCTTCCCAGAACAAAACTCATAAATTTAAGGCTCTCTTGAGAAGACAAAAGAAGCTCAACAAAATGTTAGTTTGCCAACAGAGCATCTGGTGCATTACTATGTGTGATAAAACTAGCACCGTGTAGTCATCTCTACTTACCACCTTGTTAGCAGCTACAAGTGGCAAGATCCCTCTCAAAGTAAACCTACATCCACTGAGAACCGCAGAACCCTTTGCCCTCCTCAGACAACCTCTTCCCTGTGCACTCCAGGCTCCTCATTGGCACAGAGCCTCCATCAACCATCAGGAATGGCACATAAGGAACTGAACACATACCTTCCTTTGTAGCATAAATCAGGTAGAAGAACGATGCCATGCAAGCTTCAGGTTAATGGCTTTAAAAGCCCGGAAGCCCAACCTCTGAAGAAAATTTTAAATGTTATTTAAGCCTTGGGCACATGATTAAGATCAGATGATGGCCACCATTCGATGGCCACATGTCTCTATACTCTTTATACAAATATTAATAGAACACATGCAAAAAATCCAACATGTTTAAAAAGGGTGGGCCTCTGGAGAGGCAGGGAGCACAGGTCCTCTACGGTAGCCTTTCCCACCTTCAGAGCAGTTACAAGATTGCAAGCAACTTAAAATCAAAACACTCTCAAAAAAGCAGATCTAGCAAACACAAGATCCTCAACATGGAGAAAAAACATGTCCCTAGTTCAGACAGTCATTTAAAAATGACACCAGATTTCAACAGCCAGCATGCTACAAGTGCATTTAGATTGCTTTCTGAAAAAATACCAATCCTTAAACATCAGTAAAGCACAAATTCAACATTCTGTGCAGGATCATCTCTGCCCACAAGATGCCCCAATAGCCTTTCTGCATCAACTCGGAGACTTTTGAAAAGGTGGATCCCATTTTAGGTTTTACCACCCAGGACTGCTCTTTATTTACTTGCCTCTTACCTCAAGTGGGAGGCAGGATAAGCAAGGTTCACCATCCGTGTCACACTTCCCTTTCCTTCCCTGTTGAAAATCACTCCAAAATCGCCACCAATTCCCACCGGATGGGATGTGCAACTGCTCCAGATCCCAGTCCAATATGAATTAATAACGTGCTGATTTTGTCATCCTGTACTGGGTGTCTGTGCCCAGACACTGGCAGGGGGGCTGCAGGGGCCTTTTGTGAGGGGCTGCCCTGTGCCGGTTCCAGCCGGCTCCGCTACAGACCCACAGCAGGACCTGGCTGAGCCCGCTGGAGAAGCCAGTGGCGCCTCTGAAAGGGCAACGTTTGGCACAGTGATAAGGAAAACCGTGAGAGAAACAGCCCTGTGAGGCCCATCAAGGCCTCAGGGGAAGGCGGGAAGGGGGCGCTCCAGGCGCCGCAGCTCCTGAGGAGACCAGGCTGCAGCCGGTTGTGACAGGAACCCGAGGGGAGCCCGCACTGGAGCAGGGGAGAAGTGTGAGGAGGAGGAAGAAGAACTGGTAGAAAGGGAACGTTACACAATGGCTGCAGTCCCCTTTTCCTCACACTGCTCCGAGGGAGGTACAAGAACTGGGAATGAAGAAGCAAAGCTGAACCTGAGAGAAAAGGGCCGGCAGTGTTTAGTTCTTGCCTTTGTTTCTCAACGTGCAACACTATTTTAATTGGCAATAAATTAATCTTCCCCAAGCCTGTTTTGCTTGTGATGGTAACTGGCAAGCAATCTCCCTGTCTTTATCTTGACCCATGAGGTTCTTCATGTTATCTTCTCCCCCCGACCTGCTCATGAAGGGAGCCGGGAAAGGAGCTGGGCAGATGTCTGGCCGCCATCACAGGTCAACCCACCACACATACAAAAATGTGCCTTATTCACCCCAGTGCTCTCAAGAATACACTGAAATGGAAAGAAATAGCAAACCCAATAAATTTCCTTTCCAATAATTTCTGACAGAACATAAAATCTTCCTTTTCTCCAGCTAACTGTAGAATGGCTGAGACTACATCTTACTTTCTAGCAAGAAACAGAACTGTATTAATATGGCCTGGAGTCTGCGGGACACGTCTTCTAAACAAACACTTTTACCACAGTGTTGTCAGGCAGTTCATTTCTAACATGTACACTGTTTGGTGCAGGACTGGCTACTTCTTCCCAAACCTCTACCATCACTGCAGTCCTAACACTGAATCAGTCACTGTCACAGATATACATTGCTAGTGTGTGCCATTTTGGAGTGTACGAAAGAGTAGGTAAAGAGTAAACCAGAAAGCCCTCAAGAAGGTAGACTGCTGGAGAGGTACAGGCTGGTGATATTTGCTCCATCTGAAAGCATCCACTCCTCCACTGGAAACTAGACCAGTTGCTGTGGTTCTTGCACCCATAAAGTGAACAACAGAGGCTGCTTGCAGATATTCTGCTACCACAGGCTGACACTTTGCTGCTAATTGCCAATCGCCTATTTCAAACTCTGAAGCTGGTCATAAGCAGATACCCTCTATCCAGTATTCATACTCATGTTTTCCTGTGCCTACTCAAATGTGACATGAGTGCAGAATTGGTTTTTAAGGAATGGAGACCAAAATTTTCTCTCCTGACATTGCGATAGCTGGTGGTCCCCCTCCGCATACTGAGCTGTTGGGAATCGCAGTACTGGAAGGACATAAGCAGAGTCAAAATCTTGTTATTGCAGAAAATGCTAAGTGATGACACTGTGCAAGTGTCTGGACACTGGAATAACTCTCCCCTGGGAAAAATGACTTGTCGAGACACTGATGTGGCAGGGACACTGTGATCTTTGGTGTTGGCTTTGAGCTGTCAGTAGCTGCAGATGTTCTCTAGCAGCATTTTAATCTGTACAGTAAGTCTTGGACCAGATTCATTTAACATTGTGATAAGGTAAAAAAGCCAGCAGTAAGCAGAATGTGACTGTTTTTAACAAACAGTTTCTACTCAATTACCAGGATGCAGAACGTGCAGCTTGGAGAAGAACTGAACATCAGCCTGGGTATTACTGCATGTCAGAGCTCCTCCTCTGGAGTCGTATCAAGTGACTTTCCTCCTCAAACATGTCCTAATGAATACCACTGAAGCCTGCAGGTAAAATCCTTCTTCAGTCATTTTGCCCTGATTGATAGCTTTAGAACCTTCCTTCACACCACTTCGGCTGCTTTCCAGACCTTTATTTTTCTCTTTTTGGTAAGTGTCTGCAACGGGAAGTTGCACTGCGTTTTTTCACTGTACGTTTCTCTTAAAACTGACATCTTTGCATTGTAATGAAGGAACCCCTGGGTATTAGTGACAAATTAGTCACCGGCTAAAGAATATTTTCTTTTCGTTTCTATACCAGGTGGAAGATATTAAAATCTCTAGAGGAATTTCCCCTACTCTGCTACAATAAATCATCACACAATTTTCTTTTAAAATGACTTAATTTTAGTACCTTTAAAACTTCACCACAAATAAGAATCCCACAACTGTGTTAATGCAAAATTAAATAGTCTTGTTAACTTAATCGGGGAAACATTATCATAAAGAACACATATTTACTTTTACTTTGAAAATTAATGTATTTTTACTTTGAAATTTTAAATTATATTTTTAAAATAAGGAATTATTTTCTGAGAACAACAACAAAAAAGTCCATGTACCTGCCATAGGTAGAAGTATCACCTTCAATAAGTTAGCAAAGACTCTTTTCCCATCAGTAATTATCTAACTTAATAGGAAACCGTATTTAAAAAATCTACAGAAGATGCTGCAGTCTGCAAAAAAGATGAAGTCTTGCACTGACTATTTTCTGTTGAAGAACTTGTAAAGGAGCAGCCAAAGTAGAGGAAAAAAACCCAAACAGAACAGAAAAACGCAGGTAGTTTGCTGAAGTTACAGGCCACTGGAATACAGCAAAACATCCAGTGAAGGCACAGCTTTGCCTTTTTCCTTCTTTTTTTTTTTTTCTAGAAAGTGGTCAGTGATATTTTAACTCTCATATTATGAAAAAGTTGATACTCAAAATGGTAACTTCACAACTGTGCAGACTTTGTGACATTTCAGTGGGTTTTTCCACTTAAGGCAGATAAACTACTACAGTTTATAATAAATACTACAGAAGTGGCTTATGGCTTCTGATTATGTGCTCTTAATCACCAATTAAGTCAATTTTCCATGTTGTAATAGGTCCATAATATATATAGGTAAACCAGGCAGTGAAAGAGTTCATTTTACAAGTGAAAGTAACACCAGGATCAAGATAAAAATTTAAGAGTCCTGCCCTACCAGCAAAGGAATGGCAGGAGGGTGTCTATCAGTAAATACAATACATAAAGTCTACATACAATTGTTTTTTCCTCCATTTGCCAAGGTTTTCCCTGGCACTCCCTGAGGAGTGGAGGAAGATCAATTAAAAAGCAGAAATGTAAAACCAAAGCATTAAACACTACTAGATATTTAAGATCCCACAGTGCTTCCTACAAGTATAGCGCATCACTCCACCACTTTCCCAGGGGAGTTCCTGCTCTGATAATTATCATCTGTCTGCTCACAAAGTTCAAGTTCAAAACAATAATCATTTTCCACTTCCTGCACTAAACCAGGGCACAATGCTTCTGTGCATCATTAAGCAACCATCCTGCTCCACCACAGATATGGTTAAACCACTGTTGTGATTGAATAATCCTGATTTGTGGCAGGGGCGACTAAGGGAAGTAGAAGCACTGGGCTTTAAGAAGTAAAACACCAGGCTCTAACATCAATACATCTGACTGTTAGCAGCATCATCCTTTATCCCTTTCAATTCAAAATCAAGCATTTGTCCCCACCCATACTTTGCCGGGGGAGGGGGGGGCATAAGTGGTGTTTCAAAACTAATCTAGCCCAGAAGTTTTGCTGCATCTCAAATATTTTACAGAAGATTCAGTCTTCTGTAAAATATTTGGCTTTCTTAGTCCCCCTCCCCATCCATTTCTCTTCAACAATTTACATTCACCCCCTGCAGTGAACAGGAAGGATGGTTGCCAAACAAACAAAATGAAGTCATATGTAATAAGCAGAATATGCCTTCTTTCGAATCACAAATTTTTCAGGTGCAGAGATACTGCAGAGGGCAATTTTAACGACAGAAAGCAAAAGCCTGTCAAAGTTTTAACACAGAAGACGTCTTATATTGCCTTGTACAGGGTTACACACATTTACAGCATTGCTGTAAAAACGATTACGTATTTTAGGTCAGAGACCTAAGCTTGCCTTTTATTCGGAGACAACTGAGTTTTATTAAAAGCAATATTCCTCTAAAGTAGATATTTACACAATGGGATACCACGGTTAAAGAGAATGAGGATATCGATAATGTTATTTCAAAAACTGAAAAGAAAATTGGTGCCTGCCTTATTTCCCCGCTACATACCTAACTCCACCAACACACTTAAGATTATTAGGTTAGAAGAGACGTTGTGTCAAGTACCAAGTCATATCATGACAAAGGTCTTTCTGTGCAGGAGGTTACATCCACTGTTACCACACGGGTTGCGGTACCTCCCTCTCAGGGATCTGTTCTGGCTTCACACCCGGTTTGTATTTGTTAGCTTTTGCTAACTGCTGCTGAAAACCTTTGCGGAGTTGCAGATAAGACCTGTAAGTGTGGATAGCACAGAAAGATGGTGACTCCTGCTCCTGTTTTGCAAGGCTAAGGCACTGAAGCGGTCAGCTGGTTGTACTGATAGCAGTTACAATGTGATTTTAAAAAATCTTGGGTTGTTTTATGCACTTGGGCAACAAGTACACAAGATTTAAAACTGCTCCCTCTCAGTAAGAGAGTGAAATGATTAGGAACTGCAATGGCAGCAGGACTGAACCTAATATACTTACCCCAGTTAAACACAAGCAAGGAGAAAATTTATCTACTTTCTATGAGTATGAAGGCTGACCTACTGCTAACTCATATTTCAGTGGAAAGCAGTAGCATCAACATAGCACTTACCAAACATAAGCTAGCAAAACCCATGCTTTTATAAATCCAAATAATGAAGTTAGCTTACTACAAAAAAGGGAAAATTTGGACACAGCAATTATAACATTCAAATGTTTTACTTATAAAAGTGTCATGTTTCATAAAAAATTGTTCTTTTTAGTTTAAGGGTGAAGAAAACAATCTCTTTTTCAAAGAAAAAGTATTGCTCAATTCTAAACAAGATTTTGAGTTGTTTCAGCCACAGAAATGGGAAAAAATAATAAATTTGCATAGCTTACAAAACTGAAGTACACATTGTCAACATTTACTGAAAGGAAAGCATTTTGTAAATACATTTTGACTTGACTTGCAAGCAAAGAATTGTCAGAATTCAATCTTAAGTTGGTAACTGAGCACAGAAGAGCAGTTACAAGGGGAATCAAAACTGGTGATACAGATCTATATACAAAACTGATCAAAGTTCTTTCACAGTAGCTGTAGGACAATTACACAGAAAAAAGCTGAATCAAATGTGTCATCGATGGACACCATTTGCAATACATGCAAAACTTGCCTTTAAGACAGCTGATGAGTCTCTGCATGGTGCAGAGACTAAGTTGTAAATAACTGCAGCCCCAAATTGCTTTGCTTACTCAACCTATTTAAAAACAAAAAAGTTTCAGATGCCTGCCCCACTTTCCCCTCACAGTTTCTTGTGGGTGCCTGAGTAATCCTGGAGGCATTTCCAGATTTGAAGGCATTTGCTGAGTTTAAGAAATTTTCCCCACGTCTCCTTGTCTTTGTTTGGAAGTACCAGGCTTTCCTACACTGGTTGAGTTTCTCTGTGAAGTCTGCCCAGAGAGAGACACAGAAAGAGGCACCAACCCTCTGTTGGTTAACTAGTTACTATCTGGGCTGACTGGTATTAAATCCTTCTTTTTATTTAGGATTTTATTTATTTATTTATCTGGGCTGTTTTCTTTCTCAAAAGCAGGGATGGCAAATGAGAATTTCTGCACCACAATACTGAACGCCTAGAGTTAGGCACCACAGAGCAGAAAATTACCCATTTTCTTAAACCTTTCTGCACATCTAAGGGACAATTAAATTTGGACCTTCTTTAATTACTGCAACCCAGAAAAGCAGGGGCCCATGGGCAGCAGAGAGAAACTCTGTCTGCAGAATGACTTGGCTCTGACCAGGCTTATAGTCTGTAGCACTGGTTTATTTAAAGACATTCCCAAAGAAGTCTACTATTGTTGAAATAATTCAAGACTTCCATTTCCCTGAATTATTAAGTGATGTTGCAGCAAAGGCAAGTTGAGGTTCTACTGTGCATAAATTTCCTCTCCAAAAAGCAGAGGGGAGATGAATGACATTTCATGTAGCACTCACACAAAAACACAGACGTGAAGAAATCTTAGGTTTGTAACCAAACACTTTAAACCTTCATTTCCTTTAAAGGGAACTAGCTGGGAATAAGTTAGAAATGGGCTATCATCAAGGAAGTTTGTAATATCTGAACAACAAACTTCAATCCATTTCTACCAGTCTCTGTCTACCAATAAGAATCCCTTCACCTGCTTTTCAAGTTGCTAAGGCCCAACTCATATCCAGGCTTTCCTGGCCTCAATCCCATTTTCACTCTTTGTATTCAAACCTGGCAGCAACAGAAAAACCCCAGCACTCTTTCAAACAACAAAATCCCACACCCCAACGAAACACGCATTCTGTTTCTACAAAAAAAATGTCAGTCAACAAATAGGCACAAATTTCACAATGGCTGAGGTCATTCCCTTGAAGTCATTAGGGTTTGTGGGTGAGTTTTCCTGGTGGTTTTAACATTGGTTTCTGTGATTGCAGTTATGCTTATTTATGCATTTAAGGCGTATGATCTAATACACTTAAGGTTTAACTACTTCATTCTTTTGACATTCTTTCCAAATTATAAAAAGGATTCTTGGTGTTTTCACTGCCTTGGTAAAGAAACAAAATTGCTGTCCACATAATTTCTTAAAAATACAGAACAGAGTAAGTACTTGCTGAAAATAATTCAAAAGAAAAAAACCCTACACCAGACATTCCCCCCAAGTGTAACACTTCTTTCTGTCCTCACTCTCCAACCTTCTGAGGGAGCCTATTTTTTTTTTAGAAATAGCTGTTTTGCTGGCTTTTTCAAAACAATATTCAGGCCTTCAGTGTCCTTCAGTTACAACTTGTAATCAACACAGAACTTTAGTACAGTTTTTTTAAATCCCTTCTATTTTTACTGTTATGCTTTTTAAAAAGTGCACATTTGTGGCATGCTTCATTCACATTGCAACTTCCACAGCCACTTTGATCTCTACAGTAATGCTCGTTTCAGTCAATGCCTTTTGGTTATTATCTACTGGGGGTCTTTGCTTGAGAAAAACCATAGAAGTTAATTTTCTATTTCTTTTCTATTAGAAATTAAAATTATCTTCTTCCTCCGAGCAAAAAAAGCCCGAACAGCTGCCACCATCCAAATCAGGCTGGAGAAATTCACTGACTTTTCAGACACGTTCAGAAACATTTTCAAGCAGCTTAAATAAATAATGGAATTGTGTATGCCTGTGTACATGCGTATCTCTCCCTCAACGCTGCATGCAGTGCATGGCTACTAGCTTGTATACATAAATTATATTAGAAGATTTTAAGTAAACTTTTCAAATTGAGGCCGTGGTTACTTCTCCACAAGGTATTTCCAGTGTCCCTGATAAATCCAAGCATGATTCTAATCAATGAGAGAAAGAGCAGACAGCAGCCTGCAAGCTTGGTCAAGACGGAAGAGCCTGTTCCTGCTCCATCCCTGTGGATGGAGGTGCCATCTCTGCTCTTGAGCCTCAGTTCATCATCACCACCAGATACAGCTGTTTCGAGTCCAACAATGACCTGGCCACATCAACAAAACATTATTCACTGGCACACAAAATGCACTGAACTCCACAAGCCGTTGGACCCCCAACTTCCTGATGCTGTAAAATACCACAATTTATAGCCACACATTTTGTGGGCACAACAACAACCTCTGGGCCTCCCCTCTCCCCTGCTTCTCCTCCCTTTCCAAGCTGCTTTTTCTAATCGAACCCCAACTAAAACAATCTTCCACAAATTATAGCAAGCCTTCCTTAAAATTCCCCATAAACCTTACCGCAACCCTGCAGCAGACTTCTGGCTTTCCACAGAGCCTCTGTACATAAACATGAGAGAAAATACCTTAGCACGGCACTAATGAAGTATTTCCCAGACACAGCAGAGGTGACAAACAGAATAAGACCAAAGCCAAGATGCCATCTCGACTTCAGGCAAACAACCTCCTCTGACCTCTGGCAGCTCCCACACACTATTAAACAAAAAGTATTCTCTCCATGTTAATGAACCATGTACAATCTAACAGATAATGCCATGTTAAACAAACATGTTTATATGTGACTCCTAATGCTAGCACTTAAGAAGCTTCAGACAAATAATTTTAAATGGGAAGGATTATGCCCATGTAATCTTTCCCCTCTCATTCTACACATCTTTGAAATAACTCAAATACATAATTGAAGTCCAAGTAGAAAGAATGTGTGAAAAGACGTTTGACCATTTTTAATTAAATATTCTCTCTGTGACACACTCATTGGAACCATCTATGCAGTGACCACTATTTTGGATCCAACTTTCCTCTCACACCTCTTGCAGCTGTAAATCAAGAGCAACTGAAGAGCCTGTGAAGAAGGAAACTGGATCAGGTTTTGTATGCTGTGAGCAAAAAAATATTTTGCACAACGACTGCTGAGTCCTAAACCCTTATTCCTGTGTTCTCCCTCCAGCTTCAACACTCTGGCAGCAACAAATCTACCTGCAAATGGCAACACCTCCAGGCCCCAAATGACCAAACTAAGATGAGCAATTATTTGCATCCTAATTGAGGGGCTTATCTTCACCTGATTAAAACAAGGTATTTGTTAAACATCATTACTTGAGTTAAGATCTGCAAGTAAAGATGAAGTATTGTTTTAAGAATTAGACTCCATGAACAATTGTTTTCTGATGAGAGCTCTTAACAAACAACCCCAACAAGGATGGTCTATCTGGCTTTTCAGTAGAAAAGGGAGGGAAAGAGATATGCCCAGTTCTCCCTGTTTATATCATACTGAATATTATGCCAAGAGGTTTGACTAGGGTTTTTTTGTTACTTTTGCTTTTTAGAGATACACACTCAAAAAAATCTTGTACTTTCACTAAATGAAGCCATGAAAAGGAGGATTCATGTGAAACCTGAATGGCTTTACTTTTGTATATGCCATTGTTTACAGCTCTAAACGTTTTTTTGGTTTTTTTTTTTTTGGTATAACTATTTTTCTGTCCCCTGGGTAAAATGTGGAATTTGATGAAAAGAACCTCACTGTTACTCCAGGAGATGACACCAAAACAAGTGGCTATTGCTGTAAATGATACGCATGCATACAGTAACTATACATTGGAAACTGCAGTACAAGATTTCCCTACTTGATCTACTAAATTACCTTACGAGATATGTTTAAAATCTTCGGATTAAAACTGCAGTGTTCCATGGGGTCTGAAAACAATTTGGATTTGCAACTTCATTTAACAGTTTGTCCCCAGTAAGAGTTACCCCAGCCAGGCAAAATTAATTAAAATGTATTTTCTTTTCATTCTAAGAAACTTCTGCTAGTTTTCCCAAAATTTTAAGAACATTTTTCACTGCACAGGTAATCTTAACCACTTCCACAGATTAAGTCTAACAACCTGTGAATTTATTGGAGAAGGAATTTACTGCAAGGAATAATTAGTCTTCAGCACTGTTCTTGCTTGTTCTCCAGCTGAAGACACCTTAAAACCATCTGGTCATTGCAAAAATTGGCACAGAAGAAACAAATCTTACTGAAGAGAATTATAGCTGATTTCAAAATAGCTGTTTTACTACTACACATCATAAATAACAGTTGAGAAGACAGCAGAAAATTACCGACTTCTTTAATTGCTTTCTTTGTCAGCAGTGTGTACATATACACACTGCCATCCAAATACAGCACGGCTGACTTCAGTACGATGCCTTACAGGCTTGAAGTTAAACATGCAACTAATTATTGCAGGATTAATAGTTAAATTACTCAGTTTTCAGGAAAATCTAGCATACCAGCTAGCTAAGCACAACACCACAGCAACACACAAGATTCTTTAAGTGACATTCTGAGATAAAGTTCTTCATATCTATACCTGAGTTTAATTCCTTTGTATAATGAAGGCGTACCCACACACATCGCATATCTGAATATGAGGCTTATGGAGAGGGAATAATCAATAACATTTTTATTTCTCCCTAATGAACCTTTTCTAATGAAATTTAAGACTGCCAAGGCTGCGAGATATTTGGAACAGGAGCCCATTTCCAACATTTCAACCAAATAATGGTGATAAGATTAGCGAGTCATAGGAATCAAGTCTCTATGTAGTATCTTAGAAGAAAACGAGCTGAGGAGAGCAGGCTGGACAAAGCAAAGCAAAACAAAACAAATCGATGAGTCTAAACCCAAAAGAGTACACCGCTTGCTATTTAGCCAAATGCTTTGACCTGTTGGTTGGAGGAGGAGAAAACGCATGAGAATTGCGTGGACAATTTGACTCAATAACTCACAATTTAATTTTGCATCATGCATTATTATTTTTTTAATTAAGATATCTAAGTTAGAATAATTAAATCAAGTTATCAGCTGCTGTGGCATTTCAAGTTAATTTTCAAAACATGCTTATAAAGTTTCTGGAATGTTTCCAAAGCTGCAAGCACTGATTATTTTCAAGGCAGTCTTCCCTGCCTGCATGTATAACTTTTGAGGCCACATGATGCCTTGAATTTCAAAGCAGAAGTAAAAATTCATTTTTTTTTAAAGAATAGAAATGGTTTATTCATGTCAAAAAGGATGAGGAGAAAGAATTTATGCTGCATGTAGCAACAAGTAACACAAAACAAGGAACACTAAATATATGAAACGATCTAAGAAACATTCATTTATACATAGCACATCTAGTTTAAATATATGCCATCTTTTGAGGACCAGACCACCCTAATAAAGACAGATGTAGACATGCAGAAGGAATTTAGACATGGTTTCTCGATATACTGGGGGGGGGGGGAAGGAACCCTTCTATAAGTGGCATTGCAGAGGTAAAAATCCTCAGTAAATCAATAAATTAATAAAGTTCATGAGAAAGATTAAACAATAACCCCCTCCTGCCATCGCCTTTACCGGCGCTGCGGGATGTGTGAATCTGATACCACGCTAAACAAAATCTCTGTTAATATTTGATGTAAACCAATAAATTGTTTATGGGTTAACCATATGTATTTTAACAATTACCATTTTATACAACAGAATATATCATTACTCGAAACGCCTGAAAACCAGACACGAACAATTTCCTTCAGAGGCCATCCACTGGTCTCAGGCATAATTTAGCACTCAAAAAAGTTTACTTAAACGGCATAAATCACAGTGCAGAGTTTTCGTCGTATAAGCAACAGCAAAAAAAAAAAGCATTAACTCATTTTATTTAAATGCACGCTTCGGCTTTTTAAATCATTACTAAACGAAGTTGGGCTTAAAGTAAAACCTAACGCTGCGCCGCGCTTCAATTCGCTACCTCTTGCTTATTGTGGGTCGCAAGTCCGCACGCAGAACTCAAACACGCCACCGCCCTCCGTGCTCCGCGCTCGCGGAAAGCGGCTCCCCCACCGCCGCCGTGCCCGCACGGGTTGCGGGGAGAGCGATTTGCTTCGCTCCGCGCACCGCACGGCGCGACACCCGCGGAAAGCGGTTTCACACTTCGGGTTTGAGGCGGGCACGCAACTCCCCACTCAGAACCCGCTGCCTCCGGCTCCCTCCACAGGCGCGGAAGAACCTACTTCGCCACCGCACGCCCCTGCCCGTACTCACCGGCGGTGCAGCGCGGAGCCGCAGCGCTGCGGAGTGTGCGCGCCCGCTGCGGGCGCAGTGAGCATGTGCGAGGCGGGCGCGCATGCCCGCGGAAAGGAGCGGAGCGGGGCGGTGGCTCCGCACCCCGCGCTGTGCCCCAGGCGCGCCCACCCCCCTGTCCCCGCTGCGCCTCCCGCCGAAGCCCGCGGGGTGCGGAGCGCTGCGGTGCGCCCCGGCTGGTCCCGCCGGCACACGCAGCGCGAGGGACGGCGCGGGGATTTTTAATCGGTTCATCTGACCTGTTGCTTCCCCGGTAGCGAGCCCGGAACACGCGGCCCCTCCGCCCCCCGCTGCAGCCTGTCACCGGGACCGGCGGCCCCTCGCGGGCCTCCCCCCGCTCTGCCCGCCGTCGGGGCCGGCCGGTCCGCGCCGCACCTACCGCACGCGTGGGGCCGCGGCGTGTCCCGGCGCCCGCACGGCCGCGCTCCCGCTGTGCGGGACTGGGGCGAGGAGAGGAGGAGCCTCCCGCGGGTCCCGCACGGCCCCTCCGCGGTTTCCCAGACCCTGCCGGACGCAGGGAGAGCGGTGGCGGCCGCTGCCCCGCGTTCTCCAGCAGCCGGCGGTCGGTGTTGTCGCTGGTAGCAGGTACTCCCAGCTCGCTTTTCTGCCTTCGCGGTTACAGTTTTGCCTTTGTCGGTGCCATCAATGTGCATTTAGCTGCAAGTTTTTAAAAGTCATTGATGGTATAAAACTTGGACACTTGTATACCGCGGGAAAACACCTTATCTGCAGGCTCTGCTCCCGTGCAAACAGCCATTTCGCTACAGTCCTTGAGTTACTGATCTCTAGTGACAATTTAAAATAGCAATCTAAAAGGAAGAGCTCGTGTGGACATCTATTTTTCTTACACACACTGTGCCACGGAGCCATACACCCTGCAGACCTGCAGAAATAGCTTCACTCACACAAGCCATCCCCCTGCCCTCATGCACATGGAGCATCACAGAGTTCCTGGCTCCCAGAGGGTGAAAACCCCCAGGGGTGATCTTGCTTCTGGCTCTGATCTCCTCAAGGGGACCAGAATGGATCTGTGGCCATACAGACACACTGCCCCTTATCCCATGCCAGCACAAAATCAGAGGCAGCCTCACGTGTGCATGTTGAGGGGGACTTCTGCTCTTGTCTGGTGTGATGGGCTCCTCTAGTAGGCACATCATCAGCTTCTCTACCCACCCAAGAGAGGGGCAACAGGCACCTTTGGAGGCTTATGCTTGTGAAATGTGCTGGGGCCTCCCACCACATGCACCCTCCACACGTCTCTTGTGCTCTACACCATGTGCACAGCTTCACGTGCTCGCCTTGTCCCTACACATGGCATCGGCACCATACAGCAGCCCCTTCCCACTGTCGTACCTGCTCGCTGGGGACGCAGCCTGGGCACAGTGGCACTGAAGCGTTTCATTTCCTCACCTGCTCTTCCTCTTTATTCCCTGCTTCTCACCAGTCTGAGGCGGTCTGCAGCTCTCCAGTTCTGTCTCTCCAGCACTGGGGAGGCATCAGAGGAGACCTGCAAGTCCTCACCCTGACGGCTTTTATTATACCTAGCCCTTTCCTCAGGAAGGAGATATCTCATGAACCACAGTGGAAAAGCCAAAGGAGCACAAAGGGTGTTGAGTTCAGGGTTTGAACAAGCTGCAGCCCACTCATGGGTTTAACTCAAAATTTTGACAATGGAACAAAAACATCATTGCAACGAGACAGCTGTTTTTACTATCAAAATCTCTCAGATCAGTTTGACTGCAAAGTGTGTTCTACAATCCAAAGGAGACAAAGCTCCCAGCATCAGCTCGGAGCTGGCAGTCTTCCTAGCATGAGCTACCTCCCGCCGGCCTAGAAAAACCAAAGCTCTTTTAGTTGTTATTCCCCATCAGTTCTCAGCACTAACCCCCCGATTTCCCCACAGATTATCTGCAGTTCTGCATTTATACCGCTCTCACACTGAACTCTGAGAGACTGCTGGTTTGGGGGACTTCCTTGCTGCTATTCATGCCTGTAACCATGGTTCTGGTGAGGAGTCTCTGAAGTACAAGAAAGCCTTTAGCTCAGTTTTGAAAAACATCAAATAAAAATACTTTTCCTTCCCCCCCCCTGCCCTGCCCAAAACCCCAATTGCCACATTAGCTCCTTTTGAAGCTGGTCTTAACAAGTAAGTTCATATACGCTAATCATCTAAAAATGCCTTGCTTGCAAAACGCACTCGACCCCTGATTTCACAACATATTTGAATATATGCTTAGTTTAATGCATGTGAATAGTCCTGCAACAATCAATACAATTATTTACTTAAGTGCTTAAAGCCAGGCAGGTATTTAAGAACTAGTATTGTTTGTGGTAATGCCACTGCAAGCCAGTCAGAGACCAGGACCTCACTGTTTGCACAGCACCCTGCACACAAAAAGACACTCCTTGTCCCTTTCAGTATAAGTAATTTTTGTAAGTTGTGAATTGGTGCCAGAAACACCTTTCTTGAGCTGGTGGGTAAACATCATTTGTCTACTGTAATATCCCTTTTATTTACTGAAAACATTGTATGCAATATTTCAAAAAGTAGATAAGGGCACAGTGGGAAAAGGCTGCAAAAGGGAAGATAAAGGATATTTTTCAATTAGGAATTATAAAGATTTTCATCATTGTTAGTATCCAGCAAAATACCTGTAGAATTTAAAAGCCATTTGGAAAGGAAAGGGAACAAAATGGTTTCTGCCCCATAGATGAGACTGCAGGCTGGGGTGCACAGGTCAGATAGCTGCATAAAGTACCAGGCTGCAAGACAAGAGAGAGTAGGAGCAAGTTCTAGGAGTTGGCTCAATAAAAGTCTCCATTTTATCAAGCTGGGTCATCATCAGACTTGTAATGCCAGGGATTTCTCAGTGGTGGAATTTTTTATCGTCAAAGACCAAGGAAGGTTTGGAGAGGGGGTTTGCCTGACTTGCTGCCTTCTGCTTATTCCCATGTACCATAAACTTACAGAATAAAGGGAAACTGCATACCCACCAAACGGAAATGCTCT
This sequence comes from Neopsephotus bourkii, assembly GCF_033783945.1. Lineage (NCBI taxonomy): Eukaryota > Metazoa > Chordata > Aves > Psittaciformes > Psittacidae > Neopsephotus > Neopsephotus bourkii. Next base: position 7,955,812 of record NW_026902137.1, read on the forward strand.
CAGTCTTCTGCCTGGGTGACAGTCTCCTGGACAGATTGAGGAGCTCATGGTCCTCCTTGGGCACCCCAGAAGACTGGAGCAGCCAGCACATACCTTGTCCTTAGGGCACATGGGGAACCACCTTCTTTCAGAGCTTGGGATCCACAGAGCGTATTCCATAGTGTGGGAGAGCCTACAGCTACACCTCAGCCTCTCCTCAGAGGAAGCAAGAAGCTGGATCCTGTAGTTTAGTCACTATGGAAAATGTATTTCTTTTGAGGATATATTTCCAGTTTCTTCTGTCCACCTCATTGTCAAAATGAACAGTTACATCAGTACAAACAACTGGTTCCATTTCTAAAACCAAGAAATGAGCCAGTATTTAACTTCAGCTTCCCCTCTGACCAGTAAGACATGATGCCACCCTCTGGCGCAAGCCAGGGTGAGAAGCCCTCAAAAAGGGTATGGAGGATTTATTGGGGTACAGAATATGGTTAACCCCAAGCACAGAAATACCCAGAGTCAGACCCTGAGTGTCATGAAATTGCTTTACAAAGTGTAAAATCTTAAAAGCAATGCAGTTTGGGCTCTTACTAATTGTTCTCCGGCCCTTGGGTTCATGTTTTCAATTTCTCTTTGCAACCACAATGCTGAGTAACTTACTTGTCTTCTAAAATTAAAACTGAGAATCTCACATTTTCATGTTTTCACATGATGCCAGAGCTCAGGCTTTGTGGGGAAAAGAAACACCACACCAAATCCAAAACACCCCAACCCTCACATTTTAGAAGACTTTCAACAAAATTGCGAAAGTTGGCAACCATAAAATTTCCTAACACATTATTTTGTGGACTGCAGTGAAGTTTCATTCTCCAGACTAATGGTGGCTTCCTCTCTGGTAAATGCCCAGAATTGCTGCTGCTGTTATTGTTAGAACATCATTAATTTATGCAGTGCTTTAAAAACAGAGGAGAGGTACTCTGTCCTCAAGCAATTAGAGGATAAATAACACAAGCCAGAAACTATTTTGAGTTTCTTTGGTGTATGGCTGAACAGAATTACTTAAAAAGGAGCCATCTCATGCTCAATCCTGCAAGGTACTAAAGGGTCTGATTCTGGAAAGACTTTAAAGATCGATTAATTTTAATATTGGCAGACTGACCTCAGTGTAATAAAGCGCTTAATATGGTACCAGCTATTTAAGAGGAGTGCTATTTGAAGGGACTTAATTGTGCTATACTTGGTGGCACTTTTGATGCCAAAAGGTTCAGCACCTTGTAGGATGGATTCTTCAAGTGATGACAAGAGCTACATCAGGATCCCACCTCACACTCAGAACCAGAGCCATCCATTTTAAGATGATTCTTGTTATTTCTAAGAACAACTTGTTTGCAAAGTTGCAGGCCCCAACATTGAACAATTTTTTAGTTGGGTCTTTAGTACTGATGATAAACCAATATGTGTTGTTTAGCCTATTTCATCAAAATTCAGAACATTTGTAACTGATAAACAAAGTGCATGTTAGCTATTAAAGCTCAAAATTAGGCAGGCAGTAAAAAGTAATCTGAGAGGAGGGCTGTAGCTACTGATACTATTGAAGCTGGTCTTAAAACATATGGTTTCCAATCGTTGACACAATGCACAAAAATAAAACCCTGCAACCGAGGAGTGCCTGATCTTTTCACCACTAAATGATCAAATATGCCTGTTTGTTTTTTAGTTTTATGTCCCCTTCCTCTTTCTGGTTTTTAGAACTAGGAGCTTGCTATTTTATATTTAGTGAAGATTTGGCCCTTTGTACTGACTACAGACGGGCTTCATTAATCAATTTCCATCACTGGCTTGAAATGAAAAAAAAAAAAGAAACCAAATTTTTTTACTTTTTCTTTCTTTTAAAATACCCTCCTGCTATTTTGCTTGGAAGTTCTCCTGTAGAAACAACAGATCCCTCTACTCCATCCTTCCTGTTTCATTGTGCTTTAGCATTAAAAACCATTTGTACTATGAAGACAAGAAAATTTCACAAAAAGACATCCAATGACAAAAAAATGTATGATTTGTTGCAGGTTGGACGCTGTCACTCTTCACTACAGCCAGCCATCTCTAAAAACAGGAATAAAACCAATTTCACCTGCGAGCACAACTGCGTAACAGTTTGCATGGAAAGGTATTGAAATGGAAAGTAAGTTCTGTGGCCGCTTTCCTTTTTTTTCCCCATGAGTTTTTCCTTAGAGCTCTTTTAATGACATAATGGGAGAGCAAAATTCTTGTGTCGTGCTTTTTAGCTTGGGATAGAGCTTTATATGCAAATACACACTTCCCGCTGACTCACTTTGGCACTTGGAATTCTGAGCCCTGTTCTGAATATGGGAAATGGCCATGGCTCTGCTGGTGGAAGGAGTGATGGTCTGTGGGAGAGATTTAAAAGCCTGACCTAAGACAGAACTAGGGCAATATTTTAAAGTTAAGGTTTGATATGTTATTTCAATTACCAGTAATAAAAAAAAATCACTAGGAAGAATTTGGACATTGATCCATTTGGAGAGGAGGTACACAATTGTGGGTTTTCTTATACTAGAGCAGACTTAGGAAATGGCCAGTTTTAAATTCAAATCCATACGTGCATTATAGGTCAAATTAAGAAAAAAATATTAGTTTTTAATAAAAGCATTCCATTTGAAAATAGATGTGTTTGTGGTCCAAAAGGAAGATAACATTCCACTTATGTGGCTGTGAGGGAAAATGGAAGGTATTTTTGCAGTTGTTTTCTCATGGGTTATTAGCTTTTTTCCCCTGTTTCTCCTTTTCTTACACTTCAGGTGAAGTATTTTGTAGATATCAGCTTCCTCCTGAGGGAAGACTTATGAATTCCATAGACTGGCAAACCTACTCATAAATTACAACTTTTGGCTCTGTTTCTTTACAACTACAGCAGCGTGCATAAGGCAAAACGTAATTCAGGGACATCACTGAAGTTGCTTCTGACCCATATAATGTTGCATCTGCCTCCAGGTAGTTGCTGTTATAGTAAGCCAAAAACAGCTGAATTTTGGGTGGGCTCCAAATTAGGCACTGGTAACTTTTGATGCAAGAACATCAGAATCCCTCTGCAGTGGCTGCAACAGCAGCTCCACAGCACTGCTAGTACAGAGTGGCTGACTAGTGTTCCAGAAACCTTCCATTTAATTTATCTGGTAGAGTTGGCAAGTATTTGGAAAGTTCATTCACACATGAATCAAAAGCTGTTCTTCTTCCAACTTTACATCAGATTTTGACTGCAAGGAGGAGTTTGGTTTTAGGAATCTGAAAGTGAGCCCTCTGGAAATTTTTGTAGCATACCAGTCCCTGTGGGAATAAAGTCTCATTATTATGCATCAATTAAAATTGATAATCAAAGACAAATGCCTCAGTGAGTTAGTTTAATCTTGGAGAATGTTTACCTAAATTCTATCTACTTTCATTTAAGAAATCTCATCTGGTTTTCTTAAACTGTAGTTTATCTTTAGCGAACTGTTCTTTTAAGTCACATTGTACTTGATGGAAAAACTAGGGACAAATTCAGTTGTACTTTGAATGTAATTTAACTACACCATAGAAACAGGCTTTCAAACCTTTCATCAAACTGATTTACGAGCGGAACTAAGGTTTGCTTTGTACAACATTTTCACAGTAAGAGTTATATTCCCACAAAAGGGAATGCTGTCAGGTAGAATGACCATGAGTCAATTCTGCCAAAGTAATTGCTCTGTTCAGATGAGTCAATCTGACTAGCTCAAAGCATTAATTAGAAATCTTGAGATATTTTATAATTGCTCCAAAACATGGCTGTTATTTTTAAACAATCTGAGAATACAATAGATGCATAAAAGCATGTTGCTATTTTCCCAGCATTAGTAGTCATTGGACTTTTAAATTTGTGTTACAAACTAAGGAAGGGCAGAGTGTTATATACTGAAGGAGAGGAAAGTACCAAAGGAGATATGCCTCCAGAGTGCAAATACTACATTTAATGAATGTAAAAGAATAGATGGTCTTTCCTAACTGTTGTACAAATACTGTGAAATTTAAGAAACTCTGATCTATTCAGGTAGTGCTAAGAAATCACAAAGTATATTATTTTTTAATCAAGGATACAGTAATTCCCTTTCTGTTTATTATGACAGGGTGATCATTTGCATCTTGCTAATCCATTTACAGGCAGGAATAAGCCACATCCTCAATCTGGGAGGCTGAGGGCTCTGTGCAACCTTCTGATAACTTATTGGTCACTCTTTAGAAGTGTACAGCAAGTAAATCAATATGATTTATAGTTTTGGGAGCAATTCTCTGCAGATCAATTTACTTAGGATAATTCTTTTAAAAACTGACTATGGTAAAATGTTTCCTTTTCTTTCTGTGCTCAAGAAGATAATTAGACTAAAATGTTTCCTTATGCTCCAGAAATGTGACTTTGCATGATCTAATTTTCACTTTGGTTTTGTTTAAGCCTAAGTGCACCTTTCACTACTCTGCATTCTTGCAGTGAGTGCTCAAGCGGGAGGATGTGCTTCATGTCCTTCCTTAGCAGAGAGAGGAGACTGCTGAGTATCTGCTCCATGCAACAGAGTCCAGCACTGACCCAAGAGATGAGTGAATCTGTTACACTACAAACAGAATGACTTGGGGCTTTCAAAAACTAGCTATTCCAAATTGTGGGAGGTAGTATGATAAGATCTTCATATGGCTTGCAGCAATTTGATTACTTCTACTGCCTTGTTTATACCATTTGAAGTATCTAATCAATACAATGTGCTGTCTCCAAAATAATATTACATATAAGGCCTGTAAATTTAAAGTAAAAAATTTCAAAAACGAACATAGCACATTATCTCTTATGGATGTTAACTGGGTGTTCCTTACTATGTTTTCCCAAGCTTCATTACACCCGACAAGCAGAGGTGGAAGTATAGGTAGTAGGGATGCCAAAGCAGCAGTGGAAATCCAATCCAGTAGTCAAACTTTCTTCTCTTCCTCTGTACTTCGTCGCTGTTTTTCCAGCCCCAAGAACTTTTCACTTAAAGTTTATGGTTTTCAAGGAGCAGCAAATGCCAATAGCTCCTAAAGGAAGGTGACCCAGGAAACAAGTGTCAGCCCAGCACAGGCAGTGGTGGATGCTGGCAATGGGGCCTGTTGAGAGCCCCAGACATGGGGAGAATGAGACAGGTCTAGGGGCCATCCATCAAGCCCAGAAGTGAACCACCTACAGCACAGGAGCGATGTCTATGCAGGAGTCAAAGCTGGAGATACAAATACCTCCAGCCCAGGCAGGGGCTAGGTGCTCTGGGGCTGAGCTTAAATGGAGCTCCTGGGCTGTGGGCAGGGACTCTGCGTGGAGGCCCCAGGTAGGGCTGGTCAGGGCAATTAAGGCTTCTTGTTACATTCATGGCACTGACAATATCTGGTAATAGGTGAGGTTCAAATGCATGAGTTTGTTTGCTTGAGTTTGGTACAGTGCATGAGCAAACAAGTCAGGATCAACAGGGAGCCAACTGACGACTTAGGCTTGAATCCAGTTTTTCAGAAGAAGGTGGTTGTGCAACTGCAGCCTCTATGAGAACAGATCTGGGGATCAGGCATGCGGCAGTTAGTGATGGCCTTGGTGCAAATCAAAGTGCTCCATGGTGAGCTGTGCAGTTGTATGCTGCAGCTACCTTGTATCTGCTGGTCACCAGTGTTTTACTTACTGGGTTTTAGTATTGGGTTAATTTACCAACTCCTGACATAGATCAAACTGCCTGTAAGGGCTGTGCACTCAAAAGGGGCAGGAATATGGAAAGCCCAGGTGGAAGTGAAAGAAGTTGTTCCATGAATATTTTGAGCCTCTTTCTGCTGCACACGGTCTCTGAGAAGACCCAACCCTCCCCTATATCAGCAAAACAAATTGAGGTCTCTTTGTAGCAGTGTCTTGCACTGAATGAGATGGATCATTTTGCTGATAAAATATTGTGTGGTATTGCTCTCTTAGAATATATGTTTATAGAAAGTGATATATATATTTATATGTATTTGCAGTCACTTCTTTTTGCCTTTATGAACTGATGGAAAATAATGTCTTGGTTTTGGAGAAAAATATTTTGCCATCAGACTTCATAAGCCCCTCTCCATTCATTTCAAACATTGCCTGTTTTAACATTAACTTCCAGAGGCCCTGTATGCCAGTACAATACAGATCAGAAATATTGAGTGCATTACAAGTAGCAGGTTACACTTCAAAACACTTGGTTCACAGTGTTCAAGACCATTAATCATTTTTATTATTCTAAAAGACTGAAAGGGCTTAGAAACTTTGCTTAGGAAGCAGTATAGATTCTGAACAGCTGCGCTACGATTCCTGCTCACATTAGGTTTTGGACAGACCATTGATTTTCAGTAAATGTTCTTGGCAGCCAGGAAGTGCTGAAACTGGCAAACTTTCTCTCACAAACTCTTTTTTTCTTCTTTTTTCTTTTTTTTTTTTTTTTTTTTTGTGTCTGAAATGAAAAACATGCTGGTTATTCTGATTTAGATCATCAGTATGGCCCTGATTTACCACTACATCACACCGTCATAAAACTGGAGTATCAAGGGAATTTAGTCACAGACCAGACAAAATCAAATTCACTGCAGGGAGTATATATACTATGTTTGCAAGGGTTTATTTTGAGTCTGTATTAATAGGTATATGTAAACTTTTGGATGGGTTTTTTCTTTATGGTTATGACAATTGTTAGTAAGAAAGATACTCATAGAATGCTTGTGTATGTGAATTCAAGTTTTCAGGACAGGCTGAAAAATAGTGCACTTAGAAAAGTATGCCCCCAAACTAACAACAGAAGTGTCGTCATTGCCCATGCAATTGTAGGGACACTAAAATGACATTTACTGTCTGAGTGTAGTTTTGCATTCTTAGTTCTGCCAATGAATTTACTAGCCACTGTATGGAAAGATGACCATATACTTTCTCTTGGGTTTCCTTCCTGGAAGTTACATTTTATTGCTTGTAAACTGGAAAATACAGCCTGTGCTGTTCCCAAACCTGTGGAACGGTTTAAGCAGATATGCATATAGAGCTAGGTTTCATTTTTAAGAGAAAATAGGACCATAGTGTGGAATTGAACTGAAATTGTTTTACTTAAACGCATACAAAAATCTCAATTATATGCAAAAAGCAAAGAATCCATACCTGAAAATGGCATGTAATTAAACAGTTCAAGAGAGAAATGGGGTTAAATAAATACAATTTAGTTTCCCCAGGCAGAGCAATACTACCCTTCTTTTATTTTTTTCTTTCTTTTCATGTGGTTTGTGTACAGAGAGAGAAAGTTCAGAAACTGGAAACCCTCCTGCCCTGCCAGCAGAGGTGGAAAACAAAAATGTTCAGTTGCCAAAACCTGAAATGATGCTCTGAATGGGTGCGTGCAATATATAGCAGCAATATTTTGATATTTGCATTTGAACTGTTTAAAATGGAAATAGAATTACAGAATATTTGGAAACATTTCTGGAAAACAGAAAAGCGCAGTCTTTGTAATTGGATTTTTCTTGCAAAAGGCTCTTATGAAGAGTGCTTATGCAAATATAAGTCGAAGTACTATAGGTTACTTAATGTGAAGTACTAGTCAGAGAAATAGAAACATTTTCTGTATTTGACATTTGCAGTTATATATAGATCTTCATGTGGCAAAGCATGGGGAAAAGGAAATTCAAATGGAGCATTTGATGTGATTTGTCAAGTATTCAATATCAGAAAAACCTTGATTTCCTAGCTCAGTAAAAATAAATCTACTGTTTGTGGGGCTTTGGTTCTGAAGCCAGGCAATTACATAAAAATATGCTTTCTTTTTCTTTCATTCTTTCTTTCTTGCTTGCTTAATCTTGTGATAGAATAAGTTTCCAGTTTTCATTGCTTTTGTAGGCTCAAAACCCCTCATGCTGAATGAAATAAATGCGATCTCTCAAACCTTGTAACTTTTAAAATCTCGTGATTCTTAATATAATCATTTTGAATGTGGAGGCTCACACTGTGATGATTTAGTGCGCACATGGTTGGCACAGCTGCAGAAGGGTATCAGACAGCAAGCCCACTCTCTCTTACTTAGAGTCCTACACATTTTTCATCTCTCATTGGTATTTTTATTTCAGTAGCATTAGAGATTCCCATTTTCCTGCACTTTCACATAAGAAAATATTGCCTGTCCTGAAGAGCTGAGATTTTAGCAGCAGACAGACAGAGTGGGAACCTCTCCTGCTCTCCTGTCCTCTCTGCTCAGCTCCAGGTTCCCAGGAGGCAGTTTGAAATACGGAGTCCTGCTGATTTCAAACTGTTGGGTTTTTTTTTGTGTGTATGTTTTTCTTTTAAAACAGTCATGCTTTGGGATTGCACAGAACAACAATTTGTTGCACAGTGCCACTTAGAAAGTGAACTCGTGTCTTGACAATTTTCCGCTAAAGCTTGTCCAACTTCCCAAACTGCTTTCTTCTGTTGCTTTTGGGATGAACTTGACTTTCATTGCAGAGCGCCCTCTCCTTTGTTTTCAAAGGCTTTTCCTGCCAACCAAAGTAACTCTGTTTCTCAAGCACAGTCCTCTGAAGGCACTGAAGCATGTTGAATACAGAAGAGTAATTTGTTCCCTCAGGCTGTATATGTCTTGTATTAAAAATTACAAGATGTGAATCTACGGCTGTGCTGAGAGCACACACTGGATTTGTTGTATGGTGAGAAGAAAAAGAAAACAGGTTATGGCTAATCTCATTCATTCCTTGCAGATAAGAGAGGTGCTGCCCTTTGTGCTTTTTTATTTTCTTGGGTTGGGATCAAATCTGCATCTGTCCATCAATGTGAACAATTGTGTCTGAGTCAAGAGTGCTTTGATTTAAAATGATACGGCTAGAAACACTCTCTTTGCTGAGAATAAATGAATAAGGAAGTGCCCCTTGTGTGAGCTTCTGGAGAGAGACTGTCTGCTCAGCTTGCAGGCCAGTCAAAATATGCTTTCCGGCAGGGAAATTAATAAATAGAACAGATCCAATAGATGGAGATTTAAGGGCAAGAGACTAATGTTGTTCTAAAATTCTTTTGGGTTGGAACTTAAATCCAGTTTTAATGAGGTCATAGTTGAAAATTAATTTATTTTCTATCTTCCAAACAATATCTTCTTTGTGGAACAAGTAGATTGGACAGGGTTTTGTTTAATAACGATTTTTGGTATATGGGTAAAAATGTGTAAAAGCTCTGGCCTCTTTCATTTCCTGAAGACCATCATGTGATAACCTTAAGTGGACCACATAAATGTATTAATCTCATATCCCTAAGTGTTATGGAGAATTGAGAAACCTCCATCCTTTGGCTTTCCTTTGCATGGGATGTCAAGAATGATATGAAAGGAGTGGTTTTGTAGTGAAAATAGAAAACTGCTGAGTAACAGCAACATGAGTATGCAGGGACCTATTATGGAGTAGTCTCCAGTGCAAGTGGTGGAAACTCCATCATTCAAAACATCAAAGTCTTATGACTGTTGAGAGTCTCACAGTACTGGGTGTTTTTCTTAATTCTCCAGCTTCTGGAACTGATGAATTTGTCAGTGTTTCCATGTATCTTACATAAGCCAGTGCACAGACGAGCTACTGGCTTTAATACTTGTGGAGAGAAGCTTAGAAGTGGGACTCTGAAAGACACAAAGAAGTAACAGTTTTTGACTCTGCAGATCAGGCAGATCGTTATATTTTGAACCAGCAAGTTTGTGCCTACCTTAACACAGAAATGTCAGTGGTAAGAGGTGGTGTGGACACCTCAGGACACTGACATCCTTCAAACATTCCCCTCTCATCCTTTGCCTGTGGCTCTTTGAAAATGCATAGGTGTTCAGTGTGTGTTTTACAGAGCTGGTTGTGAGGCAGTGAGGAGGTACAAAGTCACTGCTTGATGAGTACATATCCATATCTGGGTCTTGGTTTTGCGTCTGTGATGGCCAGGGTATGAATGTCACTTTATCTCTTGATCACCATTTTTATGAATGCTTTCCATGTTCTGCTTCCCACATGGAGGATGAAAGTCCTCCTCATCAAAACAAGTATTTATTTAACAACACCAGACTTGGCAGTGTACCCTCAAATGAGCGAGTGACTCTGATGGCAGAGTCACCCAGGTCAAGAGCAAAGCTAACTGATGAAACAGGAGCCTCTGGAAGCAGGTGGTGCCTGGTGGTCTCTTCACTGTGTGTATGCAGGTATCATGAGCAAGTGTCATCTGGATTTTGGAAGGAAATGAATTGATGGCAAGGCAGATAACTTTAGAGTGACTTGATGCAAGAGATGGTATAGTAATGATTAAATTACTGTGGTCAGGAAACAGTCTCTCTGTTCATCAGTTCCAGATAAATCTGTTTGTCTCATTGCTTGCAGACCCTATCAGTACTGAGCTTCCAGCAAAGGCAAAAGCACAGCATAATGCAGCTTTGCTACTACAAGTGCTTTTCAAGTGGCTGCAGAGATGCCTGGAGCTTGTTTACGTGCACCCTTCTGCAAAATCCACTCAGGATTTAGTGCCAGTGACCACATGGCCAGAGCACCATTAACTATCTGGTGCCTGGGCAAAGCACCATGTTGGCACTGAAAGCGAAGGGCAGACCCTGCCAGAGCATTTCATGCAAATTAAAATGCACTCACAAGTAGTTTCTTATAATTCCATCTCCCAAAGGGGCTGAGCTAATCCTGTGGGGATATGAAGCAGTGATTCCCACCTGTGTTTCAAACCTGCTGCTCAGCTCCTTATGCCACCACATGGAAACTGATGCCTGCACTAAATGGAAAAGCGTATTCCTTACATACAGACTCAGTTTAATGTCTTTGCCAAAGTTTTTTCAACTCCTCTGCTACCCTGAGCCATCACCTGCTAGTGCTTGTGGCGTGCAAATTGGAGAGTTTTCTTTATGAGTTGCACATAAAATCCACACCTCTGGTCATGCATGAGAAACTGCTGAAAGAGCCTGATACAGCCCTGAGCGCGTTCCATGTTTTATGGACAAGACCTTAAGGTTGTTTGCTTTTCAGAACTGCACCATGTGTCATGCCTGACCCTGCTGGCACTCACAGATACTAAATGACACACTCTTGGCAGGGGACCCAGCTGGCTAATTTTGCATGCCGTTTACCTACACACTGGCTTTAAAAGGAGCCCAATTAAATGATCCAAGGGGTCAGAAGAAAAATGAAGGCATTACTAGGGGAGTGAAACCTTTTCTACCTCCTGAGGCAAAACCAACTATTTTCACAGTGTTCAGAGAAAAAACCCAACAAAACAGAACAGATGTTTTCTCTTTAAAAAGAAGCATACTTTGCACCTTATTGATGTTGATCATCATCACCTTTGACATTCATTTTTGTTATTATAAAATTAGGGATCCTCATGCTAGTTGAATGTTCTTTGAATGAACGTATTCAATAGCTGGCAGCTTCCATAAGATAATTTTATAGAAGTTCTAGTTTAGGTTAGCAAGGATGACAGAATCTGTCTCTTCTCTGTCTTGCCTGTTGATAGTGTTCATAGTTGGGCTGGTACAATCCCAGTGTCATTTTTGGAAAAGAATGGGCTTTGCAGATTAGGCTCTCTCCCACACAGATGTTTCGAAATCAGAGTGACCAGTCTAACAAAAGAGCAAAACCTCTTAACACTTCTTACAACTTTCGTCAGCTATGGGAGGCCTTCTCGAAGACCCACCAAGGGGCTTTGCAGTGCTCTGCAGTCTGCAAATGCCCAGGCACCAGCTGTGGTCCCAGCTCTGCAGACCAGCAGTTACCAGGCAGAGCGGGAGCAGTGTGGAGACGTTTCCAACCTTAAAGCATTTGCCCTCTAAGTTTTGCTCCACAGCAGTGATGAGTTTTCTCCGGAGCCAGCCCTTCTGGGGAATATACCTCTTACAAAATAGGACACAGACTTGAGTTTCCTTGATTAAATCTTGGGGCATGCACACTTCGAGAGTTGCCCAGCAAATGCCTTCAAGTACGAATCCAAGATAGCTCACACTGCTGCTGTCTGGGCAAACTGTTTTTCCTTCTGGTGCCTATAAAATAGCTGGAAAAACTTCTTGGGGGAGAAAAATTTCTGGAAACTCTAAAGTGAGCTGAATTCCCCAAGTCATTATGCTTGGTTAGTGTCTTTCACAACACTGCTAAGCTCTAGGTAATGGTATGCATAACCCCAAAAAGCAGAAACAGAAAGACAGGAAATTATGGCTGAACTGGTGTTTTTCTTAGGGCGTTTTTGCTCACTGTTGGAGCAGCCAGTGCCAGGTATTGTGAAACACAGCAAGAAGCCCCTTTCCAGCTAAGTTTCTGTTTAAATTTCAGACAGATTACAGTGAGATATGAAAATCTCCAGATGAGGTATCCTGTAAAGGCAGGAAGCTGCTTCCAGAAGTGTCGCTTGCCTCCCTGGGATCTCAGGTACACCCAGTTCATAATCCCTGTGAATCTGACAATGCTGCTAATCCCAGAGCCAGCATCACAGGGAGGCTCCTTCACTGGGGTAAGAAAAGGTCAGTTGATGCTTAAAACAATCATGATGTGCTCTTTGAGCTTTCCAGGGTTTAGATTATCCTGCGATTTATAGGTTTAGATTTTAGGGGTTTAGATTATAACTCTGATTTTCAATATACACCATATATCTTAAATTAAGTCATATCATGTGTTGCTTTAAAGGGAGCTTCACACACTGCAACACTTGGACAAATGCTTTGCGTACTCCAGTGGGTCCTTCTCTGGTTATCTCTGTCTTATGGGCCTCACTTAAAGAATGCTCAATGTGTGTGGCAGTTCACAAAATGACGAGTCTAACTGCCAAGCCTTGTTACCACGACTATGCAACCGTCCTGTTTCAGGACACCAGGATGATCTGATATGTCCCTTGTTCGTGCTGACACCTGATGCACACCATGCCTGAAGTCAGGCTAAGTCACCCACCATCAGTTTTCCTGAGGGATATAAAGCACAGTAGAGCAATACTTGCTGAAAGCCATGTTAAGGGCTTGATGAGTTACTGGTGTTCCACTCTTCCCCAGTCTGGTTTCTCCCCACAGCCTCCCCCCACCTGAAACTTTGCAGTCTGTGTGACTGGCCAGCCAAATCCCTGCTTTCTTCAGGTTATTCTGGACAGGGAACAGCTATTGCTTTGGATAACAAGAAGGGAAGGAGGAGCAGCAGGAGCAGCCTTTAAACTTTCACAAGGGGTAAAAGAATCAAATGCAGTTGTTGGACAGCCACATGAAAGGACTAGAAGCACAGACAGCAAATTTCCCCCAAGTACATATTGACAAACATGAGCTTGCAGCCTTAAACACTCCTCAATTAAAAGAGGTTTATTTCAAATTTTGACAGAGGAATGGAGGAGGCTTTTTGTACCATTTGGCTCCAATTGTTTTTTAAGGTCTTGATGTAGCAGCCAAATCTTTTTATTACAAAACAGATGAGTCTTGCGTGGCCTAAGGAGCTGTGCAGACAAATACCTGACATACAGTTTAGGGAGCGCCATAAGGAACAGATCAAGCCTTGCTCACGCGTGTTGTTCATTTACACCTTGCATCACACACAGCCCAGTGCCTTCATCTCAGCTTTGTACTAAATCTAGACAATGAGCCTGATTCACCACTGCATTCCTTTATTTTTACCTCAGGATAATTCCATTTAAATCAGAGTACGGACTGGACTAACCCAGTGGGTTTTGTGCCAAAGAAATCAATGCTACAAGCCTTTGAGCTTCCTGACCTGCTGTTTTGCTTTAGCCTTCCCTTTGGGGGTTTTTATCCTACGTGGGGATCTTGATGGGTTCATATTTGTTGGAGGCTCCTCTGTTGTCTCAAGAGAGCCAGTTAGGTGCTAGAATTAAATACTGAATGACAGATTTTTCATAGCATGGAAAGAGCAAAACAAAACAACTGTCTGCATAAACCTGAAGGAACAGGAACTAGGCTGCTCTTTAAAAATAAACTTGGCACTGGAGATGGTGACTGAGATAAAGTTATAGCCAGAAATGGTGAATACTTAGGATGCTCAAAAATATTCTTATGTTAGTGGTTTGCAAATGTGGGAACAATATATTCAAGCTTTATTTTCTTTAGCGTGTTCTTTGGCTTACAGTGAAGTTCAACATTCAAAATGACCATGTAATAATGGAACCATTTCAGGCTATCTGATGTTTTTCTGTATTCAGTCAGATCCGCTGCCTCCAGTGCCAAAAATAAGTTTTTACTGATTTTTACTTCTATTTGCCTGAAAGAAACAAAACAGTGGAGAATCAGCAATCTGAGGATTCAGTTATACAAATCCAAGTTCACTGAATTCACCTGTTTAAACTCATTAAGGCAGTGAGGTACCGTGAATATTGCTGAGATTCTAATTTGACCTACAGAATAATGTGTGATGAAGGTATAGGGTTGAAAGAACTCACACACACAAACCAGACTTTGGTCTTGGTAATGTAACTCTTATTAAACAATATTTACTTGTAATATACATATATTTTTACAAGGAAATCAAAGTGAGAAGGAGTAAATACTCTGTGATGGACTTCATACAGACATGCTCTTCAGAGCCAAACTGCACTTTTGCTTCCACTGCAGCACTGATGGGTGCTCATTTACGCATCGCAAAGTAAGTGAAAATTAGGTAAAAATTTCATCTTCCCCATCAAAGTTCTTTAGCCCTGGCCCGGGCTGAGCTGCTCAGTATATGAAAGCACCCTATATCCCCTGCAGTGTGTTTCTACTCAACTCTGCCACGTGATGGCAGGAGAACGGACATTGCACCAGACAGATATTTCCGTCAGAGCTTGGAATGAATTACAAGAACATTATTTGCCCGTGCTGCTGTGTACACACCAGCAAATGATAACTTCAGTGTCACTCAGTACCTGCTGAGCTGCTTATGTGAAAGGGGCTGCACGGGGGTCAGTGGCCACCTTTATGTGTGCGTGGAGCAGGAAGAATGAGTGAGAATGAAATTTCTGCCACTGTGAGTTCATTTTTGCATCACCAGAGAGCAAAAGGCAAGGCCATTTCAACAGCTTGTGGAGTCTGTTTGAAGGACCACATCCCAAAGCACAGTTTGACAGTCTTTGTACAGACACAGTTTTGACTGTGCATTGGGGATGTTAAGTCCATATTTGGGAAGATCTGGGAAGACTCAGTTTACAGCTCTGATATTTAATTTCCCAGGACCTTTCAAAACTGTTTCCCAGTTTTTATGTGTGAGAGAGTGTCTATTCAGCTGCAGAGTACAAGGCCCAAATCCAGAGGTTAAGCTTAGCTTAAACTGTCATAATCAACTCATCTGTGTGTCTAAACCATCTGTTCCTGCCTTTGCTCTGTTTTCAGAATGGGTCACAGGTACACAAATCTTTCAGCAGGGAGGTACTTGGTTTGGAGGCTATGACGGAATGTGAAACCAGATTAGTTTCATGTAATATCAAATTTTCCTACTGGCATTTTATATGAGTGGGTTTATCGGGGAAGCTGTGAAAAGCTGAAAAGCTACTTGACAGGAAACTTGAAGCAGTGCTGACGTCCAAGGTATTCCTCAATGCCATAGCTGCTACAAGAAATGGATGCCTGTTTGTACTTCACATGTGCCTCTACTTTCTCATGGTATAATGTAGCTCTGAGAAAAGTGTCAGGGATACTATAATAGCATCTAGTAATACCTACATGCACTTCCATTGAAATCATTAAGTCATACACAAAACATATTTATACTACATGCACAAAATATGTTGAAATTTTTAATTCAAGCAATTAAAAACTAGGGTTGTCAAGAATTGATGCTGTAACTTTATTGCATCCCCTTTTTCTTTCCCATGCTTGGTTCAGTTAAATCATAATTACATCATACTGTGCAATTTCATCCACTGTATGCTCACTGGCTATTCAGGAATTTTATATCCCCTTTTAATATGCAGTCCCAGATGTTTTGTACACCACATTATTCAAATGCTTCTGGAATATGAAAGTTAATTTGCTTGTGTACATTTCTGTGGTGGTATCACCATCATATCTGACTGCTTCCCAAAATCAGTTACTTCACCCTTGCATCAATGCTGCAATAGTCAATCATATTACTAGCCCCCTTTTACAACTAAGTAGAGAAGATAGCTTCTTAGCTTCCATGAGGCTTAAGTGAGTATTTGCAGACTAGCATTTCTGAACTGTATGAATTAGTCAGACACAGTCAAAGGTGTAGTCCCACTAGGGACAGCAAAAGTCCAGACACTGTGCTAACTCCCACGGCACCAAATGTCAAGCCTTTATTAAAAAGAAGAGAGGAAGCAAGAACTTCTAAGTGAAATGTGTGTGAGATTGTTGTTTTTACAGCACTTGTAAGCTTCAGAGACACCACCCAGGTGGGTCAGGATGTCAGGATCTAATGCAACACTTTGAGCTGCCTAATGTGATGAAAACCTTACACAGACCCTCTGCTCCTCCTGTTTTGCCTCTTTGTAGAGTAGGTTTGTGACCAGAAGAGCCTTAATTAGCTCTTGAACATGTCCTGAAACAGCAGGTGGAATTTATTCCTATCGTTCTTTTGTGTATTCCTTTTCCTTAAGCACAAAAGGAAACATAGTGCTGTCTCAGAGGACCCACCAGCTGGTATTACTTGTTGATGATGTCCCAGGTCTTACTGTTGCTGATGAAAACATGCAGGTCAGTGCTGACAAATACAGCTTGTGCTCTGCTTTCTGCAGTCCTAGGGAGGAGCTGGTCTGATTTTCTGGTGAAATCTCTCTGCACTGCTCTGACTGGAGTGAGTATACTGCTGCTTGGGTGGCAGCCAGTTACACAGCACATCTGTGAAATCTGGGGGCTACCTGGTTTGAACCAATGTCACTGTTATATCGTGTCCAGGCTATTTGTGAATGGGAACTGATGGTTATAGTTTCTGCAAAAAAAAAAAAAAACAAACCACCAAACCACCTTTTCTGAAGCTACATGCAATAGCTAGGCTTGGATATGCCTGGAGGCTATTTAAGAATTTCAGTATATGTGTGACTTTTATATTTGCAGGAGTGTGAGAGACTTCTGAGTTTTCAAATAATGTTAATTCTCTACTTTAGCAGGCAAGCTGCGCATAAATTAACTACAATCAATTACAAAAGTTAAAATCTTAAGGTGCCCGTTACATTATGTTCTCCTCCCAGTCTCTAAAAATTTCATGTAATGCTTTCTCCTCTGCTACAGTTCACTACCATTCACGGGAGCATTAGTACACTAAGCAGGTATTAGCATCTGTCAAAAGATACTCAATCCTACTCTGAACATGTTGAGATGACAAGGGAGCCAAGATGCTGGTGTCTCTATATATATATATATATATATATATGCTTTACTTGTAAAAGCATCATTAATCATAGATCAATACACAGAAATGAGGCAGGAAGTATAAGAAAATAATTTTAAAACAGGTGAAGTTTAGAAGGCCTGATCAAACTGGACTGTCAAACTGAGCTACCTCCCTCCCTTAAGCAACGGAGCTGCTGCTTTCTGGCAACTTAAATCACTTTTTCTTTTTTTCTAAAGATCGTTTTATGTATCTGTTTCCACCCCTTTTCCCTTTGTGACCTGGCATGGATGATACAGATTTTAAGAGAGATTTGAGACTTGCTGAGACTGTGAGGCTGGAAATGGAGGTAGTATTTTATCAGATTCCCCTACAAGCCCCAGACTTACACTTCTTACATCTTACAGATGTTTCTCAGGCATCTACAACTTGGCTGATAGAAAAGGGACTGTATTAGTTTTAACCAAACTACTACGGATATAATAATGTCTGCAGTAAATTAAATGAGAAGGAAGGACACCTGTGTTATCCGCTTGCTCACTACAGGGCAGAATTTGGAGGTGAGCACAGGCATGGGGAAACATTTAAGGTACTGAAACAAAGACACAGTTGACCCCTGACATCATTTAAAGCTACTTGATGCCAAGGACTTCCTCACTTTTTACGGATATTGAAAGAAATAAGTCATGGAAATGATGACTGACCCCAGCCATATGGGAGCAGAGAGATTAGCTGCTAATATGGAAAGTTACCTGGCCAGCGCTGAGATCAGTCATGAGGGAAGGGGAGATCAGAGGGAGGGCTGCCGAAATCATGAGGTAATGTGGCTGCTGGTGAAGAGGAGCTGGAGCTCAGGGTGACTGGGAGAGAAGAGGAAAAGGTTTTTTCTCTGCTGAAGCCAAAATGTATGTCATAATGTGCCTGACTGACAGAGCTGCCTTTTCTAGGATGTACTTGATATTATGAGAGTAACAAGCATGAGGAAGTTATTGTGAAGTGCATGGGAAGAAAAGCAGCAGTAATCAAGGACCAGCTGGAAAGCCTCTGGCCAGTTCTTAGCAAAATATAAGCAAGAACATGGAGCTGGGGAACAGGAAAAAGTCTGCAGGAGCTGGCTTGCTGGAGAGTTAGAAGAAATACAGAGCAGCTGATACAGGAACACCTCTGCTGACAGGGGATTCTCAGATGCTGTTTGGGAGAGACCAAGTTAAAGAACAGCACCCTGCCAACTACAAATGGAGCATATATGAATTGAAAAATAAGTTTCCCTTGTATCAACTTCAAGGTGGTGAGACTGTGGCACAGGCTGCCCAAAGAAATGGTAAATGCTCAGTCCCTGGCAGTGTTTAAGGCCAGGTTGGACAGAGCCTTTCATGACGTGTATAGTGTGAGGAGTCCCTGCTTATGGCAGAGGGTTGGAACTAGGTGATCTTAAGGTCCTTTCCAACCCAAGCCATTCTATGATTCTAACTTGATTGCATGGGTTAATGAGATTATACCAGTCTTTAAATACACATCCCACTGAAACCCAACAGGAGAACTTCACAGTGTGCTCTCACAGAACACAGGGAGATAATACAGTCTCGTTAAAGATTATTTTGGTCTGGAATTTTACTTTCCCTGAGCATGAGATTTAAAACCCCATTAAAACCACTTAAGCCGGTTACAAAGCTGAGGTATGTAGAACTTAGTCAACAGAGATGAGGACAAATTATGAATGTTTTATTGTAAAGAGTCCATATCTGAAATACTTAAATTAGCAAATGACATTTACTATGAACTGCCTTGAAAAGACTGAAATAAAATTGCTAGGACAATCAAAGTTTTAGAGGTCTATAGAACTGGAAAGGCAATTAATCATGAGACAAAGTGAAAACAAGAAGTAAGGCTGAAGTAAAACCTTTACCTTCCACACTTGGGATAATCGTGACGTAGTCCTGCTGAACCTGATCTGAGAAGAATGTTCAAATTGAGAAGATGTTTCTTGCTGAAAGAGAAACGTGCACATATTGGTAAAGGTTTGTGGCACACAGACTCCAACCCAGGAGATGAGGAATTAGCATGGAGCCATTCACATGAAAGATCAGAAATCATATTGTGTGGGATAATATACTACAAGAGGTCATTCCTACGCTTGTTATGAATTATTTTAAGACACAAAGAGACTGTGTCTGCATTTCTGCCCATCTGTCTACCCATAGTGGAACTGCTGGTGAAATCAGATATCAGGGGGTTTTATAGTCAGGTTAAATGGAAGTTGAATTTGCTCTCTGAAATACCATGAAAATTATTACTTTTGTTAGAATGAATCTTTGCCTTAGGATTGCTTGAAAGACACTGTGCAACAAACTATTTAGGTCCCATAAATTAGATCCATAGGGGAAAATGATAAAGGACAGAAGTGGAACTAAGACATTAAAGTCTTACCTCTCATTTTTTTGTTTGCTTGCTATTCAATCCTGCTAATTCATGGGGTTTTGGATAATCTTCTTTCTGAACACTGACTTACACAAATGGTATACAATGTATGCATTATGTTAGCATAAGCTTTTGGTAATTACTGAAATCTGTCACTCTTAGAGCTGCCTTCTGCTTCCATTCTTGTCTCTTGCTTTGGTGGCTGAAATTTCTTTCAGTGTCATAAAATTTAGGGTTGTAAAATTCATATTGTAACTTTAACAGCCACATCTGTTTTAAACATTTTTTGTTTTAAGAACTCAATGTGAATTTAATGACAAGGCAATAAAAGTAAAAGTTGAAGGAAATTATCACCGATTTGTAAAGCCATAAGACATGTTTCTGTACTTCTGTGGGCCATCAAATTACAAAGAAACAACCCAATTGCTTTTATTGTAGCAATTCTGCTCTTAAAGAATTTCATAGTTTAATCTATTAGTAAGAATTAATATTTCACTTACATCAGTATTAATAATGCAGTTATACCCAGGTGTAGGATATTGTCATTAGCATACAGGCACCTACTCCATGTTCAGAAAACATAGTGCTGCCATTGTGTTTGACAATAATGAATGATAGATTATCAACTTATTTTTTGTGCCACCAAATCAATCTATAGAATCAGGAATACGACAAAAATAACTTTTGCCTTCAGTATCTTGCTACAGAGCCAACCTTTTGATGGTGTAAGTCAAGATGAGGTAACTCTTTATCACTACTTGGACTCCATCTATACAGTTCTGAGTGTGGAAGGGGTCCCTGGAGGTCATCTAGTGCTGTCCTCTGCTCAAAACAGTCAGCCAGAGTCCTCTGCTCAAAACAGTCAGCCAGAGCAAGTTGCTCAAGGGCATGTCCAGTCAGGTTTTGAATACCACCATAAGCTCTCTGGGCAACCTGGCCAGTGTCTGAACACTCTTGCCATTAAAAAAGGTTTTTCATATGTTTAAATGGAATTTTTTATTTGACTTTGTGTCCACTGCCTCTTGTCCAGTCTCTGGATACTACTGAGTCATTTTCTCATCTGCCTCCCATCAGATACTGGTACATATTAATAAGGTCCCTCAGGAGGCTTCTCCAGGCTGAAGAATCCCAGCTTTAAGCCTCTCTTCGTATGTCAGATGC
Source organism: Neopsephotus bourkii (assembly GCF_033783945.1). Lineage (NCBI taxonomy): Eukaryota > Metazoa > Chordata > Aves > Psittaciformes > Psittacidae > Neopsephotus > Neopsephotus bourkii. The sequence continues at coordinate 7,976,710 of NW_026902137.1, forward strand.
TCAAGGCCCTTTGCTGGATTTGCTCCAGTGCATGTCTCTGTTGTATTGGGGAGCCCAGAAACCTTTAATAACAGAAATTATAAACTTGATCTGATGTTTAGTATCTCTGACACTAGATCTCCTTGTCCTTCCCTACTTCTCCTTCTGGACCTTTTCTGTCTGATCTGTCTCTGCTGATAAATGGAGACCAAATGGAAAGCTGTAAAAATCTGTCCTACAAATCCCTTAAGATTGCATGTAATGTTTATCAAATCAGAGTGATATCAACATTTATGTAAATCATTTAGAAATGAGCAGCCAGGGTTCAGGATTGCTTGCAGTATCACTTTCATACCTAAAACCCTTCTAGGCAAACCTGGTTAACCCAGTCAATATGTTACAAGCTGCCTCAGTGCCATCTTTTATATATGCTTGCAAAACTCATTATGGCAGAGGAAAAGAAGGGGTTTTAAAGAAGAAATTAAATTAATAGAAGCATCTCAGCAACCTATTCTGCCAAATAAAATTGCTACCATGGCCTGACTCTCAGCATCTGGCTGTGGCTCAGTTGTTACGGATGTCAGTCTGGAGAACTGTCAGTCTTCTACAGTATTTAATAAAGCCATTAGAAAGAACTCATTCTTTGATAAGATTTTGCAAAGAAACACAGGCCCTATCTCATTGACAGCTAAAGCTATTTCATTTCAGATAAAGTGATTTGCTAAGTATTTACAAGTGAGTTGCTTCTCCTGGTGTTCAGAGCTCCCCACCATTGCAATAGTTAAAAGTTTGTTGCAAACAGATCCACTCAGGATATATTTAATATTGCTTTGTACAGTAGATCAAAGATAAGAAAAATAGCAGCACTGCAGGTTTAAAACATAATTTGACTCTTAGGGGGGTAACATTGAGCTCAGAGGAGTTTTTTGTTATAGCCTACGTGATGCAGTAAGTTACCATAATACAGGTTTAACATGGTCAGAGCTGTGGTGGCTTTTCGCTCTATCATTTTGAGATTACCATCTTCAGTTCATAGGTATGCCATGGAGCAAATGCATAAGGAATGTATATTTCACCAGTTCTTTTGAATTTCTCAACATAACTTACGAATACACAGGAATGGCTTTCTATTGGCAAACTGACAGATGTTTGTGCAATTTGTCTGTTTTGTCTGCAAAATTCCACAGATGAAGTTAAAAGCATCTGCTACAAATTTGATCCTAGTAGCCCCGCTTGGATATAGAGAGTTGCTAATAACTTGCCAAAATTTCTGGAGCCTAACACTGTTTTCTCTAACAAACTCTGGAGTCTTGAGCTGATAAAAAAGCTTTCAATTTTTATTTTCCTTCTATTATAGATTTCTGATGATAATTTTTCTTACCTGTGTAAGCTCACTGATGGCACACAAACCAGGTAATTACATTTAATGCACACAGTTTGGTGGCTGTGTGCACAGATCCCTATTTTGCAAAACCCGCCTGGACACGTTCCTGTGTAACCTTATCTAGGTGTTCCTGCTCCGGCAGGGGGATTGGACTGGATGATCTTTTGAGGTCCCTTCCAATCTCTAACCTACTGTGATACTGTGATACTGTGATAGTAACTGAGCACATGTCACACAGGAAATTCACATACTCATAATTTACTTTCTCTGGTATTGTTTTAAGATCCGGATTGGTAGATGCTAAAAGAGCAGAACTTATAATAGAAAACATTACTGCAACCCAGCAACTGCCTGAGTCTTGATTTTCTATGAAACCACAGGTCAAAATTTGCACAGTAGTGGGTCAGCTGAATTGCAGGAGAAAAATATAGGACAATCAACTAAATTTGTGCAAGATACCGGGTCTACTCCATTTCTCAAGAAAAGTGTCCTGAGATCACAATGGAGACAGTAATTTAGTTATACGACTTGTAGATACAGAATTTTGTCATTCGTAATGCAGAAGTGTCATATTTAATAAAACTGAAAGCACATTAAGTATTTTCACCTGATTAATAAGTTATTCTTCAGTGTTCACCATGAACAAAACAAAGGATGCACAGAAAACTGTCCCTTAGATTATTTTTAGTGCTATTTTCTATCCTCAGAAAGCCTGGGGTGATACCTGCTGCATTTTAGGATTGAGAAAGTGAAAATGTGAATGCTGCTCTTTAATTTTAATGAAGTCTGGGGCCCAAAGGCCACTCTCTCCTTAACTGGCACTCATATTTACCTCTTGACTTTGATAGATTTTATCACTGTTTGAAACTGAGGTTGAATGTTTTAAATTTAAAACAAAAAATTCAGTCAGAAATTTGCAGAAAAAATAGAAACACTTTGAGATTTATTCCATTTTTACCAGTGACAGTAGGTTCCATGCAGTATTAATGAGAAGAATTTGAATCTAAAAATGTAATTTGGTTTCTTATTTCTCTTTTCTGTCACTTCCACTGAAGAAATAGACTTACAATACAGCCTCGCTTGCTTAATGCTATTGCTAATTGCCCAGATGGGACTCTGGGAGACCATTAAGTGTCTATTGATTGTAATCAGCTTGCCTATGACAGATGAAGTTGGCTGTGGTAGGTTTTTCTTTTTTGCTTTTTTTTTTTTTCACCCTGTCTGGTGCTGTAAACTGAGGTCTTTATCCTCTTGCTGACCGTGACTTTCCTGCATTAACTCTCATGCCTTTTGCCATCTTGCCAGGTTACTTTTTGTTATTCAGAGAGCCCAGAATCTTGGGTAGCAGGTGGTGTCCTGTGTGGTGCATCTAACCCTGTGAGGATCTAACTCCAGAGCACCCATGCTGTATGCTTGCTTGTATTTGCTGTTGCTGGGGTTCAGCTATTGAGAAATTGGATGGGTTGAAAATACTGGCTTGTAGGAGTGAGGACTGCCTGGCTCTGTACACCTCTGTGTACCCCCACACCACCAGTAGAGGATCTGGTGTTTGCTACAGTGGTCACTTTTTTTCCTAGGTAAAATCTGACATTTAATGTTTTATTCAAGATTATAAAAACATCCATTTTGTGGACGAAGCTGTGTCAGTCCAGTTTGGTTGTTAGCTAAGATGAATTTGAAACCATTCAGCAAGTTATCCATGTTTAGCTTGAAAAACATGTTGCTTTGTCACTCCCGCCCAGGAAGGGAGTGACAAAGCACTCCCTGCTCAGCCTGCTTCTAGTTGGAAACCTAAATCTCTGGGCAGTGTTTAGTATGTTGTCCAACAGCTAAAGAAACTGCTGTGTTAAAAATAAAAGCTGTCTACAAATAAAAAGGAGGAAGGATCTGGGGAAATGTATGGTTTCAAGATCATAAAAGGTGGTGGGACTGAGTGGAAAAAGAAAAATGAGAAACACTGTGTAGGAAGACCAGATGCAGGGGGAAAACTGAAGAGAAAATTATCCCTTGGAAATGAAAACAAAGGCAGTAACAAAACTGTCAGAAATATAAAAGGAAGTCTAGAGTTATAAAATGAGTAAAAACAGGTGTGATAATGGAAGTGAGGAAAAAGGTAGTGTTTCTCAGTAGCTCTTGTGCCTCCTTTGGGCAGGCTGTGCAGGCTTTCTGCAGCTGCCGCTGGCTAGGACAGGACTTTGTTCAAGTGAAGGGAAGGACTGGAGCCCAGTAGCACATGTGGAAACAAGGCTCCTTGGTCTGCAATGTGATCATTGTGGCATCTGCAGGAAATGCTGCTCTATAGTGACAGGTCAGTGAAATCACCAGAACTGGCAAATGTGTCATGCGGATCACTCAGGCTCTGACCACTGTCTGGTGTTACGTTTTGTTACTTCCCCCCCTTCACAACTGTTCCTTTTTGGTTCAGCCTGTTCAAGTCCAAGTTTGATGATTCTGAACATGCCTCATGTAAACCTCATCCTTTTCTGGCTATTTTCTCAGGAGAGACAACTGCTTTCCCTGCAGCCCCCTTGTTTTCAATGCATTGAAAAATTGTTCTAACACACTGAGCTACAAGATCAGGTTTCATCCCAGTTCGGGGGCCTGCACAGGCTCTTGTGAGATGCCTCATTGATTCAAATCACTTACAGTGACCTACTGGACTCTGTAATAAAAGGTCTGTCTGTGTTGAGGAAATGATCCACCTGTGTGTGTGCCGTCCTGCAAATGACTCGTCTGTGTCAAGGTCAATGCTGGCCTCTCAGCCCACAGAACTGTTGCTCGTGGGTCTTCTTGTACGATGTTGTCTCTGGTGTTGTACAGGAATGGGCAAAAATAGACGTGTGGGTCACTGCTGAGAGCATGAAGCACATGTTCATCTCTAGCAGCCAAAGGGCAGGGAGAACTGGAGGCAGTTCAGCATTTTTACAGCTGAATGATACGGATTTTGCTCTTAACTCAAGAACCATCCTTCTCTTCACAGTAGAATGAACTTAAACCTGAGTTTGGCCTGAGATGCTTAGTAACGAGAGTCCAGGATCTTCCTTCAACTGTTGGGCTGGAAATATGTTATGCAAAAATAATGGCAAATGTTCAGCAAAAGTCTGGTGTGTCTGGATGAGCCCCGCTTTACTCATCAGTCAAGCCTGAGCCGTGGGCCTGCTGACTCCTGAGAGAGGACACATTTCCCAGTGCCAGACACACAGAGAGTTCCCTTAGGCTGCTCGGGGACCCAGTGCAAGGTGTGGGCTCTGCCTCCTGCAGGGAGCTGGACCCACTAACCCCTCTCCTGAATGCATCTGCTGGGACACCCAAGTTTAGCTGCAAGCAGCAGCTCTATGCACTCCTCCTCTACAATCCCCGGGAGGGAAGGAGCACATCCACCATCTGCACAGTGCAGGTGTGTGTCCCCGTGCAAACACGCTGCACAACCTGGCAGTGCTCACACACTGCCTCGATTGTTGTGCGGGCTCCCAGCTGCAGGGTGAGGCCATCTGCACAAGTGGAGCCGTGTGGCAGGGAGCAGGCAGACCTCAGGCTTTAGCAGCCATTCAAGAGCTGCCACGAACTGATTTATGAGAAATTGCTTCCAGCAGGTGCTAACCTGTCCCGACCATGGATAACAGGGTAGTTGCTATAGGGAATCAAACCAAGGAGCCATAAAACCTGAATATCATTACAGTTTGCTGGAGAGCACAGCTGTTGCACTGTCATCATTTCTCTCCATCGAAGACACACCAATTCCTGCTGAATTCTGGCCAACTAAATGCCAGGAATTAGAGTCACTCAACCACAGAGTAACAATTGCCACTTCACTGTTACTCAATTCTATCTGTGTGTGTGTGTTTGTCTGGCAGCCCCGTTGCCACATGCTCTTGACACCTACTGCAAATCTCTGTTCTTGGCTTACCCCCTCACTTCTATTTCTCTGCTAGAGTTAAACCAGAAAGTGAGTATTTTTCCCCTTCAGTCTCACCATATATGTCACTAATAAGACTTTTCAAAACTTTGTCAGTCACCTTCCATAACAGCCTGAGGAATACTGTAGGGACATCTCTAGTAGCTGGATACAGGATATTGTATTTCGTAGTTTGTCCAGTTGAGTAATTGCTTGGAGTAGCTTTGTGGACATGCGCAACTGTTACTTGGAAGGAAGGGAAAAGCCACTTGGGGAATCAAAATATTTTTAGGGTGACTTACTGAAGAATCAGGTTAAAATCAACAGGTCAGGGTTTGATACAAGATCATAAATTAGGTGCCTGGAGAGAACTGGTTGTGAGGAGCAATGTTTAGCATATTGAAATAATTTGAAAAATCAAAACACTGTTGATCAATGTAATATTTTTCACCATTAAAATAAAATGTTGCTCCTGCTTTTTGCATTCAGTGCATTTTAGCTACAAGATACTGCTGAAGGAAAGGGTGAGAATCAAAACTATTAAGCTCTCCCCTTGTCGTCTCTTTTATCCTAGAGAACACATTCCTGAAGGTGAGAGTCTTTGATAGTACTATACAGCTGGATCAGGGAGCTCAGTTCTCACCCTGGAAATCATCTGTCTGCATCAGGTAGCAGCAGGCAGCTGAGCCTGGAGACGAGCTCAATTGGGCAGCAGCCTGCACAGTGAGCAGTGAGCTCTGCTCGTCAGTCTGGCATCTTTCACTAACACCAAATTTGCTTTAAGGATAAAAAAAATGAAGCTTGAATGTGGTTGAGAGTGAGCATATGTTGGAAGTTCAGCTTAGGTAATACAATAAGCTCTTCAAGAGTGGATTCTCTTTCTTCTCAGTGTAAATAAATACTCCTGATAGCCCAGACATATTCATTTTCTTGCGATTCTCTCTCTTCCTTATCGGAGGTGGTGTCCTGTGCGTTATTGACGTGGGCTCATTTGTGAGACTCTGCTCTTGTCCATATGTGCAAGTCATTTAATAAGATGAGAAGCAATGTGTAAAAGAACAAGTGTGTTGATGTAAAGTTCTCAAATGTCCAGCACTGGGATTAATAGTTAATGGCCTATTGACACAGAATATTTATTGATGAGCAACACAGGGTTCCAGTGACATCCATACAGGGCTGGTTTGGAAGGCTGCAACCTTTTTTTTTTCCTTTAAGAAGAAAAGATGATCATTTAATTAGTAAAATGTGTTTTATTGATGTCTCTTACAGATTCTCTTGCTATGGCTGTGGGGAAGTGTTCACTTTGAAAGAAACAACTTGAGGTAAAGAAAGACCTTCTAAAATCCCAGTAGATTTTTGAAAGAGCCTGATGAAGTTGTTACTGGTAACAGCTCTTTTGGAAATGCTTGATAAGATTGTTAGAAAGAAAATCAAATTTTGTGCTTTGGGGTATAAATTGATCAAAAAAAAAAAAGATCTTTTGCCATGCACAGCTGTCTAGTTAAGTATTCAAAATGCAAATGCATGTACATGTGAGTAAGTGTGATTTTCCCATCCTTGGAAACACTGGTAAGTGGGAGCGTCAGAGTGGGCCAACACCATCCCCACCCCATGTCACCAGGGATGGGAGCAGCCCTGATCTAACTCAGGCAGTGGTCAGATGGAGCAGCACCAAGCTGTGCTAAGGCTATGCTGCTTGTTAGAGGAGGAGAAGGGATTGCCTCTCCCTGGTTTTTCTCCTAATCAGTCTGAGTCTGGTCAGTGGGAACATGTGGTGACCCAGAGGATGTGCTGTGGGTCTCTGTTTCTCTCTTGGAATAACTGGAAAGTGGTATGAAGTCAGGACTTGACTCTAGTGAAAGGAAACCAACACCATGGCTTCTCTGTTCTTTTCAAACTGACTACTGTAAATAGTGTAATTTTAAAGCTAAAAAAGCAGATCCTGTGCAGTTGGAGAATCCCTTGCCAAAGTTGCAGGAAACCTTAAAACATTGTGATAAACCAGTGGTGCTTCAGTGTGCTCAAATTTAGCTATGGACTAGGCATGGTTTTGCTTAAGAAAAGAAACCAAAGAACTCTTTACCTGTACAGGACAGTGTCAGTTCAAAATCAAGATCTGCTCCTCTACTTCCAGTGCTACCTATCCCTGCTCCCAGTGTTGGTGTCAGCTCCCCCTCCCTGCATTACTCTATGGGTGATGGTCAGGACTTCAGCAATGTGTACTTAGTTGTCCCATCCTGATCTCTTCAGAATGTGCAAACTCATTATCTTTAGAGCTCATGTATAATATTACTGGACTGATTCCTACAGGTTGTGTACTGTTAGTTTAAAGAGAACAAAAATGAAAAAGATCTTGCAATAAGACAGACTTGTTCACTGCAATTTGAAGTGTGTGCTGGCACAATGGCCAGGAATGTCAGTATTGATATACACCTGCATGGATGTAATAAACAAATATAACCTTATGGATGCAGCTGTGCAAGTGCTAACAGAAACACACCTTCGCATGCACACATTATATAAATCTACAAACACACACCCCTGTGTGACGATCTGTATAAATCTGTGACAAATGCACATTATTGCTCACAACAGAAAGACAGGTACCCATGCTCTGGTTCATGTATGCACACATATGTACACAGATGTTCCATGTAATTTTAGACCAGCTAACACATACACACACAGAGCTGTTGGTGAGTGCTGGACAAAGTAGGTATCAATGAACTGACCTCTAAGTCTGGGGAAGTGAATTGAAACCCAGAGGCAGCAAGGCTGGGGCTTTTAATGAAGTGAATGAGAAATGAAAAAAGAGAGATTGAAAGTGCCTGGTGCTGTGATACATAATTGATGAGACTCCAAGCAGGGCTTCAGTGTCTCATAAATTATTAAACACTGACTCATTAGGGAAAGATTTCATTATAGGATAATTTAATTAAACAACAGGCAAAAAGAGGAAAGAGCTTTAAGGGACCGAGTCCTTCTGGTTTTTTTTCTACTGTGACACTGATGATTTAAAGAGAGAGGAGCCACGAAATAATCCTGGGGATGGAGAAGTTGTTTACTGTGCATGAGAGGACTGATCCGCAGTTTCCTCCATGCTTATGTTTTCATTTGCGTGTTGCAAAGTAGATGTGAGCTTTTGTTGTTCTGCTTTAAAGACATTTTTCAGACACTTTCCTTGGTGAAAAAGACTGTTCTTACTGCAGGGCACCCGAGAAGCGGCTCTAGCAATGCTTGAATACACAAAGAAGTGATGAAATGAGATTATTGGTTGTGTTTCCTGGAGAGTGCAGGGCTGGTGCTGTGGCCAAGGCTGGGCTTCACTGCCAGGGTCTTCAGTGAGGCCAGGAGTGGGATGACCTTGGTCCATCACTCACCAGCCCCTGCCAGCCACCTTGCCATCCAAGACAGGGCCAGGGTGTGCAGCCACAGCTCCATTGGGTTCCTGCACTGTGTGGCCTCTACAGAGGGAAGAGCTCCCCAGAATCACCCAACAGACACTGAGAAGAGCAGGGGCAGGGAGAAGAGACTGAGTGCTTGGCATCTTCCTGTGGTTGGAAGGGAGATATGTTTTCATTTGACATTTTCATCATCAGGACAGGAATTTGTATAAGGATTGACTCCTCTTTTCCTACAGGGTGTGTTTTTCACCCGGATGAGTTACTGTTCCACTTCAGATGGGTAAGGACATTGGAAGGGGCATCTGGGAGGAAGGAGGCAGGGTGGTCAGATCAGAGAGAGCCATGGGACAGCAGCTATAGTGAGCTGAGCAACCCAGAGGGATTTCCTTCTTCATTGTGTTCTGGTGAAGGCTGGTGAACCTCATTAAGTTCTTTCACCTCTCTTTTTGCTAAAACAATGTCTGAAACAAACGTATCTACAGACTTGTTGAGTTATTCATTTGCTTTGTTCGAGGCTGTGAGTGGGACAGCTGCCCAGCTGCTGTCTCTGCACAAGGAGGTTTTCAAGATGGAACAGACAGGGTCAGGTGCATCCAAACTGATAAATAAAACAACACGAACTTGCAAGATGACAAGCATAGCAGAAGCAGAAAATCCTCATTTCCAAGCAGCTACATTCAGTATCTGTTTTACTTTGGAAAGACTCGTGCAGCTGTCTAGCATTTGCTCAAGCGCTCAGTTTTGGGCCCCATTTCAATTCCTTGAGGCTTTCCTAGGACCAAAGAATATCTGCAAAGTAGGTTAAATTAAGACTGAAGTTTCTCAGAAACTGTGAGGTTATTGCAAAACCAATAGCACATCATCATATATCTGTATTATTGTTTCCAAAATGCAAAGATAAAGAACAGATAGAAATTATCTTCAATTAAAGGAATCTGTTCATCTCCTCATAGGGGAAGCAAGAAGGGGGAAGGAACAACAAATACATAGCTGATGAAGGCACATGGAACTGTATTTAATAAAAGCACAACCAGCAGGTTGGAGAAAATGGTGATTCCCCTCTGCTCCACTGCGTTGACCCTTCCTGGAGTGAAATGATGGTTCAAGGCACTAGTAAACTGGAGGGAATCCGGTGAAGGGCAGCTGAGATGGTCAGAGGATGGAGCAAGCAGCTGTGTGGGAGCTACGAAAGGCTAACAGGGATCTTAATTGCTTCTATTTGCCAAGCTCTTCATAGGGATTGTAGCAGGTAATTTTATACTTCCAAGGATATTTCTGGCTATCAGACTGTATTAAATGCTCAGCTAGATGACATTCTTAAGTGTGTAGTAAGTAGGAAAAATACCTCTGTCTTTTAGCATGAGAAGAGAGTTCTTCATAAATACAGAATTGTACTTAACTGCAGTAATTTCCCAGCAGACTACCCTCAGCTCTTCCCTATAAATGCTGATCTTTTGAGGTGCTTGTTTACTAGTTGTGACAGAAAAAAAAGGAAATGGCTGATATTTGTGCTGGAATGCAACCCTGTGGTGAGTGTGGTGAGAAATCTGGGAAGTCCCCTAGAAATGCCAACTTTTTAATTATTATTCAGAGAAGAGAAAACCAAGGGGAACAAAAAAGCTTGTCAGACAATGGAGGAATCTGACAACATCTGTCTCTTTAAAATCACCTATAATTGCCTGAGAAAAAGGAAACCAGTCCAAAAAGTACTTATGCACACTGCAAGAAGAGATTATTCTGTCTGAGACTTGACTGTGTCAGCTTTGGTTCAGAGTCTCATTAGATCCTGGCACAAAGCTGTGAACACACATGAAAGTAAAAGACTTAGGAAAAGTCTGGTTTCTGGTTTCTGCAGGGAAAGCCAAACCCAGGCTATTTCATCTAAAAGCCCCTGCAAGAGATGATAGGAAGTATGAGTCCTTGGCTATCTGATTGAACCTTTTCAGGTTATCATGGAAGTTGCTTCTCTGCTCAGCCAGGGAGGCTCTAGAAGACTTGTGGCACCCAGAAAGTCCATGAAATATAATTGCTGATCAGGCAGGATAAATGAAGATGTTCAATCATATCAAGACATATCTCACTGGTCAAAATTAAGGATCTGACTTTGGTAAGACACGTTAACTGGTGACCTAGGAGATGGAGCTGAGATACTTAAATTCACTGGAGAATAAAACACAATTAAGTAAAAAGACAGAAGAGCAGATAAAGCAGATCACAAAATTAACAGCAATTAACACATTCCAAGCTGTATTCTTGAACTGTCTTGCAGCAGCCTGATGCACGCCAATTGCTTCCATGAGTTGCAGGTGTAGTTCATTTGTGAACCTACAGAGTCTGATGGTTGCTGCAAGACCAGTCTCTTTAGTCTGTAAAGAGCTCAATATTCCACACTATATTTTCTGAAGTTCTTCCTAAATGAATTAAAAATTCCCTTCTGTAGATATTCTTTGACAGATCTTAGTGTGTGAAGTAGAGAAGCCTCTTCCCCTTCCTTTATAAAACCTTTCACTTTGAGCATTTCTTGCTGCTGTCCACAAAACATCTGTGATAAGAATGCAGATGGATGCTGTGGTCACATCTTGCTGCTTCTGGCTGACAGTGAGCATCAGCTATTACATTTCAGAAAGGATAGCACATGCTCCCATTCCTATTGCTGTCAGAAGCATTACTTTTCTGATTACTCTTACTCTCGAGTACAATTTTGGAAAGAAGATAGCCAATGAAGCTGAGAAAAACTGTCTTAAAACTGCAAATTAATAATTTTACATGACTGCCCTATTGCAGTGCTTGCTCTGCTCTAAGAATTCAGTAACAGCCATGAAGAACTCCTTAAATCTCTGTTTTATGACGTGAGTTTTTTACTGGCAAAGATTTAGAAGTTGCCTTGTTTTGCATAGATGATCAGAAGATGATGGTCTCTTTGATCTGCAGGAGCAGATAATTTCTTAAGGAAAAGTGTTTTTGAGGAGAGTGTCAATAAAATTTGAAATCATATGTGTATTGCCTGTCTGCTGATGGATCAGGATTTTCTTCTGGGTTAAAGCAGAAAGGAGGTACAAAATGGTTAAAGGGGGAAAGAGGTATGGAGGAATACTTCCCTCCTGTTACTCAGGTTTTGCATACATTCGCTTGTAGCTGTACATGCACAAGACCAAGATTTTTCTCTCATTTATCCCAGAATGAGTCTGGAGTGACTCTGCCAATGTTCACAGACATCTTTCTGCCTCCAAACCAACCACTCGTTGCTTTTTCAACCTTCTCCTTATATGAGGCCATCCCTTCAAGTCTTTGCAGCACAGCTCAAGTTTTTAGTCACCACTTATGCAACTTTCAGTTACAGAAGAGCTAACATTCATGCCGGCACTCCTTCCTAGGGCTCACCATTCCAGTGATGTTGGCATCAGAGCTTGCAGACTACATTTTTCCTGGCCATGCTGATGATGGGGGATTACTGCAGCAGAGCTGGACTTGGCACAAGCCTCGAGAGCCAGGCTGGCAGCAGCACTGTGGCTGCAGGCGGTCGTGCAAGGGAGGTGTCAAAGCTTTCAGGTCACTAACCCCTCCCACCCTGTCACTGAACCAGGACTTGCATGAAGAAGGTTGTTTGGGAAACCTATTCCCTGATGAAACTTGTTTCAGGTACAAATGTCCTTATCTACTTTCTGTTAGCTGGAACATTAGGGTGTTTTTCAGTCCTTAACGGGAAAGGAGAAGAAAAAAGACTTACCTAGTGGAACAGATCATTTGAAGAGCTTTAGTTAGCTATGCCTGGCTCTGGGCACTCCCAAGTTTGGGATGGTGATCTTTAAAAATCGTTTGACCTTCTGCCTCAATTTCTCCAAGTATAAAATGTAGAAGTCTCCCAGATGTGCTGTGAAACTGAAGTCTAAAACTTGCTTGGGAATGAAAAGGCTGTATTTCATATACATGGCATCTTTTGAGTCAAAGATCTCAGACCACTGTGCAGACATTACGTAGCCCCACAGCCTGGAAGTCAGGCAAATGGGATTGATTCAAATGGTGCGAGGGTGGGACAGGCAGACATTCATTTCAGCAGTGCCATCATCTGAACTACACATTAAGTACTGGGGGCTTATTATTAAGATTAGTGATGCCCTGGGGAGAGAAGGGTGGTGGGCTGCTGAGGCCTGTCTGTATACTCTGAGAACAGCACACAGCCTCATGCTCCAGCTGGAGAAGTCTCTACTGGCAAAGCTCATCCAACTGCAGTGAGAAATGACCACACCAAGTCATGGAGGTGCTTGTTGTTGATGTTCTTCCCCAGGGTCAGCTGCCCTGCACTGAGGTAGGATAAATAGATTCTTGCAGAGCCTTCAGAAACTTTTTGGGTGGAAGCTGTGGCAGCAGAGTAGTCTTTAAAGTTATTCTTCTTCTTTGTTATCATAATGATTGTTTTGAAAGATTTGACTTGCTGTTTTTCTAAGAGATTTTCTACCTGATATGCAGAAAACCACCCTGAGGGAGAGGAAGAACCCTCTCCAGTGAAAGGCTCCCAGTTACAGCCCAGAGCAGAAACAAGCCCCTCTTTCATTTTGCCAGTCTACCTGCTTTACAGGCTGATGACTCAAAAGGATTTAAAACCTCTCTGTCTCTCTGTTTCAGAGGTGAAACATTGGGCTTGTTCTCTTGCTGTGATCTCCAGGAAGTTAGGCACATTCCTTTAAGTAAGATTGACCCCAAGTTCCTTTTTCTGATATTTTTGGATTAAGCCAGACTTGGCATTCACATGGGCCATGATACAGTCAGCATTCCCCAACTGTGATAGTTTGTCATGGGTCAGCACAAGTGAGAGTCTGTTCAGCAGGTCGCAGTGCTGCAGCAGGGCTTCCTGCAGATTAGTACTGAAATGTGTGAAAGCAAGAGGAGGGGAGCATGTCTGAGTAGGTTGAAACCCTCTGGGTGCCACAGATTAGCCCCTACTGTGATACTCAAACATACTCAGAAAGGTAATGAAGCTGACATGGTTTAATAGTGGACTTGGCAGTCATGGAGTGGTAACGGTTTGACTTGATGATCTTAAAGGTCTTTTCCAACTTAGTGGTTCCTATGATTCTAAAAGCTGGTTTATGAACAGAATATCTCATGGGTGCTTCAGGCTGCCTCACATACTGAACAACTCCCTGTTGTCCCACACTGAATTGTGCAGACTTGTGTTTCTGTGACACAGGCTGATGTTTCCAGAGGTGTTGGGGCCACTTAGACACATCTTCCATTACTCATCTCATTCCTCAAAACGCCAACCATAGCTTCATTGGTGACTGAAACCAGACAGAATGGGAAGTCTGGCAATAAATGCAGCCTGGAGTACAGCAGGAGGCACTGCTGTTTCACTGAGGGAAGATCAGCGGTCTGAGGTGCCATCTCTTTCCAGATGAACCAGATATATGGTCTGTGAGATCCCAAGGAATGTGCACTATAGCAGAGACAGATTCATGGCTCTTAAAGTTTTAAGAGTTTCATATATATATATATTTATATATGTATGTATATTTTGTTTAGATATGCATCTATCTAGTACAACATTGCTAACTTGATAGCATCCTGCACTCCAGCTGACACTATGATTTCTATGGGTTATTGCTGAATGTGGTTGTATCTATGAGTACTTTTTCTTTTCTCTTTTTACAGTTTATTAAGAAGGCTGAAAGAATACCCTGGGTTTAATTTATTTTCCATCCATTGGTAATTACAAAGTTAAGAAACATAAGGCAATTGCAGGAACAGGCCTTTAGAGCATGATGGTTAGACTTGGGAATAGATTATTTTTTGGTTTAGGATAGTTGGCGTCTTTACATCTTATCTGAGCAGTGAGGAATGCTGGATTGTTAATAAAGCAATTCTCTTTTCATTCATCCCTGGAATTGCTGCTGTTTTAAAAACACAAAATTTGGAAATTCTGAGTAAAAATCTAATTCATTATATAATTTCTTCCCCCTTCAGGGTTGTTCAGGTCTTTTCTTCCTGAACCCTTCCAGCACCTCCTACTTCTGAAGTAGATATACTGGTGTTGGTGACCACTGAGTATGTAGATCTGCTGTGGTCAGCACTGGACTGCAGAAGGTGAAGCACTCCAAGAGCTTATTTATTAAAGTGTTTCAAGTGTGGTTACCACAGGTGGAAAATATTGAGTCTCTGGCACAGATACAGCAGCATCATCGTCCCTGAGTAAAATCAAATACTCTGAACAGCGACTAAGGAGATGAGAACTGAGCTACCTTTCTTACAGATTTGCTGAGGCTGTTGTCAAGGGCTGACAGTAAGTGAAGCAGAAATTCTGTGTTGGATGGCTGGAAGAATTTGTGAATTTAAATGTAGGATTTGTGCAATTAAATGCAGCGCTAAGAGGAACCTTAAACCACCCACTTGCTGTGATCAAAGTCTCTATCTGGTAGACTGTGCCCTTCCAGGAGTCCTTCCTTTGCAAGCATCACAGTGGCATCATCAGTAGCTTTCTTGCTGTGCCCGCTCTGTCTTAACCATTGCAAAGTGCCTTTTATGAGCTTCCTTAGAGTTTTGATATTTCCAAGATTTCATATGAAAAACCAGCAAAAGGAGGTGTGGAAGCAGTAGAGTGCAGGGAAAAGAAAGCTCTAAAACTCCAGACTTTTAACTGTCTTAAGAGGCATTATGCATAACTATCACAAGCCCAGTTTTTCACCCTTCATTAGTTATTCCAATCCAGCTGTACCTATTGATGGTGATTCTCCACAGAGCAAAACTTCACTATTTGCAGTACTTGAGAAAGTCGATGAGACTAAATGCAGAGCTGAGATTGATAGAATACTAGACCATAGCCAAAAAAGCTGCATTTCTGGCTCCAAAGAATATTTTCCAACCCCCTCCATAGTCAGAGACTTGCCAGGTCCTCATTTAACTTCTTAAATTGTATGTTATTGTATGTAACACCTGAAATCAAACGTAGACATGACTTTGTCTTTAAAGAGGAGTCAGGTTTAAAATTATGGCACCTAAGAGCCAAGGGAAATTTTCTAGGTGCTAAATTTGGCTCCAGAGCTGCCATTTCCCAGCACGGTAGAATAGTTCACCCCTATCCAGGAGGTCACTGTAAAGTATGAACGAAGGTGTTAATGTAAAACCCCAAATCCACAGACTTCTTGATTTATGGAGCTGAGTTTTCTTTCTAGGAATGGAGAACAAGATTTGATAGAGATAAGGATGGAAAAATAGCTTTTGCATTTTTCATGTCACTCATGCTGGGTGCTTTATGTTACAGGATGGGAAGAAGTTGTAGCACTCTAAGGTCCCTGCTATTAAAGCTGTTGTAGTCCCTACCGCTGAAGGGCTTTAACTACTGAAAGGTTCCGCTGATCCTGAAATAAGACAGAGAAGTGGAAAAACACATGTAACAGCCTGTGTTTGAGTCATGGCAGAGTAAGTAAACAGGGTATTTAAGCATACCTGCTATTGCGGGAAGGTGAGTACCTCTGCATCACTCTGGACGTCTGTGTGATGTTTTGGAGCTGCTGTAACTGTGCAAACTCCAGAGGCTTTGACCTCAGCAACAATGAAAACAGCAATAGAAAGTTTTCCTCTAATAGATCTTTCTCCGCCCTTGGTATCTGTAAGCTACAGTGGGTGACCGCAGTGTGAAGGTAAACTTTCCATTGACATGGAGAGTGATGAACAGTTTCTATCCTGAAATCCAATCTCTGAAATTGATTGCACCATCACAGTAAATCCATTACTGGAGCAACCCGTTTTACCAATACCACATTTCAATAATTTATTTTAGAATAAAAGGCTTTTTAAAGTATCAGATGAAATTAAGACCAGTTCTTTGATATCTGTAAATACTGGAAGCCCTGCTTCAGATGGAAGTGTCATAGATACTTCCTGAAAGCAAAATTATATGTATTATGGGTAAGAGGCTACAGAATGGGGAGGGCTAAGGGGAAGGGGAGGAATCTCATTAAATGTATGCACCTCCCTGTTTAGGGATGGCCAGTTCTATCATCTTTATGCAGGCAGAATTGCTCAATGGCTTCTGTATTCTGAAAATGTGCAAGAAAATAGTTAATAAATGTGGAGACCAACAGTCCTGTCATGTCTCTGCACCCATGTTCAGACAGGCCAACGTGCTTTTATTTAGAACTAATTAGGTGGCAGATACAAACAGCCAAAGCAGATCGGGCTGTAAGTCCATTTAGCCTTGCACCCTGTCTCTACTAAATGCTAGCAATGGGTAAGGGTAAGAGAACAGGAGCAACTTCATGTGTCCCATCACAGCTAAGTTCTCCATGGTGAGCTAAGCTGCAGGGACTTGGTAGCCCTTGGTGGACTTCTTTAGTGCTTTACATACAGTACTCTATGGAAATCAGTGCATTAAGTACATGTTAAGTCACAAGGAAGACACACCTTTGACCATTTTCTGAGGTAATACTCTCTCCTAGTTAATGAAATGATGCTTTGTAGAACTTTGTGCATTTTCCTATAGGACTTATTTTGCTTGAGATAACAAAACAACCTGAAAGGAGCAGCAACACCTATGCCCTGCCTGTGCATATGCCTTCTGTCTTTGGCTACAAACACTGCTACAAAAGACTCACAGCCTGCTCAAAATAGACTCTTGCTTTTGATGAGACCGTCCTTTTTTTAACTATTGATCTCTGGTTATGGCATGACACATTAACCAAATGTGTTTATAACCACGGCTATTCCCCCGCACTATGGCTGGACTCTGTATTGCATCCTCCTCCAGGCAAAGCAGCCCTGACCTGTTGTAAAGCAGCCAGTGCTGGTTCTAAGGCAATTGAAGGTTTTCATGCAGATGCTCTGCAACTATCAGGGCACTGAGTAATGGGATCAGGGTTTAGGAAGCTGAAAGAAGGGAAAATGCAAAGCAGGGGTATATCCCCATATTTAATAAACATGTAACATTTTATCCTCCATCATTTGCCTGTTTACAATACAAATAAAATGAGCTGCCCTTGGTGTGACATTCCTTGCATTTTTACACCAGCTTAACTCTGGAAAAGCTTAATCCTGGTTTAATGGTCTTTTAATAGAAGTGGTCAGTAGTTTAGTAAATGTTTAAGTGACAGGTTGACAGACGTGGAGTTAACACTTTAATCCTGGCTGCAGGCCAAATGGCAACCAAGCTGGTTTTCCTTTAAACCTGAGAGTGGGGCATTTATTTCCAACTCAGCCTCAGGTTAGAAGTGGTGGCTTAGGCAGCAAAGTTTGCTTTGAATGTTTACAGGAGGAAAATGGCTGTTGCACTGGGTTATCAAGAGGTACCTTCTGGTGGTGTGAAGCATTTCTGTCCCAAACCTTTGACAGAGAATTTCCTTTTCTGCTGCAGCATGCAATAACATTATTACAGGTGGGTCTGAATGCTCTGTAGAAAGATTGTCTTTCTGTTAAATCCTATGGATTTTCTCTGTAAATGATTGCTATAGTATAGAAGCAAAGAAACATTTAGATTGGAAAACATCCTTAAGATCATGGAGTCCAACCGTAAACCTAACACCGACAAGTTCACCACTAAACCATGTCCCTAAGCACCTATACTACCAAGAATTCCAGGAGCAAAGGAGGAAATTTCTCAGAATAAAAAAAGTACTTACAAATGTTGCAAATAACAACAGTGTCTCTATGCATTGGGCATCTTGGATGTATTTCTCACAAAATCAAGTATGGGTTTAGAACTGAGCTTTGTGCAAATCTGGACTGCAGAACTGATGCCCTTGTAATCCAGATGTATTCACTTCCTCGGATCATGCTGTCTCCTGAGCCAGCTCCTTCCCCAGCTCTGGTAGTGCAAGTCTGGTGCCTGTCTGTACACATCCCTCCCTGGAAAAGCACAGTACTGCTCAAGTAGCTAAGGACCGAAGCAAAGCAAGAGTTAAAGAGACTGATGCCTCAGACTACCTTTGAATCCAGTGCAGTTCTCGGAAGAGTGAGCTGATAAGCTCGCTGCAGAGACACAGAGCAGCCCTTTCCTTCTGCTGCAGTGCCCAGACACCCATGGGCTACTGCCCTGCAGTGATGCAGTTCCCAAAAGAAGAGGCAATTTTGGTGGGGTGGACACTGCAAAGGAAGAGCCACCACACTGCCTGAAGGAGCTGGGACAGGCTTGCCTGCACACCCCTCCATACTGTTCCCTCACATGCACTACTCCTCCTGCAACATGCTGGGTCCTCTAAGCCTCAGATATGCCATAATTTGATTTAATACATTTCTTATGTCAGTAGTTCTCTGAAAAGGACTGAAGCAATTTCTTTTATGTTCCAGACCATATGTTGCTTGGGTCAATCTGTTAAACAGTAAGGTTTAATTTTATGGGAACAGTCTTTCTTCCCTTATGGAGGAGGGGTATAACAGATTCATTACTTGCTACTAGTTTTACATGTGAAGCAGTGAGTTAGTATGAACAGACAGCTTGAATATATTTCAACTAGTAAAAGAAGCTTTCTATTTTTTAAATTTACACACCATATTTTTAGCTATACTTTATTTTCCCCCTCATTTTGAAATTTACCCTGCTAAGATTTTTGTTACATGTTGAGTGTGTGTGTGTATGTTTGAATATATGTCATTATACAAAGCATATTCAGCTTGGAATGACCTACTCACAGAGGGATAGATTAGAAAAAAGTCTCTGTCCGTGATTGACAGTTGCACTCAGACCGCGGGGATTATGGGGGATCAATGAGGATTATCTCATTTACTTTCATTAACCCTTGAGTTTACTTTGCCAGTTTTCTTCCATATGCCACTCAACTGAATGTTAACAGTTTCTTTTAACAGTCGACTTTGCTGCCAAAATCGAAGGCTGATTTTTAAAGATATGCTTTTGTGCAATAAAGCAGTTAGTGATAAAGAGAGCTATTTAATGTTAAATGTCAGTAAGCAAACATGCTGTGCACTGGTATAAAAAACCTGTTTCAGAATTTAACCATTTCATCTAATTAACTCAGCTCAAGCAAAGTACAAATTTAACTCCTAGAAGCAATTTCTTCCTAACATCCCACAGTTCCTTTATAGGAACTTTTGAGATAAAATTGAAGAGAACGTTGAATTCCTTTCCCCCATGGGGAGCAGTTCAGTATCTGTCTCCTTAAATTTGGTACTTTTGTGCATTTCGCGTTTTTAAAAATTCCTGGTGGTGTTGAAGGTCCACATCTAATTCCTGTTGGAGAGAGATGCCAGTCTGAGACCTTCGAGAAGCCAGAAGTCAAAAACCACCTAGAAGAGTGGACCCTGCTCTGTCTTGGCCTTTTTGTGAGGTTGCTCACAGGTACCACGTTATACTGGGAAGGTGGTAGTTTTGTGTAAGTTGCTGCATATTCAGCATCCACAGGAGATAAATCATTGATTGTATCACCACTGCCAAAGCCAGGCCAACCTCTGGCAATTTTAGAAGTATGGAAGGAGAAGGCTGGTGAAGGAGAGAGTTTTATATTGAGTCCTGTTGGCAGGAAATAGTCCTTTACTCGAACTTGATGGAGGAAGATTTATCAGTTTTTTTCTAATTCCAAATGTTTAGTGTATGAATAACCTCCCTCTTCCTTTCCATCCCTTCTCTCCCAAAGCCAAGAAGAAAATAAAAATGATATTTGAAATATGTAACCTTCTGGTATCTTAGAAAAACTTAGTTTCTTTGCTGATGATTGTGCAGCACAGTTGTTTATGTGACTGCATATTCCATGTGTAATATGAATAACAAAACATGGAGACAAAGCTACTTAATCGTGCTTTTGCTCCCATGTGACTCTTCTAGGGGAACATCCAGTTTCTGAATACGTGGAACTAAATACAGAATGGATATGTATATCCACGGAGGCTGAGCTCAGCCCAGAATCCCCTGGATTAAAGCCTGGATATAATTTTCATTGTTCATGCTTTGCACAATTGTCTACTGTATTTCAAATCCTGTGTTATTCACTTGCAGATCATGAGTGAAAGATATGGCTGGATGTGTCCAGACAGATGCCCCAGCACAGTAGAGTACAGTGCTCTACTGAAAAAATGGCTTTGTCACTTGGGGCTAAGTTTGTAGGCTTTCTTTTTTTGATTTCCCTAAGCACTAAAAATCATATGTAAGTCAGCAGAAACTCAACGTTAGATTTTTGGTGTGCAAATTACATAGGTCTGAAATGCTCTCGTAAAGTATGAGCAACATGTCAGTGATGCTAAAGGAAATGTGTTTGAGAAGTAATGTTAGTAAGTTACATGGCAAAATTAAAGATAAAATTAATATTACTGACTAATCTGAACCAGTAAGGAATATGAACAGTAATTTTTTCTTACTAACTAAATTAATCTTATTAACTAACTTTTTGCCTTTCACAGAACCTCATTCTGTGTGCTCAGAATATGACTACGCCCCCATGAATGAATTACAAATAGCAATGCTTGTTGTTATGGAAGTTACCAAAGCCAATGAGATATTTTGGCTTGAAGTTAAACATCGTAAGTAAATGTGTGCAGAATCATGGCACTGGAAAGTATTCTGGTACAACAGAGATTTCCAGACACATACATTACTTTGTAGTATTACACAGAATTGTTTCTCAAATGTGAATATATAATATGATCCTGTCAGTTATACCTTAAAAAAAAGTCATTGGAAAACCCTTTGTGTGTCCCTTGCCAATACAGAGTTTCTCAGGCAGACATGGAATTTCCAGGCTGCAGGAATTAGGGTGCACCAGACTAATCTTATTTTTAAAATCTACTTTCTATTTCCAAAGTCATCTCCAGTTTTCTGATTTTATTTTTTTTAAATTATATTTGAAAGCAGCTACTTTCTTTGGTGTTTCAAACACTTCCAGCTAGAATTTGCAACTACCTTTATCTAAGAACTTAGCTGCAATCTGCTAGGGCATGTCCTTTGGTTAAACAAATAAACCCAGAAATGTTTGGGAATGAAGGAACATCAGATGTCAAAGGCAGCTTCGTGCTCCTGAGAACCTTTTTTGTGAGGTGCCTTAAGGAGCCTCAAGTCAGATTGTGTTCTGCCATTGTGAAGCTGTTAGCAAAGGTTCTAATAGGTGCAGGTGCCTGTGACTCCTCTGTAGTTAGGAAATTAAGAAACACAACAAAACCAAACCATTTTCTGCCTTAGCAACTCATCCCAAGTGTAAGAAGTAGAGATTTCCTTCAGGTTACACAGTTACTTATTCTCCAGTCAACCAATTAGTGCCAGACAAGGCAGTGACATCTGGATTTGGTTAGTAGAGCATTAGCTGTTCATTGGGATGTTTTGACTGGACTCTTCAATGGGATTTATTGTACTTTATAGTTGTTTATTTTCCAATCAGAGTCAGCCTTTAAGTCAAGATTGCTGCTTCAGCCTCTTCTGAGCAAAAAGAAACACAAAGAAAGAGTCTCCTCTGACTCTTAGGTAGAGAGAGTTTCTCAGCAGTTATACATAGGTTTAAAACACTGCAGGGCAGACAAAGTCAACAAGAGAGTGCTTACCGCGCGCTGATGAGCAGAGCAGAGGTGGCAAGAGGGTGAGGCATGGTGACAGCAGGGCAGGTATGTTTGAAAATCCATCTGGCGCTTCTTCTTGCTTTAAAAATAAAGGTTATTCATCTGAAGCTGGACAAAATGCAGGAATGGGATTTCCTGCCTTTTAGCTTTGTCTAGCAGAAGAAGGGGGAGTGAGTATTTGCCGCTGCTGTGCTCACACCTCACTGACCTGCACCATGCACCTCTGAGAGCTGGAGACAAGGATCTGCAAACTACCTATGTGTCATCTGCTGAGACAACTTCCAACAAAGTGTGCCTTGCTGCTGAGATGATGTTTTCATCATGGGTTATCTCTTTGGTATTGAAATGAATTCTGAAATGACATTTGGCTTGTTAGGGCCAGTGACTGTCCAGCACCTGGGAACTGCATGTAGTGATTAAAACCACAGTCCAAATTCACTCGACCTGAAGTAAAAAGGCTCGCTTTAACTTTTCACCTCTGCCCAGCCACACGCTGGGTGTCTGCAGTCACAGTGTCCAAAGCTGTTGTATGGAAATGAACCCAAAACTGACTGTGGAAGTACTGTTTAAAGGTACATGTGTAGAGAGCAGCCTGGTTGTTCCTCATGTGTTGAAGCCTGAGTTTCACTGACAGCTTTAGCTGCCTAACTTCAGAGCAGTTTGGGGAGAAAAGGTTATGCACAGGCTCTGAGCCCATTTAGGAGGTGGGAAGAGATGGAAGTCTGCGGCTCCTCGCCCTGGGAGACAACTTCTATGCTGAGGCCTGATCTCCTCCTCCTCACTCACTCCCTGCACCATCACACCAAAGCATGTTGGTGGTGTTTGGCTCAGTTGACTGGCTGAGTGAGCACTCCTGCTCTCCTGGGAACACCAGTGGCAAGCAAAGGGCCACCCAGCCAGCCAGGCTGAGGGCCCTATGTGCAGGAGGCTTTCCCAACATGGAAATCGGTTTCTCCAACACGTACCTGATATTCCTCAGAATCCCAGGCATACCTCACTGCCTGGCCATAAAACAGCTATGTGCAACTGAGGAGGGAGCTCACAGAGTCCTCCAGCCTACACAAACAGCCATAACTCCAGTGCTCCCTGAGAAGACATCAGTGTGCAGGTGAGGTGTCCTGTGCTGCTAATGGATCGAACAGCAGGTCCTCCACACAACTCCCACCCACTCGCCATGGCCAGCCTGCAGAGCTCCACTGATGCTTCCCCTCTTTAAGCAAACCCCAGTGGCTGCGTCAGTCTCGTTCAACACTGTTTGGCAGACCTTCAGCCTCATTCATTACACCTCCAGCCAAAAAACATGCAGTTGCAGACTCACCACAGCTACCTCTTTAGTTACCCAGCTCTACATAATCTGTGACTTCTTTTATATTATCTGCACTTAAGTCCAGCAAAAGTGCATGTTTCTGTGCTGGCCACATTTCAGTTCCTAATCCTCACTGTACAGAAAGCTAGGATTGCTTTTTAACCCCCCCCCCCCTTTTTTTTTTGTCTTCACCAGTGTTTCCTTTGGGTCTGCATTGAGCTCCTTCAGTGATATTCAGTCAAGATTAAATATTTTGTACTTAACATCATTTCTCCTACGTTTTTTTCCTATTTATCCTAAGCAGAAGTGTAATTCACAGAGGAATACATCCTCAAATTATACTGCAGCAGCAGCCTAACTGGCCTTTTTCTACATCTGTTCTGAAATGAAAATGACTTTGAGCTCGCAAATGGAAAAACCCAACTCAGTTTGAGAGCAGGTATTAAGACTTGACACGTTACCAAATACGTCAAAAAAATAACTGAGGACAAAGAGTCCTGGGGGCATCACATTGGCATTTGAAATTGGGTAATAGATAGGACGTTTGCTTTTCACTCACCACTTTGCTGGTAATTGTTGGTTTTATACCACAAATTTGATCGTATGGAGCACACAGAATTTGACCTCTCCTTCCCTTACCTCCAACCACTTGCACATGGCGTTCCAGCGCGTTGGCATTTGGGACTGATGCTAAGAGAGACCACATGGAGTGTTTCAGATTATAGGCAAGGGAGGTGATCTTAATTCATTCTGATGTGCTCGTGCTTTCTATGTGTGTCTGTAATGTCATCAAGAGCTTCTGAGGGAAACTGCTAACCTTGCAGCCTGTCGTTTTTAATGGAGGGAATAGCAAGTAAAATCACCTAATTTGCTATGAATGTGAAGTGGCAAATTAAAAATGCCTGTGTCATCACATTTGTCTGGAGGTATTTCCTGACCAAACAAAGGCCCAACTAATAAGGTGTATTCCAGATTTTCACTAAATAACGTGGGTTGTGACATAATAAAGTCTCCATGTTCCTGGCCCTGCTAGGATCCGTGGGGAAACCTCTGTAGCTCAACTGTTTGGAGAGGCAGAAATATCTGGGCTTATTAGACCTTCGTGCATGGAGGGGGTGTACATACAGTGCAAAGTTTATAGATTTTCTTGGCCAGACGTTTGCCATTGCTGTATTGTGCTCATGGCTGCCAAAGTTTGGAACCCAGCACAGTGCGTGATACAAGGAAAGCTTTTGTCCCCTGGATTTCCATCTCCCCCCCCCAACCCTGTATATAAGCTGAAAGTCTTTATATTTGAACTAAATATTTAAATGCTCTGTTATTCAGACAAATGAGAACATGATCTCGGGCCTGAGCTGTGGAATTAATGTCAATACACTGGACTATTTTAACTGACCTAATGTGTGTTCGTTGGGATTATGCCAATCGTCAGGTATGTTTGCACATATGAGAAAATCTGCCTTCACCAGAGTGGCTTGGAAATCTGTTAGTAAGACTACTAGAGGCTTTAATTTTGAGCCTGTGGTGGGCAGGGGACTTGACAAGGGGTTCATTCTTAGTTGGAGCTTGAAAAAGCTGTGTGGGATTTCCTTTATCATGTCTTCCATGCTAATAATATTCAGACTAAACCCTGCGAAGGTTATTGTGCTCAATGCTACTCTAGCATGGTTTTTGGGGTTTCAGTTATTTTTACCCCTTACTTTCATTCTTGTCGGCAGGAATTGACTGTCAGCAGTCAATTTCTATTGATATATTTAAGGGAAAAGGTTTCAGTAAACACTAATGTGCCTGCATTTATTTGGGGTGAAGTAACATATATGTCAGCTGCAGACTTCAGGCATGTGAACTTGGAGGTAATGTGAAGGACAAAGAGAAACTGAACTGCCCCCATGGCAGAAAGGTGCCTGGATTATCACCTGGACCCTTCTGCAGCATGGCTTGGTAACTCTGCAAAACTCCTAGGAGAAAAGGGTGTTAAGGAATTAGCATCTCAGTGCCTAGAGATGGGGACATGTGGGAAATTTTGCAGCTCCTATAGCATTTTGAAGCCTCAATTTGGAAGGAGGTTTCCTATGTAGACCCTGAAGGTGAAAGGCCTCCCTGCTCTGCCAAGGTACCACCATTCACGTGGACAGCGATGGCTGCAGGAACAACTGTGCGAAACTGGTGTCTTTTAAGAGGAAGATTAGGAGTTTGGGGGGAAAAAATGGGCAAAAGGAGATTGTAAAATGGTAAAATGGCAAAAGGCACTGAAGTTCTTACTAAAAGATGAGCTGCAGTATCTCTGTGTATCACCAGGGACTCTGGGCCACAGGGAAGTTCATTTGAGGGCGCCCTGCACAGTGTGAGAGCTATTGCTAATGGTGGCTTCACAGTTGCTGGAGTTTATCCATTGCCATCTGTCTTTATTTTGCATATTCTACTCGGGGAGACACTACAAATCAAACTGACTTGGTGCGTCATTCCCGCTCCTCCAGCCGGGCCGTGAGCGTGTGTGGCTGGCAGCACTGAGCAAACCGCTCGGAGACAGGCAGAGGGCAGGAGTGGGGGCTTCCCAAAGAGGATGGAGCCGTATTGTTTGCTCAGTATCAACTCTACCGCTCTAAAGGTCACAGCGAATTGAGAATAGGAGCCCTAGTGAGTCAAGATAGTTAGATGTAATATCTGGCTGTTCTTGCCCTTTTCTGTTTTCTTCTGTGGTCTGGCATTGGGCTACAAGTTGTGAACTTCAGAAAGTCGTTGCAGGTGCAGTGCCAATGTCTCCTCTAAGCAGCTGATAAGGAAAGTCTCTCCCATCACTTGGTTGAAAACATTCCCTTTGAAGTGAGTGATCTCTGGTGGCCAATAAGTGTGGCATAAACTTTTCCCTTTGAAAAATGACTTTTGTGCATAATGTTGCCAGCAGAAATCCCCATAGTCAGCACTTCTCCCTCTATACATTAATGTTACTGTTCTGCAACACTGCTTTTGTTAAGAGAACAAAATGAAACAAGAGAAAGAAAACCAGTATAAGGAAGGGAGTAGATAGTAAGTAGGACAAGCAGATGTAATAGTTAACATATGACATCTTCTCTGAATAGTTTGGTGATGCTCTATGGCTGTTTGTGGATTCTGGGGAGCTCTCACTCATCTCTCTTCCCTCAGCCACTCTTCAGTGGCTGTATTAGGTTGATTTTATTGTAGTTGTAATTTCAATGAAGCTTTCCAATTTGTTGTAACATTCATCTGAGCAAGAGCCATAAGATTCATGTTTTACTAGCCAGGAGGTGGGACTGAGCTTTAATCCCTTGCTGATGAAGGTGGGGAAATGCTGAGAATGAGTTTACTGATGGTGAAATCTAGCCATGAACACAACTGATGTACACACATCTATGCAAGCAGCAGCTCTACAGCCTCCTCAGGGTCTCAGTTCACCAACAGTGCTTTGTCTTTTCTCTGAAACATTAATTGCATGAAACATATCTTGGGGAACAAGCCCAGTTGCTGCATGCCAGCCCTTATCCCCTGTTGCAAAATAACAAAAAGACCCCCCCAAAACTCAGAAGAATTCTTATCCTGCTTCCTGGTTTCCTCTTTTATGGGCAGCTGGGTGGGAAAAAAAGTGCTCTTTCTTGTGTTGAAAACAACACGGAAAGAATAATCCACAGCCAGGACCCAACAGGGAAGAGGGAACATGATGTTGAGCTCCTGGCTGCAGTGAAATGGCAAATTCCAGTGCAGAAGCTGGGAATGCCAGGCTGGACTGGAGGAAATGCTGAACAGTGAACAATCTGTGACCACAGAGCCAGCGCCCCTGTTACACAGGAATTCTCTGCTGGCAGGAGAAGAGGCCACGTGCTGCTGGGAGCAGGGCCAGCCACATGGCACCATGGGGAGCAGGCTGGTCCCTGAGCCACCCTGGGCACCAGCAAATGGTGTCTTGAATGGTGCCTGTGCTGTGCCACTGCATGTGCCATGGTCCCTGATGTGATGGGGTGCTCATGAGCAGTATCTCCAGATCTGTGTTAATACATAGGAAAGTAAGAGATAAAGCAATTGCTTTAGCAAATCTGGAAACACAAGTGGCTTCATAAATATCTCTTTTACCTCACTCCCAGATGTCTACTAAGCCTTGTAAAATGGTTTCCTGAGTAGCCTGGGTAATAATTATGGAATTTAGCATTATCACAAATCTGACAATTGCTAGCCTGAGTTTCGGTTTTTCTTTTTTCCCTTTTAACTTGAGACTTCTCAGCTTCTTTCTTCCCAGGAGAGCTGAGTCTAGACAGTGAGCTGGGAACACCGGAGAAAGCAAGTACCTTCCTAGAACATCTGCTCTACCCCGTAGTCCAAGATTTGTACATGTGCTTTACTCTCAACTATTCCCAATTAGTTGTCACAATCTGGGGCCTTGTACACTGAAAATCTAGGAGAGTATGCTGCCTGTATAGGAGCAAAAATGTCACATTTGTCTTTGCAGTCAGTGCTGCTTCATTTGAATGGGGCTGTTGGCAGGAGAAGAGAGGAGTTCCACGCAGAGCCAGGGAAACCTCCTGATCCTCACCTCTTCTTTCATCCTCAGGCTCTTCTTTCTCTTACTCTCACATTTTACATAAGCAGCAAGAGAGCACTTCTAACAAAACTCCCAAATATCGACTTATAAGAAGCAAAAGACTCAGTAAGCCACTCAGACCATCTCATGAGGATGGAACAGAGGTGTTTCCCAGGGCATACCCTCTGGATTAGTCCAAATATGTACATACACCACTGAGACAAAGCAGAGAGAGCAATAAAACCTGTGTATTGACTGTGTCCCATTTCCTACTCTTGAAAACTGTGTTCAGCAGGAGAAGAGCATCCAACACTAATATAAGTGTGTGAGCATTACAGAAGGGAGTAATTCTTCCCAAAAGAAAGTTTGCAAACTTGGAGAAGTCAGTACTGAAGTCAAAAGGTTTCTGAATATGCCTGGGCAGGGAACAGTACTGCAGTGCCAGCAGAACAGCCTCCAATTTGAATTGATACCAGTCAAACATGATGAAAGTAGAGCCAACTTTAAATAATGTTTTAAACCCGTATTATATTGCACTTGTCCTAGAAGCATATGGTGGGCTTCTCACACTGATGTCCCTGTGTCCTGAGGCTCTATAGCACATTGACCCATCTTTCTCTGGTCCTTGTGCACAGCCTAAAGCAGCTTTGGTGAAGGAGCTTTGGTCCAGCTTACCTGGCCACATGAAACTCTACAGCAGTGGTGGTTTTGTAGTAAGGACCAGTACAAATTGGGAAATCAAAAGGATCAGAGAAAATGAAGAGCAGTCAGCCAGGGGAATGCTTTCCTTCCCCAAACTTTCCATGTCTGAATTGCAAGGACCTTTTTCCACTTGGATCAGTAACATGAAGGGACTTTGCAGAGGGAGGGAGTTTGTAAGGGTTTTCTCTCTCCATCTCCAGTTTCAGCATCTTGGGGATATTGCTAACCTCCAGCACTGGTGTCTCACAGCAGAAACACGTGAACTCCGGAAGCTCTGCTCCAGGTCTCAGATAGGGAAGCTGAGTACTCAAGTCAACACTTCAAATTTATTGATGTCTTGCACAAATATTTATGGGGCCATTTCCTCCCCCAGTGGCAGGCAGAGAGCCAGCGAGGCCGCTAATTTATGGCGTGGTATTTATTGACAGAAATGTATAATTGTTTTGCATTTAAGAAGAAAACTGGGTGCTGCAGCATGGGGAAGGGATGTGTGAGCTGAGAGCTCAGTGAGACACCAGGAGCCTGAGGAGTTTTTGCACAATCTCTTAATACAGCAAAGCAGGGACACTGCAGGATGTGCCAGCACCCTGGGAGCAGGGTAGTGTACCCAGGTCCCTTAGCACTGGTGTTCCTCCTCCTTGTCCTTCCTCCAGCAAAATCCCCTCACTTTCAGAGAAGTCTGCAGGATGATTTCAGCTGGTAAACCTGCAGACTCCAGCTGCATGGCATGGACACATGCAGCATCTCCTGGACCTGCTGTCGAGGTTATTTGACAGAAATACCAATGTATCCTGATGGTTGCCCCATACTGAATTTCTCAGACCTTGTATTCCCAGCCAAGATCTCTGTGCAGTGAAAACTGGTGGTGTCCAGCTCTGGAAATACATATATAAAAAACAGAGGAACTGCATTCTTGTAGGCTTCCAGCTCTGAAGTGTTGCCAGGGGTTATCTCCTGTTACAGCCTGTGCATCTGTGACCGAGCTTCTTCCCAGTGCAGCCCAGTGCAGCATCAAGCACAGGCTCAGTGTTAGCTGGAGCCCCACAGACCCAGTCCTTGGCCTCCCTAGGGGCCATGAGAGGTTGAACAACAAAACACTGCTGGATCATTTCAAGCTCAGTATGTGTAAACTGGAGGGAGCAAGAAGGCTTTGAAAGACAGATGACACACACGCTTTGAGGTTTCCTCCTCTGTTTGGCCCTGGGGTGAGAAGGTGGGTTTTTAAGCACAACATGGCAGTGATTTCTCCTCGGCAAAGCTTCCTCTTGAGCCGTATCACTGGCACAGGCTAGGAAATGGAGCAGGGCAGTGGGCATGCGAGGAAGCTGGCTTGCTGCAGGGCTCCAACAATGCAAACCCCAGCAGCCTTGCACCATGGAGGTGCCAGTCCAGCATCCAGGCATGGATAGAAGGATGCAAAGGTGACCAAAAGCCACTTTCACCCATCCTTCATTTCCCCTTCAGTGATGGATCTCCCTGAAGCCCAACACAGATTGTTGCCCTTTCACGTAAGCCAAATCACACGGAAGAGAAAAGTCACCAAAACTATATGTCCCATAATTCAATCATAAAAAAAATGCAATAAAGTAAAAGCATCCTCACAATGCGCTGTTGGAGTGGATTTTTAACCAGCTTTGCCACTGGCATGTAAAAATAAAGTAAAAAAGCACAGGCATTAATTTAAACCAGAAGCAATATTACAGTAACGCTGTGTATAGCGAGAGTTTCAATTTTAATTTTAGTTCATTATCTTTTTCCTTATTAAGAAAAGTAAATCTGTTTTGTGTTTTCATTATTTCATTAGCTCAAGAAACCTCATCAGTAACCATGAAAGCTGCCAGCATAAATAGCACAATTTTCATATGCGAGATGGAATAATTTGCTTAACCACCTATTCAGCAGAGGCTGGAGCTAACAATTAGAGAAAGCAGCGTGATTCGAAAATAAGTTACAATTGATTGTGTTTCAGTGGAAATGAAGTTTGGAATGTGCTAATTGGATTTCACGTACACATCTGAGCCGCAGTAAGTTGACATGAGACTTGGGACACCCCGTGAAAGAAGACTCTTCTTAGGAAATGTACAAAAAATTGCTTAATACGATATTTAAAACACAATTAAAGCAATGTGCTAATGACACTCTCACTTCTCAGAACTGAGTGGTGACATCTTCTTCTAGGATTTACACCCAGATGGAACAATTAAGACATGCTCTGCACGATGAGACATTGTGTGCCCTAGAAGTGCTTCTGAACTGATTCACTTTGGAGCAAAAGTTTTAGAACATTCAGAATTTCAGCAGTTCTTTTAGCCAAAATGTCCCATTCCGACAGTGATCCTTGTGGCCTGAATAATGATTAAAGCCAAGAGAGGTACAGTAATCTCTGATAGTGTAAACAGTGAACTCTACACTAAAATCAGTTCTCTTCTACTCTTCAAAGAGCTATGGAGGCAGGAAAGAAAGTTTTGGGGATCCAGTTGATCACTTCAGCTGAATTTCCAAAAGCCCTCTGAGAGGCAACATTTCACTGTGGGAATCCAGAACAAAAGGACTTGGTATTTCTTTGTCCTGTTTTCTCATCACTGGTGATCCCTGTTCACATACAGGAAAGTCCAGGCTGCATCCAAGCATGCAGTGGAGTTGGGTGATGCCATGCCCACTTGTTGGCCACATAGCTGGGAGCACGTGTAGGTTAAAGCCTTATCCCTGTCTCCTGGCTCTCTCTGGCAGGTGTGAGCCTTCATAGGCAGGCAGCTCCAGTTCCTCCAGCAGCTTGTCATCTGCTTGATTTTTTAAGCTTTGCAAAATATCTTTCATTATGTTCTCTTTAATGTGTAATTATAGTCAGAAAATTGATACGGCACAGCCAGCTCCTGGACCTGGAGGTGATTGGCTCTTTGTGCATTGGCCAGAGATGATCTATTCAAGCCATCACACTAAGAGCTATAAACCAGCAGTGCTTTCCCAGGGGATTAGCAGAGCTCCAGCACCGAACTCTTTGTTACCCTTTGCACTGCCTAGCGATTGTTTTTCTGGTGTAAACGTGTCTGTACAGCAGTAACAGCAGAGCTGGCAGTGGAATGTGGGCAGTTAACCGTACAGATGCTGGTAGTGGTCTAGGTAGCACAATATAGAGCTCAGTGGAGGCTAATTTATCCTGGGTTTCAGTTTATCTATCAGCCCATGCTGCGTGCAGTGCTGGTGATGGCCAGCCCGTTGCTGAAACCTGAGCTTGCTCACTCGGAGGGAGCGGGTATCCCTGCAGGATCCGGCCATCTGGTGCATAGACACCGCCTTTGCGTGCTTCAGACCGTGTTAGCTAATCTCTTCTCAGAGTACACCTTTACATCTTAATTGCTCCCAACTCATTGCCTATTCCCAGGGTGTCTGCCAGAGGGATCAAGGGCAAAATAACTGATGGAAACAGACTACTGTGCTTCTGGTTGCAGTACCAGTTGTACATCTGCTCTCTCTGGCCAGGCTGTGTGCATCCCCTTAACCTTTATTTCATTAGCACCCTTTTTTTCCTATTTTGGAGGATGCCATTTCGTTCTTCCCACTCACAGGGCAGACTCTGGTATCCTAACACCAAGTTTTTACTTTCTTCTATGATTATGTTTGCTGCTGGTGGGTATTCCTTCTCAGCCTGGGACAAGAACCACAGTGGCTTCCTTAAAACTAATGGTCTCCTGTGGCCATGGCCACAGGTCTTCCCTTATCCTGACCCTGTTACTTAACAGATCCCAAATGGTTGCTAAAAAATGGCATATCCTGAGCCATACTTATTTACTTTTTAGCTTTTCCAACAGTCTGTTTTAAACTTGATATATGTATACATCACTACTCATCCCAATAGCTAATTATGGTATTCTTAAATCACTGGGCTGCTGCTGATAGTGATAACATTTGTGAGAAGGCTTTAAGTTAACACTTTGGTTAACAAAGTGGGTGAGTCAAACTTCAGATTCACTACAGGTGTGGGAACAAATGGGTACATTGGGTACATGCCCTCAGGGTGTGATTCTAAGATGCACTTTCTGCAGGTGCAAATGTGGTTTAAAAGGGTTCTGAGGTGCCTGCTCCTGTTTTCTCTATCCCTCATGCTTATCTCCACCTGGGTGTGCTTCATGCAACTGTTCCTTGGGCCACACTCCAAATCGGAAGACCAGCCTTGTTCAGGTTAAACCAGAACTGGGAAGTTTGAGGTGGTATTTCATGACCTTTTTGAAAGAAACTCCAGGACTGAAGAGATTCTACATTGTCTGTGGTCAAAGCTGGTAAGTCAAGCAGGCAACATCCAACTGGCTGTGTGGTTATCTTTATCTAAGCAAAAGGAGTTCTAACTACTTTCCACCCTATTTATTCTGGTTTGGCTCCACCTGGAAGACATACTGTTACATGGGAGCATGGGGCTTTGTTTCTGTTTATTTTACACTGATAAATAACTACAAGTAGCTCCATTTTGAGTGAAATTGCTATTGGACTCATCAGACCTGCCTAGGGAGGATTGTGCACTCTATGCAGCAGATACAAGCTGCTGAACTGCAGTCAGTGAATCCTGTGTGCACTAACTCCTTTTCCTCTATAGAGGCTACTGAGACAGAAACAAGGAGGTGTTTTTTGCTAATAGCTATATGTGCACTGTAGAAACCCATCTGCTAAACAGAGGACCACCCACAGATCATTGTTTTGGACACTTAAACTGTAATTTTCTTTTATAGATGTCCTGCAGTACAGGCTCCACCAGGGTTCTGGTCTCTGGCACATACATATGTATTGAGCACACTGACAGAAACCTAATGACTTACATGGCTCAGCCATTAAGAAAATAGTTCAGAGGTTTTTAAAGAAGTCCTGAATTGTTTATGGAAACCTCCTTGGATCTCCTTTTCCAGGAATGCGTTATTTATTGTGCTGGTACCACAAAGGGGTAGGGAAGGCATATACCCTGAGGAGGAGAGGCTGAGTCTCCCTGTTGTATTTACTGTCGTAACAAAGTGCAAGGGCCTGGTTCTGATCTTAATCATGTTAATGTGAATCATGAGTGGTGTGGGCTGTGGACATGTGTTCTCTTGTTGCTTAAGTGATGCCAGCACAGAATTTGGCTCTTTGCTGCTTTCTTCCTACAGGTTCCCCATTTGCCAGCCACAGAGCATGGTTCCAGTGCCCTATTCCAGGCAATAAGATGGCCTGGCTGGATGCTGTGGACTGCTTTTTCCTTCTGCAGCCCTCCAGTGCCCACTTCCCTCACAAGGTGCACAGAGAAGGAAGCCAGGAGCACCTACCTATGAAACGTATTCATTTTGCCAGGTTAGGTATGGAGGTTCACTTTTAATATGAGACTTAGGGCTCAAGCCTCCAAACCAGCTTTGAAAAATCTGTCTGTACTCAATAATATCCATAAAATAGGGATTCCTTTGGTGCGTTCATCCATGACTGATCCCACTGATGTTCCCATTGGTTTGTTCAGCCACTCCAGCCAGCTTTTCCTCCTGCTTCCTTTTTGCTTTCCTCTGGTCCACGTCTTTGCTGGCAGAGTAGTTCTGGGCTCACTGGGTGTATTAACCTTGGGGAGGCAACTTAGTCTCAGGAAGGGCAAGTAGTTGTAGGGCTGACTTCAAGGAGACAAGTCTTCTCTAGTCCATCCTTGACTTGCTTGAATGACTTTAGAAATGTCTCAGACTGGACTGCAGGATCTCTGTGTGGGGTGATCTGTGATTGAGCATTGTTACTGCAAGCAGGGGTGTGTTCTAACACCCCTTTATTATTGTTTATTCTTTCTAAGGTTTCTATGCAAGGTATTTGAGTGGTGTCTAGAACAAAGCGGGGCATCTGTGATCTGGATGCGAACTGAGAATGCTGAGTAATAGAAATATTCAATGATAAATACATGAAGGAAGGACAAACTTGTCCTTATTCTTTTCTGTCTGAAACAAGTAGGCTTGCTTCCTATTGGACCAGGTGGACATTTAACCCTTAATGACAAGGGTTTCTTTGGGACAGAGATGGCCATTTTGATCACGAACTCATGAGTATTACTGGGTTTTTAAAATGTAATATTGCAGAGTTCTTAAGCTACAGAGACTCACATGGGGACAGAGGGAACGTGGTGTCAAGTCGTGTAACAGATGTGTCCCCAAATGTATAGAGTCCAGTGACAGGAGAGAGGGTGCCAAATTAAGCTGATGCTTGAGACAGAAATTTCAGGAGTGTGATACCCTGTTCTGTGGGTGACACCTCCCTGCATCCAATGGGTGACCATGTGTGCTGTCATTGGTGTCCCAGCAAAGGAGACAGCAGTGGCAGCACACCATGAATATGCACAATGGGTTTACTCAAGTGAATGAGAAAAGGCCACGGCCAAGGGAAAGGGTTCTGTGCTCAGCAGGTCTGCGTGCCAGGATTAGAGCGGTGCAGAGCAGGAATGTGTGCAAGGTGGTATTGCTCTCCCAAAACCACCCTCTGTGGCAAGAAATTGAATTTCAGTCTGAGAAGCACTGTTGAGGCTATAAACCAGCCGCTTGGTTCATTTCACTGCTTTCTGGCTGCCTGGGTTATAAATTGCCATTATTTCTGCATTAGATTCGTATTAAGGGAGCTTCAAGGAACTTCAGTCAAGGGGTCTAGCTCATTTCTTCTGCATTTCTTATCCAGGGACTGGATTATAGCAGGACAGACAGAAACATTAGCAATGCTTTGCAGTTTATGGGGCGAATTTGAGCTTGTAGGAAATCCCATCATTCTTCTAGCACGTGCATTCATTAGAACTAAGGGCAGTTATACAGATGTTGAGATGGAGGAGGTCACCTCATAATGTCTATCACAGAGCATCCTTTTTCAGTGAGTGTAGCTCTAACTCTGCGGAAGGCCAAGGATTTAATTAGTGTGACACTGCAGAGTCATGGAGATTAAAGGGCATTTGACTTCAATTTTTTACATGTATTTTGGTTTTAAAATGTCATTGTTCAGTACTTCAGGGCCCTGTTTCCTCACTGCATTATTTTTATTCTATGCTAGTGTCACCTCATTGATTTCTGGATGTACGGCTGGAGGGTTCAATGCACTATGGAAATTCTGAGGTTGGCTTTGAAATGAAATCTGGGATTCAGCTCATTTGTCATCTTGGGGAGTTTCCAGGCTGTGGTCGCTCTGTGTGTGTTCGTGTATGCAGAGAATGAAAATTCTGCCAGTTTGAGGTTCCTGCCTGGACGAAGGACAAATATCACTGCTGAGCCAAGGGTCCCGTGGCTTGTCTCATGTCAGGTGCCTTCAGGATTAGTCAGGCCAGATGTGGGCTGTTAAGAAAATGACTGTTTTCATTAATATGACTTTAAAAAGTTGTTTTGTGAAAAAAAGCTGGGTTTGGCATCTTCAGTAAAAAACATGTAAAGATATGAAAAATGATCTTGAAATCACAGTTTTAGTTCTGCCCTTGGTTGGGTTTGTATCCTTTCTTTCCTGCTATTTTGCTCCTCTACTGTCTCATGGTTGTGCATTGAAGAGGTGAGGAAAGGCAGAGGAAAGGGTAGAGCACTCACTGCACTCAGAGTAAAAGCTGCACATTTTAATTTTGAAACCTGAGATCTATTTATTTATCTATTTATGTATCTATTTATCTATCTATTTTAAAGGAAAATTTAAGGTTACCTGAAAGAATTTGAGAAAAACTGCTTTCTCAGAAAGAAAGGTTTATAAAGTTGCCAGCTAGATCGGCTTGAAATAAATGCTTGGAAAGTTGACAGCACAACACCACTGGAGTAGGCTGAATTGATATTTCCAAATTACAATTAAATGTTGTGTAAAGAACCATATATCACAGAAAGTGGAGATTCCTCCTGTGGAGAAGCTTGGGCAGACAGAGATCATCCAGACATCATGAATGTGGCTTGCTGCTGATCCTTTCCTTTGTCTGCATTCAGCCCAAAGAACAGGGCACATTCAGCATCCTGGGATGTGCACAGTGCTTTCCAGCACAGTGGTACTTTGCTCCTGGCTGCTTTAGCACTCACTTGCCTTCCTTCCAGGAGGGTAAGGGATTGCGTTGGTTTTATTCTTACGCACTGCAAAGACCTCCTGCAACTGAAATGAGGCAGGAAAGCAGATAGAGTTTATCATTGTTGTTACCCTCTTCTTTGTGATGTGCACAAAGAGCAGGCCATGAGGATCTCCCATTTAAATCCACATGGTGTTACCTAGTGGTCCAAATATCTTTGAGTAAGGGGTGCTGCAGCTGCTGCTGGGACATTTGCAGTTCCCGGGCCAGAACCAGCAAAGAGAAAAGGAAAGTAAACTGGTTAGTTTCCAATACGTACTTTGTGGGTACGAACCACGTGCGTACCATATGTCCACGTGCTGCAACAGAATGCATATATTTGTATAACCCATGTGTTTGTGTTTAGTGTATCTCTGAGCACTTGTGCACAGGGTGTGAATGTGCAGGTGTACACATGCTTCTGTCTTGGGTTTGAGTGGTTGTTCATGAGGTTATGGCTGTGTGTACTGTAATTACATGGTATAAGTATATGGTTCTCTTTATGGCTATGGAGGATAGATGGGAATGTCCAATTTGTATGGCTGGAAGGACATAAATATTTGCAAAGAATTCTGGTAATTCCTCAGTTCAGCCTTTATTCTGCCTTCAACTTCTCAGTTTGGTTTGGGAGATTATTTTTCATAGCATGTCAAGAAGAAAAAGATGTAGAAGCTAATCCATATATGCCTGCAGATCTTAAGTGAAGACCAAATGTTCCTGTGTCTCAGCAATCCCTGCTCTTGATTGGGCATTGTTTTAAAGAAGTAAGAGATTTGACATTTTGGTAAGCGATATTCTGACCTATCCCTGTGTTCTCTCTGGAGAGCCGCTGAGAGGACCACCACTACAGGGACACTAGCAATACAAAGTCTGATCTGTAGCTTCTATGTGGCCAGACTGCTCTTCACATCTTTAAAGCACAGGAACAGTTTTACATATGTCCTGTGAAAAAACAACGCAAGCTGATGATCTATGTTTTCCCACCCTACATAGCATGAGCTGCTGTCTGAAGCTGTCGAATATGAAGATTTAAGGTAAAGGTTCTGAATTCAATTCAAAATGTCAATATGTAAGTTTGTAACAAATGAAACATTTTTCAATTACTGGTAATATGAAACAAACTAGTGGGAAATAGAAATGGCAATCTTTTTAGGTAACCTGAAGGCCATTTCCAAGAGGCACTGTGCATTAACTAAGCAGTGAAAATTTTTACATCACTATTTTCCCCTGTGCCCATAATAGCATAAAATAAAAAGATTTTAGATAAGATTTCATTCAGTGAATCAATTGCAAAACCACACAGAGCCTTAGTGGCCATTCAGTCCTCAATCTAATGGAAATTTTTACGAGGATGTCAATGCTAAGTTGATTCCTATAGCGGAAAGCACATACAAAGGATCCAATTACAGATGGAAACCTTTTGCTTTCTAAGAGACTTTATTAACCCCTAAAGCACTGAATAAGCAAGGGGTTAGTGAAGAGTTTGCTGATGAACTGGATGATGGTTTCTAGCTGACTGCTTCCCCCACCGTCAGCTTATTTTCCTTTTTCCTTCTGTGAATAGAAAAGAATATGCTGCACTTATGGTAATTAACAGTCATAGTGAAGCATTCAGTGAACGTATTGGATCCTAGAGGAGGTACAGGCTGGTTACAACAACTGTAGGAGGTATCTACCTCATATTTTAACCTTAAAATAAATCATCCCATGAAAATGGTCAGCAAAGAATAAAGTTCTCGTTAGGCCTTCTGCCTGGAAGTCCTCAGTGGTTTGGGAACTTGTAATGTGGGAATGGGACCAGCAGCAGCAAAAAGTCAGGGGGAGAAAGAAGGCTGATAGCATCACCTGCTGAAACCTGCACCAAAGCACCATCGGGCTCAGGGGGCTCCCATGGTCCAGGAGGCAGTGTGTTGGTACTCTGAGCTCGCTGTTTCACTGTGGTTTAGTGGCAGACGGGGGAGCATCCTCCAGTTCAGATTCTTCCCTTCAAGGTGCCTGAACAGCAGAAAAGCTTTGCAGTAGTTCCTAAAGCAATAAGCTTGGACAGGGGATGTGCAGGTTTGGAGTTCTGTTACAGGCCCATAGGAAGCTTTTCCTAATTTATGTTAAAATGTTGATTTCATTGACAGCACAGAAGCACTTTGCCTGGTGACTCCTGCCTTGTCTGGGTGACAAGCAAAGCTCAGGAGCTAGACTTTTGGTGAGGAGCTCAAGACTAAGAACACCAAGGTGGATGTGTGCAGGGCTTGTAACAGGCAGTGAAGTCTGCAGCGTGTGCTTGCTGCGCTGGTGCTGGGGATGATCCTTTGACAGAAGAAGCAGAGGAATTTTTACGTCCACTGCTGAGCACTTTCTGTTGTGCTGTGTCTTTGTCCTGCTAAATTTAACCACCTCCTATCAATGCATTACTATCCTTTATCCCAGGACTATATGCACCATGTACATATATACATATATATATATAAGCCACTGTCCTTAACTGTGTATTATACCTGGAAATGAAAAAGTGAAAAGGTATGGCTGGTTAGAAGAGTGGTCAGATCTAACTTAATTTCATAGCAATAACTCCTGATTCATGGTGGAGTAGAGCAGAAAAAGGTCATGGCAAAAGTGTTTATGAACTGAACTCCTAACTGAAACCCTAGAGATGGTGGTCCAACCACAAGCTTCAGATCCTGATCCAGGTTTCAAATGCCCCAAAGTTGCAGTGGGTTCAGATCTAGGCTTTTGTTCTGAGCTCATAAGGGCGTAGTGAGAAGCCAGGCATGGTATTTGACAGCACTTATTCAGTGCTCTGCTGACACTGCACATATGAAAACAAGCACTATGTGCCCTGGGCAAGCTGGCCAGGCTCCAGGTGGGAGTTTCATCCCTGTGGAAGAAATGTAAAGAAGGCCTGAGCCAGGGTGCTGGATGAGTGCATGTGTCTGCGAGTGTGCATGAGGGGCTTTTGGCTTCTTGCTTTTTTTCAAATGAAAAGCAAGATGAATATAGGGTCAAAGCTCTTTTAATCTCCACTGATTTTTGTTTGTGTTGAAGCTGTGGACATTGGAGACATGTGGGAATGTCAAAAATGCCTTGTGCAAGCCAAACTTCCTCATTTATCCCTTGCATATTTTGAAAGACTTCTAATCTTTTTCCGCTAAGTCCAACCTTGGTCTCAGATGATGGGTAATGAAGTTTTTTAGTGTTTATCCTTGCAGGGTGAGCTCCGTAGATAACTCTTGGTACTAAGGGATAACTCCAGTTATTGGTCAAAGATAGGGATCCTCTAAGGACAGAAGCTTTGTATGTTTGTTACTGTAGGAGAGAAAGAGAGCCACCAGGAAGGAATGTGTTGCTCAGACCCTGGTTGCCCCAAGGCTGTGGGATGCTGGCAAACCCCACTGGATTTTCCCTGAAGGCAGACGGAGCAGTCTCCTGCTGTTGTGACTTCCCAAACCAATAGACACCCCGAGAGTTTCTTATGAATAATGTTTTTTGTGTCTAAATATAGGACTAGCCAGAATGCAGCTCTAGGGCTGGCTTTGTCCCCACCATCCACTGCACTGCAGAAGGGAGGCTCATTTGGGAGCAGATTTACTTCCATGGGGACTTGCTTAGATCTTATTTCCCGGCCCTGCATTTCTTTGCCTTGTCTATCTGAATAGAGTTCAGGTCAGCTTGTGCTCCGATGATTACAAGAGATCCATGATACACTGAAGATTGTTTTACATCTATGAACTTAGTTTTTCCCATTCAAAATGACTTGGGATTTTGTCATTCAGCTTTATTTGGGCCAATTTATACGGCCCAACTTTGCAGTTTTAAGCTTAAATAATTCAAAGAGTGCTGTCTTGGGTATACCAGCAGCATCAAAGTCTCCATCAACAGTCAGTAAATAAAGTAGCACACAGGCTGTGACTTCTAATGATAAATACTCCCAGTATACTGTGATATTCTCTTCTGGGGCAGTGATAAACTGTATTGCTGTTGTATACAAGGAGAGAATATCCTGCAACCAAGAGCAGCTATATTTAGCAGACAGACAACTGCAGCAGGCCATGGGGAGTGCTGAGGTGGCTGTAACTGATACCCCAAAATGGGGGTCAGTAATTTGACCTTTCTGCTTGGCAGCCAAGCAGCTGAGTCTTGTTGTTGTCTTTTTGGACAAATTACAAGAGCAGAAGAGCTGCTGCCTGTTTAGAAATTCTCTAATCTAATTGCTATAAATTGCCAAAAAGAGTATTTACAACAGACTTGGGAAGTTCATCACAGGCTAGGCATACTTCAGAGTCTCTGCTGAGGGAGCAGGCACAGCTGTATTTCCCCACAGTATGAAAATAACACAAACTTTGAGAAGACTTAATTGTGGGAAAACACTAAAAATAGACATTTCCAAGCAAATCTTGTCTTTTAAATGGTCTTTGAATGTTCTTTGTAATACCATGAAACAACCTATTTTAATCAAAACATGTTTTATGAAGTTAAACTGCTTTGATTTTTCTGCCTGCCTTTAAATTGAAAGATGGGGCACATTTCCTAGAATTGCATTTTCATGCTAAATGACACAAGTAGTTTTGGTAATAAAGATTAATAGTAGGGAAACATCCTTCTAACATGGCCCAGTCCCAGAGTTCTCCAAGTGACTGGAAAGTTCCTTGGGCCCACAGCAGTTGGAGAGAGCAGTAACATATCCTTAGCAAGCTTCTTACTGAGGACAGCTTGCAGCTTCACAGCCCAGGGACTGCCAGAGCCGCAGCTCATGCCAGCAATGCCAAATGGGACAGTAATCACCCAGTGCTTGTGCCCAGTATGGTCTACTTATCATTGTGGCGGCATGGTCTTTTGTTCAGTGTGCTTGCAATGAAAAGACAAGGATCTATCTGAAATACTATTATTATTTAGGTTTTATATATATCTCGATAATTCACTGCTGCAGTTTTCATCATGTAATTCTGAGATTATAATAGCAGACCTGGTTTTGAGGACGAGGGGACCTCATAGTTACCTGCTCCATCCTGCACCATTCCCTTTAACATGAATCAGACACATGCAGATGTTGGAGAAATCACCACATAGTCAAGTCCTTTTAGAAAAAAGGGTGGCAGGGGTGTGAGGAGCTTTCATAGGTTCTCAGAAGAAATATCTCCTCTGCTTCCATGGCAGGCCTAATATGTTGACTTTTCACATACCCACTGCTGCTGGATTGGCTTTTATTGGCCTTGTCTCTCCTGTGCTTTGACTGAACTTCAGCTCTAATTTCTTACAGCGCTCCTTACGCTGCGGCTAATGCCACTTCCCTGTCATTAATTGCCTCGTTCATGAGCCCTACATGAGTGTCACTTTGTTGAGCTGCCAAGGTGTGTAGGATATAATGCATCTCGCTTGTTTTCTTTTCCTACCCTCCTGGCCCTGAGCCAAAGAAACGCCATCACCTCATCACCTGCAGCTCTCCTGTCTGTATCTCTCGTTTTAAATTAAATCTCACCTTTTATTTCTCTGGCATGGCAAGAATCCTACAGCTATAGCACTTTAAAGAGGTGGCTTTGACCATGATAGGCAAGGACATGTCTCTCCACATGTCCATGGTCTTTGCTTCCTTTCTGCTGCATGTGCATAGGTGGGCAAGCCAATTCCCTATGGATTTTGTGGAGGCAAATACTGGGATTGGGAAAACTATTTAGGGCAGTAGGTTGAACTGACTAACCTGACTAGTGTCCAGATTTGGGTGAGAACAAGTCAATTTGCTGCACAATTTCAGCATGTTTCACTATGACCTGGCAAAACGCTGCTTTAAAGAACTTCAGGATATTTTCTATGATTCAAGCACCACTGCAAACTTTGGATGGGCAGTTTTGGTGCCACAGCTCAGCATTTCTCTTGCATATGCTCACTGGCTGCTCTCTGGGCATTTTATCTTCCTACTTGATAACCCAAGATAAGATTTACAGTGAATTGAAGCGTGGGCTACTGGTGGCTGGTTTGCGCTGTGAAGTTGTTGATGCAGAGATTGAGAACTGGGCTAGACTGAACTTGGGTTTGGAAAGCTTTTCTGTACCACGCTGGGCAGATATATGTTTGGATTCTCTTCTTGTTTATGTATTTTTCTTGGCCCCTGCGACTGTGTCTGTATTGTGATTAAAAAGTATTTAATTAACATACAAAAATAAAATTAAAATGTGTAATAGTTATTGTAAAAATAAAACTGTACCAAAGCACTCAGGCAAACAGCGCCCTGGGGAGCTGGTAAGCTTGGAAAAGCTGGAAAAATACAACTACAACTGTAACAACTTCTCCCAAGAGGGGTACAAGAAGCTAGAAAAATAAAACCCACCATCTACTGCAGCCAACAACCACCCTGAGGGCACCAAGGCAAGGAAAACAAAATGTACACCCAAAGCTAAAGCAAGAAAAGAGCCTTTCCTCACACTTGCTCCCAACGAAGATGAGCTGGCAAAGCCAACCAGGCTTTTCCTGGGATTGCAGTGTTAGGAGATGCAGAGATGGAGTTATGGCCCTTTAAGCTGCAAAGTGCATGCCACTTGAGAGCCAGCTGCTTCTCCCAAGGTTGTGTTATACCCAGTTCAATGTCCTGGCATAAACCCTTCCCAGTTCTTTGTCTCCAGGTACGGTGTAGCCATCCCCTCTGCTGTAACATCAAGGAACAC
This sequence comes from Neopsephotus bourkii, assembly GCF_033783945.1. Classification (NCBI taxonomy): domain Eukaryota; kingdom Metazoa; phylum Chordata; class Aves; order Psittaciformes; family Psittacidae; genus Neopsephotus; species Neopsephotus bourkii. The sequence goes on from NW_026902137.1 coordinate 8,020,075, forward strand.
TGCTGTGGTGTGACAGCCCCTGAAGGTATGCAGTGCCCCAAGTTCTTGCAGTCTTCCAGCATATCTTTGTAACTGGGGAGCAGGGTCTGATACTGTTGTGAGAGATGTGTGACACTGGAAGGCAGCCCAAACAATCGTGGTGTAGAATCCACACTGCATCTCCCTCAGGTACTTGAATGCAACATGGGGTGTCTGGGTCAGGGTCCCTGGGACCTTCCAAAACCAGGGATCACAGCTCTTCCACACCAGCAGCTCTTCCTTCCCTGCACTCTTCTGTTTTTACTAGCTTTATTTCCAAACAGTAAGTTCTTACTTTTCTGCCCTGGTAGTAGGTGGGATTAAAATGCTTGAACAGAATTAGCAAGTGAATATGAGAAGCAGAGAAGGGCTTAGAGTGGGAAACCTGGGTCAGGGAGATGGGCTTTGCAATTAGTCTTGCATGCTGTGAGGCTGGGGATTGCCATTATCTCTCAAAGACCCTGTCTTATCGTGAGCCCTTTGAAACCATACTTCCTCCTCCCTGTCCTGGACGTTTCCATTGGTCAAAGGCTCCTGTTCACCCCAGGGGACCTCAACCATTCTGACTAAGGGACCTCCACAGTGCTGAGAGAGGATGGGAGATGCAAGGAGAGCTGTGGGCTGTGAACATGGGTTATGAGGGTCCCTGACTAATGGCATGTGGGGTGGAAGGGACAAGGAGGGAGCTGAGAGGATGCTTTGAATGTGAGGTGCAATAAGCCAGAGTCCACCACAGCTGAGTTGGGGACCCCTTTTGTGGGCAGAGCAAGCTTCAAAGGAGACTCTGTCCAGAAATGTTTCTGCCCTATAATTTCTTCTGGCTTTTTGCATTGCCTGAAGGCTCTCTAATGCACCAATGCATCTTTCTTAACTGAGTGATTTAAACCTCTCTAAGGCTTGAATACATAAACTCTTCTAAATTGCTAGAGCCACATTTTTACTCCCCTTAAAAAACAAGTGTAAATTCCTCATGGCCAGCCACTTTTTATGGATCCCTTCAGTGCTTTTGTGAATTGCAAGGTCCTTGGGCCCCAGCCATGAATATCAGGTTTGCAGCAACTGAATTATTTTCATGATTAAAGATAGTAAAGGATTTACAGGCTTTTTTGCCTTTTCATAGAGCTCTCTCCTGGTTGCAGTTGTCCTGAGCTCTGTTGTATTTCACAGAAAATGAGCTGGGAATTCATTCCAAAGTAAAAGGTTCATTTCAAAACCACAGTAGAATTGTGAATATAGTGGCATAAGATTAGGCTTTATTTTTCTGCTGGTACCTGTGGAGGCAGAGTCCTGATCTTTTGTGCTAAGAAACTCACCAAATGTGAACAGTGAGAAACCACCTTTCCTTCTTCTGCCAGGGGAATGAAAATGTCTTTTGCTACAAAAAGGGACATCATTTGTCTATGGCCAACCTTCTGTCTACCTTGTGCACTGGAAATCATGCTCTGTTTTGCATGTCCTTTCCCCACAGGCTTTGGGCAGACCTTGTGCTGTTAGTTTATTTCATGCCCTTTTCTGCAGGCTGGGATGGTCTTACTGAAAGGCTCAAGAAGACACCTGCATGATGGCTGAGTACAGAACAAATTGGGCTGGATGAATCAGCCTTGATGAATTCAGATCCATCCTGGACAGCGGACCAGAACAGATCAGTTGCTTGATGTGACAAAACCATTTGGTGGTTAATGTCCCTATCCATATTTATCTCTACAGCCTTTGGCATTCCCTGGTGCTGGTCCAGGCTGGAAGCTGATGTACCAGGTGCTGGAAAGCTCATATAGAAATAGCCAAAGCTCTGATGTCCCCTGGGCCTTGACATCACCCTGCGGGGGCTGAGTTGGTTCTGGGAAGCTCTGGAAAAGCATCCTTGGGATGATATTGAATCCCTTCCAGACAGGTGCTAAATTTGGCCTTCCTGCTGTATGCTACTAGAAAGCAGAGATTTATGAGCCAGCTCCATGATATATAGCATTTGATCCTAGTCGTGATGGCTTGAGAGGTCTTGGACCTTGAATTTCTGATCCCTTGGCCTATCAATGCTGTGCTGGCATGGCTACAGGGCAGAACGTGGCAAGTCCTGCCAGGCCAGTAAAGTGTTTAAACTACTGATAAATGTGAGCTTCCTTTGCTCCTTACCCGTCATTTGCCTCCGTTTATTTTCCTGTCACTGAAATCACTCATTACTCCCAGTGAAGCTGCTCATGAACCTTGCTGAATTTCTGCAGCCTTTTTTTTTCTTCAGGCTGAAACTTGGGTCTGGCCTTATAATTACAGTATTATTAATGTATTTTTATCATTGTTAATTATTTTTACATGCTGAAATTGATTCAATATGCTTGGAGCTGCCATGCTGGAACATGCCTTGATTCTCTTCCAAGCTGGAGCCCTTGCGCACCAAACGTGGAGAGTTCCAATGGCCTTAAATCACTATAAACCTCACTGAGTGATTTAAGTTACTGGAGTGTATTCAAGTTTTTATAAGCCCTCGAATGTGAACCCTGCTTGGATTCTGGGTATGTACAGTGCAGCAGGATCTAAAATGATTTGAGTGCTCGACATATTTTCTAAGCCCCCGGCTGGCTGGGGAATAATCAGGCTTGTCGGGCAGTGCACTGCGCAGGGACTTCGTATGATGGGAACCATCACATTTTAAAGATGCTTCTAATTCCTTTAAATTGAACTATTCCTACTTCATTTTAAGGGATTTTGGGTAGAGCTTTCTGTGTGGTTTGGAGGATCGGTGGTATGATGGAATGCGCTTCATCCAGGGTTGATGGATTGACTCCTGCACAAGGCCAGTCTAAAGGCAAGCCGTCAGCACCCCATCTCTGGTGACAGCCAGTGGGGTTGTGATCTGTGCCAGGACCCGCAGGTGTCAGGTGAGCAGAGGGATGAACCCTCTTCTGATCACCAGATCAGGTTCTAAGTCTGAGTCAGGTGTTGTCCATCCTGATCCGCGGTTAGGGATGTCCATGCATCAGAACAAGCAGTCCCTCCGATCAGGAGGGCAGCAGGGACATCAGAGGGTGACATCCTGAAGCTTTTCAGCTCCTTTTTGTTTTAAAAGTTCTCAGGCCATGAAGAAGTTGTAAGAAGGCAGGTGAGAGGGTGGCCATGCAGTGGAAGGAGATGATCAAAGTGGGTGTGAGAGGGAGCATGGCAGAAAGGCTCCGTCTCACCCTGCCTCTCATCAGTATTGCTCAGCAGTACTTACCATACTAAACTTGGGAGCCTGTCATTGGGCCACCAAATGCAGAGTCCTGAGATAACTGATGGAGCTTGAATACCTTCCTGAGCCTTTTAAGCAGAAGCTGCAGCCTCCAGCTGTGGCCAGCATGGTTTGTGATGCCCCCATTCATAGCAGGAGCGTGGAAAGGGAGAGCAGCAGGTTCAGGGACACTCAGCTGCAGTTCCAGCAGGCACCAAAAGTAAGTGAAAATGCAAAATCATCTAAAAGCTAAAAAATGATCTTGGAGTAGAGGTATTGGTGCAAAGCAACATGAGTCACAGCTCTGAGATGCTGACTTTAAGGCTGGGTGGATTGGAGACAGCAGAGAATCCACAGTCCTGCAAAATATTTACTCGTTTCAGATTTCAGTTTTTATGGACAACTGCAAAACATCTCCACTATAATTCCTTGAGCTTGCAATCAAATAGCAAGCTCTTTTTATATTCACAAGTGCAGCTGCTGAACACATTGCTGTAGCTTGGAGTTTGGCCTTGAATTGTTTCATTTGGTTTGATATCATTAGGTATATATTCTGTGTACGTTAACCTGTTCAGTAAAACATCTAAGGTTTGTACCCATAAGAATAATTCCTGCTGCTCCCACTCAGTCAATAATGACAGCCTTGAGACCTGTGAGTGCCAAGGACCTTAGAAAATTCAGATGCTTTTGGTTATGTGCCTATATGGATTTAATAGTCTCAGTTTATTAAAAACGTAGGGTTTTAATCCTAATGAACTAAATTCTGCCCTGAATTACTAAAATGTAAACCCAAGGTGACTTTAAATAAAACAGAGAGAACCTGAGTTTTACCCGCCTATCAGTGGGGGTAGAATTAGGCCCATTATACTGCTCAAATCACATTTTAATAGTAAGAGATAGTTTTATTAGTTGTCTTAATGACAGCGCAAACCCCAAACTACTGTACATTCAAGGAACAGGTTCTTATATTTTAAACAACATATAATTCTTCTTAAAACCTCTTTTATTAAAAAGTTTTAAGAATAATATTAAATACATAAACAGCTATGTTAATTAGATTATATAGTTAATGTACATTGGAACTATGACTTATTGCAGAGTTACTGACCATGAAAGCACATTTTGATCATTCCAGGCTGTAATCCCCACTTAATCCATCCCCAGTCTGTCAATCAGTGGAATACAATCAGGATATTTATGATCACATCAGACCAGGGATCTGGAAGAATTTAGCAACTTTGCAGAGCTGAATCCAGAAAAGGGGGAAAAATGTTTCCACTGGCAAAATGAATCGCTGCCAGGAAAAACATTATTGTTGACTTGGCCCATGTAATTGAATTTTCTACTCAGGAGTAACTTACAAACCAGCAACCAGGAGAAATTATCAATACTGGGAACTCTCATAATAACAAAGCAGAGGAGTTTTACCTGGCACAGCACTTTTTTAAATCATGTTTTTTCTTTTTTGAACGTAGTGCTGTGGTTTTTCCCTCCCCTGGCCATCATGAAATAATTCAACTCCCTAAGGCAGCAGGAAAAAGCATCCCTTTCTCGGGCCCCCCTACCTCCTGATATCCACCACAGTCCCTGTTTCAGTGACTGCAAGCACCTCCCAGCACGACCCATGTCTCTTGTGGACAGGGGAGACCTGAACATTGTTGGGGCACCCAATCCCCTGCACAAGTTAGGGAACACTTCCGGATCCACAGTACCTTTAAACACCTGATTCACATCTCAATATTCTGTAAGGGATGTGCTATTTGATACCAAAATACATGGCAGTAGTGAAGGTGTCCTACAGGTATGGGATATCTCTTGTAACAGAAGAGACATAGGGATGGTCATCTTTTGCAGACTGCAGTGATTGTCTCATGGGGTATTTCAATACCCTCCTGCTTTGAAAACTTTTTCCATGGAAAGAAATGAAGAAACAAACTGTTAGGAAAAAGGATGTATTGGAAAGAAGGGAGGGGACCCTGGAAAACCAGTTGATGAACCAGTACAGTTCCGCTTGGGTGGGGGAAACTAAATGGAGCTTTACAGATGGGGCATACATGCCCTCTCTATATTTCCCATCAAACCCAGGATAATCCTCCAGTATATAGTCATGATCTTACCTCTCAGTGACAGGATGTGGTAAATGACTTCCACTATGGACGTGTTACTCTCTCAAGCAGAGAGAGAAACTGAGGTGCACAGGGTTATCACCCTCCTTGCAGTTGTTCATAGCTATACCTGGGCTGTGATTTTTACGTCTGTTTAGACAACCAAACCAGGTATTTGGTTACCCAAAGAACACATAACAGCTTGATCTGGACATTTCTGCTCTAACAAATGTGAAGCAGTAATTATGAAGACTTTTGCCTGCTAGCTGACGTGCAGCCCCTGCGATCAAGCTTAGCCAGTAAATCACTTTTTCCTCCAAAGCCTGAATGAATGTAAGCACGTTTCACACTTTGTCATTTGGTTATGATTTGGTCCTTTGCCTGCATGGCAAAGGGCTGGATTCCAAAAAACGTTTCTTCTGTGAGCTTCAGTGATTGGAGCTGTGCTGAGCTTGGATAGGCAATCCTGTGATGAGCTTTCCAAGTCCCAGCTGGCTTTTTCACAATCTTCCCCTCTTTGGGCTCAGGCAGCTATTGGAGATTATGCTCAAAGAATGGGCTTGCTGGGCTCTTGATGTTGACTCCTCCGAGGCATGTTTTTCTCAGTTGCTACTTTTCACCCCTGACTTGGAACAGTCTCAATAACATTGTCAATATGTGAATATTTATTCATTTTAGTTAGAAATATGAAATAGAAAACAGCAGAATAATCAATAGTCAGAATAATCGATATTGTTTGACAGGATCCATCTGACAAAAACATTCAATCAACACCCTTTCCTTGCTCTGATAGCAATAAAGTCCTTGGAATGGAGCATTGTCAGAGGATTAGACTTCTGCTTGTAAAAGAAATGCCTTGGCAGTTTGTTAGCAGCATGATGCCATTATCTTGTTGACAGTGCTCTGTGTCATTGATACTGTCTCTGATGCAGCTTCTTTTCTGCCACTATTTGTTTTCATTAAGGTTCCCTCCAAGCTCTCCCTTTTATAAGACATTTTCTTTCATTTTCTTACAGGTATTACAGCATCTCTTGATAAAAAGGTAAAGTAAAATGGTCTCTAAGGGTGTTTTATGTTAAGTGAGCTTTGAAAAGAAGAAGTAACCAACAGCACCGGAGCCTTTGCTCCCTGTAGTACAACATGGCTCCTTGCTTGAGATCTTGCAATATGTCAGTTGTAGTTTGTTTCTATCAGAGTAATGTGGTAGTTGTATATATGCCACTCTCAGGAATGTAAATGCTTCGTTAGTTCTGTCCCTGTCCTGAAAAATCTAATATGGCACAAATAAAGTGCGGTAAATGGCTTCATGGAAAGCAGATGTGAGTGGAAGCCTAGACTCCTACCAAGGCTTTAGGGGACTTCAAAGTCTGAAAGAAAGAGCTGAACAAAATATTCAACTGTGCCAAATTTTCACTGTTCTTGATGAAAGAGCAAATGTGAGGGAAAAAAAAGAGAAAATCTGGCTCCTTGTTTTAATTTTCTACTAGCCTAGGGCAAGGCTTTTAGAAGGAATAAATTACAAGCAAACAGGGAGAGAGACTGAATGGAGCAACTGCTGAACAAAGGGCGTTCTTGGAAGGGTCTGTTTTAGAGAACCTAGAAATTGTCAGCTCAGTTATCAGGAGGCCGCCTCCCTCCCTGCTTGTGAGCCGGCTGCTTTTGAGCAGCGCCGCAGCTCCCCATGAGCTGACTGCATGCAAATGCCATCGCTGCACGGTGGCGGTGAGCGCTCGGGAAGTGTCCGCTGCAGACGTGTTTTGTAGGACAGCCAAAAGGAGAATGCTTTGAAAAGCTGGCAGCAGATGTGAATGCGACATAAATGACTGCGAACTTTAAAGCTGTTTTCCAGAGCAAGCCGTTTGGGCTGGACTTGGGAATGTGTAGAATATAGATGATGGTATTCAAGAGGCTAAAACATGCCAGCCCTACAAACTAAGATAATTTATTCCTGTTGTTCTGGGTATCGTGTACTACATGAGGGTAAAAAAAATGTGTACAGAACAATCAGATTTTTCTTTCTGCCTCAGATACTTTGGGGGAGTAAAGGCTACAACTTAACACAAGCTGGTCAGAAAATGGAGGAGAAATATAAGAAACTGGGCCGTGTCGCTTGTGGCAGTTTTGAGAAATGATGCTCCATCTGTTTAAGATCTCTTCTATCTCTAGACCCTTCCAAACTGCCCCATAGGTTCTATCCCTGATGAAGATTTGGCTGGCACAGCCTCCCTGGTGGGAGCTGTGAAGCCTTGATTTCTCCACCAGCAAGCAATTTATGATGCTCAGCTCTGTGTTTCCCTTGCTCCGTGTGGGAGTAAGATGCTGGAGAGTCTTTACACACCCAAGGAGGTATGGTTTGAGCTATGACAAATACTATTCTCTTCACTTTTCCTGCTTTCTCATACTTCCTTCTCCAGTTCCTAAAAGAGAGATAACTTTTAAATAATATTAATCCACTCTTAGTTGCACAATTGAAAACTTAATTCATGTAGGTGCTTAATGTGACCAAACACAATGTATTGCTGGAAAACAATCATGTTTGCTTGAGTCTGGGCCAGGCTGCGCCATAATAAGCTGTTGGTGACTTGGCCTACGATTTAGGTGTAACTATGGCGATTTTCAGTTTTGATGGTATTTTTTTGTAGTGGCTATGTACCGCACAAAGAGAAGAAAATAGGGCAGCTGAAGTGGATGAGCAGCGATAGAGGAGAAGAAAAACCTGGTTCTTGCCAACTGCTTAGCTGATTTACCACTCATTTTTCTGCAGTAGCCCAAATACCAGCCTGTATTTGTTTGCTGCTGCTGCCGAAGCCTTCGACCTCAGCCTGCCCTTCTCTCCCTCAGTGCTGACAGTAAGTGAAGAAATGTTAAATTCATTCATCTGCCAGAGATCCCTTTGAAGTCCTCCACTAAAAGCTCTATTGTTTTATTAGCTGTTAATGCGGCACGGGGGAATTCGGCTGTGCATAGCGGAGCTGGGGTGCGGGGGGAGCCCTTCCTGGTAATTTGTCACTCTTTAGAAGCATGACACGCTCTGCTCTGCAAACACACTGGCAAGTTGGAGAGCTCGGGGCTGAGGCTGGAGCTGCTCGGGGCTGGGAGCTCCCACCACCATCCGCAGGGATCCCAGGGCTGGAGGGGCTGAGGGATTAGGACAGGCTGGGGTCACACACCTTTGTGCTCTCTGCTGGACGTTATGCAGGCCAAGGTCAATGCTAAATTACAGGCTGTGGGATTTTGCACAGAGCCAGCCATGCTGGCTATAGGCTGGCTGCAGGCTGGAGGGGGTCTGCTTGTCTGAGTGGGCAAATGTGAGGCATGTTCTCAGAGGGGAGGTGACTGCGGATGCAGGGATCAGGGGTACGTTGTCTCTTCACTTCCCTGGGTTAAGGTGGTTTGGTAATGAATGCTTGATTACAGGTAATCTAAATCCTTTTCCTGCCCTTTCTCTGATACACAGTTTGTGGAGCTCCAGAGCACGTGGAGCTGTGAGATTGTGTCTGCCTCCCAGAGACTCTTCCAGCAGCACCAGTGGTGTTAGCACCATGGACCAGGGAGACTGGCTGGCGGCGTTTAGAGGTGATCCAATGCCTGAACCTTCAACACAGCTTCCCAACTAAATGCAACCACATGCTGAGAATGCTGCTAAGCTGCAAGATGAGTCTTTCTCCACATGTACCCTGCAAAGGTACATGGTCAGTGATCCGCAGGTAATTGATAAAGCACCTATTGCTTTTTCCTTTTGGCTTTCAGCACTTTGTATCTCACCTCCCCCACGATGTGGAGGGAGCTGTAGGAACTTGCTGGTGTGTAGTTGTCTGGACACATGTAAACTTTGCAGCTGCAAGCTGGCTCCTGTGCGTGATGTGAAAGCTGGGCACAGTTCACTTATGTGCTAAGGAAGTGAAGTGGATGCTGCCTCAGGCTGTTTATTGCTCAGCCTTGTTGGCAGGTACAAAGGATCTCTGCAGAAGCCATCCATCACTGGAGCTGCTGCTCCCTGCAAGCACAATGCAGTTAATAGCAGGAGCTGTGTCCTGGTAAACACAAACAGGAAGGCAAGCACAGCCGCCTGGTCCCGGCTGCCTGCAGGCAGCCTTTGTATTTGCTTTGCTCTGGTCTGATTGCTTCTCACTACTTCAGCTTGATCAGTCTATCACCAGAGCCTTTCTTTCCAGCCGTTCTTCCCAGTGCCTTACGTGGCACTAAGGCTAAGTCAATAGAAATGCAAACCTTATTTCCTCAGTCTGATAAATCTTGAGAACTCTGCTGGGGAGCTTGGTGGTTTGCAGAACTGCTTAGCTACACTCCAAAGTGCACCTGATGTGAGGAAGCACATTCATTAATATGGTCTTTCCCCGTGATGTAAAACTGCTGCTGTTTGTTCCTGCAAAGAGGGGCAAATGTCTCCAACATTTTCCCATGACAGAAAGGTGAGGGGTCACGAGGAGCTTGTTCACTAACATCCATAGCATGGGAGTGTGCAATCGATTTGATCTGCTGTGCCCCCACCTCTGGGCTTGGATGCAGGGACGCAGGGTGGTACTGGAGCAGAGGGGACAGAGCACACCAGTGGTGAGATCAGCATTCAGTTTTGTAGGGTCCTTTAAAATCCAGTGCCTTCCAAAAGCACTACGCAGTGGTAGAAATTAGCGCCCACTTTAGGGTCCTGATTCAGCAAAACACCTACGAGACTTCTGCATTTGTTCTGCATAAAATATGTCACTTGCTGCACTGAGCCATTGGGTTTGAAATGTATATCTATGTTGAAGCCTTTTTAAGGTTGTTACCAATCATAGTTTTACAGAGAGGAAACATTGCAAGGCAGTTGTTATAGATCTAAACTCAATGTACAGCTCACACTAAGCTGCTCTTAAGTAGTTTAAAGAGTAGTGGCCTTCATAGGCTTTCTCCTAATGTTGCTAGTGAGCTTGACATCCTTATCATAATCCTTAATGATACAAGTATTTGTAAACAGCAAAAAGACCCCAATAATGCAATAATTATTCAAATGTTTTTGATGCTAGAGAGTTTTTTCTCTATAAAATACAAAAATAGTGGTATCAACGAACCAACATGTTATGTATGTAATTGCATTACCACCTTTTGCAGTGGTCACAGCCACTGCATAAGCAGCCTGGGTTGCTGGTGCAGGCAGGGAATGCAATTGCCATGCCCCCCTCCACAAATCCCAGCCCTTCTCGGAGCAGGTCACTACACCCTGGTGGCGAGGGAGACTCATTGCTACGGCTCATGTAGTAATTAATGTCTTCTGAGCTGCAGAGGGGCACCGTGCACTGCTCCAGTGCACTCCTGGGTTTGTAAAGCCCCTCTGGGATATGCTGTTTTACACCAGGAGGAAAGCATACCCTCCCTACTGATCAGATTCACTGCATTTCCAAACTCCAGTTCTTGGCTGCATGGTTAGATGGGAATTAGGGGTGCCGCATGCTCACATACTCCCCAGTTGTTTGATTAGGGAAGCTTGAAAGTGACAGCTTTTCCCTTTGAGGCAAGAAGCTGTCATTCTGGTACAAATCCCTACAGGCAGCACGCATGTACCTTTCCTATGGCTGCACTCAGCCTCAGGGCTTTTATCAGAGCAAACCTGGGTGCTGTTTCCCTGTCAGCTGGTCATTCGCTCCTGGCTGCCCAAGCTCAGCCACTGCACAGCCCTTGAGCCACCAACTGGAGCCATCTCTGCAGCAGCACAATGGATTGCTTCCTCATCACTTGCTTTCCAAAGTTTGAGAGACTTGAACCTTATCCCAAATTTCTCTGCTATAATGCTTGGAAAACGCATTTAAAGGTGGCATGTACTCAAAATACCGCTCTACAGAAATGGTTCTTTCATCACATTCCCATTAACCTTAGAATGCTTTTAAGTACTCTCTTCTGTGGGAATGAATCTGGGGAATATTTCCAGATACTCAGAATTCTTTATTCAACTCATGGGAACCGGTCAAACCCAAGATATCAGAGTCCAAACCTGACTGGTCTTTTGTCTTCTATAAATGCCCTCCACCCCATTGTTTCTGCATTCCTATTTCTCACTAAAAGGCAGTGATTTTGTGAAGCTCACCAGCACTTCTGGTGCTGGCACGGTGCACAGCCCCTCACTGCTGCATTGGAAAGGTAGGTTTGTGTTAACCATTTTACTTCAAAACATGAGAAAGACATTTTAACAAAGTGGTTTGATACTTCATGCATCTGACTTCCAGTGGAAAAATGGTGTCGTGTCCCGGGTGACTTGTGCCTCCAGTGATGGGTAAATGCCACTGCAGGGCCCTTTCTCTTAGAAAACAATCAGTGTGTGTGCTGGGGATTTCTCTCTTATTTTTTCCCCTTCTGTCTCTGGTCTTACCGCTGCTGTTCATGGGTTGGGAAGCAAATTGAAGAAAAGGCCAAGGGAAAGTTGGGTATTTCTTGTGTGTAGCTTAAGCTGTAATTGCATCAGAAGGGTCCGTGCGTGGCTTGTCCACAGCCCTTAACGTTGGTCGGTGTTTTAAAGCAGAAGGCAAAGACTGGAAGTGCTTCAGCTTCCCTGCTTTCTTTTAGAGAATGTGCATCAAATGGAAGCATGACGTTAAAGTGGTCTGGAGCTGTAGGGGATGTGAAGAGGCAGATTTTAGAGGGGTGGTAAAAGCACGATGCCCGAGGCTGGCGTTTGCATGTGCTTCTCCTGAGTTAGTTTTAGCCTGTAGAGATGGAGGTGAGGAGCAAGGGAGTTCCCCTTATTGAACTGCCGGCATCCAGCGAGGCTGCCTGACACAGGGTCCATGCTCCCTCTGTTGTCACACAGGAGAGAGCAGCTCCTTCCATGGGTGCTTCACAGATCTGCTGAGAGCCAGCTTGCTCAGTAGGGGATGAATGGCCCAGACCTGTGAGCAGCCCCTCAGTGACAAATCCCAGGGAGTTGCCACGGGTTTATACCCACAAAATTCATCTGTTTCAGTGGGAGGTTTGACAGGTTTGAGCCAAGCAGAGACTTTTCCATCCTTAAGCCGTGAAGTTTCGCAGTTGCAGCCAGCCATATTTCCAGATGGGTAAAATTCCAGAGAAATGATGATGGATTTGACACATCTCAAATGATGACAGCAGAGGTGCTGACTTCCCTTTAAATTCCTTCCTTTAACAGAAAAGGTCTCAGAACCTGGCCCACTTCACCGACATGTGCAGTGCTTGTTTCTCTCTGGCTGCATGTCTGGTTGGCTTTGCCTTCCTCCCCCGACTCATAACTCCCAGCTCCTTTCCTGCAGGAAAGATTAGGAAGGATAGGAAGTCGTCTGTGCAGAAAGCATCCCTGGCCAAAGTAAATAAAGGTCACAAGATTAGGCTTCGTCAGAACTTTAAGCCTGGCCCAAGCTAAACAAATGGGCTGTCATGCTTTGGTAAAAGCTCCAGTATGACTGAACTGGCATGACTGCAGTTATGGTAAAGCAGTTAATAGGTTTTGCAATATGGAAGCCTTAAGTTTTGTTTTTAATGCTGCATTCCTGACAGTCAAGACTTGCACTGAACTTCAACTGCTATTAATTTTGTGTGTTGGCCTCCCTTGCTACTATGCAAACACACTTCCCAAAGCACAGCAATGGAAGCAAAACAGCACCATGAGGCTGGGCTGCCCAGGAGAGTCCTTACAGCACAGAAGAACAACATGGGATGGTAAGAAATACCCTGTTGCAGTGTGAACCTGGGTTTCTTGGCTGTTGACACACCGAGTCTTTGAATGAATTACAGATCTGCTTTGAAAACACCTCTGGCTGTCCAAATGTATACATAAGAAAAACCACCAACAGCGCCATGGTGATGGACACCACAGCCCAGGCAGAGTCCTGAGCCCATTAGGGAAGTTGTTCACAAAAGAGGTTATCTGAACCAGTAAATGGGTTCAATCTCCCAAGTTTCCCTGTGAAGAGTAAGAGGTTAATTCACACTGAGGGCACTGGGAACATTTTCTCTTGTAATGACCAGAGCCCATGGACATGGGACTGGCACTGCCCTGTTACACCTCTCTGGAGTTGTTAATCCCCCAAGCACTTTGTCCCCACTGTGCAGGTATGGGAACCAGCAGTGATGGGACTGCTGCTGTGCTGGGAGAAGTGTTGATGCTGTAAACCACACAAAGCTGCAGAGGTCTGCAGCGCTCTGATGTGTTCAATAATTACTCATTATAACCCCAAAAAAATCCCAAACCCCAAACCAACGAGCATTTAAAGTCTTTATGGAACAAAAGCCAGGCTTTTAATATTGTTTTAATGTATTTGACAAAGCTTTAGCTTAGAGCTAAGGCCAGCTCTTGTAAGTGTGCAAGGGTTGAGACAATTTAAAAACCAAAATATTTCTCCCAGTAGAGACCTTGCAGCTTATCAGGTAACTGCCGGCTGGATTTTGGCCATTTTTAACTGGGCATTAAAAGTCTTTTTTGACACTTCCTTTATTCCCCTACAATAGACCCTAACAGCCCCTCTGAGGCCTTCTACAGTCTGATGTGTAAAGTGTAATGGGGATTGGTTTAAAGAGTGGAATTTGACCTGAGAGAGATGTGAGTATTCAGGGAGTACTTAGTCCTCAGCAGCACTTGGGGGCTTTTTAGTTTGTGGGGCACTTTATTACTCATTAGTGCTTGGGGATGCTGCACTCTACTCAGCATGCTGTCCAGTGCCTTTCTCCATTTAAGCGTTGCTGTGTTGTGGCAGAGCATATGGACCCTTCCTCCTCTTCCTCCTCCTGCTCATGGAAGGAGCAGCTGGGCCTGGGGTTGCTTGGGGAAATCAGGGTGTCCCCAAGGGTGTTTGTCAGTAGGAGAGAACCGGGGAGTCATATTGGCCACAAACATGACACCCATGGGTGCGGGGGAGCCGATGATGCTCACTCAACCATAAATACTTGGAGACCAAAGCATGCCCACAGGAAAGCTGTTCATGCTGGTGGGACTCTTGCAGGATTCCAGTTCAAAGCTACTTATCAGTGGAGGCCAGAGAAGTCCTTGTTTCAGCCTTGTCCTTCCCCTCCTCCTCATCCTTGTGGGACAACCAGCAGCAAAGAGCAAGCTGGTCACCCAAACCAATCCCTCAGCTCCTTGCTGCTGGCTGTGTCCCTGAGACAGCCCAGCCCTACAGCAGCCACCACTGGAAGCAGAGGGGGATGCCGTGCTGCTGGCAGGCTCTCCATTATTTTCCATCTCTGTGAGACAGGCCTGGGGGAAGCTGCCAAAAGTCTTGCCCTGCTCTGTGCTGCCCCTTTCTTGCTTTACAGTGCTGGTGAGTTGTGGAGATGCGGTTGTTCATCTTGCATGGTGCAGCCATCTTCCTAGGCAGGGCTGCACGGTGCAGGGGATGAGATGGGCTCAGGGGCAGTGGTAGTCTTTCTCACTTTTACTTTTCCCCTTAGCTTAAATTATTCCCAGACGTGTGAACTCAGCAAACAAGGATCAAGTTTTCTCCACAAGGCAAGGTTTACTCCAGGCCTGGAATAGTGCCTGAGCTTCCCAGCGGTCAGGAAAAAGCTTGCAGGGAGCAGATGAGCGATTCCTTTTGTATTTTCCACCCATCAGGAAAAGCTGCATCTGAAAAAATAATAGCTGAACTGGAAAATAAAATTAGACAACTCTGAACAAATATGGAAACCATCCCTGACCTGGTATTGGAAAAGAGTCTCAAATGCTAGAAAGGAGAGTAGCAGAAAAGAGGGATTGGATAAGTTTTGGCCTCTGTCAGGAATATGGAAGGAATTATTTCATTCTTTTTCCCCATCTATTTGTTCTCTATATGGCATTCTGTGTGGTTAACCCTCTCTCTTTGTCATAAATAGATGTGGCAGAGACAAGGCTTTTTTTTCAGAAGTCCTAACCAAACCATCTGTTTTGCATCTGTGGTTTTGCATATGTAAATATTATTATTAATAGTAGCAAAAAGCAATCATAATGGCAGCAGGAATAGAAACACTATTAATAGTCACAGGCCTGACGTTTGTATTTGTATTGCTGCAGGAGGTCACATCGTGCAACAGGACTCAGCTGTGAGCTTGAGCGAGAACAAAAGGGTGGTTGTTACCCCCAGGAGCTGTCAGTGAGCACCGGCACCCTCAGGGCTCTGGTGCCAGGGTTGTCACGGTGGGGCTGTGGTGTCTGAGCATGAGGATTTCCCCCAGACCCTCGCAGAGGGCTTTTCCAAAGGGAAATAGCTCCTCACAACTGCCGGCTCCTTGCAGCTCCTGCTGTTATGGCAAGGAGAAAACCATCCCTAGTGGGGAGAGCTCAGCTCAGTGGCTCAAAAGGACCTGCAGACAACAGGAAAAACTCACCAGTAATTATGTGATTCCAGCTTATCCAGAGACAGAATTTGACTTGGTAGATCCCAGGACAGAGCAGTGATTTCTGCATCGCCCAGTACTGTACCTGAGGTCTCACTCCCAGCCTGAGGTATCTGATCTCCATAAGGACAACAGGCTTTTCTTGGTGGGTGATCTGTCAGAGCAACCCACTCTGCAAACCATCAACGTCCCGATGGTTGGGGAAGACTTTCTCTTTCTGTCCCTGTCATTAAATGTGACACCAACTCTCCTACTAATTCAATCAGCAGAGGGAAGACCTCAGGAGTGGGAAGGCCAGAGGCAGAAGCAGTAGCAAGAAGGCCAGGTAGGGCAGGAAAAACAAGGGTGCAAGCCATAGACACCAAAGAAGGGGAGCTTGGAGGTGCTTGCACTGAAAGAAGCGCTTTAGAGAGATGCAGTGGAAGGAGGAAGCCGCCACTGCATGCTAGGCTTGGGTCTGATCCGCACAGTGCTGGGAAACACAAGCTAAGAAAACACCCTTCTCCTGCCAGGTTCTCCTCGGGTTGAGCTGGTGTCTTTGTTTCTATACGAAGAACGCTTTTTGTTCAGCTCTGGTTGTTGTGCTGGATCTGTAGTGCATTAAACAGCCCATCTTCTGGTTTGTATTTTTTCCAGTTATCGTATTTCATGTATCCTGGCTCCTTTCATCCAGCCCCGTATCCCCCCGAGCAGAGACTAAGCAGGATCCAGCCCTTGAGCTTGCTGCCTTCATGCGCACAAGCAGGCCATGGATCCCCATCCCACGTTTCTCTGCTGGGAGCATCTGCAGCAGGGACTGACAGCACCTTTTGGTTTTTGTCTGTTACCTAGGTCATGTTACCAGAGCTGGAGCGTGAGGACCCAGTGATGATACATGCTGCCCCTCAAACTCTGCATTGCTTGTGTTCAAGCTTGTTTCTGCAGCCCATCTGGACCAACAGTAGCAAGCCAAGGTCTCTACTTATTTCTTACATCATTCAGATTTTGACTACAGCACACTACAGGAGCGCATGTAAGAGAGGGGGGTGAATTGTCAGTCCTATTCAAGTCAACCCTACCAGTGCACCGTAACTTCACTTCAAATATCCTGCAATTCAGTGCACAGTGTCCCTGCCCCTACCACTTCCCAGCCCATCCCTGTGCAGGTCTGCATTTTGGGACAGGTAAAATGCTTCTCTGTTTGTCTTGGAAATCTTCGTAGACAGGCATTTAAAACAAGGAAAAATCCTTATCAGGTTAAAAAAGGATAAATAACTTTCTTCCTGCTCTGGTATTGACCCCATAGTACAGAGCCCAGGGCAGTGGCTTTTGCAGTTATTTCCTTTGCAGCGGGGAAAGGAGGACCTTGGGGACACTAGGAGGTGAATAGGGCTGCCAGGTGGCATCCAAGAGGGACCCTGCAGGGAAGGGGCAGTAGAGGACCCAGGTGGGTCCGCAGAGGGCCCCGAAATGGGTACCCAACCTGCTCTGAGCTGACCAATAATGAGGGCTGGCCCCTCAGTGTCCTCCCTGTCCTCTGACTGAAAGAGCTGGAAAACAGATAACAGGATAAGGATCATCTACACGCTTGTGTTGTGCACTGCTCCACTTGCTATATGCCAGTCTTCCTGCTAAAAACAGTTGCCTTGGGCACAAACACAACCTTGAGGAAATCCAGGCTTTGAGCCTCTCCTGTATTAGCTTCTGGTTGCTTCCCTGCTGCCTTCTGATGTGATAGCTGCTTTAAAGTGTGGTTCTCCTTTCGCAGGCAAAGCCTGAGAGCAGGTTTCCATTTGAGCAGGTTGATTTACACATTCCCCAGCTCAGAGCCCTGTTTCACAAGTCATCGAGTGCATTGGTCTTCACACCCACCATAAGACTCTTGCTGTGTGTGCCTGAGGAAGGAGCACAGCCCAGAACTGCTTTGCTCAACCCCGTGCAATCCCCCCCATCCCGGCTGTGCTCCTCTCACAGCCACTTCCCTTAGGAAGCAGTGCCCTTGTCCCCAGCCCAAATCCTCCTGAAGGCTTGCCCATTTTCCAAGTGCTTCTCAGTTAATCTTTCCCTACCCACTTAGAGCAGCAAGTGGTGCCTGTGGGTGGGCTGGGGCTGGTGGGGCTCTACTGACCGGCAGAGATTATCCAGCAGCAATTTGGGGCAGGGGGGAGCAGGGAAGCCACTGCCTAATCCATCCCAGGCTGGATGGGTGCCTGGATCATTTCAGCGCTGCTCGGGGCTTTCAGACGATGCTCATGCTCTGCAGTGAGCCCACCTCCTCGGAAAGCTCATGGCACAGGCATCTGTCACCGAAACCTGTCTGCATGAAAGGCTGTCTGCACAACCGGGGGGAAAAAGAAAGGCATGACAGCACAATTAGTGAGAGCAAATGAAAGGCTGTTTGAAGAGGAGGAGGGAGGAAAGGGGAGAGCTGCATAAATCCCTGGTGGGGTTTTGGGCTTGACATCAAACCCCCTTAACAGTGTATTACTTCAGCCCCCAATGTGGACAGATGTTGAGCTGTGGCTCAAAGGAAGTCAGAAATCTTTCCTTAGAAAAAATTTGGCTAGGAAACTAAAGAAAATATTGTGAAAGAAAAGGAAATAAAAGCCCACTAAAGAAGATTTATCACTGCCTCAAGCATTTCTGTATCCTCTAGTCTTATGAGGTCTTGGCCTCAGGGGAGAGAGAAAGAGAAACAGCCTGTTGCTGTGTTAATGGGTCACAAATTCAGAGCAGGGACACGTTTGTCCAGTCAGAGGATGATGGCAGGAGCCAGCTCACCCAACCAAGGACTCCTCCGACCCATGCTAACCCCAGACAGCTTCCAGAGGCCCCTGGCACCAGCCTGCAGCATTCCCTGGCACATCCATCCTTCTGCCCTTTTTGCCCACTCACTTTTGCAAAGTTCTTAAGAAGTCCATTGTCAGTGGCAAAACATTTTCATTCCCAAAAGAGCTTAGTACCACTCACAAACCTGGAGATTCTGCTGCCCACTCCCTTTCCAATGCTACAAATGAAGGTGCTGGATAAAACCAAACCCAGCAGAGATTCTTGGGCAACCCTATTGCTGAAGCTCATTTATCCTTAAACCCTGCCTGTCAAACCTTGCACTTTGCTACCTACAAGACAGGAATATCTTTTACCTGGGTTTCCATCCATGAAAGGACCATTGTTTGAACCCCATGGCAATGTAAACCTTTAATTTTGCCAACATCTCTGTAAGTGTCCTTCTGCTGTCTGTTGGGTTCTTCTGATCCAGGCACATGCCAATACTTTCCTAGCATCCCAGCACACTCACAGTGCAGCTTCTCTTCCTTGGCTCTTTCTCACCTGCCTATCTCTGCTCACTGCTGAGACCCAACCACCCTGGTAGGGAAAGAGGTGACCCCATGCAGCTCCCAGGGTCCCCTTCCAGAGCTTCGTTTGTAGGTGGGAGCTATGCCAGCATCCTGCCAGTCCCCTGCTGCGGTTGCCATTTGTGAAGCCAAATTGATCTAATTCCTTAACTTACAGGCTACAGAGAATGAACTGAGTGTGAGGATCTCCCAGGTACCCGCAGCAATGAAAACCAGTACTCAGTCGTGCCTGAGCTACCTTGCCCCATCCTCCTTGGTACCCCGTTGTACCTTTGTGTTGAGCAATGGCTCCTTAGGCAGCTTCTTGCTTCTGATATATTTAAAGAAACTTCTTTAAAAATCTCTTTACAAGGAGCTCTTCATGCTCTTTTTTAGCTCTTTTAATTCTCTGTCTACACTTTACTTGCTGTGTTTTATGGGGTTTCCTTCTCTCCTCATGTGGGAAACCTTTCCACTTTTAAAACACTGACCTTCTCCCTGTGATACCTCCTTAACCTTAGCAGTGAGTCAGGCAGGGTGTTTTTTAGGACCTCTCAGTTCTCTCTGAGTTGTGGCACATGTTTTACTTGGGGCTTTAATAGAGCACTTTTTAATCGCCTCCAGACTGCTCGCAGGCTCCTTGCTCCCTGTCTGCTCCTTTTTGGTTTGTTGTTATTGACCGATTGCCTTCTTTTTTCATAGTTCCCTTTCTTGAAACCGTAGAGCCACAGGCTGGATTTATTTGGTGTGCTCTCTCCCACTACAGCACTAAATTGGTTGTTTTGTGGTCGCTAGCAGAGAACAGCTCTCCCACAAACACCTTGTGAAGCAGGTCCTGTGCACCGCTCCCCACCAACCCCAGAGCAGGAGCCCTCCTCACAGCTTCCAGCGCTGCTTGGACCACGAGACTCATTACTGTATCCCAAACCACTCTTTTCCTTCCTGATGGGTCACTGAGCTGACTGGTTTCTCTAATCTGTTTTTGTATCTGCTGGTTGTTTCCTTTAGCCTGCTCAGGGGTCAGTAACACAGTCCTGGCCCTGTATTTTTCCCAATGGAATCTGGGATCTCCCATCTTGGTACTGGGGTTGTCATTCAGGGTGATCAGAAAGCCCGGCATTGTCTTATTTCTTTTAAACTCCTGGTACAGGGGCAGAAGCACCTCTAAGTTTAGCCCTTACCTGATTGTTTAATACTGTTTCTGTGGGTCTTCCAGTACTAAACTCATCTTATTCATTGCAGCTGCATCATTTATTTCCCTGCTGCTCCTACCCTGGATTCTGGCCACATCCTACTCACAAGGGATGCAAGTTTGAATTTCCACACCCATGGACTTTTCCCTCAGCTTTTCATTTAAACATCCCTTTATGGCTTTTCCATCTTCCAGTGTCACTGGCCCAGCTCTGCTGTGATGGAGGTGCAGGACCCTGTGACACCAGCTGGCAGGTTCAGGATGGTCTTCCTGGCAGGGATCCCTTCCTGGGTGCTTCTATGTCTTCATTGCGATGGCTACAAGAGCATAGGTGGGACTCTGCCCTGCAACATCCCAGAGGCACTCCCTGTACCTCCTCTCCCATTGCCTCGTGCTTGCTGCAGGCACAGACACCCCAACATGGTGTGTTCTGTGTGATGAGCTGGGCAGCCCCTTGCAGATTCTTCTTGCTTCATGGGCTGAAGCTGTTGGGTCTGGAAAGTTGCCTTTTGATTTTCTGAAGCAAGCAGGAAAACCAGCCCTCTTATCACAGGCTTGTTAATCCTCCTTGCTGCAAGCCAGCTTCCAGCTTTCTACACCATCACCCCCAGAGCCTGGCAGTGTCAGTACCCCTGTTTGCTTCAGGGCTAACTTGCTCCCCTCAGCACCGCCCCAGCAGCCAGCCAGCCCCTTGACCTAAGCCCCCTGGGAGGCCCAAGGGTCCCCATCCTTTCCCCATCCCTTTGCTCCCCAGGGCAGCTCCACACAGGGGTGCCCCTGAATTCCCATTCACATCACCCTTCTTCCCAGGCTCTACCAAACCCGGAGGCACAGTATGAGGGAGCACCCCAGATATGTGTGTGTGGGGGGGGTCCCATAGGCTCAGACCGGTGTCCGAGGGTGAGGTGCGCTGAGTCCTGGTGGGGTGACCCCAGGGTGCCGGGGAGGGCCGGTAGGGCCGTGTGCGGTGCCGGGGTGCCCCCTCGCGGCAGCCCTGGCGCGGTGCACCCCGCTGCGGGGCTGGGGGGCCCTGGAAGGACGCTGCTCGTGATGACAAACGGCCAGCGGTCTCAGCTGCCCCTTCGCAGCACCCCGACTGCATCCAAACCCATAGGTGTGCGTGCAAGCATGGACCCCGCTCCCATTCTTCTCAGCCAGGGATCCCCTGCTGAATGTGCGACCCCGGTCACAGTCCAGAGCTGTGATCTAGAGGCTGATTTTTAACTTCTGGGACCGTACCAATGCTTTTTTCCCCACTGAATCAGAGTCACCCCGATACAGCCCAGTATTCATGAGCCTTTTTGCAGAAAGAGAGCACCTGGGTTTTGGTTTATAGGTGTCCTTGTGTGCTTTGGCATACCAGCGTCTGCAGTGCACGAGGGAGCTCAGAAACGCCAAGTTCCAGATGCAGCTGAGGTGCAGCAGGGAGGTCTACCAGAGGTGGGTGAGGAAGGCTGTGGGTGACCCCCATTACTCAGAGGGAAGAGGAAAGCACCTCCTGAAAGTGGTTCAGAAAACACCTGACAGCCACAGACTGGATTATAGGCAAGGGCAGGTCATTTTCCAGTGTTTTGGGGGCTTCCCTTTGAGATAAGGGTTCAGGTAACATGGCCACATCCTCTGTTGTCCCTGTAATGCCAACCAGGCAGCCCAGCGTAGCAGTCACTGGTTCCCAAGGAGCTGCATTTTCAGGGGAAAACATTATATTTTGGGACTTGGTTCCTCTGGGGGTTCAGAAGAGGCAAGGCTGGTTGCTCAGCAGACACCGGCTCCTCCCATCTCACAAGGGTTTGGGAGTGAGCACTGTGTCAGTAGAATGGGGTTTTTATAATGTAGATGTGTCAGAAGGAGGTGTGAATTAATCAAAGAACGTCCAGTTGTAAGGGGTGAAAACTGGGTGTTGTTTTCATGAAGGTACCACGATGTTGTGTGTGGTTTTGTACGTGTCAACCCTGGTCATGAACGCAAGCCAGGCTCTGTGTACAAAAGCAGCAGCCCAACATGCACGAGATGGACTTCTACTCTTTGTGTAGGCACAGGCCTTGGGCAGTGAGGTGGGTGGGCTGCTGGATCTTGACCCTTTTGGAAGTGGTGAAGCAGCACTCATTCTGTCTCTGCTAAAACAGAGCAATTATCCGTGTTAGCTCCCAGCTCAGACTCCAGGCTCCTACATAGAAGTTACAGAGGGTAACAGTATTAATGTATGCTGCTGTTTGACGCATTCCTCCTGCAGTGCTGTGCTCTCTGTAAAGCATCAAGTATTCCAAAGAACTGGAAAATAATGCACCTTGCTCACAAATGAACTGCGCAGATGAAAGCATTGCCAGCAAAAGTTGTGCTTTAATCCGTGTACAAAACCATTAATCCCTTAAATGATAGGTGATAAAAAACCCTCAAACCCATGAAAAATACATCAAGTGAAAGATGTGTTCCCTGCCTGGAACCAACAATTCTTTAAGGGCCCAAAGGACAGCTATTGGCATGTCCCAATACCCAAGGCACTGCGGGGAGAACCCTCTTTGAGCAGGGGTTACCAGTTAAAGGCCATGGAAGAGAACTGTCCCTATGGTGTAGCTGCTCCTCTCCTCAGGGCGATGCTGTGGGCACATTTCATGTGCTGCTGCCGTGCTCCACTCTCTGGTACTGCGCGTGTGTGCAGCTCGCTCCTCTTCCACGCTTCTGCTTCAATACATTTCCTTCCCACACCCTGCTGGGAATGGCAAAGGTCAGCAGCAGCTCATGAGGAGCCAGGAGCTAGGCAAGGGTCTGCAGCATCACCTCCTCCTCCATGTGGCTGTGCTCTCTCCCCTTGGCATCACAGCCGTGTGGCTGCACAGCCTCCTTCTGCTCCAGCATTCCTGCCCTGCCACCTCCTTCACAACCAGAGTTGCACAAACACCTCCTGCCCCATTACAGGCTTGGCATGGAAATTACTGGGTGAGAACCTGTGTTACAGCAGGAGACGTCTCTGCCCCAAGAGGAGAAGGATCAGTCCAGGATTACTCTATGGTGAAAATACAGGACTACTGTCCCATGCTGTCCTGAGCTGCCTGTCCCGTGCTCTGGTCCTGTTCTCTTTCCCTCAGCCACAAGCCCTGGTTTTAGCCCTTTTCCTCCCGAGTGTCACCAGTGCCCTCCAGCAGCACGGCTGCAAGGCTCAGGACAGTGACCTGCTGATGAACTGCACTGCAGCTCTTACACCCCATCCCATCACCCTGCCACAAACCGGATTGCTTCTTGGCAGCACTGACCGGACTCTGCAACAGCCCTGAGCTGCCCAGTGCCGCAGAGCTCAGGGACTGCTGGTGGGAAGCTCCCGAAGCCAGCCGCTCACACTGGTACAACAGCACACGTACCGTTTCTTGGAGAACTGCTGCTCTATCTCCTCTAAGGACTGTCCTTTCGTCTCCGGAACAAAGAGGTAAATGAATATAACAGCCATCACTCCCATCACTCCGTAGAGAAGAAACATCCACGAGAAACCAATGGCATCTGCAGAGAGATTCAAGTGCGTGAAGGGTCCACTGGAGGTAGGTTACATCATGAGGCATGAAGGAAGCTGGCTGCTTACTGTGAGAGGCATCTTATTTTGAGAAGCGCTCAGCAGGGCAGGGAAGCTCCTCATGTGCAAAGTCTGAACTGGGAATCGGAGAGGGAGAAGGTGCCAGGCTTTGCCAGCAGCACACACGAGGAAAGGCGAAGGCAGCCAAGCTCCAGGGACGAGCAATGTGCCTCAATTGAGAGATCTGCCAGAAAGCAATGTTGTAGGGCTGCTGGTATGGAAGCTGAAAAATCCACCTTCCTGATACTGCAGTACTGCAGTGCAGCCCAGTGGGCGATGGATGATTCTTATGGAGGCAGTGACAGAGGTGCTCAGACCAGTGCTGCTGGTGTCTGATTTATCTGCACTCAGAGGCATCAGGGTCACACCTATTCAAGTTCCCAGGGTTCAAAATGCCACTTAATGTCCAAACAGCTTGTGACAGCCACCTTCCCTAACCCACTGTGGGAGATGGAGGGATGCAGAATGGCCACTTACCAACAAGGTCCAGGAAGGAGAGGCTGATCAGTAAATTAGCAGCCCAGTTAAAGCTGTTACAGAAGGCAAAGGCTCTTCCTCTTATCCCAGCAGGGTAGATCTCACTGAGGACCAGCCAGGTCACTGCATGGATTAGAGAGATCAGGAACACAAGTGCAGGGTTGAGCAATTTATCTGGGAAATGGGCAAGGGAGATTTCAGCAGGGGTTTTAAACTGGGCTTCACCCAGCACCTGCTGCTGGTGGTGTCAAACATTCATCAGCCTCAGTGTCGGGTCACTGCAGAACACTTCAAACTCCCATGTTTAGAACTCCATAGAATGAAATACCAATGAATGGGTCCATGGAGCAAAGAAGGAAGCAGGGGAGTTGATCATCCCATTCAAGGGAGATGGAAAACATACAGCATACCTGCTGTCAGGACATGCTCTTTGTAGTGAAAAATGAAATGAGAAAGGGTTAGGGTTAGGGAGATGATGACTGTGTTTGGGCTAAAGTCAGAGCTAAAGCAATACATGTCTTAGTCTCTCCTGTCCCAGAGTTATTTTGATAGAAATAATTGACAAGGTCACTTGAAACTTGCTCACTTCTGTTTTTTCTTGTTAGATGCTGTTTCTCCCATCAAAGAGCATTTAAAGCAGTAAAAGGCAGAAAACAGCAGAGCTTACATGGAAGTGAGAGCTAATCCCTGTTCTCATCTGATGAATAATGATTTTAGAAAAAGACCAACTGATAACAGAGAAACTTCCAAAGAGGTCCCACTTCCAGTTCTGCACTGACTTTATCATAAAGCTGAAACCCCTCAGTCCTGAGCCCTTTATTTCCCTCCTCACCAGGGTGCCAGGGAGAATGGAAGAGTTATTCTAGTGCTGTACCAGCCCCGTAGCTGAAGAGATGCAACATTAGAAAATGATTCTGTGGGCAGAAGGGGATATATTTCCAGTTCCCATACACTGAGCTGCTTCGTAAAGCAGACACATAATGAGTGTTTCAAGCAGACTGTAAGCATCAGCCCTAGTTTTATTCTCTGAGTCAGTGCAAGGGTAGATATAAACACCATACTTACTTGGTCCAAATCCAATTGAGAAGGCGCTCACAAAAGCCATCATGCTCAGCAGCGTAATCCAATTTAAGACCATATGTTCTGCCCAGGGAGCACCACCAAACGGAGGGCCTGTGCTTACCACTGTCTCTCTTTTGGACTGACCTATAAAGCCCCTTTTCTGAGTGAGGGAAGAATCAGGAACAACCTCTCTGCTTTGAGTACTCGTAAACAGTTTTGTAAGGCTCCTTGTGGCAGCGAAACCAGGGTCTGCCTGACTTCTGACAGCATCTAATGCTGGTGGGATGGGTGATACAGCAGACTGGGAGGATAGAGGTGTTAGGGGGTGCTGGGTGAGGCTGTGGGACCCATTGGGGTCTGCGGCTGCTTTGCAGTCCCTGGCCATGGCCAGTGGAGCAACACGGCTGGTGAGGCTGATGGTGGTGACAGAGATGGCCATCACCACGCAGCCAGCCATGAGCAGCACTCTCCTGCCAGCCTTGTCTGCAAAGGCCATCGCAACGAGTGTGGCCACCACCTTTATTGCCCCCAGCCCAACAGAAGCCAGGATTGCTGAGGAGTTGCTCTGGAATCCCACCGAGTGGAAGATTTTGGAGGCATAGCCCAGCACATTGGGTTGCCCAGTGAACTGCTGGAAGAGCACCAGTCCTAGGCCCACCAAAGTCCGCCTTCTCATGTTGTCTCTGGTTCTGAAAAGGTCAAGAAATGAGTAATCCTTCTTGTAGGGCTCACGTTTTCCTGCTGCTTTGTCCTCGATGTCCTGCAATTGGATGAGGCCCTTCTGGCAGTCTGAGTCCCATGAGCTTAATTTAACAGGGTTCACTGGGAGAAAGAGGATGCTTAGGAACTGCATGGCAGTTGGGGCAATGGCCAATCCAAACATGTACCTCCATCCCTCATCCACATCCGCAAAGATGTAATTCAGTGCATAGGACAATAGGATGCCTACGGTGATGCCTGCTTCATAGAGAGACACCAGGAGCCCTCGCTGATGAGCAGCCACCATTTCTGAGACGTAGATGCAGCAGGCCATGGATGAGACAGAGATGGCAAAGCCCACGGTCATGCGCCCAATGACCAGACCAAGAAATGACCTTGACAGTGTAAGAACAAGGCTGCCAACCAACAGGACCAAGTTGCTGACCAGGATTGCTCTCCTCCTTCCATAGCGGTCAATGAAGATCCCCCCAACCAGAGAGGCGAGGAGAGCTCCGATAAGAAGGGCACTCACAAGAACTTCTTGCTTGAAGCAGCTGAGGTGAAAGTCTATCTGCAACTGCAGCAGTGCACCGGAGATAATGCCCAGCTCGTATCCAAATATCAGCCCACCCAGGAGAGAGACTGTTGCAGACAAGAGGAGGACCAGCAGTCCACGACCTGGAAAACAAGCAAGCGATGCTACCTTGAGTTTTCTGGTGCTAGCAGGAACGCTATCAGCAGGCACAGGGTGGAAAAAGCTCTCCCAGGACACCCAAAGTTTTCCATCTACAAAGCCATGATGGTGAATTTCCCCACAGGTCACTAAGTCATGTGTAGAGAGGCACTTGCAGATGGTCACATAACTCATCAGGCCTGCACACACTTCCACTAGCTGCAGGGGCACTTATCTGAAATGCAGACCTATGAAAACAGGACTTTGTTAACAATGTTAAGACTTGTATTTAAGTGGGGGACAGTAATTTGTAGTGCCTGGAGTTGTCCAGGGGGCTCCTCTGTGGTCTCCCCTCATTCTAATTACAAAACCCATTCTGGGCAGAAAAGGCAGCTTCTGCTTTCTGATTCCAAGTTATTCTGCGCTATCACATTTCAGTGCATGTGGCACCACCAGCTCCCACTGCAGGCTCTGCGTTCTCACCCCCTACCTTGCTGTTAAAAACACGGCTCGCAGGAGTTTATTTCTCCTGGTTAATCTTGCACTCTCAGCATGACTCTGTGGGGGTGGCTCGGATTTCTTCATCTCGCCTTTTGCAGCACAACAGTGTCTGGGATGCCTGAGCCAGGCACAGCCTCCTCAGGCTGGTCCAGGACTACAGGGCAAACCTCATCATGAGCTGAAAAGCTCTGTTGCTTGCCCCAAACACAGTGATTCTTTGACTGTGACCTTCCCATATAACTGAGCATGCAAGTCTGGTATTTAAGTTCAGCTAAAATAAGAAAAAGAAACAACAGCAAAAGCAAGCCAAACCCAAACCATCCCACACCAAATAACCCGAGAAAACCATGGTGCTTGCTACAGATACTTGTCAGCCTGGGGAAGAGGAAGAAAGGGTGACCATGTGTGACCCATCAGTCATACTATGGCATGGGGGACTGCACGTGGTGTGAGAGCCAGTGCTGATGTAGGGACCTCTGGGACCACCTGTGACAGGGACACTGTTACAGTTTTGAAGGCACAGGCAAAGTGCATTAGCTTTGAAGTTTGTGCTGGTTCCCAGCATGTAATGTTATCTGTATTCTCACATTCTGGCTTTGTTTAATTAGTTAAATACTCAACTGCTTTACTATACTGCATGTGGAAAAAGATGTGGACACAACTACCAGATCATGGAAAACTCCTCATGCTGCCTAAGGGCTTTTTTCCCCTCACAAGCTGTGTTTCATAGGAGGTGTCTCTATTTGGCCTTTAATTGGAGATTGTTCTAAAGGTTATTTCTCAGTGATGGCTGTATTTGTATTTATTCTGTGACCCTCTGTTCTGTGTTACAGCATCCCAGCTACACACCAGTCCCTCCACCACACTGTGTGACCTGCATTGCTTTTATCACCTTGTACACATGTTTTATAGATAATGAAAAAAATATTTGCTCACTGAGAACAAAAGGCTTTGCTTAACGTGGGCATGCCATTAGTTTCAAGCCACAAACTCAATCAGATGCACAGAGCCACACTGATTCTACTGCGTTTTGCTGCAGTTCTTGTTAACTTAATGAGCAGTAATACAGCTTGGATGAAAAGCCAGTTTTGTAGATAGTCTGTTCTGATGTAGTTGGGGAACTTGGGGACTCTTCAGGTCACCAGATGAGGACAGTTCAGTGGGTCTCGCACTGAGTTGTGCCGATGTTAAACCGGCCGGAGGGCAGTGATGCAGGACTGGGCAGTGTCCGAGCTGCTGACCCTGCCTTTTGCACAGCTTCAGTCCCTCTCTGCACACACCCCAAGGCCGCTGCCTGCGGCAAAACTCCCCGCTCAAGGCTCCCTGCGCGCTCCCGCCGGCTGCCCCCGCTCCGCTCCCGGGATGGCTGCGCCGCGGGAAATCACTGCACGTTTCTGTTTGTGCTGCCGGGAGCGCAAAACCAAAACCGGGAGCGCTGGGGGGGAGGGGGGGCGCAGTTCCAGCCTTCAGGAAAAGTTGGGAACTTCGGCGGGTGGAACTTTTCCCCGGGGCAGGACGCGCCCTCTCCCCGCCCGGCGGCCCTGTCCCGGGGACGGGGGTCCCGCTGCTCCCTCCCGACCCCGTCCCGTCCCCGCGGCACTCACCCATGGCGCGGCGGGCGCGGAGCGGAGCGGAGCGGGGCGGAGCGCAGCGGTCGGGGTCCGGCGGCCGGAGCGGGGCCGCGCAGCGCCACGTCGCTGCCGCGCAGCCTCCTGGCCGGGCAGCCTGGGGCTTGTAGTCACCCTGCCCGCCCCCCGGCGGGGTGTGCGCGGCCCCGGAGAGCCGGAGCGCGGTGAGTGAGCCCGGCGGAACACGGGGCTGCTCCGTGCGGCTCCGGTTTGCCGGCGCAGGGGCCCAGGGTCGTGTGAGCGGGGGATAACTGCGAACTGGGATAGAAAGGAGGATGTGGGTGCTGGAGGATTTGGCTCCGGGTGCTGGAATGAGAGCTCTGACCCCAGGCTACCGCACCTGAGCCAAGAACAGGGATCTCCTCGCTGACCGAAGACCTCCTCTACTGCAGAGGTTCACCCTTCTGAAGTCTCTAGAAAGCTCACAAGAGATTGACACTTTACGATAGTTCTTAGGTAGCTCGGCTGGAAAGCCAAAGAAAGCCTGATAGGAAATGAGCAACCAATTTCAAAGCTAAAAAGAGAGCAGTATGACTGAGTCTGCACTCTCAACTTTCTCCACGGTCCCTCCAGCTTATCTTCTTCCCTTTGAACCGTGCTCCATTAGGGGAAGCTTTTCAGCATTCAACTTCCATTGCAATTAACATTCTGCTGAGTGGAACAGAAAAATTTCAGCTGCATAAAAGACACTGGGACATGCACTTGGATACAAAGTTTTTTTCTGAGGCTGAGCCTAAACTTATAAATCCCAAAGTCCAGTTTGGAAAACACAGATTTTGCAGAACTAGAGAGGCCTAGAAGTGCTTTCAAAACTCTTTAACACAATGCAAACATTCTCCCTGGGTTGTCTTCGTGCAAATTGCAGTTGTATGCATGGCGTTCAGATTGCTCTTAGTTGGTTTGGGGATCAGCACAGGGAAGATGTGCTGTACCAGGCTTGGGGTGGGCGTGCACCCAGAGCCATGCAACAGGGACTGCCAAGGAGAAGACAGGCTGAGAGAGCTGGGGTTGTTCAGCCTGGAGAAGAGAAAGCTCCAGGAGAAGTTAGAGCAGGTTCCAGTGCTTAAAGGGAATGACAAGAAACCTGGAGAGGGACTTTTTATAAAGGCAGGGACAGGACAAGAGGGAATGGGTTTAAACTGACAGAGGGGAGACTGAGATGAGCTCTTAGGCAGAAGCTCACCCCTGTGAGGGTGCTGAGGCGCTGGCACAGGGTGCCCAAGAGAAGCTGTGGCTGCCCCATCCCTGGCAGTGCTCAAGGCCAGGTTGGATGGGGCTTGGAGCAACCTGCTATAGTGGAAGGTGTCCCTGCCTGTGGCAGGGGTAGGAACTGGATGAGCTTTAAGATCCTATGATTCTAATCACACAGTTATAACAACACAAGCTCTAGCCCAACGCTCTGTAGAGCCTGCGCTGGTAAAACTTTTTGCTACACTACAAGTTGAGTTGTGGAAATCTCTGCAGACCAGTGATGCCAACTCTTTTTACTCTTGACTCATATTTTTGGGATGCTTGAGATGGGCAACACCAGATCATGCGTATCCTTTCGGCTTTAGTCTGTTGGATATCTGGTCGGCAACACAAGCAGCAGTTGATCAAAGGATTTGGTTTTGCTCCCTCTCAAATTCATAGTGAATATAGAAGGTGTGTTGAATCATCTACCTGGTTTATAGATTAAATAAATGCTTCCCATTCATACACTCTAATTTCAATGGAAATAATGTGTGTAAAAATACCTCTTCTAAAACCTTTTATCTGATGCAAGAGACAGCTGCACAGGGATCACACACTGGGGGAAGAACGGCTTCAAACATGAACACCAGTCCCCAGAAACCAATGGTGTTAATGGAAAAAGCTTTTCAATAGGATTTGCAATTCAGATGAAAGTAATTTAAATAGCTCTTAAATCACAACCAGCTCTGGTGACACTTGGAGAAATGACTGCAATTTTCTCTCTTCCCAAGACCTTGCATGTGGGGCCAGTTCATGATGGGCAGCCGACTCTACAGCTTTGTGCCTGGGCTAATGTTCCACATTCTGGGAACATGAGGATGCTGAGGATGCAGTGTGGTCTTGCCTGTGATCTCTGCCCCCCACAGCTACTCCCCAGAGCTCAAGCCCAGGCATTTTGGGTGAGCTGTGTTGCAAACTGCAGGACGTGTCACCCATGCATGGTTTCCCATGGGACCTACAGTCCAAAGGAGCCACTGGGCAAACCCACCCTTGGCTATGCGATCTGCAATTCACCTGAATAATCCCTTCCTTCTCCAGTGCCACCCCAGCATTTTCTGCAGGCTTCCTGTTCTCTGGCAGGGCAATAAATATTATCAGCCCAGACAGCACGGAAGCAATGTCCTGGGGAGTATAGGTAGTGCTTTATGGTATGTTTACAAAAGGTAGTCAAAGAGATGACATCAGTGCGTACAGAAATACAACCGCTGTGCCAACACTGTGTGTGACTGGAGGCTATGGTCCTATCCCTATGGATGGGTTAAAATCACCGCAGGGGTAGCGAAGGGTGAGATTCAGTGCTTGGTTGTGTCTGGTTCACTGGTAAAATGACATTCATGTCAAAAAGGAGCTCTTTGTTCGAAGTAAAAGCATCAGTGAACTTCTTAGCACAAGGCATGTGAGTGAAGCTATAATAGATATTTGACTTCTTTATGTGGTAAAATATCTGGGGCATTATGTCTGGTCTAGTGTGAGGTTTCCATGCCCATGGCAGGGGTTGGAACTAGATGATCTTAAGGTCCTTTCCAACCCTAACTATTCTATGATTCTATAATAGGAGGTGTGTGTGTGAGAAAACTCTTCCTTTGTGGTTTCTACAGTACATATTTCTTACCACACCATTTGTAGTTATTGGGTGTTCTTGGCCTGTTGAAGTCAGTAGTTTTATCCCTAAGCTCTGCGTGAGAAGAGGTTGGATCCACCAGGACTGGCTCATGCTCTGTGTCTGCCAGCTTGTTTCTAGCCTTGCTCCCTCCTGCGATGCTTCCCTTCCCCTCTCAAGGCTGGGTGTCTCAGCAGTGTCATTGCCCCATCTGACCCTTATCTCACTCCTGGCTGCTGGACAGGCCGGTGTGAGGGCACGTTCCTGCTTCTCAGAGAACAACACATCCCCAGGACTGAGCCACAGGAACGTGCTTCCTGAGGAGCTTGGTGTTTGGAACGGCAGCCTGTGTCGGTAACACAACCCGGCTGTGATTACTGAAAGTGTTTTTCTCTGCCTCTGGGCTGGAGCAGGTAAAAGCGACTTAAAATCACGATTTAAAATATAAAAGCATAAGCAGAAAGAAATCCATCCTGGAAAAAGGAATACACCGGTTCAGCAGTGCCAGGCACCTGCATTTACTGAATGCTCATTTACAGACCAGTGAGCTGTCTCTTTAGGATGCCAGGCTGTGCGTGTTTCCTTCTATATGTTATCCCAGTCTGGAGAGGGGGTCTCTGGCTGCTCAGTACTGGTGGTTGCCCAGGGAGTCCTGCACATTTTAGGGATGCCTCCAGCATGGCCTGCACAACCCAGGGTGCTGCCCTGCATCCCTGCACCCTTCTGTTTGGCATCCGGTCCTTGGCTGTAGCATCCTCTTGCTGGCCAAGATCTGTAATTCTGAGCTGTGAATTCACATGCAGGAGGGTTTATCCCTGTGCCCACACTCTGCAGGCTGAGAACACAACCTCAGAGCCAACAAGTGCCTTAGCTGGGTGCAAGGAGCCACCTGAGCCCTGATGCAGCCCAAATTCAACCCTTTTCCAGTGTGTCCAGCTCTGAGGATGGCAGCCTCCATTCCTAAATAAGGTGCGGGGTAAGGGGGGAACTGCAGCCTGCCTGATGCTGAAGGATCAGCAGGACAGAATGGAGGAACCCATGGGATCTGCCTTGGTTTCCATTAGCTTGGTTTGCTGTGCTGCAGTTTTTTACTCATGTTGCTTGTAAAAGGAGAGTTTCTGAATGCTCCTCAGCATGAGAACAAAGCTACATAACTAAACAGTTCAGCAGAGTCTGTGGCTAACGTGCAGTTCTCTGGAGTGATCAATATTCCAATAAAAATACCGGGGGATACCATAAATATTGTAAGTGGCTCTAGATGGTTTCCAAGGGCTATGGCAGTTGTTTCTTGCATTCAGAGAGAAGAGAATGAGTAAAATCACAGTGAAGATCAACTTAAAATAAATAAAATAATAGGAAAAATAAAGCAAAAATATTTTCTTTCCTATTTTGAAAGCTCTGGGGGTGTTTTTGGCCAGCATGAAAGAAGACCATCTTATTTACCAGAACAGCAGAGTGAGGGCATCTGTGTGCACTTGCCCACAGGCTATATATGTATGTCTGGGGGGTGTTTTGCCCTGGTGCTTCGGCAAAATCTGCTCACAACACAAGGAAAACTTTGTTTATCTGACTGTTTGTGGCATTTGCAAATTCCAGACACAATGCCCAGGAATCTCTTTCCTTGGCCAAGCTACAGTTGTTTTCCCTGCCATAGGTGGGCAGAACTGCGGGATGGATTACCTGTATCATTGAAAACTTGGGAAGGTTGTTTAAAAGTTGTAACTGAGGCAAAATAAATATTTGCCAGGCGTGATCCCACCATGCAATGACAAGTAAGCTGTATGGAATGTCTTAATAAAATAGAAACGTTCTGAAAAGGAAACAAATGTTGTGGATGAGAAAACAGGGACAAAATGGACTTGCGGCACCTCCAAAGCCAACAATTGAAAACACATTTACGTGGACTGGGCTAAAGTCTCTTGTATCATCTGAGGGTTATAAATTGCAGTACATGCAGATTGCCCAGTAGAGTAGTGGGGTTTAAGGGAGCCATAAAAAGTCCAAATTGTGGTCCCGATATGATGAGATAATGTCCATCTTTTACTAACATGGAGATGTGGCACTTGGATGCTTAAGGAAGGGGGAGTCACCCGACTCACTGCAAGTGACCTATGCCATTACCTGGGACAGAAGCTTTGGTGCTGCCCAGTGCAGGAACCCAAGGTGACACCATGCCCTGCTGCAGGCTTGTGATCTCTTGTAGCCTATGGGAAACCTTCTCCCCAGCCATGAACTGCGCAGTTCTAGGGGATCTGCACAGCCTCCAGTAAAGGCTTTTGGTACATGAAGCACCAGGAGCCAGTGATGGAGCCCTGGTGGTGATGTTGGAACCTGATGATCTTAAGCCCTTTCCAACCCTAACTATTCTATGATTCTATGATTCTATGTTCTGGTGGTGGGGATGAGCTGCTGATGATGCCCCAGTGGTGGTTTCCATGGTGATGCCATGATGATGTCCTGGTGGTGATGTGTGGGGGTGACACCCTGACAGGTGGCTCTGAGGTGGTGCTGTGAGCACCTCAGGGAGACCACAACACCCCAGTTGCCACCTTGGGAAGATGCACACCCAGCAGCTCTCTTACAGGCCCTAGGACAGGTCTCCCTCTTGCACTGGCAGAAACACAAACCCCAGTGGGGGAAGGCTCAGGCACAAATCCACCTTCCTGTAGCTACTCCCTAGCCCCCACCACGGCAGAGGGCAGCAGGACTTATAGGGGAAGCACAAAGAGGGGTTCTGTAAGAGGCAACACTGAGGACAAGAAGCACGAGGAGCTGTGCTCGCAAGGACCGCTATATCGGGGCGCCGGCAGCCGTACAGGCTGTGGCGGGTGGAGCTTGCGCAGTTCGTCTCTTTCCGGCAAGGGCTGCCGAAGATTGCCGAAGCGCGGCGTGCATGCGCCCTGCGCGAAGGGGCCTTGTCATGGCGGCTGTCTCGGAGGGGGCTGACGGTGTGCGCTCTGCCGAGGCCGCGGACTCCGCGATGGATGAGACCGGGAACGCGAACGCTAACGGGGCCGGGGCTGCGGCCGCTGCAGTGGGCGAGCCTGAGGCCGAGGCGCCGCCGCTGCCGGGGCTGCAGTTGGTGCACCAGGGCGCCGAGGCGCGCGTTTACCGGGGGCTCTTCCTCGGGCGGGCGGCGGTGGCCAAGCTCCGCATCCCGAAGCGGTACCGGCACCCGGCGCTGGAGGAGCGGCTGAGCCGGCGGCGCATGGCGCAGGAGGCACGGTCGCTGCTGCGGTGCCGGCGGGCAGGTGGGCCCTGGGGCGGCGGGGCCGGGCCGGGCCGGGCCGGGGCGGTGTGAGGCGTGCAGCGAGGCTGCCGTGGTAGGACGGGGATTGCTGGTCCTCACGGCACTGGTCGGCCCTCAGAGCAAATAACACTTGATGGCCTTCCTGCTTCATCCTTAAGGATGCAGGGGGCTCATTCGCATCCTGCTCTGCTTTTTCAGAGTGCCCCCCTAAAACACAGCTTGTTCTCAGCCAGAAAGCCCCTGTGTGTGGTGTGCCAGGGAGGCCCACCCCAAGAGGTGCTGATCCTGTTGCCAACTCGAGCTGCCAACCAGCTTTAAGGCTGTTGATAACTAAAAGTGTTCTCAAGACTTCAGGGCATTTCAGCTTAAGTGTGTTGGTTGTGTTTTGTTGTTAAAGTTGGAAAATCCTGTAAATTAACTGCTAGCATTTCATTTGTTCTTTTAAATAGGGATTTCGGCTCCAGTGGTCTACTTTGTGGATTATGTCACCAACTGCATATATCTTGAAGATATTGTAGGCTCGATTACTGTTCAAGATCATATTAATTCTGTACAGCGGAGTGAGAATGATACCAGCAGCCTGCTTACCTTAGCAGAGAAGATGGGTGAGGTGTTAGCGAGAATGCACGATGAAGATCTTATACATGGGGATCTTACAACTTCCAATATACTCCTGCGGCCACCCGTGGAGAAGCTGGACTTGGTGCTGATAGACTTTGGACTCAGTTTTATTTCAGGACTGCCAGAAGATAAAGGAGTTGATTTGTACGTGCTGGAAAAAGCCTTTCTTAGCACACATCCAGATACTGAAACCTTATTTCAAGCTCTACTAAAGAGCTATGCAGCTGCATCAAAAAAATCTGGCCCTGTGATCAAGAAGCTGGATGAAGTACGACTAAGGGGAAGGAAGAGATCCATGGTTGGATAGAAGAGTGGGTGTAGGGATGGAGAAGTGTTACTACTTAGGTTCTGCAGATATGGTTATTTATATTTCCAGCTGGTTTTATTTCAGAGATCACTATTTTGATAACTGTGTCTTTAAATAAACACATTTGAGTGTGTTTATGTGTTATAAAGTAACCAAAGTAGTTGTGAGATGAGAGCACAGACAAGAGGGAAACAATTAAAGGCTGCTTCCTTCCTATATGGTCAGTGTTCTAAAAAGTAGTTTATAGTCATTCCTTTTCTCCGTGTGGTTAGAAATGGTCTTTCCCATCCTGTGGACTCTGGAGCTGTGGGAGGTGAGAAGGACCTGGGGATACCAAAGCACCTCCAAAAGGTAGCTGAGAAAAACAAATGTGCCATTTTTCCCAGAAAACATTACAACAAAATGTTTAAATCCATCATAAATGGCTCTACACATCCTGAAAAATTTGAGGAGGAGGGTACTCCATTACACAGGCAGTGCTGGAATACAGCGCAAAGCACAAGACAGGTTCGTTTTCTTCCATTTGTAATTTTTGGCTTTTTTTAACTTTCAGTCATCTCAATTTCCTTCAGCAAATATAAAAGTTGTTAATTAAGAACAGTTTTACGCTAAGAAATTTTCACTTTAAGCAAGAAGTCTGTTGTAAATGTCTATTTTTTTAGCTCCGTAAGAGGACTGCTCTGACTGCAATAGCCTGCCTAGGTAAGCAGTTCCAGAGGTGTGCAGTGACACTGGCTTTTGGTAACATTTTCTCTATATTACTCCATTTTCTGGATTTCTTTATGTAACACTGTGAATGTAAGATGCCCCAGAGGAAAAACTGAAAAATCCTAAGTTAGAAGTTGATCACTCCTCTGCATTACAAGCAGACTGGGTTGTGAGTTGTGTGTTGGCTGCGTGCGTGAGCTCTGTCTTTACTTGAGCTCATGGTTTGCAAGAAACAGTGAACTCCATGTGGGAGAAAACACTTGTGCAAAAGTGGGTTCAAGGCCTGCAGGAACCTCCTGCACCACAGCGTTCCTCTCCTCTCCGCAGCCACGGACGGGCCCCTTCCAGACTGCTCCATTCACCCGGATGGGAAAAGCTGTGAGAAGCAGGAGGGGACGGGGCAAGCGGGAGCCGTGTGCGGGGTTCTGGGTGCTGCGGGCGGAAGAGGAGCAAGGCCCCAGCCTGGGCAGCGCCGCGGGGCGGGCGGTGCCGAGAACCACGGGGCGCTGCGGCGGCACGGAGCTCGCTTTGTGCAGTGGCGCCGCTGCAGAGCGGTTGGCTCGCAGAGCGGAGGTCCCCGGTTCGCGGCCGCGCAAGTGTCCTAGCGCGCCGAGCTGCCCGTGCCTGGCGTGCATTCACCTCTTGCCAGAGAAGCCGCCTGAGCGAGTGCCCGGCCCCGACGTGGGGCCCCGGGTTCCACCGCCCAGCCACACCTTTGGCTGAGGCGCCCGAGCACCCCTGCCCGCTGCTCAGGGGTGTGTTTGGTTTTAATGCTTAGGTGTTCTGGAGATGCTCACCCTGTAGGGACCATGCCAGAGCCCAGGCTAGGGGAAAGAGGAAGGAGCAGTGGGTCTTTAGGAGCCGCTGCACGCGTTTCTGCCTGCTTGAAGAACAAATGCAATGGCCTGAGCAGCACATGGTCACTTAAAACAGTGCTCCCCGGGTGGCCTGTGGGCTGCTGGCACGGTTGGACCAGGTGGATATGGGCTAATGAGTCCCCTGACGAGGCCTGATCCGAGCCCTGAATCCCGGATGCACTGAGGGGAGGCAGCACGCCTGACCTCCCTTGCCTGCCATCCCCCATCTGTACAAACACCGCTTTCCCTGTCCCCCGGTGATGCCAGGATTGAGTTATGTTTGTAAAGCCCTTTGAAGAAGTCTGTTTCTAACTATCTTTATGTTTATTAAAATGCAGCTCTCCCTGTGGGACAGCCGAGTAGAAACAAAGCTGGTCAACTGTGAGTCTTTATGGCTGGTGAGGCTCTCTAAGGTGAAGCCCTGCTGCGCAGCTGGGGCTGGCAGCCTGCAGCGAGGGCAGCCCTCGGGGTACTGCTGCATGGGACCAGCCTTCTAGCAGGGGCTCCTGAACTGCCCTCTCCTAAATCTGCTCTGTGATGGAGCTTCAAAACAAAGCACGACATTTCTGGGAATGAAAAGCAAAATGTTTTGCTTTTCGCTGCATGATAAAGCTCCTCCTCGTTATATAAGTGTTGTTTTTTGCACATATGTGTTGAAAGCTTGTTGATGTTTCCTCTGGACGTGCCTGATGTGGCTGTGTGGATTGCTGTAGTGAATGCTGAGCTGTTGCTGTTTGAGAGTGGAAAAATCACAGCAGGTGCATGTCCAGCAAAGAGGACACTGTGGATCTGCACAGTATCCACTCCACGTATTGCAGCCTCAGCTCTATTGCTGGTTGTGCCTGTGGCAGCAGCTCCTTGGATGGAAACTGCTGATTTGTGTTCAAACTTAAACAGGGGATATTTAGGTTGGATATAAGGCAGAAGCTCTTCCCTGTGAGGGTGCTGAGGCACTGACCCAGGGTGCCCAGAGGAGCTGTGGCTGCCCCA
The DNA here is from genome assembly GCF_033783945.1 of Neopsephotus bourkii. NCBI lineage: Eukaryota > Metazoa > Chordata > Aves > Psittaciformes > Psittacidae > Neopsephotus > Neopsephotus bourkii. Next base: position 8,058,385 of record NW_026902137.1, read on the forward strand.
TCTCTGGCAGTGTTCAAGGCCAGGTTGGACACAGGGGCTTGGAGCAAGCTGCTCCAGTGGAAGGTGTCCCTGCCCGTGGCAGGGGTTGGAGCTGGGTGAGCTTTAGGTTCCCTTCTAACCCAAAACATTCTGGGATTCTATGATTCCCTGGCTGGTTTGCAAGGCAAGAAGAGTTTCCAGTCTTGGTTTGGCTGAGCATAGCTTGACTTGCTGCTCTGTTACCTTTTAGTGCATCTGTATGGTGATAAGCAACACTGAATTGTTGTTATTATTATTATTGCTATAATTTGCCATTACATTATTCTGTCAGAGTTTGGTCTGACTTTGTGAAAAGTCCTTGAAACTGGCAAGTCCAGTTTAGCTCTTTTGAGTTTAAAAACAAAACAATGAGGTAAAACAAAACCTACTCTTTTGAAATCGAAACAATAATCTTTGGAAAGAAGTAATTGATATTTTAGGCTAGAAAACTCAAACTTTTAACTCAGAGTGATTGTCTTTCTTGTTTTGCAATTCCACAGTGGGCCAAAGCAGCCCAGGGGTCAGCCCCACCCTCTTCAGCGTTCAGGTCTGGATACACAGCTCAGTGTGACACCATGAGAAGCAGTGATGTCCTGCCCCAGCTTACACGGAGGGTCTGTTCTCACCAGCCCCAAAGCTGTGTTGGCCTTCATCAAACCCTCTGGCCTCCCTCCCAGGAGGCACCCAGAGGCAGTGGAGATGTGCAGGGTGCTGGCTTATGTTGCACCCAACCACTGGGTGTCTCCCTGTCACCATCGCTAGCAGCCAAAAGCTTTATTTATATTTATTTATATATTTTATATATATATGTATTTATAATTAGGGAAACTGTTCTTTCAATAGTAAATATTTGTAACTGTGCTAAATGGACAGTTGATCACTCTGTGTCTTTATACTGCTGCAATATTCCCCCTTCTAAGCATGAACAGTTGTCTCAGGGGACCAACTCTAGGCCCTCCAGGAACAGCTTCATTTCCAAGCACTTCCCAGCCCCTGACCCATCTTGTTCCACATCTGGGTATCACTCAAAGTGTCATGACCATAAGGAGTGTGCAAATAAGCTGTGGAAAAAGGAATAAAAGGAAAGGGGAAAAGACAAATGAAATGGAAATAGAGGCATTCCATTGGCAGAAGGTGCAGCATCAGGATTTCCAAGGGAATCACTGGTTGTTGGTGGAGTTGCCTTTTTTGCTAATGTTGGTGTCTGGCCATCAGCAGTGATTTCTCTTGTGGCAGTGGGGAGCCAGCTTGTGAGCTGGGGGTTACCAGCCTGACTCTAGTTTGTGGTAATAATGGCAAGTTCTGGTTTGCTCACTGATGCCATAAGTAAAGAACTGAAATTTCTGGAGATAGCTGTGAGTTGTGAGACCTTAGGAGCAGTAAGAGGAAAACAGATGTGAAAGAAAACACATACAAGTACAGCAAGAAATGGGAATGAAAATGCAGTTGCATCATCTGGGTATGCTGTTACCATGACTTTTGGACAGTGGCTGATCTGTGCCGGCAGTTGCTGTGTGTATATGTAAACACTGTGCATACAACCTATATGGTATAGCTTTTCCAAGTGAACTTTTCAGTCTAGGCCTTGATGTCTGCAGGAAATTGATATTTTCCAGTCTGCAAGATGCAAAACACTGATAACCTTTCGTAACCCCCCTCTCCCATCGGTGCTGATAGGAAACCGAGTTAGTGCAATAAAGGCATAAAAGCTCATTTGTAACCCAGAGTTCACTACAGAGTTCACTACACAGAGGTCACTACAGATAAATAAAGCCCCTCCCTGGCCCAAGCTCAAGCTGTGGTCCTCTTGGGCACTACGCAGCACCCCTTTCTTTTGGAACAACCTAAACTTTTCTGTAGTTAACAGAGAGGAATGGCCAGGAGTAGCATGAGGTCTGATCCCAGTGATGGCCATGGATTACAGGGAGGGTACAGCCAGGGCTGCTGCTGCAGGCACGGATAATGGGGGTGGTAGAGATTAAGTTTTCAGGGAAACAACTTAATTAAACATTAATTCTCATCTAAAGTCCTGTAAGGGCGAGTGAACGAGCATGTAGCCCCCACACAATGCACTTAGCTGGGAGCAGAGAGGGGCTGGGTGGGATCTGTCACAGCAGGGACGTGACTCACATCTCGGAGGGGGAAATGTGCTCCTGATCCCCTCACCTTCCGCACCATCAGAAGTTTGTATCTTTGTAAGAGAAAGAACAGACTGTGCTATTGATGGTTTATTATTCCTTTGAAGCTTTTTTTAACTTACAAGGTCGATTTTGAGAGAAAAAGCTTTGTAGAGCTCCTTTGGCCCAGCACGTGGCATGCACACTCCCAGTCTCTGGCTGGTGGCTATACTGGATAAAATAAACGTGGTTTAAGCAGTTGTATTGTTTTGATGGCCTGAGACTTGCTTTCAGGTCTTCATCCTGTGCCCATCCTTTCCATCACACACCGCTACCTGAGTAAGAAAGCAGTTTATGCTGTCATAGCCCTCTGTAGTGGCATTAAGGCAGCAGAGGAATCTCTCACTCATTTTTTTAATCATCATTAACATTTTGTTCATGTTGTTGAGCAGTTCAAGAAAGGGAAGATAAAAATCCCTGCAGCTTTCTCTCAGTCAGCTCTGTGCTTCCTTTTGGGCCCCAAGAGAAGGTGCTTTTGCCAGTGGGGCTGGGCAGCCCCGGTGCCAGAAGGATGCCGGATCCTTGTCTTGCCAGCAGCCCCTGGAGTGCCTGGCAGAAGCTTTTGTGTCCATTCTATTTGAACAGAGCCGCAGTGGTGATGCTGTCACCCCTTAGCCCCTGCCCGGGATGGCTGCGGGGATTAACTGGTTTGTTACTGTTTGTGTGAAATGATAGACATGCCATTAAGGAGATGGAGGGAAAGAGAGGAGGTGGATCCAGACCTGGAGCCATTGAGGTGGGGTACAGTCCTGTTTCTGATGCTGATTGTATCACTGCACTTTTCCTGTGTTCTTGTTCCCTCTTGTTCCCTCGTGGTTTTTATAAGGTGGAGAGAGCTTTCTCAGTGGGTTCTTCTTTTTTGCCCAGTGCTTTTATCCCTGATTTCTTTGATGCTCTAGGGGTGACCTGCCTGGAGGTAGCAATTCTTGTGAAAAGGGAGAGGTTTCTCCACTGAACATGATTTTTATACATCTTTCATGTGTATGGGGCCAACTCACCCGGGTTATGAATATGTTTTAAAGCACTCAAAGGATGTTGGTGAAGTAGAGAGGCCATTATTTTGCTTTCCCTTTTTTCTCTTTGCTACTCAACTTCATTTAGCCTCCAATTGCAAGAATCCAGGCGATGAAAAAGCAGAGAGAAAATCCAGCTCCCTTGACTTTGATCTCTTGCTCATCCTGCTGGTGCAGCAGCTCAGGATGATTTGTGCCCCTTGCTTGGGCTCTGTCCAGCTGCAGACCTCTCCAGTGCTTGCTGAGATTTACCTTGCTCCAGGGGAGGGGATCCTGCCCTGTCCCACATACTCTTCCATTTTCCTTCTGATGACCCTGATACAGGGCAGAGCTGGCAGGAAAATCTGCCCTCAGAGTTTAAACTGAGCAGCTTTTGTGTTTTCTTTTTGACTCAGGACTGAAGCATCCTTAACTGTGTGGGTCTGGCCTCATTATGTTAAGGGCAGCCAGGGAATAGTCATATGCTACTTGCTTGCTTGCCGGGACTCACACTTGTGTGAGCTTTTTTGCCTCCTGCTTTTTGGGTATTTCCCATGGCTCTCTCCTGCTCCGCACCACTGGCCTTTTGTTTGGTTGTGTTAACTTGTTTTTAAAGGAAAAGAAATTAAATGAGAGTGTTTCACATGTCATTGAGAACAGCTTGTCAAACCTCTGAGTCACCGGGTGACTGAACTGTCGAAAGCAATTGCAGCTCCCTGTTTTTCTCATGGTTTTGAGATTTTAATGATGTACGTTCATACGCTGTTTCTGTGCATTGAGAGGAAATCTGTGAGGACTAACAGAAGTATTTAAACTGCTGCATCTGGGTGGTTTTTTTCCCAGCAATCACTATTTCTTTACACTTAGTTGCATTGAGTCTGAGTTATTGGCACTACCATTCGATGGCCTGCAGTGTACAGGTGGTCAACCCAAACGAGCTCTTGTGATGCTGGTTTTTTAACCAGTATCAAAACGTCTCCACCACGGAACCCCTGAACCCCTCGGTCTGCAAACGCTGCCACGACCAGAGAACGGTGATGGGGTCGAGGAGGGGATGATGCAGGGAGGTGGTACAGGGGATGCGGGCAGTGCACCAGGGTGTAAGGAGAGCACATGGGGGCGAAGAGCGGTGTGATGGGGCGGTCCAGCGGGGCGGTGCGGGGCGGTGGGGCCCCTCCCGGTGGGCGGGGCGGCCGCACTCCGGTCCCTCGGGATAAAGCCGGGCGGCGGCGGCGGGTGCGGGGAGGGCGCGGGATGGCGGCGCTGGGAGCGCTGGTGAAGAAGGTGTGGAGCGTCCGGCGGGTCCTGGTGCTGCTGTGCGCGCCGCTGGCGCTGGTGCCCGTGCTGCTCAGCCTGCCCCCCAAGGTACCCGGGCACGGAGGGGTGGATGTGGATGGAGAGCACCGGGGCTGCAGCCTGGGGACACCCGTTGGGGCACACGGAGCAAGGGACACTGGCCGCGGTGCAGTGGCCAGGGAAGCTGTAACCAGGGATCCAGACTGGTGGGCACTGTGTGGGGCCATGGGCCGGGAGAACACACTGGGGACACTGACTTGGAGCATAGACCAAGTTATAGATCAGTGCTACAGAGTGGGAGTGTGAACCGTGGGACACAGCCCTGGGGACATCGACCACAGCCATAGCGTTTGTGTCCTGTCCCGCTTTGCTGTTCACTGTTTGCCTCAGCCCCTGCAGTATCTGGTCCTGGTGAGGGTCACCCTGCCAGGGTTTCACCCCAGAGGCCAGAGGACCACCAAAGTCCACAGTCTGCTGCAGCTCCTCACCTTTCTGTGGCCACCTTAGAGTGTGAATGGAAGGGTGTCTTGGGGTTACTGTAACTTATTAGGGGGAAGAAGGGATAGCGTGAACTGCGTTTATGTTGCTTATATAGATGTTGGGAGGTGCAAGGAACCTGCAGTTCAGAATCAGCCTGAACTAAGTAGCACTAACCAGTACTTCTTGCTGGTACCTAGCTGCCTTATTGCAGTTTTTATTGCTAGCGCTCAAAGGAGGGCTGGGGAAACCGAGGCAAAGCAGGTCCTCCGCTGGCATCACCCATTAAGGTGCTTGTAGAGCCTGGGGTGGGAGGTGAGCACATGGGGCTCTGAGGCTGCCTGATTTTGCTGTCCCATCCCCTTTGCTGTGGATGGGGAGAGAGGGATGCTGCAAAGCTGGAGGTGTGCCTGCAATGCGGTTCATGCTGTGGGGCTGGAAAATGCAGGGGAGCCATGAGCGGCACCTGCACTGTTGTGGGCCATTCTCAGGGTACCTTTGGTGCTGTATCCAGAGGCATTGTGAGAAAGATATTTGTGTTGTGCTGTAAATCTGGAAAACCTGACCTCCTGGTAAGTTTTGGGCACTGGGGGGTGTGCGTTGGGCTGCATGTGAAGCAATCTATGGTAAAACCTTGGAGACTGGAGGATTTTTACACTGGTGCCGTATACACAGCTCTTGTGCACCAAGAGCCTCTCTGAGCCTTGGGTGGAAATACATGGGGTGGTGGAGTCTCTGTGAAGTATTGTCCCATTGACTTCAGTGTGGGCAGGATTTCACTCTTGCGTTCTGACTTGGGTCCATTTGAGAGTAGCTTTGTTTGCACCAGAAAGCAAGTGCTGATCAGTACTTGATTATAGAACGAACCAGAAGCCATAAGGACACAACGGTGGCATTTACTTCTGCCTGTGTAGTGCTTGTCAGGTGAAACCCTTATGTTCAAGGTAGCAAAATAAATCTCCAAATAAAAATATAGAATGAGCATTGCTTTATTTAATGACACTGTTAAAGGCACAAACTCCTTGGATTTAATCTCACATTTTTCAGTTTTCCATTACTGGGTGAGTTCTTACTAGGAATATAGTACATATCCGCCTCAGAGCAGAAAGTGCATTGCACAACAGATACTCAATTCCTTTGTGGGTTCATAAATATGTAATTATATGTTCATTTACAGTGGCTGTACAAGTGCCTTTGATTCTATTTATTAGTATCTTGTGTGACTTTGGCACTTGTAAAATGGTGAGCTGTGGTTAGAGGGTGAGGGGATGCCCTGTGCACTTACTATAGGGTTGTGCTTGTCCCCATGTGGTGGCCAATTGTGACAATAAACCCAGTGCTGTGCTGGGAGACAGCTCTCCACCTGCCTTCGCTGTGGAGAGGTCCTGGCAGAGCTGACTGCTCAGTGATCTGCTCTTCATGTGTTTCAGTTGGTAGCATGAGACTGGCTGGTACCTGCACTGGTCCCTGTCAAAACTCTGATGCTCATGTTAAACAGTGCGATGTCTCAAGCAAGCTCAAGTACAGCTTCACCAAGTTCCCCCTGAGTTTGGCATAGGGGTGGTCCTGTAGCTGGGCTGTGTCTGTTGGTGTTCAGGGGTCAGAGATTCATCTACAGTTTCAGCATGAAATTCTCTCAGTTGTTCAGCAAGAAGGGAAGCTTGCTATTGCATCAGCAGGGGATTAAGTTCTGACGTCTGGAGCCTGCTTGAACTGCCCTCTGCAGCCTGAGCCTCAGGGGGCTGCAGGGGGGGGGAATGGAGCAGGTCATGTTTTCAACTGTGGTGTAAAAACATCAAGGAGGAGGAACAAGTGAGGGCTCAGCAGGTGGGGATCTGGGGTGGCAGAGTTTGGGAGTTATCGTGGTGTGTGATGGAAGTGTGTGCCCTCAGCTGCACCGCTCAGGTCAGATGGTTCATCCTAACACAGGACTCGAGTCCAGCCTCGTGCTGTCCTGGGCAGCCAGGTCACAAGAGCTGCTGCAGGTATCCAGCAAGCTCAATCTCAGAAGCAATGCAACAGACTGGGCTGCTGCTGGTGTCACTGGGAGGCTGTCCCAGGAAAGCAGGCTGGGGCAGGAGGAGGTCCTGGGTATGTGCAGTAGCTGGATGTTCCTGGAATGATGTTAGGAACCTAGATGTTCCTAAGTACTTGGATATCTGGAGCATTGGGAGAGTTGGATGGGCTGGAGAGCCTGATGCTCCTGCTAGAATGGTTCTTGTGCTGCCTTCAAGGGTGTTACAGAAACTGGTAGCAGATGAGAAGCAGTGATGCTCAGTTCTTGCTAGTCTCAGGATGAGGTTTCCCTTGTGGGAAGGTATCTTACAGGTGCCTCTGCAGCACTTTCCTGTTCTGAGGATGCTGAAGTCTGTTCCCACCTCATGTTAACGTTTACCTTCCCTACTGGGATGCTTATCAATTTTGATCTTGAAGGGGACTTGAAGTCATAAAAAGCCACCTGAGCGTCAGCTTCAAGGGCAGTGTTTCACTTGGATATGGAGACCAAGAGATCATGACCTGAATTTCATACAAGGAACTGCAAATAGGACGTGGCTTCTTGGATTAGCGTGTGCTTCTGTGTGACTCCCTGTTGTCTGGGTGCAGTGGGTTTTCCAGTGAAACCTGCACATAGGTGACATCTCCCTGGGGATAAAATCCTGTGAGAGAAATCATCCATTGAGTCTGGCTTTGCTTACTCTTACAACTCCAGCATCCAGATCTGCTATTAAAGCTCTGGTCCGCTGTCACCCTGCTTGGTTGTTCTCCAGATCTTTGTACAAGTCCCTTCACAGAGGGCTATGTCAGGGCTGGCCCTGGTGCTGACATTACACTGATAGCTGTTAGTTTTATCCGATGACCTGTGTAGGTTGCAGTTGTGTAGAAGGAGGCTTCCCGAAGTGGTTTTGTCTGCAATCTCCTTTCTCTTGAATAGAGAAATGAGATTCCTGCTTTGTGGATGGGTTTGCTGGGACTTCAGGATGTGCTTCACAAACCGTGACTGGAAACAGGGACTTGCGTCTGTTGCATAAAACAGCAGGAGGAAATGCTCCATGTGGAGCTGCTTCCCAGGAACCGGTTCCCTGTGCAGGGATCTGTGTGTCATCTCCCACGCTGGTTGATGCTGAAATGGCTGAATATTTGTCCCCTGAGTGGAAATGCCTGTGACCCCCCCCCGTGCTTGGAGGGCTGTGAATGATTGCAAAGAGCTGGGGCAGGGCAGGAGGGGCTGGAGGAACTGCTCTGCTGGAAGGGGCATGGGGGGCACTTTTAATGAGCTGTGCAAAGAGCTTGTTCCAACAGCTTCTAATGAACTCAATGTCTACAGCCTCTTGGCTTGGTAACAGCTGAGGCAGCCAAATCTGCTAAAAGGAGCTCTGGGCAGGCAAATAGGGCCCAATGCCTTCGGAAAACAGACTTGACTTCCTCGGTGGCCATAGAGCAATTTAAAATTAACTTGGACGTAATGAGTCCTTCTGGTCAGAGCAAGGAGACTTTAAGAACTTCCAGAAGAGAAATTACATTGCTTGCACTTGAAAGCAAAGACAACAAAGGCATTGTGAGGAAAGGGGGTAATGCAGGTGGGGTGGTGGGCTGGGGGGCACAGCCGGAGCACAGGCAAAGAGGCAGCAATGAGGAGAGCATCCTGGCAGGTGCAGTAAGGGTGCCTGCATCCTGAGTATACATTTCATGCATAAAGTCCATCTCTGCTGTGTATGCACTTGGTGGTTTAGAAAGGCCAGTTCCACAGAATGGAAGCAATGGTCAGTTAAAAGAGACAAGAGGAAGAGCTTCAATGGGGAAAGAGGGGTGATAACTCGAAGTAGGGTAACTACATTTTACCACGTGCAGTGGGAGCTTCAGCTTAGTGAGAGGGTGAGGCTGGTGAAGAGGAAGCTGGCACAGAGAGGATGTGAAAGCAGCAATACTTGATGAGAAAGGGAAGTTGACAAGAGCCAGTGTTAATTGGAAGCTAAGAGCCATAGAAAACATGAAACAAAACGTGACAGAATTGAGGAATAAATCCCTGGGCAGGGTGTCAAGCTTGATGAGTGCAAGTGTGTGGCAGAGGGAATATGACCCGTGATATTCTGTTGCCAGATGGACAATGCAGAAAAAGCCATATTTGATGAAGCATTTTTGTTCTGTACTCGGGGAAGTGCTCCTATTTCATGAGATGTCTCATAATGCAGTATTCCTATTGGGATAGGAAGTAAAGGGAAACTGGAATATTTGCATCCAACCCAGGTTACTTTGAAATCTGCAGGTTTAGGCAACTTCCATGCCATAATTTTTGAAGAGCTGCCTGAGGAGTTTTGAGAACCAATAAACCAAGTGCATTTCTACAAGCCCCAGGGTGGATGGAGGTGACCAGGAATGCTGCCACAGGTCAGGCTGCTCTGGAGTCCCTCTTGAGAAGCAGATGCCAAAAAAAGGCTTGATATGGCAACATGTAATTAGCTGAACATAGCTACCAGACTGGCTACAGCAGCCAAGAAAGTTAATGTGGTATTTGTGTGTATGGAGATGTGCAAGTTGAGCAAGAGCAATGAGGATCTTCCAGGTGCTGTTTGCTGTGGCGGTGGCTTTCACCAGGACATCCTTCCAGTCTGGCTTCCACAGCTCGGAAATGGCTTTGACAAATTGAGAAGTCTCATTCTAAGTAAAGGACTGGAAAACAGACCATGTAGTGAAAGGCTGTAGGGGCTCAACCTGCTTCTCTCAAAGAACAAAAAGGCAAGGAGTAACTTGGTTGCTTCCTTGAAGGCACATCCATCCTGAGTAGAGTTTGGCTAAGGGTGGCCCAGGCTAAGGAGTACAGGAGGAGCATCTAAGAGTATCTAGAGGGTTGAAGGTGGCAGATTTGGATTATCACAATATAATTTTAAGGGTGAGGTTAATTCAGTGTAGGAACAGGTTACTAAGCTTGTGGTGGGTTCACCATCACTGAAAATGCTTCCTTTTTTCTGATCAAATCTGGTGGATCTGTCTTAAAACCAAAACCAAATCCTGATGCTTAAATGCAGACTCAAAAGGGGAGCTCTGTTAATCTCACATAGGGCGTTAAATCATCACACTGGCGTTTTAGCTTTGTCTTCAGTCATGGACTGTGTAGGATCTATTGCTGCCTCCAAGAGAAGGTGTGAGTTTCACACCTTTGAGCCAGTGAACGTTTTATCTAACATGCCCATTTCAGTTTTTGTTGTTAGTTTTCTGTGTGAACTCGATCAAATTGCTCTAAGCTCCACCTGGCCTGTTTGTAAAATAAAGATGATTCTGTCCTTCTGCCAACTGCAAAATACTTCGAGAAATATTAAAATACTAAAAAAATACTGAAAATACTAAAAGTAATAAAAGTGCTTGATAAGCTTTGTGTTCTTAGCGTAACTCCAGAGCAAAGTGCCTTCCCTGAAGCTCTTGCAGCTTGTGCCCCTGCGTTACTGGCCCCTTTCTAGCCACTCTGCAAATACCCAGCGGGAGCAAAACAACTCTGCTGGCAGGAAGGCTGGTAAACAGGGCTTGGTTTACCTCCAGGTTACATAATGTTTGCAGGAGCTGGGTTAGTAGACATCAGATTCACGTATGCATCCCACTGGAGAGCAAGCAGTGTGAGTGAGGTGGCCAGCAGTACAGTCACAGCTGCCATGTGAGGGCAGTTTGCGAGCAAGATGCTAAAAGCCACATTTTTGTACTGAGTAGTCCTGAATATTGTGGATGGGAAGTTTCTCTGTGATAGTAGTGGGATGAAAGGGCTTGGAAAGCTCTGGTTCAGCCAGAATATCTCTTGATACTGATCTCGAGGTCCTGCAGGAGCCCTGTCACCTCTCTAGTGTGAAGCAATGCAGAAGAGTGGTGAAGGAGCCGCTGGGGGTGATTGAGGCTGTGATGGCCATGTAACATAAAAAGGCTGATGGAGAAACCCCAAAGCTTGTCAGTGCCAAGGTAGAGCTTCTGGCAGTGCTGGGTCTGTCTGGTTGGGAGGCTGTGGGTGCCAGGCAGGCAGCACTGGGCTGCCCTGGATGATGGAGAACAAGGCCCAACTGAATCTCCTGATGTCCCATTTCAGACTGGTGATGGGGACTGGTGTCTTGTTCATGCCCATGTCTCCCTGCTATGCCTGGGTAAGCCAGTTCTCCTTATCTGACCCATATTTCCTGCCAGCACCTCCTTTCCCTGGGGCACATCATCTACCCTTCCAGGAGACCTCCTGCTCCCTCTGGCTCTCCTGCCCATAGGAGACTACCTTGTGGCTTGGCTTCTGCTGCCGTAGCTCAGCAGGACCCCAGTGTGGAAATTCCCCGGTGCTTTCAGTGCAGCAAAGGCAGGATCTGGAGGGGCAGAGGTTGTTCCCAAGGCTCTTGAGCAACAGAAAGGAGAGCTGCTGCAGCCCAGAACCACCGAGCACTTCCCTGGAAATCATTACATGGTTATAAAATTAACCCAATCACAAGACCCATTTTAAAGTCCGTATGTGCTACGATTTTCCCCCTGGACTTTGGTAGACTTACGTTGAAAAAATAAGAAAGATGCAGGAAGGTGAGAGAAGTAGGAATCTGACAGTGACACAGCAGAGGGATCAAGGGATCAAAGATCATGTGGGGTTGATGGTGCTGCACACAGCAGCAGATGCAGCCCAGAACATCCCTGGGCAGCCCTGGTCATCTCCCCAAAAGACCACTGTGACATTAGTTAGCATTTATTGTTTGCATACTGACCAAACTTGGGAACATCAATTAATTAACATTTGCAAGTTACCCAGAAGCCAAAAACCTTCCAATTTTATGGAGTTTGTTTCAACTTTATTCATGTCTTGAATGTTCATTTTATTCAGGGGAATGCTTGCTCCAAACCAAAGTTATTCTGAAGTGGTTGTATTTGGGTTTTGTTCAATGATGGTCCTGTGCTAAGTTAAATACTTCTTTAATGTAGGTGCAGTTTGTCATCTCTCTATATAAAAAATTGATAAGCAATGCTACAGCTTTCTTTTCCAAGTGGTTTGCTGTTGATCTTTATAGGTTTGTGGTCAGATCCATATAGAAAACCCTCCTTTCTGCCCTGTTTTAGTTTTACCCCTTGGCTTTTGATCTTGGATCAAGATTAGTTATTAGATTGATGCTGTGTTTCATTGCAGTGTTTTCCAGAACATTTTCCATACACCAGAGAAGAAATATCCCTTACTTCTAATTAGTCTTCTAAATTGTTCATCAAGTCAATTAAAGCCTTCACTGATATGCTTTTCTACCAAGGCTTTGTTAAATGTTTTCAGTTGCTCTACCCCTGTAAGAGGCAATGTCTTCATTTTGAAGTTGACTTTTTTGCAGGAAACTGAAGAACATTCTTCCAGTGGGAGGAACAAAAATGATTTATACAGCATTTAGAGATCAAATGCGAAAGGGCTTCATGAGAGCAAAGCTATTTCTTTGGTGTAAATGAGCCAGAGTAAAGAGAAACCATCAGTTGCCACGGGAATGAAATCGCTAACCCAGTGTGCAAACATTTTGAACCATGATTCTTTATTTTTGCCTATTTTGGCACTGTCAGGTTTGTTGCTCTGGTCCTGCCGCTTTGGAGGAAGTGAAGCCATGGGGAGCTCATGGGAACTGCCAGGTGCCAGGGCCGAGCTGGGAGCATTAAGGTTTTACTTCACACTATCTCATATGTCATTTCTCTGGGACCTAAATTAGGACTGAAAATGGTCTTTAAATCGGGATTTTGGGAACTTCACATGAAGTGTTGGCTCTGCCATCAGTTTTAGATGTATTAAAGAAATCAAAGCAAATTACTCCCAGCTCTGTGATACTTGCTTTTCCGCACACTGAAGCACTTCAGCTTCAGAGCAGCTTTATTAGCAGAGCTGCTTGTGAAATCCAAGCCTGAGTGCTAAAAGCAAATCAGAAATCTTGTCATTCTATTTCAAACTTTTCACCTCAATACACCTCAGGTGTACTCAATGATAAATTGGCTTCCCTTTACCCCGCTTTATGCACCTCGCTGGGTGTCAGGGTAAATTCTGCTCTTTGGCTTTCTCAGTAACTGTGGTTATTTGTTCATCCTCTGTTTGTGGATGTGTTACTGGGCTGGTGCCTGCTGTAGGAGCTTGGGGACAACCACATTCAGCTAAAGCCTGAGTCCTTTGCAGATGCCCAGGCAAGTCGTGGTTCTGCTGTACCTGTTCTGATGCCTTCCTGCATGCTCAAACACTGCAGCTGAGACCACATTGTCCCCAAGCTCCACACTGTTCCCAGCCCACGCTGTTCCCAACCCAGCAGGAAGCAGAGCCATCATCACCCCAGCAAGCCCAGCCCCGGGTGCAGGGGAGGAAGCTCCAAGCAGAGGGACAGAGGTGCCTTTGAGTAACAATTCAACCTGTTCAACAAGCTGGAAAAGAGTTGTCAAATAAATAGCTCTGTGGCTTCCAAATGACTCTCGGGTGTTATTTATAGTGCTGTGGGCACTCTGCCCCATGGTTGCTGACAATATCCCTGTTCAGCCCTGCCGTGACCAAGCCCAGCTCCACACTGGGCTCTCCCTCTCCTGTCTCTTCCTCTCCTCAGATTGGAGCTGTTCTCCTGATGTCTTTCCATCACTCATTATTTTGGCCACAGCCATCATGACAAATGGCTCTGGTCTAGTTTGTGCCTCCTGGATGGATGAATGAATTCACGCTGTGGTGTGGGGGCGCTGGGTTTCTGCCAGCCTTGGCTGAGGCTGGAGCAATGCTGGCCATGGGTGAGTTCCCTGCCCTCAGGAAGTGGTGTGACACCAGGGCACCTGATTTACTGTTTTCTGTAGGGACTGGGATGGGTTGCCGTGGAAAAGTTTCTCACAAATCTCTTAGGAGCCTCTAATAGAAGAAAAGGCAAAATCTTTGTGTGCTTCCTACTTGAAATGTGGGGACTTGATACATCCATCTCTGAAACCTGTTGTTCCATAGTCATGCAAAGCATGATCTGTGGAATTTGAAGAGGAAGCACAGACATTGGCGGTAGCAGGGTCAGATATTGGGACACTTCAGGATGGTAGCTGCAGTGCCTGCTGGGGATTAGCACCCTAATTCAACATGCTGGGACAGTTTCTACTCTCCAGAGCTTCCTTGGTTGATACTGCAGTGCACTGCCACCCTGCAGCACATAGGAAGCTCAGGCAATCAAGGAGGATTTGGGATTTGCTGTGGTCTCGGATGATCAGGGTAAGTCCTGAACCTCTGTGCAATGTAGGGAGAAGGTGTTGCACTTAATGGAAGTTACCTGGGAGAAATGCTGTATCCTTGAAGGAGGAATTGGTGCATTTTGCTTGTCTCAGTGTCTCCAAGTGAAAAGGTGTCTCTGATGCCACATGTCTTACTGTTTGTGTCTCCTCCTTTTGCAGGAAGGAAGATGTCTCTATGTGATCCTGCTGATGGCCCTGTACTGGTGCACGGAGGCGCTGCCCTTGGCCGTGACAGCTCTGCTGCCCATCGTCCTCTTTCCCTTCCTGGGGATCCTCCCCTCTAGCAAAGTTTGCCCACAGTATTTTTTAGACACCAATTTCCTCTTCCTCAGTGGTTTAATCATGGCCTCGGCCATTGAGGAGTGGAATTTACACCGCAGGATCGCGCTCCGGGTCCTTATGTTGGTGGGAGTCCAGCCAGCCAGGTGACTATGGGAGCAGGGGGTTCTCCATGGGGAACATGAGCTACACGAGGCTCTGCTCTGGTGGGCTGTCATGCGGATGTCTCCCATACTAGGAGATTGTCCACACCACCTTTTATCCAACTTACTGAGTTTATTCACTGTTTGCCTTTGCTCGGAGGCCAGCAGAGCACAAGGAGGATCAATTGATTCAGCCCCATATATGTGCTCCATCCAGTTACAGGATAGTCACTGAAGTCCTTTTTGTTGTTAGTTTTCCCTCTACAGGAGCTTTTTCTTCTGTAGCTATAATGTATCAGAGAACTCACCAAACTGAAGAAATTCAGCTTTTCCTTTTTTCTCTCTTCCAGACTAATTTTAGGGATGATGTTGACAACGTCTTTCCTGTCCATGTGGTTAAGTAATACTGCCTCCACTGCTATGATGCTTCCAATTGCAAATGCAATTTTAAAAAGCCTCTTTGGGGAGAAAAACACATCTAAGGATATGAACAGGGAAAATGAAGAAAACCAAGGTAATTGAGACAGGGCAGTAGCATAAGCCAGCTGAGTTCTGCCCTGCTGCCATCTGCCCCATTTTGTTGACTTCCATGGCACAAGTACCAGGTTTCATAGCTACAACTTCTGTCAGTGCTGATCCCATTTTGATACACACTGTATTACCATGGTGGAATAGTATTGGCACAAAAGGGTATTTTATTCTGCCCTTCCTCATGTCATGCAGGCGGCAATGCTTATGAGCTGTCTGGAAAAGCCAAGAAGTAGTGATGCCAAACCAACCTGCTCCATAAACCTGTTGTTGGCACGAGTTGAAGTTCAGCTTTGTGGGCAGGGTGGTGATGGGATAGTCAGAACTAGGGAGGGCTGTAGATAGTAACACCTGGGGAGGTGAGTGCTATGTAATGGTGTGTTGCTGCAGGGACAGGCAAGGGATTGACCAGGCAGCGAGAGCAGGGCATGGGTGAGGACAACACTCCCTCCATGGCTGCCGTGTGCTTGTGGATAGATGGGTTCTCCTCCCATTTTCTTCTTTGTTCCCCCATGAAACTGGAGCCTGAGCTAGAGGAGGACAGAAGGGAAGGCTGGCAAGTTAAATACCCATTTCTAAAGTGCTTCGTGATTTCCCAGCTTGATGTTACTGCTTGGTGGTGTTCTCAGCGGGTTGTGGACAGGCTGGGGCAGGGGTATGCAGTCAGATAAGGTCTTCATCTAACCCTCTCTTCACAAGTTATTTACCAGGAGTTTGGGCTTCTGTCAGGCAGTGATGAGAAACAGCAAAACAGAAATGAAGCCATGAAGTCCTCTTTGCAGCTGTTGCTGATAGTTGCAACAGTAGTCGTGGCTTCTCTTTCTTGCACTAATTAGTA
The DNA here is from genome assembly GCF_033783945.1 of Neopsephotus bourkii. Taxonomy (NCBI): domain Eukaryota; kingdom Metazoa; phylum Chordata; class Aves; order Psittaciformes; family Psittacidae; genus Neopsephotus; species Neopsephotus bourkii. Next base: position 8,074,340 of record NW_026902137.1, read on the forward strand.
ATGCACTCCTACTGTGATTTAAAAGCAATGAGTTTTTGGTTCCCACTGAGTCCTAAGGCAGAAAAATGAGTCCCCAGAAGAAGACTCAAACATGTGCATGCTCTAATAAAGATGTAATTAATCATTCATCATTAATGTCCAGCAATCATGAGATATTTTCACTCCAGGTTGCTTTATCACATTTGCTTTATGAATTTTTGGCCATTCACATTTATTAAAATCAACTCCACTGACCTTCTTGCTGTAATTTCTTCTTCTGTAGCAGCATTGTGCTTTGTCAGTCTGCTTTTGACCTTCTTGATGCCCTCCTCTGAAATGATTTGACTGTGTGGTTGTGACTGTAAATACATTAGAGTTTGGGAAGATGCAAAATCAAGACCCCCATTGTCCCAGACATTGGCAAGCACAAAATTAAAGTCCTTGACTCACAATGCCGAAGTGAGAGAAGCCAGAAAAGGCGTGGGGAGAGGCATGCAAGTAAAAGAATAAATAAAGCGATGCTTTTGCAAATATCATGTCATGGTGTGAGATGTATTTTTCTTTTGAGGTAGAGACTTATAAAAGTAATAAATACAAGTGAAGGAGGGTTAATTTATAGAATGTACAACATCAAAATGCAGGAATGTAGGTTTTCTGGTAGACTTTCCGTTTGAACTTTAGTATTCCAAGGTAAACTCATTCTTTTGTGAATGGATGAGAAAAGCTGAGTTCCTTGAAGGAAGCGCTAACCACGAGTCAGTCAAAAGCAATGAATCTGATGTTACCCTTAGGAGCAGAGACATGAAGGTGAGCTTTCTGCAGGGGGGATCCTCTCAGTTGGGTGTCCTCTGCAGTCAGGGCTCGTTGCAGATCTTCAATGGGACTGTTGTAGTTGTTTTCTTCACCAGACCTGATGAAACCTGACTAAATGTAAGGAATGTGCATTTGAGAAAAATGTATGCTCCTTTCTTAGTGTTTTATAATCTAAATTGTGATGTGTGTTCTGAAAAAGGCAGGCAGATTTGTTAAGGATGTGGAAGCAAACTTTTACAATGGCATATGGTAAGGTCATTTTGCCAAACTGCTTGGATATGCTTTAGTAACACTGTAGGAGTGTCCAGGATGGGTGGCTAAAAAATTTATATATTAAAAGATATGTAGCATGTAAAAGAATTAGGTTTTCTGAAGAAATCTCAAGTATATGGAACCACTTTTGTGAAGGGCTTTCTTTGCTTATGCAGTGCCAGAATTAAAGTGATGTCTCTGATCAGTTGCGCACACTTTCTTGCTGATGAGAGAACCTCAAGGCTGCAGTCACTTAGGTCCATGCTCAACCATGTGGACTGTGTGTTGTAGATCAGTGAATATTTGAATTCTTGGTGTTGTTGATAGCTAAAACTTGGTGTAGTGTTTTGTTCATTTTGATGCTGTTGGCTACCAATGCAAGAATGCAGTTAGATGAGCGCTGGAGGCTGAAGTCTTGGTTGGTTCTGGTTGATCGAAGCAGGGTTATAAACTGAATACTCACAGGCTTTCTTCAGCTTCCAGAATTTTCCTTTTGGAGGTGGGTTATAAAGTCTCTACAATTCTGTCTGACATCTCCAGCAATAGGTGTGAGTCAGGCTGGAAACTGCTGTTCTTGTGAGCCTGTCCATCTCTCCTGCTCTCTGCTCGCTTAACCCATCATTGGCAATATTTCATTTCTCTGAGAAGCTTGAATATCTCCAGGTAAAAATGACAAGAAAATGTTTCCATCCTTTTTTCCCTGCATAGAGCATATCTTTTGCAAATTCAAGATAAGCTGCAGTCAGTGGTGAGGTATTTTGTTTGGTTGTAGACCTGGAAATGTTGTCTCTAAAGGGGCAGGTGGGAAATACGTGTTTTTGGACACCACTGTGTGGTTTGGCTGCCTAACCCAAGCCTGAGCTGGCAAGGTATGGTCCCAGTGCTGCTGCCTGCACCTGTCAGTGGGTGGAAATGTGCATTCTCAGCCTTTTCAACTTTTTAGAAACAATAAAAATGTCATTAAAACCAAACTTACCTAAGATAAGCCTTTCTGCCTCTAAGGTATACAGGGTATTTGGTTGAAATGGCTAATTACTCCTTTACATACTGCTCTGTGAGAGGTCTTCAGCCACGTCGGACCTCAGTGGTCTTTGTCCTCTTCTGATTTATGGACCTGTAACAATTTTCAACTCCTTTTTACAAGTTTCATAGGAGAAGCTTGCAGTAACTCTGGCTTTCCTTTGTATGGTTGCCTTTTGCAAACCCTCCTGGAGAGGTAACTTACAGATGGCCCTGGCCAGATGGGGTGGAATTCTGGGCTCAGCAGGGAAAAAGAAATGTAATAATATGGAGCGATAGAATGCAATATATGTCTTTGCAGACCCAGCACTAGGCTTGAATGGGATAGCAGTGGTAAGAGATCTTCGGCAAGGTGCGTTGCAGGATCAACAGTCAACCATGGGTTAATGTTCATCCTAATTACATCCCTCCATGTGGCATCGTTGGGATGAAAGCTCAGCATGTGCATCTGAGCCAATTAACTGCAATTCAGTAAATTAGCCATGTGTAAAACATGACTTTGCAAAAACCCTTGGTTCACTGAGCTGGAACGAGCTCCGTGTCTTTGGTGCCCACGTAAGCCAGTCCGGAGACTTTGACCACTGGCTGCTCTTCGTGCACTGCTTTTGGGCTCTAGTGTATATACTGGTAGAAGAGGATAGTGTTTTGGCTTGAGGAGGGGTGCAAGGAAACCTGGGGACTGCTGGGGTGCAGTACTAGGAATTGGGCTCTGCACACAGTGGTCTGTAGAGCCTGGGATGATGCAGGGACACAGGCCTCTGGACCCAAACCAAAGACCCTAAGGAAAGGCAGCAGGGCTGAAGGTGGATAAAACTCACAAAGGGCTCCATTCCTGAGGAGGAATATGGAAAATGGGGTTTAATAGCACACTTCTACTCCCAGCCTAAGGAGGTTGAGCCATGAGCTAGGAATACAAATGCAACAAGCCTTAGTATGAGATCTGGTAACACAGAGCAATGGTGTTGCATTTCTGTCTCGATTTCTGAACTGTCATGTTCATGTGTGTGTGTGGTAGAGTGATGTGCAGTTCCCAGTCTACTGCCAAAGACAACATTGGTCTTTCTGGTCAAAATACATCCTTTCCTCAAGTGCTCCTGCATCCTGCTTGTGTTCCCTGTGGTTGGTGATACGGAGGGTGGTGAGGCAGAACCTGTGTGAAATAGGTAGGAGGGTTACTGGGAAATGGGTATGCAACAGGTTCCTCCTGGGGTGGCCCTAAACTTGTGGTGAGGAGTGGTTGCTCAGCCTGCAGGGTCTGTCATTTATAGAGGGGATGATAGGCTTGGGAATGGTCCTTGCTCTTGGGGTGGCTTTCAGAGGACCTGGTATGAAGCCTAATCCTAAGTGTGTCTCACTCTTGCCTGTATAAAGGGAATTACAGCTTTATAGTGACTTTGTACTAGGTGTCTGCAGGGGGTAAAATTCTCGTCCATTGGGGATGTTGTTCTGAGGCAGGGAGTGCTCCTGCTGTGCCCTGGGGAATGCACCTCACAGATACATCGGGCCCAGTGGGTTTTTTTGCTAAGAATGAGCTATTGTCAACTCCCCCCCAGCAAAGCCCATCCCAACCCCATGACTTAAAAAGGGACACCCCTGAACTCCTGCTTGTGTTAGAAGATCCCAGAGCCCAACCCTTGGCAGAAAGTAGTAAAAGGAGCAAGAGCTTCTGGTTGTTGGAGGAGAAGCTTGGGGGCTGTGGTGGGACCAGAGTGATAGCAAGAGGAGATGGGCTCGTTCATCCCCACCAGGAGCTCCTGACCCTGTCCCTGTGGCATAAGCCCACTCTTGGTTTGCACAGCCCCTACTCTATAAATAGCAGTTGTTTCCTCCATTCCTCTGTTTGGTTCAAGGAGAATTTTCTAGATGCTTTGAAGTGTTTTAAAGTCCTCATCTTTCTTTTTCAGCATCTTTACAGCAGAATAAACTTTACACTGTACCAACTGAGATGCAGTTTCTGGCAAGTACTGAGGAGTAAGTTAACTATAAAGTTTGTATTAGAGAGTTGAGAGAGAGAATTATCCCCTGAGTTAGACCACCTTTTAGGAATTTGATATTCAATCATTGAAATGTTTTGATTTTTCCAAATGCCTCAATCACTAGCGGCCTGATGATAGAAACCCTCCTCTCTGTGTCCAGCATTCCTCTGCATGTTCAAATCATTGCAGAGATTTTCCAGCCACTCCAAAATGGTAGCCAGAGGTGGGGAATTGTGCCTTGTTTTTCTTAGGAACATCATAAGTGTGGTGTGAAACCCACCAGGATTTACACACTTTTGATGGTCCTGCTTTGGTAATGACGGGAAGGAAGCATCTTTTGGGAACAGATGTTTCTTTCCTCTCAGTGCTATCAATTTATTACTTTTAGCTTTTAGCAGACCTGTGGACTGAATGTTGAGTGTCACAAGTTGCAGAGGGGCTGGGCAAGGCATGTGCACCCTCAGCTCCAATGGATGGGTGCTGAGGGTGCTCTGCCCTATGCAAGGCTGCCAGTCCTATGTGGCAGTTCATCAAGCAGACCCCTCTGCAGCAGTGAGTTGCTAAGGTGTCCTTGAGGACAGTGTTAGTTTGGATTGTTAAAAGTGGGAATTTTCCTTCTGTCAAGGCTCTGAAGTGGTTGCGCTGTATTTAAACCAGGGCTTTCACCGGATTCTCTTTTGGACTATTTTAAAGCAAAGACCTGACGGAGGAGAAGGAGGTTACCAGTGATGCTCTCTCAGACTTAAAGAAGGAGGAAGACTACAAAGCAAATATATGGAAAGGTTTCCTCATCTCAATCCCCTACGCAGCCAGCATCGGAGGTACAGCAACACTGACAGGAACTGCACCAAACCTCATCCTTCTGGGGCAGCTGAAGAGGTATGGGAGGCTGTCCCGGGGAGCCTTGTGAATCCTGGAGAACAGGGACATGATCTCCATCCCTGTAGGAAATGCCCTTCTGTATTGAGAGCTGTTTTGGGAAATTCATGCCCTTTCAGAACATTTTGGGAAACTTTGTGAGCAGATAAAAGCAGGGAGTGGTTGCATCAGCCTTAGCTGTAATACGCAGGTTCCCAGCATACTCAGCCAAGCCGTCAGCCAGATTGGTGCATATGTGCCTCACCTCACTGATGCTCTTAACCCCATTGAATTTAATGGGACTTAACTCCACGCTTGCAATTAATCTCAGAGATGTTTTGATGAAACAGGACATGTAGTGTTTTGTGAGCAATTATATCTACTGCTGTATGGTGGTAAGGAAAATAAGGAACCCACTACTTCTGGCCTGTTTTCTTAGTCATAAGATATGCCTCCAATGAGCATAGAAATAGATTTAGACTTTGCTGGCCTCTACAAGTAGTACATTCAGTCTCTCCTGGGCATGTGCAGCATCCCTATGAGGTTCATGTTTGACTTTCCAGCAGTTATTGTAGTAGGGTTTAATCCTGGGTGTTCAGGAGTATCATTGTATGAGAGCATCAGCTATCTGGAGAGAGGTTTTCAGACCTTCCCTTGCAGGTCTGCACGGCTGGGCTGGGTGAGCTGGGTGGGAGAGTGTTGCTCCAACACAACACTCCCCAAATCTCCTAGTGCCCAGATTAGCCCAGATCACTGCTGATGCACACAGAGGAATGGTTTTGAAATGCTCACTGGCAAGTCTGTGGGATATTTTGCTGCTGATTTCAGATGCTTGCTTACCGGTAAATTGAAGGGTTGCTTTCCCATCTTGCATTAACTTGATTTTTCCCATCTGCTTAGTTATTTTCCAGAATGTGATGTGGTGAACTTTGGTTCTTGGTTTATGTTTGCATTTCCTTTAATGCTGATTTTTCTTCTCATGGGATGGCTATGGATCTCCATCCTGTATGGAGGAATTAACCTGAGGTACGTTTAGATTCCCTATATATATGCGCATAGTCTGGTCACGCCAGCATTGTGAAATATGTGTTCATTATGATTCTTGTACTAAATCTACTGGTATCACCCAGGATCATCTCCTAGTTTTATAACTAACTTGAGGATACTCATGGAATAACAGGTCTACTTTGAAGAAGCTGGTATGCAACAGGAAGGTTTTAAAGTATCTCAGTTAGACGTGCTTTAAGTGATGTCTACAGAGTACGCATTATACATTCATTCAGTTAAATATAACAGTTTTTAAAGGTTGTTTTATTGCCTGACCTGGGCTTGTGGCAGATTTTCATTGACAGAAAGCAAAGCAGGATCAAACTTTGCAGGCCAGCCTGGAATCTTGGCTCCCCTGGAATTAGTAGCAAAAATCTCCTAGCACATAAAAGAGACAGGATTTGTTCCTGAGGCAGAAACTTGAGTTTGGAACAGATTACTTCACAACAGGGCTTAATTTTACAACAATGTGTTAATCTGTAACTGATAATAACATGTTTTTCCGGCAAATCTTTGCTGGATACATGCAACCCCTAGTGTACGCTACTTAAAATAATTGCAGCATTACCATGCTGGAGCCCTTTTTGGAGCCCTTATTTGGAGCCCTTTTTCCCTCTACGCGTTCTCATACATGATAGTAACAAGCTCACAGTCTTGCTTCCTCCAGGGACCATACAGAATTTGTAGTATTTTGGAAAGTAATTGTTATTTTGATTTTAAAATGCAAATAGAGGGGGAAAGGGGAAGAGAGAGCAGGTGTCCAAATATTTACATTGTCTCAGAGACAGGAAAAAATCAATGGGAAAGTTTCAATCCAGAAAATGCCAAATACCGGTCCTTAAATTGCTTGTGGGGCTTCATGGGATGCTCTGTGGGTTGCTGTCTGCTTGCTGCTCTGGGATGCTCTCTACGTGCTGCTCTGGGATGCTCTCTACGTGCTGCTCTGGGATGCTCTCTACATGCTGCTCTGGGATGCTCTCTGCGTGATGCTCTGGGATGCTCTGCTGGCTTGCAAGCTCTGCATTGCGTGGCCAGGGCTTGTGCAATGCAGAGCCTGAAATCCCATGTCCTGTGGTGAGGGCTGGGGCACAGCCCTGGTGTCCAGCCAGCACAGATCTGGATGGTCAGGTGAGGTAAAAGGTATCTGTGCTGGCCAAAGCCCCTGGCAAAATGTAGAATTGCTTTTGTGCTTGGAGAACGTGATGCTTTATGTTTTGTTTGGCTTGCCTCTGTCAGCACAAAGCCTGGCTTTATTGGAATAGCCGGGCCAGCACAGATACCAGTATTCCCCGGTGGCGAGGTGCCTTGGAAGAGACATTGCAAAGCTGCACAAGTACAGATGGGCTTCTGAAGGAGTCTGTTGGGCTGCTTCAACTGTAACAAGGCAGTGATAGTGGCTGCACTTCCCACGTGGGCAATTCATTGGTGTCTGCAGCACAATGCAGACAGGTAGGCATGGCTCCAATAGTAGCAGGTTGTCTTTGCTTGAATCCAAAACACATTAAAAGGTTTAGATGTGGGCTGGCTGAGCTAAGCTGAAGCTGCTGTTACTAACTGCCCCCCAGAAGAAGAAATTTAAGGGCCAGGTATAGCTATTTGAGGTTAACCATTCATTCTATACCATTCATTCATATAGAAGATCCAACTACTATATCCTGTTGAAAGAGTGAACACATTAAGGAAGCACAGGCATCACAGGGCCAGATGGATGCATTTGATGCAGAAAGTTGGGTTTGTAGGTTTAATCAAGGTCACAGGCAGGGTTAGAAACTGGGTTCAGCGTCATGGGATGTGGTGGGAGATGCAATGTGAGGTATGAATATACCATTTGTATGCACATCCTACAAAGGAGCAAACAGTGTGTGCAGTCAGTGCGGCCAGGCTAAGAGGCTTAGCCAGGAGCACATTAACATTCCTGGCCAGTTAGAAATTCCTCACATTTTTGTTTCTCCTCAGCAGCATCCTGGGATCACCCAGGAAATGGCAAGTGACTGGAGAAATGAAGGGACAGATTAATTTTCCATGTCACACTCTTCCTACTTGTTCTGCCCAAGTAGGCAACTGCTAGAGATGAGGAAATCCGGCAGTGTTGGGACTTTCTTTTGGCAATCGCAGCCCATGCTGGAGGAAATAGTTCAGAATATAAATCAGAGGAAAATTCCTAACTTTTGCAGGGTCTTTTTTGTGTGAACACACAGAGAAAGGATATAGAACATAGGGCTTTCTTGCTTTATCTGCATCAGAGACCTTCATCATTAGTCTTTATAATCTGAGGTAATGCAAACTGTGCTGCTAGAGATGTACAGCTCTTTGAAACTTGCAGAGCAGGCACTGGAGAAGTACATAGCAATAGAAAACACAGCATTTACTGTGTCAGTTGTATTAGAAGCATGTAAAAATGTAACCGTGTTTCTTGGCAGGGGCTGGAAAACAAAAAAATCAAATCTAAGAGTGGATGCAGAAGCCCGAGCCAGAGAAGTGATAAAGGAGGACTATCAAAAACTGGGTCCAACAAAGTGAGTCATAAAGTTGGGATTGAAACGAAGAAGTTATCAAGTGGGTCTGGAAATATCCTAAGAGTGGAGGATTGGGGAAAATGGAGGTTTTTAGAAGAAAATGAAATACATGTTTCAACTCAGGGTGTTCATAACCTGCCGATGTTTGCTTTTTGCATGCTCCAGCCTCTTCTCCTTCGCTAACATGAATAATTACAAACAGCAGCTTGTTCCCAAATCTGCTCAAGATCAAAGTTCATATTATAGACTGAATTCTTGCTGGGCTGTTTAATTACTGCTTATAGTTTTTCTATTCCAGGGACAAAACCAGTCCTGTGTGCATTATGTACTAACCAACACAGGCTGAATATTGAAGGCTTGTGCATGCCTGTCCTGCAAAGCTGGCAGCATTTGCTGAGAAGGCTGGTGGATTATATGATAGATATGAATCATATGTATTGTAGATATACTTTAAGAAATCTTAACAGCTGCTCAAAGAAAGCACATCAAAGAAGTCAGATCCATGTCACAGAATATATTGTTTTTTTCTCAATAACTCCTTCAACTGTATTAGGTGAAGAAAGAACAAGAGGTTTTTGTCTCAAAGGTCTTCTGGAAAAATCTTGGTGCAAATTGCAGTGATGGGGATCCTATTTTGGAGAAAGGAACCAGCAGGAAGAAACTTGAGCTTTAGACTTAGGAGAAGTGCCAGAAAAGGGGAAAGCAGGAAAAGCTGAGTATCTCTAGGAATCAAACCCTAGGTATGTCCAACCAGCTACCAGTATTCTGGGCTGTGAAGGGCTAGTGAAGGTTTTTGGAATTGTAGGTGTTATCCTTAACTGATCTGTGTTTCTCCATCTGTAAAATAGTATCTCCATACTCATGGCAATGCTGTGAAGATTCAGTGATGTTTGTGTCATCAAACATCATTATTGACATTGTAATTATTGCTGTTGTGTGGGAGATGGAGTGGTTCTTCAAAGGCAGTTGTCTGTGCTGCAAATGAAAGAAATTGGTTTATTTGTTCCATTCAGTGCATTATCGAGCAGCCTGCAAAATGTCTCTAAAAGAATCAAAGTCCCACTTTGAGGTCTAGGAGTCAGGAAGTCCATTAAGCCATGCTCTACCAATTTGATTAGCAACCCCATAACTTAAAATCAGTGCTAGTGGCCTCTTCCCAATGTTTAAATGCCCTTTCTTGTGCTTGGAGAGATTTTAAACAGTGTTTTGAGGAGTCATCTTGGTTAAATCTTGACTCCACTAGATACTTAGTGAATAATATTGCCATTTACCCTGCTGTTTGTTGTGTGCCTAAGGAATACTGTTTAGATTTTGACCTTGAAGAAGTTTGTTCCTGCTGTCTCATACATGATTTAAATCTCAGACATCCTTTTACATTGCTTGAACTGGAATGAAACCATCCCTAGCTGACTGTACCTTAGGGACATCCCAGAGGGCAGTGGTAAGAGGAATGACCATGACAAGCTGCTTGGCCAATCCTCTCTGCCTCACCCAGAGGCTCAGCCTCACGTATGCTTCTTGTGACATCTGGGCACTCCTGATGCCCGTCTTGCCTCTCCTTAATGTTTTCCAATAAGAGATAATTGCTGGCAACCATCAATATTTGCAAATAGATTTCCCATCTATTCCAGTGTTTCACTGTAGTTATTTCTAGAATGCCAGCCTAACTTCCCACCCAAGCTGCTGCAGCCTGAGCTTGATGCTTGTCCTAGCCTAGATCCACCCCTTTAGCACATCAGTGTTCTAATTGCACTTCTTTACATTTTAGGTTTGCAGAACAGGCAATTTTCTTCTTCTTCTGCACCTTCGCGATCATGCTTTTCTCCAGGGATCCCAAATTCATTCCAGGTTGGGCAAGCTTATTTGCACCAGGGTAAGATTTTATTCTCATTCATTCCACTGTCCCACTTTTCAATACCATTTCCAAGTTGCTGAGGTTCCTGGGTTTCTGATTGTGTTGCTTAACACTATTACTCAGGTTTCCTGAAACAAGTTTAAACTGAGCTTCAAGTAGCAGAACCAGCTTTATTGTTTCTGTCTCCTGGAGAAGGTACATGAAGCCTGGTGGGAAGTTAGCAGGTGTCTATCTGAGGCCATCCCATGGGTTTTAATGCTGGGAACACTGTTTATAGGCACATTTACAGCGAAATACTGAGTTCTTTATACAATCCAATGGTTTCAATGGAGGCTGAAGAGAGATGGCAAGAGCTGAGCCTGAGTATTCTGTCTGTCTCGCAAGTTTGTCTCCCCTGTCACATCCACACATTGGGAAGATGAATGGATAGAGCAGCTGGGTAATGCTGAAGTTCAGAGAGGGTCTTGTTGTTTCTTAACAGAAGAGACCTCCATAGTTTGGGTTTTTAAGTAAAGCCCTAGCTTAATGAATGATTCCTTAATACAACAAAGTAGTTATGGACTTTTTCCTCATCAGTTAATAGCTCCTTACATTCAAACACATTCTTAAGCTCTTTACTGGATGGACCCTGCCTTTCACCTTAGTGTCTAAGCGTTTTGCAAAGAGCTCATGTAAGTAGGATAGTCTGAGCTCTGCCTCTCTTCCTGTCTGCAGTGAACTGTGGAAAATTGTCCTCAACCCGTCATGGACTGACCATGATTCTGCAGTCAGAACTGCCAGAGCAGCAGCATGGTGGGGCTTAGATCTTGGGTTTTACACTTGTAGGGCAGCTTTTCTAGAGGGTTCACAGCCCGTTGTAGAAATGCAGCTCGACGGGGAATTAAAAGAACTGTGAACAACAAGTGTTGTTCAAACCTGATGGAAACTTGTAATCTTCTTTGGCAAATCCCTGTTCTCATAAACTTTGTAATTCTACAGGGTTTCTTACAAGTGTTTCTGCTGCTTTTGGACAGGTTTATCTCAGATGCGGTTACAGGAATCACCATTGTGATTATACTGTTCTTCTTCCCTTCGGAAAAACCTTCCTTCAGGTGGTGGTTTGACTTGAAAGGTGAGTAGGAATGAGACCTCTCCGGGCTCTGGCAGGGCAGGCACGGAGCAAGAGCCAAGACTATTCCCCCTTGGACCTGCACCAGCCCCCAGCAGCTGCACTGGCTTGAAGGAGCAATGTGATCCTACAGAGGCTTTTCATCTGAAGTGCCAGAAGAGGTTTGGCAGTTGCTGCCCTGCTGCTGGTTGCAGCAGTGACTCAGTTGCTTGTGTAGCTGTCAGAGATGATGCTGTGGTGGGTTGAAGTGAACTGAAATCAGTGTTGATTTACCATAGCAGACCTGATTGTGAAACAGAGGTTTGATTGCTGACACCCAAACAGCTCCTGTCCCTCAGTGCAGGGCATGAACCTCTGAGAGGGCAGAGCTGGGCAAGTTGTCCACACTTGGGGGCTCTTCCTTAGTTCCTAAATGATTTAGAATTGAAACTCCTCAAGCCCGACCACTCCAGCAGGTTTTGGTCCCAGGAGTCTTTTGAGGTCATGGGTTTTTCCTCTTGAGCAGCACTGAGATTCAGACTTTAATTCAAAAGCCACTTGGAATAAGATATGGTCTTAATGTTGAGATGCAGTTGATGAAGGTCCTTTGTGGATGGTGCAGCACAGCCTGGGCTCTATGGGAACTGTCTGCTCAGAGTTATGCACATTTATTGTGTTGTCTGTATGCAGGAAGATTTTTAATCAGGCCTCCTCTGGATAAAATCTATGCCCTTGTCCAACAGAAAATTACAGTCCCATTAGTGCATTCTTCCATATGGCAGAGCTCACTCCATCATGTATTAAGAGAGGAGGCTTTTAGGAGAGATGAGCTTTTTGCTGTAGAACTCACTGGCTGTTGAAGAGCAAGTGGAAAATTAATAACATCCTCTTCATTCAAATGGTAGAAAATGTCCTCCTTCCATGGACTCCCATTTGTGGATGACAATGTTTAGGTTTGACACAGAGAGCTATTTAACCTGATATTAAATGTTCCCTCAAGAAAGCCTCAAAGAAAATTCTTAAGTGCTAGAATTTATTTTATTTTTTCTTTTTAAGATCTGATATTAAGTTAAATGATCTTTTTATTGTGTAGCATAAGAGACTCCATGTGAATATTTTATCAGCAACTCATGGTTAGTGAGCTTCAGCGCTGATGTCAGGCTCATGGTATCATTCTGTCAGATGATGACTGACGTGCTCCCCTTTGGGCTCATGTTTGATGTGGGGATTTTCTCTCTGTCTAGCACCAAACACTGAGATGCAGCCCTTGCTGACTTGGAGGAAAGCCCAAGAGACAGTGCCCTGGAACATCATCTTGCTGCTCGGAGGAGGCTTTGCCATGGCAAAGGGCTGTGAGGTGAGGCCTGCTGCAGATGCCATCCCGTATTTTAGCAGGGTGTCACTTGGGATTCTCATCTGGCTCTGGGAATTTTGCCTCTGTGGACTCACAACGCTTGAAGGACACGTTTCTCAACTCCAAGTGACAACAGTGTGCAACAGATCATTAAGGAAGTTAAGAGATCTTGCAGCTCCTTTCAAACTGCTTGCTGGTGAATGCCCTAAGGACATTGCACATAAGTGAAGGTTGTCTGTAATTTATAGTTCTAGGATAGGATCAGTTCAGCTGCAGGGACACAGGAGCGCTGCTCTCCAGCTTGTTTGCTCTCTCCTTCTGCAGGAGTCTGGATTGTCTGTCTGGATAGGAGGCCGTCTGCATCCTTTGGAGGGTGTACCACCGCCTGTGGCTGTCATCCTCGTCACGATTGTCATTGCCTTATTCACGGAGTTTGCCAGCAACACAGCCACTATTATCATCTTTCTGCCTGTCTTGGCAGAGCTGGTAAGGTAGTCCCATGGCAAGACCAGCTTTTCCTCTGCTCTCCTCCTTGCCCTGCCCCATGGAAGGGCAGGTTTGTGTTGTGTCTGTGCTGGGACAGGCACTGTGTGGGTTCTCCTGCTTCTGGGTTTCAGGCACTTGGATGTCCTTGGGAGCAGCAAGTGCCTGTAGCATAATGTGGACACTGAAGGATAATAATCCTTCAGACATTGGCAAGATACATGGTTATTTATCACAGTGTGGGATAGGGCTCTGCACAGTGCACTAGCTGATTGCATTCTTTAATATACATGCTGGTGAGACTGAATCCCCAAGGTGCAATTTCTGTTCCTTTCTCTTTTTCAAGGCCATTCGTCTGAAAGTAAATCCCCTTTATTTAATGATACCAGGGACTATAGGATGCTCCTACGCATTCATGCTGCCAGTCTCAACACCTCCTAACTCAATTGCATTTTCTTCTGGACACTTGATGGTCAAGGATATGGTAAGTTCTTTTAGATACAGCAAGTGCTGAAAACAGCCTGAGTGGAGTCTTTAAGAAAGGAATTTTCCAGATTGTTACTAGTTCAATATATAGTGAAGTGTTCTCAGCAGTGTTTGAAGGCACAGGGATTTGGAAGGAGTCTTATGAAGTTTGGCTCTGTGAAATTTGGAGCCACTGTGTCTCCAAATGTTGACAAAGATAATCTTGAATGTTCTCATTGTCTTACAGACCCTGCTCCCATTGCTGTGAGTGTACACAACCCAACTTTCATAGGTTTCTGAACACAGGAAAGGTTCTCCAGCTCAGTGAAATAAAGCTTAGGAGTAAAATTAGGTTCAGTTCCAATCCCTGCTCACATTCCTGAGGCTTAAACAGATGTTCATGTTTTTGATAGATCAAAGCTTCCTGAGCATCTGCAGAATGGCCTTTGTGGCTTAAGAAAGCCCCCTTAAGATGTAGCTAATATTAACAGCAATTAAGCCTTCCATTTTTATAATGTTTATGTTCAAATAGCTTCATGCTTCACATGCTGTAGATGTAATGGAATCATAGAATCATAGAATAGTTGGGGTTGGAACTTACATAACTGACACAGAACCATAGAATAGTGGGGGAAAGGACCTTGCAGTCTAAACTCAACAGTTCTCTTTGTATTTCTTTTGTAGGCAAGGACTGGGTTGCTCATGAATGTTATGGGAGTTCTTCTTCTTAGCTTGGCTATGAACACATGGGCCAAGAGCATCTTCCAGCTGGGGACCTTCCCTGCATGGGCCAACATCCATGCAGAAAATGCCACCACACCCCTGACAGCTGTAGAAAATGTCACTTTAAGTGCACTAAATAAAATATGAACAAAGCCATCCCCGGGGAAGGACTCACTCACTTAGGACTTGGGCACTGGAATCATCAGAGTATGCGCAGGAGGAAAGCCGCGTGGCTGCTGACACTGTGTGGGACCCTCTGGTTTAATCTTATGTTTAGAAATACTGGTCAGTGTCACAGCATCCATTTGTTGTTTCCTCTGAAGATCTTTCCCCACCTTCCACAGGTACCAATCAGACTCTTCCAGAGTCCGTATCATAGGAGGTTGTTAACTGGACAAAGCATCTTTGGGTAGATGCCTCTTCCCCCATGAAAACTAGCAAGCTTTGCCACTCTAGCTTCTGATATCCTACCTCGTTTTGGAGAGTAGCCCTGGGAACAGGGTGGAAGCAACTGGATTATTTATGTGCAACCCGATGTGAGTGATTGTATCAGAATCTGGCTGGGGGGGAAGGTGGCACGGCTGGGTGCTTCTAGCACTGTGTGAAGGATGGGGTCTCATTACCACCTCATGAGTAATTCTGTCATGGAGGATGAAGACTATTTGTGTGTGAAGGGATGATTCAGATGTGTTGGTAGGACTTGGTGCATTACCGCATACTTTGGAAACAGGAAGGAAATAGTTTGTTTCCAAACACGTTCAATGTTTTGAAAACCTGGGACAGTAAATTGCTGCCTGGTTCTTTGCACTGAGTGCACAGATGGGGGCTTGGTACCAAATTAACTTCTGATGTAAGTCTGGACATCGGTGGTGTTTCACCGTCGGTCAATGTGGCCAGTCTTAGGTCTGTGAGACTGACTCACTCATGAGCAACCCACTGAGTCACAAGTCAGTGGACAAGTTGTATTGGAGTATTATTGACATTCTGAAAACCACATTTTGATTCTTAGCTTCTTTTTAAATCAGATTGCTCGGGTACTTTCAATGAAAGCATTGCGAATCGACTGTGATTTTAATCACCATTTTATCTGATTTATTTTTTATTTTCTGTAAGAATCTAAAATACGTACTTTAAAAATCAGTTTCAAAACCAATCAGTTATTGAAATAGATGGATTGAACAGTAAAGGAGCCAATTCTTGGTTTAGGGAAGGGGGGTGACTAGATCCCTGTCCTGGGACCGATTTCTCTGATGATGTGAACTGGTGGAGCTGGCAAGGTGAACAGGCTGGGTGTAGGGATCCAGTGCAGCCCTCTGCTCCTGTGCTGCTGATAAACCCCAGAGCCAGGTGGGAGAGCTGAGAGGGTGATGCTGCCATGGAGGGTTACCCCAGGGTTGCAAGGGAGCTGGGACTCAGGGGGTTGAACCAATTGAATGTGGAACTTGAATCAGTCACCTTCAAGAAAATCCTTAATGTTCAACAGATACCTTAAGTTCAACAGAATCCTTACTGATTGTGGAAAACTTACAATAAAGCACATTTGTTAGCATGTCACATCGTCCTGTTTGCTCTGTAGGTTGAGGGAAGAAATGCAAAGCCTGAGCTTCCTCCTCCCTTAGCTTCACCCCCTGACTGGGGCAGTGGTTCCCAGGAGGAGCAGGAGGGCAATGAGGTCTCTTGCTTCACCTGAGCAAAACGAAGCCCTGTTAGCAGTGGAGCAATGGGAAAGCTTCTCGCTCTACATCTCAGGGTTGCTCTGCTGAAGAGGTGCAGCCCTGGCACCCATCTTTGCTGTGGACGCTCTGTCTCACTGGCCCACTTCCCTGAGGCAGCTCCATGCTGGCTGCGTGCTGGGTTCGGGCACTGCTGATCTGTATCGATGCTCCTTGTCATGCTTTAGTGAAGATGGGCTGAATGGGGGAGGGAAATTGTTCCCCACGGTTCACTTTCCCAGCTGTCCTGGGGCCAGGGAACAGGCTGTGCCGCATGGCTGGGCGCCGCAGGAAGGAGCCCTGCTGTCCTGATGTCCTGCTGCGGCTGGAGCTGCTGCTGCAGGGGCTGGAGTCTGTCACTGGAACAGAGCTGCCTCTGTCCCTGCAGCCTGGAGAACAGGCAGTGAGGGACTTGGGTTGTCTAATTTTGAGGCTCAAAGGGTAACCTCCAGTCCAGCTCTGTTGCAGATGTCAGGGTCACAGGTTTGCTTACAGGTATCAGCTCTGGCTTGGTGCAACCTAGATGAATCCAGGGCAGTTTTACTCGGGTAAGAAAGCAGAACTGAGACCACAGAGTTTGTGTAGAAGCCTCCAGAAATCACTGCTAGCATCCTGGCATGCCTGTGGCACTCTGTCTACAGATCAGAAGGTGTTTCACAAATGCAGCCAGGGAAGATGTTTTATCTCTGTGCTGACATGAGAAGCAGAGGGGGCACCAGTGACTTTCCCAGTGCCACACAGAGGGGCCTTGGCAGACCTGGGAAAGGTGTGAGAGCACCTGGATCCTAAACCTCTACCTCAGTCAAAGACCTGGCTTCTGCCAGCTCTATCAGCAGCCTCTGTGCTTCCAAGGGTTCACCAGGGGAGCGGGTTTAAGGTGTGTGGACAACAGCATTACCCAGTTCTGCTTTCCACATCCAGGCATCTGTGAGAGCAGGACTGGGCTTTCCTGCTTCATTGGTGAGTTTTTATTTTAAACAGAGATCTAAAGATTTAGCGTTTCTGGGGTTCAAGGATCACCTTCCCTGCGGGAATTACTTCTGATTCCATTTGCTTCTGCTGGGACTGAAATTTGCCCAAAGCTGCTTTAACGGTAAGTCAA
This sequence comes from Neopsephotus bourkii, assembly GCF_033783945.1. Taxonomy (NCBI): domain Eukaryota; kingdom Metazoa; phylum Chordata; class Aves; order Psittaciformes; family Psittacidae; genus Neopsephotus; species Neopsephotus bourkii. The sequence continues at coordinate 8,091,582 of NW_026902137.1, forward strand.
CCCCATTATTTTTGACAGGTCTGTGATTGTGAGTAGAGATATGAGAATTCCCAGGAAAGGGCATTTCGAGTTCTGTACTAACCTGCTATAACTTCAGCTGTGTTATTTTTAAAGGAAATTTGCCTGCCTATGCACTGTTTCTGTAGGAGTGTAAAAATCCAGCAACCAGAACAAAAGCCATTCACATTAGCAGCCTGCTTGTGAATTTTAATTAACAGGAAATGCCACTCACACATTGAAATTCAGCATCCAGAATATCTCTGCTTTGCTCCTTTGATGTTCCCCATCCAACCCTAGATCAACATCCACATGTTCTCCTGAGACTTGGAGGAAAATTATTCTGGTTTATTTACAGTAGGAAAGCACTCTGTAGCATCTTTTATCCCAGAAGCATTCGGGCTGCTTTACAAGCTGTCCACACAGAAGAGCTGCTGTGTGGGTCTTTGCAGCAGTGAGTGTTTCTGGGGCTGTGCTCAGCCAATTCGCTCTCAGCAGCGATGCTGGGAGCTCAGGAGAGAAAGGGAAAGATTCCTGAAGCAAAGGAAAGCCTGGCATGATGGAGGAAATTCAGCCGTTGCAGCTTAGATAGCCTTGGTTCCCTTATCGCATGTATCCCTCATCAGTCACCGGAAAGATATTGCTGTGATTCTTCCATATTTCTATAGTAGAAACCTAATAAGACATGACCTGGCTCTGCATCACCATAAGTTGTTTGATTGCATGTGATCTTAGCAAGGAAAGAATCACCACTGATGGGCTAATCCTTCCTACATCCTCAATTTCTTGGGTTGGCAGAATAATGTGATCAACAGGTGCTGATGATATTGCCACGAAGAAATGTTTTCAGCCTTAAATCATCCTATTTCTAGCCCTTCATTCATCATCTTTGTTTTCTTAACCTGTATAGTTCATATACCCCATGCTCTACGTGTGATTCAGCTGCTCCTTTATGTTGCCCCCCCTCCCATCATCATCACCCTCGTGGGGTTACACTGTCACTAGGGGTTGAACTTGATGGCCTCTTGGCAAGAGGTTCTTGTTCTTGCTGTCTTGAGACCCATGCTGAGCCCTGCAGTCTGCAAAGCAGAAATGGATTTGAAATCTCTGCCCCAGTGGGTGCAAGCTCAGTCACCATCCCTAATCAGAGCGAAGCCAGGCTGTGCTTTCTGGCTACAACACAAATGAAACCCTCTGTTGTCTTCTTATGGTTACAGCAAGCTAGTTACAGACGTGGTTCTCTTCCTTGTCTCCTACTGTGGTGTTAAGAAGTCTAAATCAGGGGTTAGAGCTTGAGCTCTGTAGAGACTGGAGCTTGGAAAAATATCGAAGTCCCTTTATACCACCGAGGAGCTGAGCCACAAGATCTCCAGAGACACAGTGGGAAAAGGCACCTCAGAGCATCCCAGGGGATAGTGTCCATATCCCCAACACCTCCTCGACAGCCTCCCGCTCCTGCTTCACTTCCTCGGTTTCTGACCTCAAGAGAGCACAGACCTTGAGGTACTTTAGCAGAATGTGACCGCAAGATGTCACAGTTGCTTTGCTGAGACGCGCGGTCCTGCCCCCCTTTACCCACCGCTCTTGTATCTCGTATCTCTATAATCACACAGTGCGGATGCTTTTTGTGGCAAAGCAAACTTGTTCGTTGTGTCCTGGGGAAACTTGGGCATTGATGGTTCTAGCTCAATTGCAGGTTATCAGTTTGGGGTATAAAACAGGAGATATCCTAGATTTACCACCCCACCCCCCCCCACCCCCCCCCTTCCCTCTAGTCCAGCCCACAGAGATCAATTTTGAGTTGAGCCAGAGGAAAAACCTAGGTTTGACTTTGCATACAAACACTTCTGGGTGCTGGTCACTACTGGTCAAACAATTTCCCTACAGACTTCAGCTCCAGTGGGAGCAGCACATGCAGCAAACACTGATCACAATCATAGAATCATAGAATAGTTAGGGTTGGAAAGGACCTTAAGATCATCAAGTTCCAGCCCCCCTGCCATGGGCAGGGACACCTCGCCCTAAACCTTATCACCCAAGGCCTTGTACAACCTGGCCTTGAACACTGCCAGGGATGGAGCATTCACAACCTCCTTGGGCAATGTTGTGAGCTTCTGTATAGTCTATTGCTAACTTTTCCTTTTTCTCTTTTTTCTACCCCAGAAAACTACCTGCTTAGCCTGAATGGGGTCTGAGGGGCTGATGCTACTATCAGTTAGCTCTGAAGTACCATGAGAAAGAAGTTTAATCTTAGAAGGAGAATCTGATGAGCTTTGCAGGATGCAGCTGTGGGCATTTTGGGGCGATCCTTTACAGTCTGCACATTGAATTAAGACCTAATTCATGGACTGTGCAAGCAATTGCTATGGATGCTCCAAACAAATAGCACTTTCTTTTGCGCCCGCCTGGCTGGTGCCTCTTCCCAGCTGGAGCCGGTCAGGGTTTCTCATTGGGCATAAGGAGAAAAGCTTTGCTCTACCAACCACACAGGAAAAAGGAGAATAACGACAAAGCAGAGCTGTTGAGTGGAGCAGCAAGTGCAGGAAGGACCTTGTCTGGTACCTGCAGGAGGGGCTGAGGAGGCAGGCAGGGGTTTGCTCTGCCTGCTTGGGCTCATCATTGCTCATCCGATAACTGTTGCAGAGCCCCACGTGCTCTGTCCCCAGGGGCAGCCAGGACAGGGCTGACCTCCAGCCCTTTGCCTTTTCCTGCCCAGGGGAGCATGAGAACATCCCAGGGGCCTGTTGGTTCCCAGCCTGCAGGAGGGCTTGGCTTGCAACAGCGGGTCCCATAAGGAATGGCTCAGCAGCAGAGGAATGAGCTCGGTCACATTTGCCCGCAAGTGGTGGCTTAGTGTAAGAATGTTTGACAAAGGGGCAGCTGTGGTGGGAGCCAGGTAAGGCTCCTGCAACCCCCAAGCTCCCTGCGAGGGGAAGGCAGTGGTTGTACACGTTTCTTGTTTGCCAGCCGATAAGAGAACACAGATTCCTTTCCTCTGGAAACATAACTGAGGAGCAGGCACAGCAGGCTGGTCCTCACTTCCTGCAAGCAGGTTTGGTGGCTGGAACTCTGTGCCCTGCACATCCCAGGGGTCAGGTGAGTTGGTCCCATAGGGAGTGCACATCCTGGCCTGGGAACTTCTCAGCAGCCTGAGAATCCTGCCTGCAGCAGGGTTTTCTCTGCAGTGGATTTGCTGGCTGCAGGGAATTGGGAAAGATTCAAGTTTGAAGCTTCATCTTCCTCTAGTAGGACTAAGAGATGAGCCTTTAAGCAGCTTATGAACCTGGCACATGAGCTCATGGATTCAGCAGGGAGCAGCAGCCTGCCAGAACAGATGAACATTATCAGCACATGGTTTGCTGGATCCCACCATGCCCTTTGTGCTATGGCTGATGTCTGAAAGAGGAAAAGCTCCCCTTCTCCCTGAGAGAAGTCCTAACCTTGCTGCTCGATGGTGGGCAGCGCAAGGAGAAGTCAGCTGGGATGACACAGCTGATTTCCCCACAGTCCATGTGATGCTTGTTCCATCTTCACCAGCCCATATGTCACTGACTCATTTTTCTCAGCTACGTGTCATGAAAACAAGCATTCTCTGCAACAACAGTAGGACCAGAAGCGGTGTAAAGCCCAAGCAGTGCTGTGCATCTCAGCAGTGGTGTAATTCCCTGGGCTTCACACACCAGGTTGCCCGCTCAGATCAGGAATTGCCACCATTGCTGATCTGAACTGCCTTTAGGCATTATTTGGCTTTTTGGACCCCTGTCTCTGGTGGCAGTTGCTTTGATTTCCCATCCTGTGTGTGCCAGGAGCTGCATCCACGATCTTCTCTCAGAGCAATGGAGAGTTTTCAAGCAAGAGTGGGGCACCTTTCTGCCACTGGGTATGTAGTGATTGCCTTAATCCTTCTTCTTCCCTCTCTCTTGATAGTTGTTGAATGGCCTTTTCCCCTGAAAAGCCTCCTTTCCTACTCAAAACCATTCCCCATAGGACAGTCCCCAGGGTTTGCCTGGCTGGGTTTAATCCTGGGGAGAGGCTCCTTCTCCGCACCAGGTTTTCTGGTCTCTGGAGAATCAGTCCAGATGGGAGGCCTGAGAAATCATATTTCTTCCCACATGCTTGTTTTCGTGAGACATTTAAATAGCTTTATGGGACATTTCATCCCGTCTGCAGTGGCCAAATTCACATCCTTGGAGATTTCCTCTGGCACTGGAGCTTCAATGTGAAACTGTTTTATCTGATCAGTTCTGTATTCATCACATTTAAACCTGCAGATTTTGGGCTGGTCTCCGTTTAAGAGGCATGGAGATCAGGAACTGCCACTCAACTGCCTCTTATCCATTGAACACCTTGTAACTATAGAGCTGGTTGAACGATTTCCACAGCGGCCAGAAGCCTCCTGTTTCTCCCTCCTGCATCCTCTAAATAACAACTAAGGCCATTCTGAGCCACTGGCACTGAGCTGACCTCTCTGAATGACTTGATCATGATTTTCATAGAATAATACAATGCTTTCCTGTGCTTGCATTAGAGGAGGAGCAGTCACATTGTACTTGGTAGTGAATCTTTCAAGAAATACCTTGAACTCTCCTGTCCTGCATGCTTTCAGGGAAGATCTCTGTCCCAGCTACTCAGGGTAGCAAAGGAGGAAGACCAGAGGCACCTGGAAAAGGGCATTATGAAGATCCATGTGTGATCATCTCAAAAAAGGCCCCTAATTAATGTGTTTCCGTACTTCCCTCTGTTTGTTTTACAGCATGAGAGCCCGTGTCTACTGTGAAGACTTCCTGTTCCCAAAGGTGTGCAGGACTGTTGCAGAGCTATGGTCAGTTTACTCCAAGCCTATCCCAGCAAACAGCAGAGAGGTGTGGACCTTGTTTCTGCAGTGTTCCTGTGTCACAGCAGTGATAGGAGGCCTCTTTTACAACTGGATGTTTGCTTCCCTGGAGTACTCCTGGCATCTCTCCGTTGCAATGGCCATCTCCTTCAGCCTGCTCCTTCTCCTGGCCCTTTTCTTGGTGCATCCTGCACGTTGTGTCTTCAGTATCATTATGCCTACATTAGGTACCAAACAAGGCCGGAAGCTGCTCTTATCAACCTGCGTCATGATAGTGGTGGTTAACATAACACCCAACATCATAAGCAACATTAAAACCATACTGCAAGTTATTAAGTGCATCTGTAAGAATTCCTCTGAGAGTCTTTTGAACTCAACTGCTCTGCTAGAGACAGCAACCTGGGAGTTTGGGGATGCAATCCAAGAAACTGTTCATTCCATTAATATTTATAAGCCTATGAATGGACATTTTCAGTTTTCATTGCTTAAGAACAGCTCCTCGATTTACCAACAAATGCATCTTGCTGGTGAGAAAATTGGGAGGGACTTTTTGGCTGTTGAGTTACTGGTCAAAGATGCTGTGCGAGTGGGCAACAAGGTGGTTGCTGGTTTCTCCATGCTCTATCTCTGTTTTGAGTCCACCTGCTATTTGAAAAATTATCTGACCAACCTCAGCTTTGACAATTTTTACATCACCAAGAAGCTGGAGCGTTTAGCTGTGGACAGAAAAGCAGCTCATCTGCTGGTGGGCTCATCCAAACCCCTCATTCGACCAACAGGCTTGAAGCTCTCCCGGGAAGAAGTGATGCTGTGCCTTGTGCAAGCCATGCTCCTCACCGTGGCCCTGATGCTGATGCTGGTGGTCATGGCCATGGACCACTTTGCATTCAGCATGGCAGACACTGCAGTGAGAAAGGCAGCTCAATTCTCTGCAGTGCCTGTTTCTCTCAGCATCAAATACAGTGTAAGTGCTGGGGTCCCTTGCCCTTCACTGTACTGGGACCATGCTGTGTATCACATCATAGGAGACAGCAATGGGGATTGCAGTCTTTGTAGCCTTATTTGCACTATACTTCCCTTCCCAGCAAGCAGCTAGACTAGCAATGAAACAGGCTTGGGGGAGAGGAAGTGGAGTCATAACCTCAGTTGCTCCTTCCAGAGCATCTAATAGTGGCTCCAAATTACAGCCCCTTGAGAGAAAGAAGAGAAGCAAATTGTGCCTCATGCTGCAAAGGCACTGCTAGCATGTGACAGTCAGATATGTTCTTTATCTCTTATCCACCCTAGGGAGGGTGGAGGAATGGGTGACCCTACAGCACTGCTGTCCCCATGGCAGAGTGGGTGTAAGGAATGGAGAAGCAGATTAATACACATGGGGGTTGTGAGGATGTCTCCTTATCAAACTGCACTAACTGATCTTCAAAGAGATAGCCCTGTTCACTGGCTTTGTTGTCACCCTATGCAATCCTTTTCACAAACCTACCCAGTTTCTATTTATTTTAATATCCTTTAGCTGGGTTACCTCTGCTTTAGTTTGTTAGTTTTTCTCTTCCACCATGCAGCCTGGCTCCCTCCCCAGCCCCAGGGTTTCATAGTGCAGATAGCTGCTTATGATGAATTTACAGTAAAATAATCAGGGCTTAGAAGAAAACCTCTAATATTCAAATACGCAGCCACTAATCCTGCTATCTGGATTGTGTCTTTCGTTGTAAATCTCACACAATGAATACCTGTAGCAGCAGATAAAGGTGACAGGTAGGGCTGGGTCTCCCCATGCCAAGTGCTTAGCATGTATGCATCATGCTGTTACTCTCCCTCAACCTGAAGTGTATATGCACTTCAATGTCCTTCTCTTAATGCACCCAAACAACCTGTAACAGTAATTACACACCTCCAGGCTGATGTTCTAGTAGTAACCAGCTGATTGGGGCTTGTTCATACCCCACTTAACTTTTAACTCTCTATTTCAGGCTAAAATAGGGTTTGTGCCCTTTCTGTCAAAAATTCCAGGGATTCCTTACCAAGAAACACCACTTCAGGACTTTGAGAGAAGCTACCACCATCACCTGATCTTCAGCTCTGCCCACTGCAGGATCAGCCCCCCGACACCTCCCAACCCCTCCGTGCTGCTCGTCATGGGGCTGCTCTTCTGCATCCTCTATGCCACCGTATTCCTGGAAACCTACGCGCATCGCCTGTGCAGAGCAATTGCAGCCTCCTTCTTTGAGAGCTGGGAGGAGAAGCGGGTGCTTCACCTCTACAAGAAGCTGTCCAGGAAGCACCAGGAGGAGCAAAACAAGGAGAGAAACTAAGGGTACTTTTGGGAATACAGAGGATGCCTGAGAACTGTGGCAGTGGCGAGGCACAGGCTTCTGCCATGGGATTATGCATTTAAATTCACAGAATCAGTGTTGGGAGTCAGGAGGGAAATATTTGCCAAAAAGAAGGCGAAACATCACATTTTGCATTAATTTCAGAAAAATGGCTTCAAAAATTCACTTTTTGATTTTAATCTAGAAGTTCTGGAGTCGGGTGTTCCGAGAATGGTGGGAGATAACTCATATGACTTTGAGAGTATCTGCAGAAGTAGGGAAGGGTAGCTGGGTAATATGTGGGAGTTGGGGTGAGGGAGAGCTCATTGACCTCCCCAACCACAGCCATACTGGAAGAAGTACTCAGTGAGAAAAGAAACTCTTTTGTTTTGATTAATTTAGCTTTAAGGGAACTTTTCCTTTCAGCTTTCATGCACAGATATCCGGGTTCACTGGATAAATGTAAGACTTTAGAATATAGTTTATTCACCTAAGAAAGTATCATTTCCACCCACTGAAATAAATTCAAGGCCAATATGACCATGAGGTGCACATCCTGGGCATGGGGGGTGGTGGAAATCAGCACATGAGGAGTTTATGAAATCACTTCACAATGGCTCTTTAAATGGAATCTAAATAAAACAGCTGGAGGAAGCTGGAAGAGGATGAGAGCAAGCAAAAAGGCCAGTTTGGGTGTCGGTCTGTTTTCCCAAGTAAAAAGTGACAGGATGAGAGGAAACAGCCTCAAGTTCTGCCAGGGTATGTTTAGATTGGGTATTAGAAAGAATTTTTTCACCAAAGGGGTTGTCAAGCATTGGAACAGCTGCCCAAGGAAACGAAATGATGGAATCACCATCCCTGGAGGTATTTAGAAGATGTGTAGGTGTGGCACTGAGGGACATGGTTTTGTGTGGGACTTGGCAGTGCTGGGTTAATGTTTGGACTTTTCCAATCTAGAAGAATTTAGGCCAGCATTATGGAAAACTTCAGAAGTGGTAGATAGAAACTTGACATTTAAGTCAGTGCTTTGCAAGGAACAGGGAAGCAGCAGGACGTGGAGGGCTAGGCTTGCCTGAGCCAAGATCTGGTTTTACATGTTGGGTTGTTTCAAACTCAGAAGCTGTGGTATTGTAGATGTAAAAATCCATCACTGAAACATGTTCCTTTTGAATGAGAGGCAGAATGGACACCTCTGTAAGGGCAAGAGCCAGAGTAAGGGGAGATAAATCAGTGCCAGGTTAAAAACAAAGCAACTTTGCAGCTTCATTTCTTCAAAGCATCTCTATTATTTTCCTCTCTTCTCCCATTACAGTTTTCATTAAGGTAATTATTTGATATAATGCATCTCAATGAGATTAAATTACAGAAGTGATGTGGCAGCTGCAGCCAGATGCACCAGATTCTCTCAGCTTCTGAGGTACTTGAAACTAAGACTGGATTATATATATATATATATGTACATATACACATACACACATTTAAATGATCCCTCTAACAAAACTCTGGTGCATTCATCTCCCCAGGTGTCTTGATTCCTTGCTATTCTGATGATTAACCCAAGCACCTTTCTGCCTCTACAGCAACTAGTGGGTTTTGTCATGGGGTTTCTCTAGAAAATGCTCTGTGCTCTTCTGTTTGGGGAAAGCAGAAAGATTTCCATGTGTCCACTGAGGAGCCAAAATTGTCTGGAGCCAGGGGTTAAAACAGCTGGGAGAAGAGCAGAGGAACCCCTTCAGCCAGCAAACCATCCCAGCAGCAGGTTGCCTTCCAACAACCACATCTTTAAAAGAAGCTTTTCCTTTTAAGGCATTATCTTTTTGGCAAGACATTTGCATTAAGCTCTAAGAGAGAGATGTTTTCATAGCTATCAGCATTTAGGGAACCCCCTCCCCACCCAAGCCATGCGTAGATCCTCTCCCTACCTTCTGAGAGAGGTCTTCAGAGGAGACTGGAGCATGGGGACAGGAGGCTGAAAGAGTGAAGTGCTGCGGACAAACATGGGGATGGGTTTTGTTTTAGAGATGGGCCCTCTGGGTTCAGATGGGTGTTTGGAGTGGATGAGATGGATGAAGATGACAAAGTACCAGCCTGAGTGTCCCACTGCATCCTTTGGACATGCACTGCCCAGCTCCCAGCCAGGGCAGCTGAGGAGTGTGTGAGGCAGCTTCTGAAACACCCATTTTCAGCCTCAAAAATCATATTTATCAGGAAAAACTGACCCTCCTACAGAACATTTCTCCCTGTCTTCTCTCGAGTTTCCTTCAGCTCCCACTAAATTTTAACTGCTAAAGACTAACCCCGGGAACTTTGCATTTCTAGAGTGAAATTCAGCATCAGGCAAGCCTTGATTAGTGTAATTACATCCGCTTATAAGGATAATGGTCAGTGCAAGGTGCTGCCACTCTGCCTCTGGCCCCAGAGTTGCAGCCTTCGTAACCCTTCACGAGGCAGAGATGTGCTCCCATTTCCATTTTGCAGAAGAGACCAAGAATGAGATTTACAAAGTTCTTGGGTGGGTATCACACCAGTTTCATTGACAGGGAGCTATGGGCAGAGAGCCCTTGTTGCTGGCCTGCAGCTAGGGGTCAGTTCTCCTGCCATAGGAGGCAATGGATTGTGCCCCAGGTGCCATCTGTTTCCTCAGCTTTGTGACCCTAATGTAGGGGTTTTAGCTTTGAAAGCTGTACAGAAACCAGCAAAGGAAGAATTTGGGTTTGGAAGATGAACACGTTGTGAAGTGCTGGTGAGGAGGTGAGTAGCTGCAAAAATTACCTTTCATCATGGTCATGCTGAGGGTTGTTACTTAGAAAGGAGGGTAGTAAACATTGTGAAGTGTTGCACTGCACTGTGCTGTGAAGTGTTATCTTGCTGTTGCCAGAAGGAAAAAGCCACTTTGATATCTGTTATGGTTATTTCAGAGGTGAAGTTGCACTGATGTTACAACGTGTGCATGCTGAAGGCTGATAAACTTGAATAGCACTGGGAAATCGATGCCCATGAAAAGGTATTACCACAACAGTACTGTTGATGTCATCAAATACATGTATGTATCATACAGTTAAGGATTAATCTGCTTTGCGGAGAAAGGAGATGTTGGAAGCTGTCTCTTTACCACTATGCCACTTAACCCAGAGCCCAGATTTTCATGTGAGAAACTAAACACAGGGAACTGTCACAAATGTGACACTTCGGTGGGAGCCTTGGGGAAGAAGAGCTCTGAGTGGTTTCCAGCCTGTGGTACCAGTGAGGAGAGCCACGGGAAAACCACAGGTATGGAGCTAAACCTGAAGAAGTGCTTGGCAGAGATGAGACCCAGGGCAGCCTGTGTGGGGTGAGCAGAGGGGACCTGCCAGCACGGCTGCAGTTACTTGCTTTTTCACCTCCCCAGTGGGTGTCAGCAGGAACAGAAGTGGGAAGGGAGGCCCTGAGGAGTGGAGGATGCACTGATGGTCCCTGCTTGTGCAGGAACAGCTTGTGCAGCACATCAGCTATGTTGTCCCTGGTGCCGAATTGGGCTGTGATGTTTTCCCTGGCCAGGGGAGCTGGTAGGAGGCAGCACTGCTGTAAATTGCTTTGTTCTTCTGAGAGGTGCTGTTCCTCAGCAAGATAAAGGTATGACAAATAGAAAACATTACCCATTACAGAGTCATTTTATGCGCTTGAGAGGTAAGCTGCCTTGCCAGAGTTTGCTTAATGGTGCAAAAGAGAAATGCTGAAGAGATTTAACCATCAGACAAAGTTAATTTGTTCACATATTTATATTAAATAGGACTAATTTAAAAGCCTCGTTATTTGCTAAGGGATTTTCATCCCTCAGAGCCCCTCCATACTCCCACCCTCACCCCTGCTCATCACGGCTCTCATTGCCTTCACTTTGGCTCAGCACCGTGCTCTGTCTCGCAGGCAGGAGGAAGTGGGGAGCAAGGCTTTGCCCTGTGTTGCAAGCCTTGGTGCTGGGTCTGGAGCCCACAGGGCAGGTCCTGCCTGTCCATCTCCTCCGGGAAATCCCAGCTGGGGTGATCCATGGCTTGGATCTGAGTTTTTCCTTCAAAGTGGGTTGAGAAACTGAAATGGCCAAGTTGAAAGGCTGAAAACTTCCTCTTGTGTTAGCTGGAAATACGCCATGGGTGTTGAGACAATATGATGGGAACTCTGCGAGTTACAGGAAGAAGCAGGTCACAGCCCGGGGCTCGGCTGGGCTGGGCTGGGCTGAGTCACCTTTTCCTTTTACCAGAGGAAAGAAAACACGGCTCCTTGTGCCTGATGCCGCATGCTCTGCAATATGTTTGCATTGGTGCTGAGTAAGGACTCGGAGCATTTTGCCACCCCTGTGGTGGACATACTGTCATTGCCTGGGCATTTCTATTGGGAAAGGTGGAGGGCACACTGTTTGGTGTGACCCCAGTCATGGCATGACACCCTGGACCTGCACACCAAGTGAGGGCAGCCTCATGTCTCCTGATGCACGTTGTGGCTCTGTGCACTGGTGGAAGGGGAGCAGGAGCAGAGCTAAAGACTGTTGCACCTCTCCCAGGGCTGTGCTCATCAGCAGCAGGGTGCTGTACCAAGTGCTTGTTGTTACAGCATTACGAAGTTGACATTTAGAAGTCACAGAATATGAAATAACCTGTAATTACTGCCTAATTATTCTGCCAGAGTTTTGTTCTTTCACATTATTGCATGCAGTGCTTTTGTCTCCCCTCAGTGTTATCACTGCTATTATCCCCCCAGGATACCCCCTCCCCTCAGCACATAAACCACCTTGATCACTGGCTTTGGGAACGGTCTGTTTCTGTCCTTAACCCAGGCTTATGCTACCCTGTGTGTTGTCTTCGGGATGAGCACTGGGATGGGTGGTTCAGGTCAGATGTGATGCCAATGGTGCCCAAGCCAGAAGACGCATCATTTTTCACATCCATCACAGCATCCAACCTTGCTGGGATGGCAAAGGCTCAGTTTTGGTTACTCAAAGCACTTTCCTCTTACAGCCATTGGTTTCTGCTCTGAGTGGGAGACACTGGAAAGACCAGGGCTCTCAGGGCTTCCCCTTCATTGTACTGTCCTGAAAGCCAACGCCTCCACCTGCTCTTCTGACTTCTGGCTTGCATAGGCAGAATTCCTGGTGGATTGGGCACACTGGAGCAGGCACCAGAGCTTATTGTCAGCAGTGAGAATTGTGAACCCTGACTCAATACTGTGGGCAATGTTTTGAGCCCTGGAGGGGCCAAGGGGTGTTCGGGTGATGCCATGGGTGCTGGGCTTGGCTGGAGGGGATGAAGCACTTTGGGTTTCTTCTCCCACGGCTGAATCGCTTCCAGGCACCCACAGCCAGCTCAGAGTCAGGGAAGGGAGTTCTTTGGCACACAGGACGACAATGTTTGTTTTCACAGGGTTTGGTGCTTGCCTGGCTATGTTCAAGCCAAACACCTGCAGCAATGGGGGCTTAAAAGTGAGGGGAAAGTGATGCCTCAAGAGCTGCACACAGCATCCTTCCCTATGTTGTTATTCTCTGCAGAGCTGCATAAATCCCCAGCAGTTTGGTTCCTTGCATTAAACGAGTCCAATGCAGAATGATTTTCTGTTACTATTCTGGCTGCGTATCTGAGAGCTCAACCCTTCCAGGAGCTACTGGAACAGAGTCTGAAGGGTGTACCTATTAAAATGTTAATAGAGGCAGTCCACAAATAGGGTATACTCAAATGATGACTTAATTTGGGATGCTCCTGGCTGTACAAGGCTGGATGTGGGGGACGGAGCTAGCAGCACAGGGAGGCAAACATCCACCACACTTACTTACAGCTCCAAAGAGAAGCAGCCTAATTCCTCCCTTTTTATTAACAGTGTAGCCCTGTGACTCAGGGCTGATGCCCTCACACTCTCCTGCATCAGTGAGCAACTGCTGCATCGGTCCATCTGTGCAGTACTTTATTATGTATGTGAAGCCTCAGAGGTATCTCCTTTACACAGGACTAAATGAACTGCCCAGCAATGCAGAGTGAGAGGGATGAGCTGCAAGAGGAGCGCAGGGAGATGCTGAAGATGGCGTTGAACTCACTGATCACCCAGCCTAGGCACAGTGCTGCTAACCCAGCACAGAGCTGCACAGCCACCTCTTCCCAAAAAGTGTGTGATGGATGTCATCAGAGCAGTCCTTACATAGAGGTAGGTGATGGGTATGCCTGAAACAGGCTGGAACATCTGTGTCTGTGAGCACTCAGGTGGCCAGCTCCTGGTGAGAGGCTGCAGGATGACAGAGAGAGAGAAGCAGGGGAATTTGGGCTGTTGGGATGACTAAAGGGGTCGATGCCTGGCTCCTGAAGCTCAAGTAGGTGAATGCAGCCTAAACAGTATCATTAAACAGATGTTATTTCTAGAGGGATTTTAAAGTGAAAAACGGGAAAGTTAGAGCAAAGTGCACCCTGGAGCAGTCTCCAAGGGCAGGGATGGGACCTGTTGTGCATCCCCAGCCCAGGGCTGTAGGGCAGAGCTGCCGGTGCAGCCCTATGGAAAAAGAGAATACTGTCCTTTATAACTGACCCAAAGGTGAGCGAAATGCCATGGTAGGGAGTCAAAAACTACAGGGGTTGTCTTTTGTGGGGCTCAATAGAGGCATAAGGTTTCCCAGAGAAAAGAGGAAAGTATCTGCCCCAGCCTGGGGACAAGCTGCTGCTCCCTGGGCTGTGGCAAAAGCCATTTTATCAACCCAGGTTTGTACAGCCCAGGCTGAGGAGTTCACTGGTGAAAGGCCGGACTTGGACCACTCAGCATCAGGATGATCCTTCACATTTTGGATATGCGCCTCAGTGTCTGGGATTAATGGGACGCCTCTGCCTCTAGCTGAAATCTAATCTAATGAAAAGGCAGGTTTTCCCCTTGTCCTTTCCTCCACTCCACAGGTTAGAGGATCCTTAGCATTTTATGTCTGCAAACACAATTGCTCTTTCAATTTGAAAATGCTTTTTCTCACAGACTGTGGAGATGTCAGGGGCAAGCATGGAGCTGGCAGCAAGTTCTGGCTACTGCTGAACATCAGGAAAAGTACTGGATCTCCCAGCCTGACCATCAGGTTTATACTGGGTCTCCTACTCTGACCATGCTATCCCAGCCTCATTGCTGGTAAGATATGGGATCTCCCAGCCCAGACTGGGTAAGCCTTTCCCCAAAGTGACACTGATGCATGTGTGTGATAGGGGTGGCTGCAGGGAAGACGGCACTGCCTCATGTGTATTGTCCCCTAGGGAAGGTAATTGTCCTGGGTAATTGTCCTCTGCCCCAGTCAAAGGGAAACAGGAATGACCATGGGTCTCCGTGGCATCACCTGGTCCCATCCTCCTGAGGATGAGGAGGGATGGACCCCTTATCTCTCCTTGCCAGGGAGGAACTGTGCAGCCTGTGGCTCAGCTGGGGACACAAGGCACCCACAGTCCTTGGTGCTCTCAGCCCCTGCGGCTCTCTCAGCCTGCTACCCCCGTCCTCTGCCTGGGCTCCTTCCTTCTTTTCTTCAGCTCAGGGATGCGCTAGGACCCTGCGGGAGCAGGCGGGTGCTGCAGGCGGGAGGCGGATGGGGAATCCCGGGATCTGGGGGGTCCTGAGCTGTCCCTGGTGGTGCCTGCGGCTGGGAAGTCCTGGAAACCCCTGGAAACCCCGGGGGTCCCGGGGACTGGGGAGGTCCTGTTCGTTCCCCGCCCCTCCCGGCGGGGGGGTCTGCAGGAGAGGGGGTGCAAGGAGCCGGGCGGCTGCGAGACTTGGGGTGAATCGTAGGATAAAAGGGAGGGAGGAGCCGGGGCGGGCACGAAGACCGGGAGGGGCGCGAGGGGCAACGGCTCCCATCCCGGCTCCCTGCCGCAGGTTGTGCTGAGCTCCGCCAGGGAAGACTTCGGGAGCTGATGGAGAACGGCTCGGCCAGCCCAGGAGCCGCACTGAGCGGCAGCGGCAATGAGACGCTGGGCAGGATGCCCCGGCAGCCCCTGGAGCTGCAGGTGGTCACCATCCTGCTGGTGCTGATCATCTGCGGGGTGGGCATCGCGGGCAACGTGATGGTGGTGCTGGTGGTGCTGCGAACCAAGGACATGGTGACCCCCACCAACTGCTACCTGGTGAGCCTGGCGGTGGCTGACCTCATCGTGCTGCTGGCAGCTGGGCTGCCCAACATATCGGAAGTGGTGGCTTCTTGGGTGTACGGCTACGCTGGCTGCCTCTGCATCACCTATTTGCAGTACTTGGGCATCAACATCTCTGCCTGGTCCATCACCGCCTTCACGGTGGAGCGGTACATCGCAATCTGCCATGCCATCAAAGCACAGCTCCTGTGCACCGTGTCCCGTGCCAAGCGCATCATCTCCTCACTGTGGCTCTTCACCTCCGTCTATTGCCTCATGTGGTTCTTCCTGGTGGACACAACCCAAGTGACCTTCTCAGATGGGGCACAGGTCAGCTGTGGCTATCGGGTCTCCAGGAGCCTTTACATGCCCATTTACTTCTTGGATTTTGCTGTCTTCTACATCATCCCACTGGGGCTGGCAACTGTCCTCTACGGCCTCATTGCCCGCATCCTCTTCATGAGCCCCTTGCCCACCAGCCTGCAGCACTCCTGCCCAGGCTCCATGCACCAGGGCAGCTCCCTCAAGCTCTCCTGCCGGGGCAACAGGGGGGCTCTGAGCTCCCGCAAGCAGGTAGGTGCTCCCTGCTGGGCTGGGGCACACTGGGCTGCATGGGGCTCAGTGCTTTGAGCAGCACTCTGGCAGGGAATGGGGTGTCCCAGTGTTTTGTTTCCCTTTGTGGGGAAAGTGGGGAGGATTGGTTTGTTGCACAGAAGCATCCCCAAAGCCAACTGGGGTCTGGCAGCACAGATGGGTTCCCTTTGCTTTGGCTGGGCTTGGAAGTAGGACAGGGCTCCAGCATCACTTCGGAGAGGCAGGAGTGCAGGAATGTGTGTTGGCTAATCAATTGCTGATTGCGTCCCCGAGGAGGGGAGTGATGGGTCACATTACGCCAGTGGGACTTACCTGTTAGACAGAGTCCTGGGCCAGCAACCTCAGATTTAGAGGGCAAAAGGAAGGAAGAGCTGGCACAAGCCCAGGCCTGGTTGGGGAAGGCACCTCGATGTCACAGTGGTGTGTTTGCCTCTCAGTAATTCCTCTGTCATTCAGCTGTCAGCTCACCCACCACCTCCTCCTCTTTTCACCTCCTTATGCTCTTATTCCTCCTCTGCCCTGGTTTCTCCTCTTTCTCTGCCCACATGGGCAGAGACTTGCCCCATCTCTTTTGGACAAGTCTGTGTCTAGACATGAGACACTCTTGCCCGCTAGCTGGCTGCTTGGAGAAGGCCATCCCATTCTGGTTTCAGACTCTGAGTAGGCAGAGACACGGTCCATTTTAAGAGAAAGGGCTAAATCTGGGAATCTGGCTTGAATTCTTGAACTCACCAGTTCTGTTGTGATTTTCAGACTACCTGAAACAGGCTTCAGCCTGTCCTAAAGTCCTCATGTATCCAACTCAGTATCTCATTGCCTGACTTGTATAGGAACCTCCCTTCTCCAGGAGAAAAGATTCAGAGTCATGGAGCAGAAGCAAGCAGCCCAGAGAACTTGTATTTCTTCATAAACTTCTAACTCTTTCCAGTTCAGCTTTTTCTCCCTTTTGGTCCAGCACAGAAAGGTTTAAAGCAAGTCCTGAGTTCTGCAAAAGTATTTTCAGAACACTATAGAGGTGCTGTTTGCTGCGGGAGCCTCAGTCAGGGTGTTTGGCAGTGAGGTCTCTGGATGCTACAAGGCAGTACCTACAGGCACGGGTGGAGGGACCTCTCCTTCCAGAGCAGCCACTGCTATGGCTCCATCGCTGGTGCCTCTAAAACTCAGAACTCCTGAGCAGGACAATGCAAAGTGTGAGTTTTGCTGTATTTATCACCTATAGGAGAAAGGGTCCCAGACAAACCCAGCCACCTCCAAGTTCGTATTTCACCTGCCAGAGAGGGACCACTAGAGGGAGCGGGATTCCCAAAAAAAGGATGCTGCGGCTCGGGTTGATGGTGCTTGGACTAGGAAAGGTGACACCGGCTGGGGAGGAGTGTCTGTGGCCTCCTGGACAGGGGAAAGACTGGGTACTGCGTTGGGAGAGGGGTGGGTTGGAAGGGCTGTGCGGGGATGCAAGATGCTGATCCTCTTGTATGGAGTGAGAAGGATGGATTTGCTGTAGCAGTTACACTGGGCTTGGCCTGTGGAGGTGGAAGGTGAGCTGTCCTGTAGCTTTGGCATAGGGACCCAGGATATGGTCAGGGGTCTGTACACCAGATACACTTGGCCATCCAGCAACAACACTGGCTTATGTGTTCAAAAATGGTTTTTGGCTAAATATCAACTATTCTAGTAAAAGAAATCCTCTTACTGCAAACCCTTGTCTTGCTTTTATCCACAGCTCCTTTACAGCTGTTGTGCACACACTATGTGCAACAGGATTGTAAAATACTTGTCAGAAAGACTGCTGTCCCTGAGCTGGTGCTTCCAGAAGGGATGCTTTGAGGCTACAGCAAAGCTCTGTCTTTTTGGGGGCAAAGCTGGTTTTAGGGGGCCATAATTCACGACTACTCCACTTAAGGATGAATGTCCCAAACTCTTTTGAGTGATGATTAGGTTCGTTTTGCATGTGAGCACCAGAAGTAAGGTCAGAGCACCTCAAATGCACTATAGTTATTTGCCTCAGCAGCGAAGGGTGAAGAAAGGCACAGAGGCAGGTTTTGGCCACATATGCAGACAACGCTGGAGATTTCCTTCCCCACAGTGGACGTATGAGAGTGAGTCTGGAATAGACTGCTAGGTTTTCTCCAGAGGAGACATCCTGTGTCAACACAGCTTTGTGAAGTTGCATCCAGGAGAGCATGGTCCGTGTGAATGGTTGGCTTGAAAAGGCAAATTTCAATCCTACAGCAAGCTCAGGGCAGGGCTGCCTGTTCCAGCCTGTGGGCTGCACGCAGCATCCTCAGGGAGCACTGAAGGCATTTAGTGAGATGGAGGTAATAAATACTCATGGTGCTCTTTCCAGACAGTTTTCCCTCCCAAGATAAAGGCGGCGTTTTCATTGGGCTGCAGGTTGTGTAGCAGGAAACACTCTTTAGATGACAGCACTTTGTGGTCGTCTATGCTGTGGAGGGAGGTGTTGGGAGCTTGCTTGAGTGGGAGCTGTGAGAGCCGGCATTTCCATAACCACCAGCCAAAAAGCAGGGGCAGTTATGGCTAAAAAGCAGATGAATCACTGGTTCTTTTCCAGACATTTCTCTTGATCTCAGAAGGGACTGGAATGAACTTACTTTTCAGCCTTATTAGGATACACTCCCCCTGGTATTGTCATTTGAATGCAGAGTTCACATCACTCTTCACAAACAAGGCAGAGTTACAACAGCCCAAAAGCCAAAGATGTTTCAGTCTAGGAGGCAGCACATGAACATTATTGATGTGTTAGCTTTAAAGGAGATATCTCAGCCATACAGAAACCTGCCAGAGAGCAGAGCTAGGGGTATAAAAGCTCAGGGAACACGGGTCCCATCCATAAGCACTGCTCATGTGGCATATGCTGGTGAAGCAAAATCTGCTCCTTCCTGGGCTGAGCTGGTATCAGGAGCTCTCTGTTCCCAGGTCTTGCAGTGCAGATCACAGCAGACATGCTGCAGTCTTAGCAAAAGCCTCAGCACTCACTGTATCACTGCAAGATCTTCTTCTGGGTAGTGCCCTCACATTCCCATTAAGTCACACACAGCAGAACACTTCTATTTTGGCCTCAGCTTGATAACAGTCCCTTTCGTGTAGGGGAAGTTTTGTTGCCATTACCAACCACCCCTGATTTCTGCTCACAGCATTAAAGGAAGCCAGAGTTGTTTGTGATGAAGTAAAAAGAAAAGGCAGTCCAAGAAAAGCTGAGAGACTGTGAATGTGATCTAAGTGCTTATTTCCATACCAAGAACTGTACTTATTGCACAACTCCCCCTCTGATGCTTGAAATGCTTCTGCCTTAAGATGCTTGCAGCATCAGTGTTTACTCATACTTTCCTCCTTGGGGACGTGTGTATTCTATAAGTATTTGTTGGAGGATGGGTGTCACCTGGCAGAAATAGCTGTTGAAATGATTGGGATCACTGGAGTTTCTGCACAAAACCCCATATTCTTAAACAAGCTTGACTTGATCCAAGGGCAATTACTGCTCACTTCTAAGTTCTCAGTGTATTCTTAATGTTAATGTATTACTTCCCTAGCGTGCTGCAAATTAAAATAACCCACACCAATTAGCTAAGTAACTTCCATACCAGCACAAGTAGGAATCTGTCTAAGATTCCAGACAGTCTCCTCTGCTCCCAGTGCTACTCTGCACTAGAAGTTTATTACCTGGAACAACAGGAAACCAGCAGATCCTGGGAAGGGAGTTGAGATCTAGGTCCCCACTTTTTCAACAAGTTTCCACCCAAAACTAGCACATTTCCCCGTTGATTTATTGTTATGTACAATTTTCAGATTTTCTTTCTGGTAAAGATGTTCCCATTATTAACCTCTAATGGGGGGTAACACATTACAGCCCATTGAAACCCATTTCAGGCTGGTGGATGCTTGTTCTAAAGAGCTGTAAAAGCTCAATGGCAGATGAAAACCTATGTTTAAGAGGTTTATTTATACAAGATTTTTTCATGAACAGAATGGATTCACAAAGGAATAGCCTAATGGTTCAGATACCTATTTAAAGTGCTTAAAGAGAGATGGAAGTAATACGCAGGCTGAATTAGCTCTCTGCACCATTTCTCCAGGTGGCAAAGCTCTGCTGCAGATTTAGCACCATCTGACTATTTCTCTTTTTGTACATCCCCATCATCAAGGTGACCAAGATGCTGGCTGTCGTGGTGGTCCTCTTTGCCCTCCTGTGGATGCCTTATCGCACACTAGTGGTGGTGAACTCCTTCACGGACCCTCCGTACCTGAACATCTGGTTACTTCTCTTCTGCCGCATGTGCATCTACCTGAACAGTGCCATCAACCCCATCATCTACAACCTCATGTCACAGAAATTCAGGGCTGCCTTTAGGAAGTTGTGCAAGTGTGAAGCAAAGACTGCTGAGAACCCTGTGCCATACCCCACACCTGTGTACTACAGTGTTACAAAGGACCATTCCCATGATAGCTCTGATCACAACACTGAACAAGA
This sequence comes from Neopsephotus bourkii, assembly GCF_033783945.1. Classification (NCBI taxonomy): domain Eukaryota; kingdom Metazoa; phylum Chordata; class Aves; order Psittaciformes; family Psittacidae; genus Neopsephotus; species Neopsephotus bourkii. Next base: position 8,111,904 of record NW_026902137.1, read on the forward strand.
AGATCTGAGCGTTCTCCCTGCACCTGCAAAGAAGAACAAGCCTGACAAATAAATCCTGGGACCCTTAAACAGTGCAGGCAGTGGGAGCTATGCAGCTGTATGAATTGTGTTGGGAATGTGCAGACAGAAATAGCTTTGGCATTGCAGCAAGCTTAATTTAATACATCTCTATGAGGCATTTGACAAAACAGATACTTAGAGGCAAATTAATTTGGTTTTTCTTAACACTAATTTATTCTTGCTTGGTGAAGTGTTAGGCATAGGTTAATGTTTAGCATCTTTATGTATTTGTAGTTAAATATAGCAGTGCAACAGCATTCTGTGTTAAGTACAAGTGCAATTGTTTGAGTTGGGCTAGAATATTGAAAGGAAATAGAATCACAGAATCATAGAATAATTAGGGTTGGAAGGGAACTCGCTTGCAGGGCTCCACATGACAGCAGACAACATCCCTGTATTCTTTCCAGGGTGCCTGTCCTTGCTTCCACCTTTTATAAGCCTCTTTTTTCCTTCTAATTTTCCTCAGCAGCTACTTATCCATCCAAGGAGGTCTCCTGGCCCTCCTGCTGCACTTCCTTCTAGTTGGAATGCAACACTCCTGAGCTTGCAGTAGGTGATCCTTGAATATCAGCCAACATTCTTGGGCCCCCCTGCCCTCTAGGACTATACCACATGGAACCTTCCTAAGCAGGTTCCTGAAGAGGTCAAAGTCTGCTCTCTTGAAGCCAAGGGCAGTGAGCTTGCTGCACGCTCTTCGCACTGTCCTGAGGCTCTCGAATTCAACCATCTCATGATCACTGCAACCAAGGCTGCCCTGGGACATCATATTTCCTGGTGAGCCCGAGGTCAAGCATGGCACCTCACCTTCTTGGCTCCTCTATTACTTGCAGAAGGAAGCTGTCTTCCACATGATCGAAGAACCTCCGGGATTGCTTGTGCCGGGCCGTACCGTCCCTCGAACAGATACCACGGTGGTTGAAGTCCCCCATGAGAACAAGGACCTGTCAGCGTGAGGTTGTTCCTATCTGCCTATAGAGTGCTTCATCCACAGAGTCCTCTTGATCAGGCGGTTTGTAACAGATCCCCACGGTAGGACTGTGTACGACACAGTAGGACACTTTGGTGCTGAAATAATCAATAAAATGGGTTAAGCCTGAGCTGGCCAACTTTGGATGTGCCAGGACCATCTCCTGTGCTCCTTCCCTGTCCCACAAGCAGTCAGTGATCAACCTGAGCAGTGCTCATGTGCTGCAGTTGGGATGTGTCCATGGGGTTGGGATTCAGCCCTGACCAGCCACGTCCTCCAGCCGTGCCCATCACGGGTGAGCCCATGCGAGAACCTGAGCCCCACGCACAGGAAAGGCTGCGAGGGCAGCACAAGATGTGGTGCCAGCAGCGGGTGCCCAGGGCTGCCTGCTTCAGGAGGGGTCTGCAACAGCTCCGCACCTTGAACTCGCGTGTGCCCGTCTGCATTTGCACGCACACCTCATGCACGCAGCAGCTCCCCCTGCACCCCACTGCCATTCTCCTGCTGGCAGCTCCCCCTCCCTGCCTGCTTGCAGGGTCCCACATGACAGCACCGGCAGGTGAGCCTGGCTCCAGCTGCAGCTGCCAACATCTGGTATCCCAAACCAGCTGCAGCCCCAGCCCCTCTTCCCACCCTGCGGGATGGGGACCAAGGGACTCAGTGGGAGGAAGGGGGTCAAAGGCTTGGTTTGGGCAGCAGCATCCAACAGGATGCCGGGCGCAGGCTGCTCCCCGCAGGGACGCGAGCCCGGGCACGCTGTGATTCTGAGATTCCAGGACTGATTCCTTGTACGTGGCCGTGTTTCCCCCAGCTTGAGGAGCAGCCCGAGGAGCCTTGGTCAGCGCTGGCACAGGCTGTGCCCGATGGCAGCACCAGAGCAGGCGCCCTGCAGCCACCCAGGGGTCGGGCTGAGCGCCCAGACCTTTGGTCCCTCACCCGTGCCCAGCCCTGCCCACAGCTGCAGAGAGCCTGAAAGAGCCGCTCTGCCAGGGCAGGGAGCCCACGTGAGGACAGTTGGGGTGCCCCAGCCCCCAGCACCAGCCCCCATGGCCCCTCCAGCCCTGGGAGCACAGAGCAAGTGGAAACCCCTTGTCTGCCAAAGGCACGTGTGATCGCAGTGAATACAAAGAGAGACTGGGTCAGGAGAACATCAGGAAATGTATTTACAAAGGAACAAAAAATAGAAGAAACAACAAAGAACTGGTATCCATCGCCTCCTCCTCCTCCGCATCCACCTCCATCGGTTCGTCCACCTCCTCGTCCACCTCCTCGTGCACCTCCTCATCCACCTCCTCATCCACCTCCTCATCCACCTCCTCATGCACCTCCATTGGTTCGTCCACCTCCACCATCGCAAGGGTGGACTTCTTCTGGTGCTGCATTCCAGGTAGGAAGGTCGCGTGTAAGAAGCGAGGAACAAAGGTGTAGGGATGGAAGAAGAGGAAAGGGCTGGGAGTAGGGCAGAAGCGCAGGGCAGGAGCAGGGCAGAAGGGATGGAGCACGTAGGTAGGAGCAGGGGCTAACTGTGGGTTCAGGGGTGGAGGTCTGTGCTGTTGCCTGGGCACGGGCGGTGCCGCTGTGACCCCCTCTGTGACATCACCCCAGAGTTCCAGAACTGCTGTGAGCGGGGGATGGGGACGAGCTCTGAGGGGATTGCAGCTTCATGGGGGACATTGGGCAATGGTTACGGACCCCCTGAGACGACAGGACACACTTTGGTGCTTAAATAATCAATAAAATGGGTTAAGTCTGAGCTGGCCAACTTTGGATGTGCCAGGACCATCTCCTGTGCTCCTTCCCTGTCCCACAAGCAGTCAGTGATCAACCTGAGCAGTGCTCATGTGCTGCAGTTGGGATGTGTCCATGGGGTTGGGATTCAGCCCTGCCCAGCCACGTCCTCCAGCCGTGCCCATCACGGGTGGCCCATGCGAGAACCTGAGCCCCACGCACCGGGAAGGCCTGGAGGGCAGCACAGATATGACCGCAGCGGGTGCCCAGGGCTGCCTGCTTCAGGAGGGGTCTGCAACAGCTCCGCACCTTGAACTCGCGTGTGCCCGTCTGCATTTGCACGCACACCTCATGCACGCAGCAGCTCCCCCTGCACCCCGCTGCCATTCTCCTGCTGGCAGCTCCCCCTCCCTGCCTGCTTGCCTGGTCCCACATGAGAGCACCGGCGGGTGAGCCTGGCTCCAGCTGCAGCCGCCAACATCTGGTATCCCAAACCAGCTGCAGCCCCAGCCCCTCTTCCCACCCTGCGGGATGGGGACCAAGGGACTCAGTGGGAGGAAGGGGGTCAAAGGCTTGGTTTGGGCAGCAGCATCCAACAGGATGCCGGGCGCAGGCTGCTCCCCGCAGGCACGCGAGCCCGGGCACGCTGTGATTCTGAGATTCCAGGACTGATTCCTTGTACGTGGCCGTGTTTCCCCCAGCTTGAGGAGCAGCCCGAGGAGCCTTGGTCAGCGCTGGCACAGGCTGGGCCCGATGGCAGCACCAGAGCAGGCGCCCTGCAGCCACCCAGGGGTCGGGCTGAGCGCCCAGACCTTTGGTCCCTCACCCGTGCCCAGCCCTGCCCACAGCTGCAGAGAGCCTGAAAGAGCCGCTCTGCCAGGGCAGGGAGCCCACGTGAGGACAGTTGGGGTGCCCCAGCCCCCAGCACCAGCCCCATGGCCCCTCCAGCCCTGGGAGCACAGAGCAAGTGGAAACCCCTTGTCTGCCAAAGGCACGTGTGATCGCAGTGAATACAAAGAGAGACTGGGTCAGGAGAACATCAGGAAATGTATTTACAAAGCAACAAAAAATAGAAGAAACAACAAAGAACTGGTATCCATCGCCTCCTCCTCCTCCGCATCCACCTCCATCGGTTCGTCCACCTCCTTGTCCACCTCCTCGTCCACCTCCTCATCCACCTCCTCATGCACCTCCTCATCCACCTCCATTGGTTCGTCCACCTCCACCATCGCAAGGGTGGACTTCTTCTGGTGCTGCATTCCAGGTAGGAAGGTCGGGTGTAAGTGAGGAACAAAGGTGTAGGGATGGAAGAAGAGGAAAGGGCTGGGAGTAGGGCAGAAGCGCAGGGCAGGAGCAGGGCAGAAGGGATGGAGCACGTAGGTAGGAGCAGGGGCTAACTGTGGGTTCAGGGGTGGAGGTCTGTGCTGTTGCCTGGGCACGGGCGGTGCCGCTGTGACCCCGTCTGTGACATCACCCCAGAGTTCCCGAACTGCTGCGAGTGGGGGGTGGGGGACGAGCTCTGAGGGGGGTGCAGCCGAGTGGGGACATTGGGCAATGGTTACGTGACCCCCTGAGAGAACGACCAAGACACTTTGGTGTTTAAATAATCAATAAAATGGCTGAAGCCTGAGCTGGCCAACTTTGGATGTGCCAGGACCATCTCCTGTGCTCCTTCCCTGTCCCACAAGCAGTCAGTGATCAACCTGAGCAGTGCTCATGTGCTGCAGTTGGGATGTGTCCATGGGGTTGGGATTCAGCCCTGCCCAGCCACGTCCTCCAGCCGTGCCCATCACGGGTGAGCCCATGCGAGAACCTGCGCCCCACGCACAGGAAAGGCTGCGAGGGCAGCACAAGATGTGGTGCCAGCAGCGAGTGCCCAGGGCTGCCTGCTTCAGGAGGGGTCTGCAACAGCTCCGCACCTTGAACTCGCGTGTGCCCGTCTGCATTTGCACGCACACCTCATGCACGCAGCAGCTCCCCCTGCACCCCGCTGCAATCTCCTGCTGGCAGCTCCCGCTCCCTGCCTGCTTGCAGGGTCCCCACATGACAGCACCGGCGGGTGAGCCTGGCTCCAGCTCAGCCGCCAACATCTGGTATCCCAAACCAGCTGCAGCCCCAGCCCCTCTTCCCCCCACCCTGCGGGATGGGGACCAAGGGACATACTGGGAGGAAGGGGCGGAAGCAGGTAAAAGGCTTGGTTTGGGCAGCAGGATCCAACAGGATACTGGGTGCAGGCTGCTCCCAGCAGTGACCTGAGCCTGGGCACACTGTGATTCTGTGACTCCATGACTGATTCCTTGTATGTGGCCATGTTTCCCCCAGCTTGAGGAGCAGCCCGAGAAGCTTTGGTCAGCACTGGCACAGGCTGTGCCTAATGGCAGCTCCAGACCTGGTACACTGCAGCCGCCGAGGGTTCAGAGTGAGCGCCCAGACCTTGGTCCCTCACCCATCCTTGCCCACAGCTGCAGAGAGCCTGAAAGAGCCATTCTGCCAGGGCAGGGAGCTCACATGAGGACAACTGGGGTGCCCCAGCACCAGCCCCCATGGCCCTTCCAGCTCTGCGAGCTCAGAGCAAGTGGAAACCACTTGTTTGCCAAAGCCATGTGTAATCACAGTAAATACAAAGAGAGACTGGGTCAGGAGAACATCAGGAAATGTATTTACAAAGGAACAAAAAATAGAAGAAACAACAAAGAACTGGTATCCATCGCCTCCTCCGCATCCACCTCCATCGGTTCGTCCACCTCCTTGTCCACCTCCTCGTCCACCTCCTCATCCACCTCCTCATGCACCTCCTCATCCACCTCCATTGGTTCGTCCACCTCCACCATCGCAAGGGTGGACTTCTTCTGGTGCTGCATTCCAGGTAGGAAGGTCGCGTGTAAGAAGTGAGGAACAAAGGTGTAGGGATGGAAGAAGAGGAAAGGGCTGGGAGTAGGGCAGAAGCGCAGGGCAGGAGCAGGGCAGAAGGGATGGAGCACGTAGGTAGGAGCAGGGGCTAACTGTGGGTTCAGGGGTGGAGGTCTGTGCTGTTGCCTGGGCACGGGCGGTGCCGCTGTGACCCCGTCTGTGACATCACCCCAGAGTTCCAGAACTGCTGCGAGCGGGGGATGGGGATGAGCTCTGAGGGGGGTGCAGCTTCATGGGGGACATTGGGCAATGGTTACGGACCCCCTGAGACGACAGGACACACTTTGGTGCTTAAATAATCAATAAAATGGGTTAAGCCTGAGCTGGCCAACTTTGGATGTGCCAGGACCATCTCCTGTGCTCCTGCCCTGTCCCACAAGCAGTCAGTGATCAACCTGAGCAGTGCTCATGTGCTGCAGTTGGGATGTGTCCATGGGGTTGGGATTCAGCCCTGCCCAGCCACGTCCTCCAGCCGTGCCCATCACGGGTGAGCCCATGCGAGAACCTGAGCCCCACGCACAGGAAAGGCTGCGAGGGCAGCACAAGATGTGGTGCCAGCAGCGGGTGCCCAGGGCTGCCTGCTTCAGGAGGGGTCTGCAACAGCTCCGCACCTTGAACTCGCGTGTGCCCGTCTGCATTTGCACGCACACCTCATGCACGCAGCAGCTCCCCCTGCACCCCGCTGCCATTCTCCTGCTGGCAGCTCCCCCTCCCTGCCTGCTTGCAGGGTCCCACATGACAGCACCGGCGGGTGAGCCTGGCTCCAGCTGCAGCCGCCAACATCTGGTATCCCAAACCAGCTGCAGCCCCAGCCCCTCTTCCCACCCTGCGGGATGGGGACCAAGGGACTCAGTGGGAGGACGGGGGTCAAAGGCTTGGTTTGGGCAGCAGCATCCAACAGGATGCCGGGCGCAGGCTGCTCCCCGCAGGGACGCGAGCCCGGGCACGCTGTGATTCTGAGATTCCAGGACTGATTCCTTGTACGTGGCCGTGTTTCCCCCAGCTTGAGGAGCAGCCTGAGGAGCCTTGGTCAGCGCTGGCACAGGCTGTGCCCGATGGCAGCACCAGAGCAGGCGCCCTGCAGCCACCCAGGGGTCGGGCTGAGCGCCCAGACCTTGGTCCCTCACCCGTGCCCAGCCCTGCCCACAGCTGCAGAGAGCCTGAAAGAGCCGCTCTGCCAGGGCAGGGAGCCCACGTGAGGACAGTTGGGGTGCCCCAGCCCCCAGCACCAGCCCCAGTGGCCCCTCCAGCCCTGGGAGCACAGAGCAAGAGGAAACCCCTTGTCTGCCAAAGGCACGTGTGATCGCAGTGAATACAAAGAGAGACTGGGTCAGGAGAACATCAGGAAATGTATTTACAAAGGAACAAAAAATAGAAGAAACAACAAAGAACTGGTATCCATCGCCTCCTCCTCCTCCGCATCCACCTCCATCGGTTCGTCCACCTCCTCGTCCACCTCCTCGTCCACCTCCTTGTCCACCTCCTCATCCACCTCCTCATGCACCTCCTCATCCACCTCCATTGGTTCGTCCACCTCCACCATCGCAAGGGTGGACTTCTTCTGGTGCTGCATTCCAGGTAGGAAGGTCGCGTGTAAGAAGTGAGAAACAAAGGTGTAGGGATGGAAGAAGAGGAAAGGGCTGGGAGTAGGGCAGAAGCGCAGGGCAGGAGCAGGGCAGAAGGGATGGAGCACGTAGGTAGGAGCAGGGGCTAACTGTGGGTTCAGGGGTGGAGGTCTGTGCTGTTGCCTGGGCATGGGCGGTGCCGCTGTGACCCCGTCTGTGACATCACCCCAGAGTTCCAGAACTGCTGCGAGCGGGGGATGGGGATGAGCCCTGAGGGGGGTGCAGCTTCATGGGGGACATTGGGCAATGGTTACGTGACCCCCTGAGACGACAGGACACACTTTGGTGCTTAAATAATCAATAAAATGGGTTAAGCCTGAGCTGGCCAACTTTGGATGTGCCAGGACCATCTCCTGTGCTCCTGCCCTGTCCCACAAGCAGTCAGTGATCAACCTGAGCAGTGCTCATGTGCTGCAGTTGGGATGTGTCCATGGGGTTGGGATTCAGCCCTGCCCAGCCACGTCCTCCAGCCGTGCCCATCACGGGTGAGCCCATGCGAGAACCTGCGCCCCACGCACAGGAAAGGCTGCGAGGGCAGCACAAGATGTGGTGCCAGCAGCGGGTGCCCAGGGCTGCCTGCTTCAGGAGGGGTCTGCAACAGCTCCGCACCTTGAACTCGCGTGTGCCCGTCTGCATTTGCACGCACACCTCATGCACGCAGCAGCTCCCCCTGCACCCCGCTGCCATTCTCCTGCTGGCAGCTCCCCCTCCCTGCCTGCTTGCAGGGTCCCACATGAGAGCACCGGCGGGTGAGCCTGGCTCCAGCTGCAGCCGCCAACATCTGGTATCCCAAACCAGCTGCAGCCCCAGCCCCTCTCCCACCCTGCGGGATGGGGACCAAGGGACTCAGTGGGAGGGGGTCAAAGGCTTGGTTTGGGCAGCAGCATCCAACAGGATGCCGGGCGCAGGCTGCTCCCCGCAGGGACGCGACCCGGGCACGCTGTGGCTCCTGAGATTCCAGGACTGATTCCTTGTACGTGGCCGTGTTTCCCCCAGCTTGAGGAGCAGGTTCCCGAGGAGCCTTGGTCAGCGCTGGCACAGGCTGTGCCCGATGGCAGCACCAGAGCAGGCGCCCTGCAGCCACCCAGGGGTCGGGCTGAGCGCCAGACCTTTGGTCCCTCACCCGTGCCCAGCCCTGCCCACAGCTGCAGAGAGCCTGAAAGAGCCGCTCTGCCCAGGGCAGGGAGGCCCAGCATGAGGACAGTGAGGTGCCCAGACCCAGCCCCAGCCCCATGGCCCCTCCAGCCCTGGGAGCACAGAGCAAGTGGAAACCCCTTGTCTGCCAAAGGCACGTGTGATCGCAGTGAATACAAAGAGAGACTGGGTCAGGAGAACATCAGGAAATGTATTTACAAAGGAACAAAAAATAGAAGAAACAACAAAGAACTGGTATCCATCGCCTCCTCCTCCTCCGCATCCACCTCCATCGGTTCGTCCACCTCCTCGTCCACCTCCTTGTCCACCTCCTCGTCCACCTCCTCATCCACCTCCTCATGCACCTCCTCATCCACCTCCATTGGTTCGTCCACCTCCACCATCGCAAGGGTGGACTTCTTCTGGTGCTGCATTCCAGGTAGGAAGGTCGTGTGTAAGAAGCGAGGAACAAAGGTGTAGGGATGGAAGAAGAGGAAAGGGCTGGGAGTAGGGCAGAAGCGCAGGGCAGGAGCAGGGCAGAAGGGATGGAGCACGTAGGTAGGAGCAGGGGCTAACTGTGGGTTCAGGGGTGGAGGTCTGTGCTGTTGCCTGGGCACGGGCGGTGCCGCTGTGACCCCCTCTGTGACATCACCCCAGAGTTCCCGAACTGCTGGGAGCGGGGGATGGGGACGAGCTCTGAGGGGGGTGCAGCTTCATGGGGGACATTGGGCAATGGTTACGGACCCCCTGAGACGACAGGACACACTTTGGTGCTTAAATAATCAATAAAATGGGTTAAGTCTGAGCTGGCCAACTTTGGATGTGCCAGGACCATCTCCTGTGCTCCTGCCCTGTCCCACAAGCAGTCAGTGATCAACCTGAGCAGTGCTCATGTGCTGCAGTTGGGATGTGTCCATGGGGTTGGGATTCAGCCCTGCCCAGCCACGTCCTCCAGCCGTGCCCATCACGGGTGAGCCCATGCGAGAACCTGAGCCCCACGCACAGGAAAGGCTGCGAGGGCAGCACAAGATGTGGTGCCAGCAGCGGGTGCCCAGGGCTGCCTGCTTCAGGAGGGGTCTGCAACAGCTCCGCACCTTGAACTCGCGTGTGCCCGTCTGCATTTGCACGCACACCTCATGCACGCAGCAGCTCCCCCTGCACCCCGCTGCAATCTCCTGCTGGCAGCTCCCCCTCCCTGTCTGCTTGCAGGGTCCCACATGAGAGCACCGGCGGGTGAGCCTGGCTCCAGCTGCAGCCGCCAACATCTGGTATCCCAAACCAGCTGCAGCCCCAGCCCCTCTTCCCACCCTGCGGGATGGGGACCAAGGGACTCAGTGGGAGGAACGGACGGAAGCGGGGCAAAGGCTTGGTTTGGGCAGCAGCATCCAACAGGATGCCGGGCGCAGGCTGCTCCCCGCAGGGACGCGAGCCCGGGCACGCTGTGATTCTGAGATTCCAGGACTGATTCCTTGTACGTGGCCGTGTTTCCCCCAGCTTGAGGAGCAGCCCGAGGAGCCTTGGTCAGCGCTGGCACAGGCTGTGCCCGATGGCAGCACCAGAGCAGGCGCCCTGCAGGGCCCAGCCCAGGGGTCGGGCTCAGCGCCAGACCTTGGTCCCTCACCCGTGCCCAGCCCTGCCCACAGCTGCAGAGAGCCTGAAAGAGCCGCTCTGCCAGGGCAGGGAGCCCACGTGAGGACAGTTGGGGTGCCCCAGCCCCCAGCACCAGCCCCATGGCCCCTCCAGCCCTGGGAGCACAGAGCAAGAGGAAACCCCTTGTCTGCCAAAGGCACGTGTAATAGCAGTGAATACAAAGAGAGACTGGGTCAGGAGAACATCAGGAAATGTATTTACAAAGGAACAAAAAATAGAAGAAACAACAAAGAACTGGTATCCATCGCCTCCTCCTCCTCCGCATCCACCTCCATCGGTTCGTCCACCTCCTTGTCCACCTCCTCATCCACCTCCTTGTCCACCTCCTCATCCACCTCCTCATGCACCTCCTCATCCACCTCCATTGGTTCGTCCACCTCCACCATCGCAAGGGTGGACTTCTTCTGGTGCTGCATTCCAGGTAGGAAGGTCGGGTGTAAGTGAGGAACAAAGGTGTAGGGATGGAAGAAGAGGAAAGGGCTGGGAGTAGGGCAGAAGCGCAGGGCAGGAGCAGGGCAGAAGGGATGGAGCACGTAGGTAGGAGCAGGGGCTAACTGTGGGTTCAGGGGTGGAGGTCTGTGCTGTTGCCTGGGCACGGGCGGTGCCGCTGTGACCCCGTCTGTGACATCACCCCAGAGTTCCCGAACTGCTGCGAGCGGGGGATGGGGACGAGCTCTGAGGTGGGTGCAGCTTCATGGGGGACATTGGGCAATGGTTACGTGACCCCCTGAGACGACAGGACACACTTTGGTGCTTAAATAATCAATAAAATGGCTGAAGCCTGAGCTGGCCAACTTTGGATGTGCCAGGACCATCTCCTGTGCTCCTGCCCTGTCCCACAAGCAGTCAGTGATCAACCTGAGCAGTGCTCATGTGCTGCAGTTGGGATGTGTCCATGGGGTTGGGATTCAGCCCTGCCCAGCCACGTCCTCCAGCCGTGCCCATCACGGGTGAGCCCATGCGAGAACCTGCGCCCCACGCACAGGAAAGGCTGCGAGGGCAGCACAAGATGTGGTGCCAGCAGCGGGTGCCCAGGGCTGCCTGCTTCAGGAGGGGTCTGCAACAGCTCCGCACCTTGAACTCGCGTGTGCCCGTCTGCATTTGCACTCACACCTCATGCACGCAGCAGCTCCCCCTGCACCCCGCTGCAATCTCCTGCTGGCAGCTCCCCCTCCCTGCCTGCTTGCAGGGTCCCACATGAGAGCACCGGCGGGTGAGCCTGGCTCCAGCTGCAGCCGCCAACATCTGGTATCCCAAACCAGCTGCAGCCCCAGCCCCTCTTCCCACCCTGCGGGATGGGGACCAAGGGACTCAGTGGGAGGAAGGGGGTCAAAGGCTTGGTTTGGGCAGCAGCATCCAACAGGATGCCGGGCGCAGGCTGCTCCCCGCAGGGACGCGAGCCCGGGCACGCTGTGATTCTGAGATTCCAGGACTGATTCCTTGTACGTGGCCGTGTTTCCCCCAGCTTGAGGAGCAGCCCGAGGAGCCTTGGTCAGCGCTGGCACAGGCTGTGCCCGATGGCAGCACCAGAGCAGGCGCCCTGCAGCCACCCAGGGGTCGGGCTGAGCGCCCAGACCTTTGGTCCCTCACCCGTGCCCAGCCCTGCCCACAGCTGCAGAGAGCCTGAAAGAGCCGCTCTGCCAGGGCAGGGAGCCCTCGTGAGGACAGTTGGGGTGCCCCAGCCCCCAGCACCAGCCCCATGGCCCCTCCAGCCCTGGGAGCACAGAGCAAGTGGAAACCCCTTGTCTGCCAAAGCACGTGTGATCGCAGTGAATACAAAGAGAGACTGGGTCAGGAGAACATCAGGAAATGTATTTACAATTCAACAAAAAATAGAAGAGAAACAACAAAGAACTGGTATCCATCGCCTCCTCCTCCTCCGCATCCACCTCCATCGGTTCGTCCACCTCCTCGTCCACCTCCTTGTCCACCTCCTCGTCCACCTCCTCATCCACCTCCTCATGCACCTCCTCATCCACCTCCATTGGTTCGTCCACCTCCACCATCGCAAGGGTGGACTTCTTCTGGGGCTGGATTCCAAGTACCAAGGTCGGGTGTAAGAAGCGAGGAACAAAGGTGTAGGGATGGAAGAAGAGGAAAGGGCTGGGAGTAGGGCAGAAGCGCAGGGCAGGAGCAGGGCAGAAGGGATGGAGCACGTAGGTAGGAGCAGGGGCTAACTGTGGGTTCAGGGGTGGAGGTCTGTGCTGTTGCCTGGGCATGGGCGGTGCCGCTGTGACCCCGTCTGTGACATCACCCCAAAGTTCCAGAACTGCTGAGGAGGATGGGGATGAGCCCTGACGGGGGTGCAGGTTCATGGGGGACACTGGGCAATGGTTACGTGACCCCCTGAGACGACATAGACGCACTTTATTGAATCCTAGAATAGTGCAGGTTGGAAAGGAACTGGATCATTCTGTTCCAACCCCCTCGCAGTAAACCCTGCCACCCAAGGCCCTGTCCAAGCTGGGCTTGAACACTGCCAGGGATGAAGCATTCACAAGCTCCCTGGGCAACCCATTCCAGTGCCTCACCACCCTCACAGTAAAGAATTTCCTCCTTATATCCAATCTAAACTTCCCCTGTTTAAGTTTGAACCCATTACCCCTTCTCCTATCACTACAGTCCCTAGTGAACATTCCCTCCCCAGCAGCCTTCAGATACTGGAAGGCTGCTATGAGGTCTCCACGCAGCCTTCTCTTCTCCAGGCCGAACAGCCTCAACTTTCTCAGCCTGGCTCCATACAGGAAGTTCTCCAGCCCCTTATCATCCTCATGGCCCTCCTCTGGATTTGTTCCAACAGTTCCATGTCCTTTTTCTGTTGAGGACACCAGAACTGCACACAATACTGCAAGTGAGGTCTCATGAGAGCAGAGTAGAGGGGCAGGATCACCTCCCTGAACCTGCTGGTCACGCTCCTTTTGATGCAGCCCAGGATACGGTTGGCTGTCTGGGCTGCAAGCGCACACTGCTGGCTCATGTTCATTTTCTCATCCACCAACACCCCCAAGTCCTTCTCCGCAGGGCTGCTCTGCATCTCTTCTCTGCCCAGCCTGTAGCTGTGTCTGGGATTGCTCCGACCCAGGTGTAGGACATTGCACCTGGCATGGTTAAACTTCATGAGGTTGGCATCAGCCCACCTCACAAGCGTGTCAAGGTCCCACTGGATGGCATTCCTTCCCTCCAGCGTATCAACCGAACCGCACAGCTTGGTGTCATTGGCATTGTTCTGTGAGCCCCAGTGTGTTTTAGCTGTGGGCTGTGGAGCAGCATTGCTTTCCATCCTAGCTATACAGTTTCATTTCAATCGCAGAAGCAATTCTCTTTTTTCCTGAGAATAATTTGTGAAAGTCCTTGAAGTGTTTTGTGATAAATGGCACACTGATTATAAGACATGATTCTAATTGCTGCTACCTTCTTGTGAGCAAAGTGGATATTCATAACCTGCAGCATCCAAGAAACCAGCTCAATGACACTCCCTCCAGGTTTTCAAGACTGTCTGTACTAGGAGTAAAATGAAAAAGATTACACATAAGCCAAACGCTTGCCAAATGAAACAAGTGATAGCCACTAATAACCCTCAAGTGACTGTAAAACATTCCTTGAACTGCCAATTCAGCCTCACTTGTCCTGGTTTCAGCTGATGTTAAAGATCTTCAATAACCACCCTGCATCTATGGGAAATCACTTCCTTGGGCGAGCCAGAAAAAGACCTCACCTCTCACTGATGTATGGGGAACTGCCCGAGACCTGTTTAATTTTTGTGTAGGGTGGCTTTGTATGCATGGAGGTTATATTGTGAGTTCTTAAAATATCATCTACTTTGCCCCAAAGTAACTGTAGGATAAGGGAAGAGAGCATTGGGTTTTTGCAGATATTTGAAACAGTGTCTGTTTGGAATGTAACAGTTCATACCATTTTGGGGCTCTTTTGTGTATTGTATATTGGGAATTCAGAAACAAAACTCCTCTTCACTGTTGTTAAAGGAGTGCTCTACAGGGATTTGTGATTTGTTTCTTGAAGAATATGGAAGTGATTCTACTATGTGAGGAATTTATTCCACTTAGTGAAAGAAACTCGGAATTGAAACAATTTGCTTGTAACGATCTGTTCTCTAGTAAAGGTTTTTCCCCCTTAGAAGGGTTTTTTTCCTTAGCAGCTCAGAACATCCATTGACAGAAGCATCTGCAGATAAACCAGTGCAGTAAGGATCAGGGTGCCTTGAAGTAACACACAGGTAAAGCAGAGCAGGAGGAAGGTGAGTCCTGGGGTGGCTGTTGTTCCTCTGAACATGTCAAAATCCAGATTTGGATGTGTCAGCTCTTACCTTTGGATGTGGTAGCTCTCACATGGGCTGGGTTGAGTCTAACAACAACATCTTATTTTACAGCCCAGAACTAAACTGGTTTTCTGTGCTAATGAGACCTTCTTGCAATGCATCAGAGTTATCTCCTCAAAACATAACAGCTTAATCCCCTTAAGCCACTCCATACCCTATCTAGCCTGCACAGGGATTAATTTTCTCCATCTTCACAGCCAGCTGTGACTTGCAGGTCCCTTTGGCAGAGAGCCCTTGAGTACACAGGCACCTAGGGGTGCACACATGCCATAGCCATCTCTGGCAGTCAGGGACACAGAGGGAGCAGCACCACATCCTCTCCTTTCCCCTTTCCCTCCCTGCTCCATTCTTAGCAGTGCAGTACTTTGGTGACCTCCTGCAAGCCTAGTGAGGCTGGAGAGGAGGAGAAGTCAAGGCTGTGTGCATCCCCATACTGTTTGCTTTAGTACAGTAACTAGACCAAGGCAGAAAAGCTTAGCCCTTGGTGCTGGGGTCTATAGAGGATGGTGCCTCCGAGGCCCTCATGCACAGGCAGCATCTCCTTGGGAACAGGCTGTCCTGTGTCCCCAAGCTCTTCACCCCATGGCTGCAGGTGCAGAGAGCAGCAGGAAAGACAACTTTGTCCTGAGGCCATGTGGGAAGAGGATTTAATGTCTGAGCTTGGAAACTCACCTTCATCCTGACCTAAGGCATTTCTCAGACATGGGACATGCAGTCTGATAGATGGTCTTGATCTCTGCAAACCCAAGTAACAGCTCAGCCCTGACGCCTCACCAGCAGGGTCTTTTTCCACCTTCCCATCACATTTCCTTCAATGCTTGCCTTTATGCTTTCTTCCCCCAGACAGAGACACCCTAAAAACAGTATTCTCTTAATTAAACTTCAGCCCCAGGCCAACAGCTAATTGATAGTTCTGAAATTTTTGGGCAACATAGTTGGTATTCAATTAAACCCCAGTTCTCCCCTTTCTGCCCTTATGTGCCAAGTACTGCATGACCCTTTGTTATCTTTTGAGAAGTAATTGGCAGATAAATCCCCTCAGCACCACGAGATCTCCAGCAAATGCACCAGAGCATTAAACCCTGCAGATGAGAAATGAGCTCCGGCTCCTGCACGTATTCCAACATGAAGAGGAGTTGAGAGAGTTTTAGGTGGAAGTGGAGGCAGAAGGTCAGCACTCAGCTTGCTAAGGAGATGCTGGTTGAGAGTGCAGGCAGCTGCGTGCTGCCAGGAAATAAATCACTAGCAGAAAGGAATGAAAAGCAATAACTCTTCACACTGTAACTTCCTCTGGATACCCAGAGTCTGAATAAAAGCCTTTATGCCTTGTAAGAAACCAGAGAACCCCCTTCAAGCTTCAGCCTGGATTACTTTGTACCCTGCAACACCCCACCCTGCTCATAAAGTCTGAAGCTGTGTTTTACACTCAGCATTCATTTAGTCTCAACAGCATGAGTGTAGGCTACAGGTTTATAAATATGCCACCAAATAGAGAATGTGCTACCCCTAAATAATTTCCCACATTGACGCTGCCTCTCAATTTGATCTAACCTTTTAGCTCATTATTTCTAACCCCTGCCCTTCCAGTGCTTTTCAACCTGGTAAAATGCCATCTGCTTTCTTCAATTACAAGCAAACAAGTCCCCTGGCAGGAAAGGAGGGACCCGACACTGTGGTGGAGCCCTGAGCAGAGGGGATGGATTTGTGAGCAGTGCAGAGGGGCAGATGGAAGAGGCAGCAGCTTGGGGAAGGGATGAGTGAGGTTTATGGGTCTGAAGAAGCATGGGCTGGCTGAAGCTCATGGCATTCAGCTGAGACTTTCAGTTTAGGAGACACCTCATGCAGCATGTTTACCTGAATCTGGCTGGTCCCAATGCATTGGTGATAGGGGCCACACAGTTATCACCTCTACACAGTGCGTGGATGGATCCCAAGTAAGGGTTATTTCCTCCTGCAAAACACAGAAGTTTAAATAACTTACCAAAATCCTCAGTTTAAGCCCCGGTCGGTTTTCTCCTTACCTTGTCTCTAGAATTGGGTGGTGGAAAAGGTACTTTCAGGAGGGAAATTGGTCATCCATGCCAGCCTGTGCCAGAGGAGAGTGTGGCCATGCTGATGGCTCTTTGGGAGAGCCTCTCACCTTCAATCCTGGCCAGCACTCAGGACCCAGCCTGCCCCAGGGCCACATTAGGAAGTAACCCACAAAACACCAGCAGTTCCCCCCAAAAAGGGACAAAAAGACCATGAGAGCACCCAGCATCCCACTGCAACCAGAGCAGGCTATTAGAGCTTGGCTTCCACTCTGCGGCATGATTCTGCAAAGAGCACATTACTAACATTAAAATAGTGGCACCTTTAAATTAGTAACACTCAGGTCACTTAAAGAGGATGCTGAGCCACTGCTTAAATTTTTCAGAGTCGCAAGAGAGGGTGAAGCACACGTCAGGGAATGAGTTAGATCCAGACCCTTTTCAGTCTGGTTTGGGCCCCAGCTGCTTCTTCGAACTGATTAGTTCAAGCAGGCTCCCTGGGGCAGAGTCCTCCAGCAGTACCCATGTACTCACACAGCAGTTACTTCTTCATTCTGCAACCCAGTGCTGCCCCTGGCCATGCCTGCTCTCCCTGCTCACAGAGGTTGCTCCTCCGCACCCTCCAAACCACAGCATCCATTGCAGGCAGTGTGCTACGATGCACAGTGGATCGAAGTCTAATTTACTAAAACACCCGCAGTTTAGCACTTAACCAGCCCTTCACACCTATGCCCTGCAGGGTCTAAATGCAGACCCTGATGGGAAGGCATCGCTGGCATCGCCTGTGCCCCAATTTAGGGGCACTTTCCCAGCTATTGCCTGAGGGAGGAACCATGACTACAATCCCACATACCCTGCGCTGTGGGTGATGGGCAGAGTATTAAGGACAATCTGTGTTTTATAATGGCTCAGGGTTTTTTAATAACCACCTTGTGACTTGTGCTGTTCCTATAGAGACGGGGGATGCTGTGAGCACACCGGCAGCCACATGCTGCCCCTCCCAAAGGGAATGCCTCAAGCCACAAGCCAGGAAGCCTTTAAAAGCTTTCCCAGCTCAAGGAGAAGGCCTGGTGTGATTTTGAGGTTGTTAGCAAGGTCCCACTGTATTTCCCTGCTGGCTGATCCTGTGTGTCCTCAGAGCCACAGTCTGGGTGGCTGCCCAGAGGAAATGAAAGCAACTATTTCCATCCATGCAATGCCAGTGTTTCTGGTAGAAGAGGATAGGAGAGGGTGGCCACCATGGGAACTCTTGCTGCTAGCCTTGAGCAGGGCATGGCGTGCCCTTGACTTGGTCAGGTGGGGTGGGAAAGCTTTCAGAGCTGGGGCTGGAGGCTAAGCTGGAGCCAGGCATGGGAAGAAGTTTCCCTGGAGCTGCTAACAGTGGCTATTCCTGGATGCATTAATGCTTCTGGAGTCATTTTGGCTTTCTCCAGGGAAGGTCCTGCAGTGAAGGTGGTGATGCAGCCCCAGACCCATTCCTAGATGGAGCACAGTAACCCCTCAGTGCTTCCCAGCACCAGCTCGCTGCTGGGGACACCTTCACCCCAGCTCTGGTCCTTCCTCTCACGCAAAAAAGAAGGCCAAGAGAGGTGGATGCTCTGGAGAGCCCCGATGTCCCGCAAGGCCGGTGGAGGGCAGCGTGGCCATCCCTAGGAGTCCTGAGCAGGTCACTCGCAAAGGACACCACAGCTCAGATTGCACCTTCCCTCCCACTGCTAAGGCTGCTGAGGCTAAGGCTGCTGCCCTTCAGACACAGGATCAGGCCAATGCCTTTATCCTGGTTCTCACATGTCGGACACCTCCCTGCCTGCACCCGCTGACGCTCGGCCAGGGGCAGCGTAGGGGACATTACTCCTGGAGACCAGCAGCTCCCTAGTCAGAGATTCAGTGCTGGTCCCCCTCTCCTGGGGAAAGGGCCTTTATCAGTATTTTTTAAGCACTATGTCATTGCCTTAGCAGCAGACCCACCACCCTCCCTGCTGCCTCTGTCACACAAGGGCCAAAGATCTGATCCATTCATCAGCCTCTGATTTAAGAGGTGCATAAGGCTCCGGTTACCCCCGCTGCCCCCAGCCTCCTCCCAGTGACTGGATGAATGAGATGCTGCTGGTTCCTACCATACCAGAAGCAAAACCAGCCAAGAGGAGAGCATGGCCATCATTTCACTAAACTCAGCTCCCTAAGTCTTTACCAGAGCACATAATCTTCCATCACACGAACTCCCAGCTTCGCTGGGTGAACGCAGAGGTCTTGCTGCCCATGGAGGCTGAGCCTGTCTCCCACCAGCCTCTGTGCACAGCCTGGCTTTGCTCATGTGAGACACTCCAGAAATAGAAAAGGGATTGAAGGTTTTGGCTACTCTGGATTCCTCAGGCCCCCGGGCCCTGCTGCCCCTGGCTGGCGCTGGGCTCCGCTCTCCCATCCTCCTCCATAAATCACTCTTCCCAGGGCTACCATTTCCCTGTCCCTCATGCCTGGCTTTCCTCTCACTTTGGCTGTTTCAAGAGGCCGAGCAAGAAGACAGGCCATAGGCAAAAGAGAGAATTGCTCCTCATCAAACCCAGGAGGACCCCAGCACTGAAGGAGCAAGCAGTGACACACAGCTTGCAAGAAACTTGTCAGCACGCCTGGGGTTGGGAGGCAGCAAAGGGACCTGTCAGCAGCCATCTGTGTTGCCCAGGCAGGCTTGGGGCCAGTGAGCAGCCTTCCCTCCTGGCCTCATGCAACCTCAAGTAGAGGCCAGCACAATGGCAGCACACAGAGCTTGCTGAGAGAGCAGGAGGTGCCCTCGAATGAATGGCACCAAATTTCTAGAAAGCAGTAAGGGAAAACAATTCTCTTTGCAAAGTATCCTCCATCAACAAAAAAAATCAAGGTTTTCAAACAGATATTGGGAAAAAGCTAAAAACCATCCAGATGCTGCCTGTGAAATCCCACACCACATGTTGATGAACAGGCCTTTAAGACTGGAGTGAATATGTCAACCTGGAGATCCCCCCTGCAAACATCCACATGGCTACAGTGAGCAGATAACTGTTTATTATTGCACGTAATCCAGCAGAACAACCGACAGAAAACTCTGGACAGTAGCACACAGATTGTAGTAAACAGCTTGCAAAACCTGTGCTGAAGGTATTTTTGTGTGAAGAGTGAACTGTATCTGCATCTTTGTAAGACCTGAAAGTATACCACAATATCCTAGTCAGTTTTGAAAGCATGCAGTTTGAGGTAAATCTGTTATTTTGCATCTAAGAAAACAAAATCCCTAAGGGGCTATATGTATGTATGTGTATATATCCATATCTCAGCACAATATGGATATATTTATACGTCACATAAAAGCAACTCTACCTACTTTTCTCAGAAGGTTACTAGAAGGAAAGCACATTACTGAGTGCATATCACATGCATAAAAAACGGGATGGGAGGAGGGGGAATTACCTTAGCACTGTTGAAAAAGATCAAGTTTTGTGCTTAGTGATGAATAAAAGCCCCTCAGGTCTCTCAGTGGAAATCGTCTTCGTGGCTAATAAAATCAGTTGGCATATTGAAACTGCAGAGCTGGCAAGTGAATGCCAGCAAATGGAGATAAAACATCAAAGGCAGCAGAGCCTGGGGTTTGCAATACATTTATAGTTAAGAAAAGGGGGGAAAAAAGCAAATTGTTACTAAACTATGCTCTGTGGAAGTGTTGATGATGCTGCACAGCTTTCTCAGGACTGGTACAGCCACATGGCTTTTAGAAAAGGATCACATTCACTTCTCCCACAGTTAACACCACATTATTTGCTACTGTGACAACATTCCTGAGCTCAATAAGGTTAAAAAATAAACTTGGTTCACAAATAAAAGTACTCAATTATTCCCATTCTCTTATGCCATAATCAGAGTTGATAAACTAGGCAGGTTTTGCCCTGTGTCTCCAGTCAGTGTAAAACCCTGCATTTCTGCCACCCTGTCTCAGAAATCCTTTCAGATTGACCTTTGGAGCAGACTGGGCATCTGGCTTTTTTTTTCCTTAACCATCATTTCCCCATTCTTTCCAGTCCCTTAAGGTTTTCCTGCCCAGTCCTGTGCTGTGGGACTTCAGGATACACAGAGGTGCACAACCAACTATAAATAACATTTCCAATTATCTTAAAAATGGATAGAAAATACATAATGCTCTTAAAAGAAGGAAGAAACATGTCCAAGCACTCAGCTTCACACTAAACTGCAATATCAGATGCGCTGACTTTCTAAGTTTGCACTACTAAGGATCAGAGCAGGTCACGGTGGGAACATCTCCTTCCAAAGGTCACTCTCTGTAGCAGCTTTGGGAAGAATTGGTGCAAACCACCCAGGCCTCTAAGCCTTGCACACAACACAACAGCTAGAATTGCCCCACTGTGCTCTACCACTGCTGAGAGTCTGGCTGCTGCGTATGTTTGAGCCTAAAACCCAAATACACTGGAGTTGATAGGGTCTCTGCACCCTTTTTTCTTTCAGGAATAGCATAACCGCTCCCACAACAGCCACCCTGCATCCTCTGGCTGGGAAGTCTGTTCACTCTGTCACAGTGAGAGAGCTCAGGAGCCCCCCTGCAGCCCAGCGCATCCAGGGGAGGAACCTGTGGGTATGCAGAGGTATTTTTCAGTAAGTACCTCCTTTTTATTGTAACTCACACCATTTTCATAGTAAAAAGGGGTAAAGGGACAGATTCAGCACACCAATTTCCTTTCCTGTTACAGTGGGAACTCTGCCACTGCAAGACACTTCTGTACAGAGTATTGCTGGTAGCAGGAGAGTACTCAGACGGTGCCTGGTCCTGACACGGGCACATTGTCCACCTGCAGCACCCTCCACATGCACAAACATCCTTGGATCAGCCTGTCCCTCACACCCCATCCAGCAGTCCCCCTCCAGGGCACATCAACAGGCATGGGCAGGACTCTGGTTACACATTAACAAGCCCAATTTCAACTTGCTCCCCCTCTCAGTCCTCCATACATGGAAAACAACTCCAGGCAATGGGAAAAGGAAAGACTTTTGTTCGTCCCTTTGGATGACTTCCAAGCACGGAGGGTGACGTCCACCCTTAGCCATGGCACAGCTCCGAGAGTCACTTTGGTTGCTGTGTATTGCTTCATCTCCAAGCCATGGATGATAGTCTTTGGGAAAATCTCTGACACTGAGTCAACCAAAGGAATTACAAAACACATCAGTGTGCACACATAAGACCTTCTCACTCGTTCTCCTACAGCTACAGATAAATCCCTCATCACTGGCACGACAGGACAGTTGATGGCTTTGGTGAGAATAATTTAAGGCAACTGCTATTTCATACAAAGGAGAGAAGGAGGCTGAATTGCAGAAACCCTGGTTTTTCCTTGGTAGATTGCAGAGGCCAGCCACAGCCTGGGAACAAGGAGACTGAACTGAACTTCAGGCGCTTTCATTTAAGGTTGATGTTTGCAGTGCAACCTTGGGATCTCAAAGTCCTCCTCTTAGGTGTTTCCAGGTGGCTGAGATTTAATCCCCGCCAAGGTCCATGGTCTCCATCAGCAGCAACGCCTGTCCCAGACACAGATGAATGGGAGAGTCAAGGGGGAGCAAAACACGCAATTGACATGTAATCACATCTGTCTGCAAGGCTTTCACCTCTGCACGCTGTGTGGGGACTAATAACACAACAGAAAACAGTGCCCAGCAGAGCAGTTTTAGCCCACAGGAGGCTCAGGGAATGTGGCCCAATATCATCCCAGCTTATATTTACCTTTAATAAAACAACTACATAACAACACCTGCAGAACTAGCACTGGTGCAGTTAGAGCTGCAAATTTCACAGTTTTGTATTTTCTTTGTATTCTTGCCAATGAATACTGCAATGAACGAGTTACCTGGCACCAGCCACCACAGACCATCAAATTCAAAGTGTTTCTTGAAGCATATTTGCAGGAAACAAGTTTTAAATTTACCATTCATAGAAGTTTCCCTCCATGAACCATACCCATGCAGATGGGAACCCAAAACTATACTGTGGGAAGGCAAAAAAAACCCCTGTGGGATGGTATCAGATCAACACAGTTCCATTTTTTTAACTGTGAGGAAATCACTTTATGAAAAGACTTGAGAACTATCCACTGAAATTGCTCTATAATTCACTCTTGGAACAGACAAAGAGTAACTGAGAAACTCAATGCTCAACGCAAGGTAATTGCATCTATGGAATAAATGTCCATGCATTTTCATCACCAGGACATCCACAAGGGATTGATTAGTCAGTAAAGCTAGCCAACCTATAACATCCATAGTTATGTCTATAAATTGAGGATTAAAAGCTTATTGCTCTTCTTACCTTGTCCGAGGGGCACATCATGTCAAGAAATGTACAAACAGGATGGCCAGACCAATGTTGAGTAAGATGACCATGCAGATCACGATTGTGTTAGGTCCCTGAAGGAAAAACACAAACCAGGGTATTACACCCCACAGCTCAAGGCAGGGAGACAGATGAAGCTTGATTCTGCTGTTTAAAAATACCAGAACCATCCCCTCCTGATGCACAGAAATGTGGCAATTAATAACCAGCCTGAATTTCAAACTCAGTGAATTCCTCCTCCCCTCCCCTTTCTTCTAGAAAGACTAAATCAGGTTAAAGAAGACCACAACTAAGCACATGAACTGCTAAGCCTGTATCAAGCAGCTTGTCCCAATTCCCTTCTCCACCTGCATTGCCCACGTTTATAAAAGTTGCCATTTTTAAGACGGACAAATGCATCCACATGAGACTGCTGTGATTTCAGACCAACATATTTCCAAGCTGTGCTTGTCTGAAGTGTCATCAGAACCATTCACATCGAAAGGCTGCAAGGTGAGAGGCAGCAGGCTTGTAAAATGTCTGGTTTTACAGCTGTATTTGCTAACAGCAAAACTGAATTTCAGTGACTCTGTGTTAACCCGCTGGTGAGTCAGTGTCACAGTTCAACTTGTAAGATGCCCCTACTGCAAAAACATAAAAGCACTGGGTAAAAAAAAGAAAACCCACTCAGCTTTTTCTTCCCTGGCCTAGAGTCCGTCCCCCCCCCCCCCCCATTTCCAGCTCCACATTGGCTGGTAAAAGGGTGGGCAAGAACAAGAGAAAAATCATTAAAAAAGTTAATAAGATGCCTGTTTTCCTCCAATTTTGAGACAGAGATGTGCCTAAAATGCACGTGCCCTAGTGCAGAGAGGGAGTTAAAGTAATAGGGTTATGAAAGCCATCAGCAGCATCCAGGGCAGCGTTGGCTGGGAAGGCAACAGGAGAGAGGCAACCAAATCCCTCCATCAGCCCTTGGGATCCCAGAACGAGCCTGCGGGCAGGACTCGGGGCTCACTGCAGCCCCAGGGCCATGGGCTCTGCATCCTTCAAGCAAACACCAACCCCCGCAAAGCCTGGGAGCCTCCGGGCTTTCCCGCCTCACCTCTTCGCACTCCTGCACCTCCTGCGCTGCCGCCACCGCCGCTACCGGGCCAGGGCGCCCCTTGGCCCCCGCCTTGGGCTCTATGCGCCGCGGCCCCTTGGCCTCAGCCTTCTTGTTGGCGCTGGGCTCAGCCTGACCCGCAGCCTTGCGCTCGGGGCTGGGGCGCTGCTTCGGCTCCTTGTCCCGCGGTGGCTCCGGCTTGACCTCCGCTTTGAACTCCGCTTTGGCCGCCGGCTTCTCCTCCCGCTCCTGCGGCGGGACTGGGGTGCCCCCTCGGAGCTGGGCGTCCCCCCGGGGCTCCGGGGAGGGCGGCTCGGGCTCGATGAGCGGCTCCTCCTCATAGTCCGTGGCCGGGGAGGTCCGGACGGCGTAGCTGTGGTACCCCTGGAAGTGCTCCACGTCGGGCTCGCGCGCCTTCCTCTGCAGCGGCTCGATCTCCATCTGCTCGGCCGGGCGCGCCCAGCCGCGGGACCCCGGCCGGGCCTCGCCATCAGGGGGTGCGGGGCTTCCGCCACCCGAGCGCCCGGCGGGCTCGGCCCAGCTGCCCGGACGGAGGGCACCGTCCTGGCGCGGAGCCGCCTTGGCCCGCTTGGCCTCCGGCGGGGTGGCGGCGGGGCTGGGGCGGCCGCGGGCCTCGTCCTGCTCGTGGAGCTGGGGGCTGTCGGGGGGCGTGGGGGGCGGCGGGGCGCGCTCGGGCCGAGGAGCCTCCTCCTCCATGTTGATGGCGTGCTCCGCGTTCTCCATGATCTCCTGCAGCAGCTTCCGCTTCTGGTACTCGGGGCCTGCGGAGAGAGGAGAGGTGTGAGGAGCTGCCCCGCGGGGTGCAGGGACACAGAATGAGCCAGCTCCGTGCCACCAGAGGCTCAGCGGATCAGCCGGGTTGGAAAACAGCTTTAAGCTCATCCAGGCCAACCATTCCCAGCACTGCCAAGGCCACAGGTCCCATGGCACTGAGGGCATCGCCTACATGGTGTGTGAACACTTGCAGGGACAGTGCCTGCAGCCCTGCCCTGGGCAGCCTGTTCCAATGCCTGAGCACCCTCTGGGGCAGGAACTGTGCCTCAGCTCCATCTAGCCCTGCCCTGGTGCAGCTTGAGGCTGTTTCCTCTTGTCCTATATCTTGCTACCTGGGAGAAGAGACCAGCCCCTTCCTCTCTCCATCCTCCTTTCAGGTAGCTGTAGAAAGCCACCACCACCAATGGGTTTGGGGATGGCTGCGAGAGGCTGGAAGGTGAGGTGCTCCCAAACCAGAGCCTGGAAGAGTCTCCTCCAGGAGCAGCTGGAAGCTCTGAGCCCCACCGTGTGCTGTCCAGCTGGAAAGAGCTGAAGGAGCAGTTGGGGAGCTCCAGGTGAGGCTAAAGAAACTGAACATCTGCAGTCCAGCTTGTGGCCACATGGATGGGTTATCCTGGGGTTAAAGAGGATCCAGCTCCCATCCAAGTTTTTGGTTTGTTTTTTGAATGGCTGGTGTGGCTTCTTTGGTGTCTAACACCGTAACACCTTCACAAGGGATAGAGGAGATGTCCAGTTTCCTTGGGAAAGGCAGGCATCCCCAAATATTTCTCATCCCTTATGATGGGGAAGACATGTTTCTTATGCATGGAGCAGGGCTGCCAGTTTCACAACCCTCTTCTCTGCACTGAGCCCTGCAACAGCAGCCGGTTTACCCAGCACCATCACACAAGGTGACTCAGGGCTTTGGCTTTTGTCCTGGCCTCATCTCCCATGATGATTTGTCAGCTCTCAGCAACATTGCCTTCACTCACTTACCATTGAATCTTCTTTTTAACCCTAGACCATGTCTGCAAAGCAAACTGCAGCCCAGCTAGGGTCTGGGGAGGTCAGCCAGATTCTGACACCGAAGATACCCATCGGGCTGAGCAAAATCCACCACTGAACAACTGGGAATACCTTTTGGAATAACAGCCCTGCACAGTGCTCTGCATGCTGCTACCTACCCTGGGACAGGGGTCCCTGCACATCACTGTGATGCTCATAACAAGTGAGAACAAGTGTGTTCTTTACAGGCAGTGGGAGGTCACAACTCACCTTGTCTGAAAGCAAAGCACCTGCTTTTGAAAGTGGCTTTGGCCTCATTCTGCTGAATCCAAGCGATTCAGCACAGGAGTGCAGATGTACAGGGCTTGCACTGTGTTCCTCAACAGCACAGGCCCTGGAGTCACGCTGTCCCCAGCTGCCTTGCAGTCCCCACCCTCGTATCCTCCACCCCAAGGCCTGATGCACATTTAAGCCTGGTTGGGAAATTTGGATTGGTGCTCCTTTCCCTCTAATAAATCAGTGGTGTGATTTGCATGCTGCTACTTCCTACCCATGCAGGCAATGCGTCCGCACTGGGGAGAAAAGGGCACTGATTTTAGCTGCTCTCGCCTGCCTGCACGCTCCTGTCAATCAGCAGGCGACCCATTCAGGGCCATTTATTTCTGGCTGCAAGTGGATTATTCGGAAGCCATTTCAGCAGTTGTTCAGATTCCTCAAAATAGGCTGCCTGCAGCTCCAGGCTCCTTGCTCCCTCCTGCTGCTTTCTTCTCCTCCTGAATAATTCACACCAAAAAAGCCCCAACTGCCTGGAGGGCACTGCATAGTTCGGATCCTCATCACCTCCCCACTTTCACCTCTCAGCATGACATTTAAGCAAGGACTTTGGCTTGTATCCTTCGCCTCTTAAGCTATTAGGGTTGATATCCTAAATGAAACCCAGGGCTCAGTACTTATTAGAGATATGAGGCTTGCTGAGAAGGGTTGCCCTTGCCAGACATATCAGGGTCTATCTGCCAGGATAACAGGGTGAAATGCAGCTGCCAAGCAGTGCCGGGCTCTCCTGGCTCTGTGACCAGCAGCTCTGAGTCCTAGCAAAATCCAAGGGTGGACTTTTGCCTGTCTGGACAAGGCAGCTGTGAAGAAGAGACATTTCCCCTTGTGCACTTAGGGAGTTCAGGGATTTAAAAGAATCATAGAATAAAACCATGCATGAGCAGCTAACAAAGCCATTGAGAGAGGCCAGGACCTAAGCAAAGCCCTACATTAAAGTGGTGAGAGGATTCAGCACCCAAGGAGCAGAGGCCA
Organism: Neopsephotus bourkii; assembly: GCF_033783945.1. Taxonomy (NCBI): domain Eukaryota; kingdom Metazoa; phylum Chordata; class Aves; order Psittaciformes; family Psittacidae; genus Neopsephotus; species Neopsephotus bourkii. The sequence continues at coordinate 8,138,870 of NW_026902137.1, forward strand.
GGCTTCTTCAGGCATTTTGCAAAGACCTTTTCAATTGTCTCAGTTGCCATGGGTGGAAAAAATAATCTAGCTAGATGTCAAAATCTCCCATTAGGAATTCCAGTTTCCTTTGCCTCTGTGCTATAAATACCCCAGTGTGCAAAGGGTGAATGTGGAGCTGTGAATGGCAGCTGGGGGGCTTATGTCAGGATCAAGCCACGTTTAGCTATTGTTAAATGAAGTGGCACATGCTGGCTCACGCCCATGCCCAAGCACTGTGGTGTTTCCCCTCTCAAATCCAGCTCTGATGGGCCTTGCTGGATGGTGAGGGGGGAGTTGGCAGCCCTTCAGCATGGCATCTCCCCAGCTGGGCACTCTGTAGGTCAGAGCAAGGTGGGAATACAGGGAATTTAGGCAAATCTGTCAGCATGACTCTCCTTGGCCAAGCGAGGAGATTCCCCTTTCCCATTGCATGCCCTGTGCTGGTGTGTAGTACCAGAGACCCGGAGGCACCAAAATCAGAGCAGGAACTGTGCAGGTTTTGCTGAACAAGAGTCAGCCTTTAGCATCTACCCCCAGTTTTGCCACTGTGATGGTCCATCATGATCCTGCCTCAGCAGCCACAAGACATTTGGTGCAGGAAACAAAGGTGGGTAATAAGGAAGACATGATAAAAATGTAGGCTTTTGGATCCTTGTTTTCTGCTCTGTTATTGCCTTCCCTCTCTGGACAGGAAAGCTTTCTCTGACTTCATCCAGGGAAAGGTAATGGCATTCACAATACTGCTTCTAGTATTACACTTCCTATTTACTAATCCTCAGTGCTTGGTCTCATAGAAGGAGCCTCCCAAGTGTTTTCCCAGCCAAATAATCAGTAGCAATGCTAATAAATACAAAGGGAATCAGGGAAGTAGTAGTTTGCATTAACAACTTCCTTATAGGATATTACAGCCCCTAATTAGCCAAGCCTGATCATACCCTGATGCGGTGTGGGGCCCCACAGGGTGTGGGCTTATGAGTCAATGTGCAAAGCTGTTCCAAGAAAAAGCCACGAGGGATGTCTGTGCAGGAACACTGCTGGTACCGAGCAGCCTTCCTGCCTTGCATGGTGCTGGGAGGGCTTCAGCGCATGGAGAAACGTGAGAAGTTGAGGGACTGTGGGCTTTTCCTCCAGCCTATGGTAACATATTCCAGCAGGTAGCACAGTGGTGTAAGGAGGACAGCAAATAATGCAGGGCAGGGAGATGGCTGAACTTGGGGAAAGAGGATTTAGGATAGACAGGAGGGAAACTTGTGGAGTTATAAAGCGGGTGAAGCAGTTGGACAGATTCCCCGGGGAAATTGCAGAATCCCTCTTACAAGATGCCTCTGGTCCTACCTGGCTGGTAGAAGTCTGGAGAGAGCTCCCTGGCCGTCATTCTGGCTATGCCCGATTCGTTGTTAGCTGCCTGAGCTGCCTGCTCAGACCCCTCAGCCTTGGCTTTGGCATGAGCTGTCCTGTGGAGAGAAGAGGGCACAGCAGTGAGCACCATCCAAGCCAAGATTGTCCCAGCACGAGCAGTGGACTCTAGCAGCAAAATCAAATCAGCCCACTCAGTGCTTGTTCACTTGACCCAAAACCCCCACACTCAAGGAGAAAAGCCCAGATTTTCAACAAGTGAGAGGCACAGATGCTTAAAGCTAAGGTGTGAAGGTTGCCATGCAGGTATATTTGCAAACATGAGCATGTTCACACGTTGCAGTGAGGCAGCAGACACTGCAAAAGGGGCTTGTCACTGCAGTGCGAAGCACTGAATACCGAGCTCAGAGGTGTGCCCAAGGCATCACCACTGGCATCTCTGGAGCACAAAGACGACAGTAATGGGATGGCTGAACACCACTGTGCTGTCACCAGACCTGAGCTGCTGCATCTCTGCCATTGTACAGCATATCAGACACATTTTATCCCAAACACCTCTCCTGTATCTCCCCAGCAAAGAACACACATTGCCCAAGGGGCTCCTTTACTCGTTGCAGCCTGGGGGCTGCTCGTGTAAGTCCTAAGAAAGGCAGAGCTTTTGCCTCTCTCTCAGCTTGGCTTCCTGAATCCCCTCCACTCCTTCCCAGCACATCTCTCGCTCCACAGGGCTATATGGCTATCAGAGTTATTTCACTGGCCGGCTGTCATATTCCTCGCATGCCTTGAGCTCAGAGCCCTGTGATCTTTGCACTAAAAGCAGGGCTAGCTTTACAGCCCAGCTGCTCATGGTCTGGGAAGGAGCTGACTTCAAACAGCAAAATCACACCTTAAAAATAAGGAAGAGTGAAGCACCATATACTCAGCTGCTTTGTTCCACGAGGGCTTACAGAGAGCTGCTTTCCCCAGGCTCTTGCTATCATGCTTGCTGAGGCTTCTTGCATCTCCCTTGATGCACGCAATGGAGCATACACTGGCTGCACATGCAAAACTACATTTTCTTGTGTGCATAGCAAGATAGCAGTTAGCAGCCCTTAAACACTAAGTCACTACAAGTTACAACCTTTAATGTGGTCTTTAGGGTGTCTGGTGAGTCTTACAAACTCAGGTTGGTATTTGGTCATGTTTTAGGACAAAAAAATGAGGAAAGATTCACTTATCCCTCCAGTGAAAATGCTCCAGAGGAATTTTGGACTGTCAGTCATGGAATCAGGATTAGTTCTTCCCCATTAAACTGAGATGCAGCATGCAAACCAGACTAGCTATAGCCTGAATACAAAGCAGGTGCAATGAGGTGGCCATAGAAGTGCTGCTTGGAGGCCCTTATAGGATAGAATATATATATCTACACATACATACACACACCATTTTGAATAGCTAGAGGGAAAGAACTAAATGTAGGGCATGAATCCCAGCTGATACAGGCAGCAGTGTGACTCGACAGGGAGCCGAAAACACTGTTCAGGGCCCTGTGATAAAGAAGAGGGTGCGGAGCTGCTGTGGCTCAGCCTGTCTCTCCCTGGGATGACATCCCATTTTGCTGGAGCCATGATTCACCTCCCTGCCCACACTCATGCGTTATCTCCCCGCTTTCTCTGCAGGCTGAGCTGCCTGGGATTGCTGTCATTCCTGGTCTTTTTGTCCAAAATTATTACAACTCCTGAAAAACCCAGAGACAAGACATGATGCAGCGGAAAACAGCAATTTGAAGCTGCTGTTCACAAGGAGGAGGTTTGGGGCAGCTCTGAAAAGAGAAAGCACCTCCTTTTTTGGTAGCATGTAATCAGCATGATTAATTCCACTGTAATCTGGCAGGGGCCAAGGGGATGTTTCTATGCTTCCCATGCCTGGGGGATCAGAGCAGGCTGGGCACACTCTGGGGCACACAGTCAGCCTGGCGCCAGCCCCTGGAAGAAGCTTGCAAAGTGAGGATCCAGCTCTTCACTCGGGCAGGTCATGCTCCGACCCCAGCTTTGTCCTGCTGCTCTTGGAGAATGGGATTCACCACACAGATAAAATCCCCCCTTTCAGTTGCTCACTGATCCAGGCAGAGGCTGTCCTGGCCACTTCCCAGCCAGACAGAATCAGCCGGCTGGCCCCAGCTGGGGAAGCAGCAGGCAGCTCCTGGCAAGAGAGCGGATGCTTTCCTAAAGGTGGCTCCCAAAAAACTAGCTTGGAAGTGGACAGAATCTGGGATCTGCTCCCTCCATGAGTAAGGACAGAGCTGGACCCATGACAATATGTTACCAAATGGGTGCAGATGTTCAGCTTTCCCCCAGCATCCAGGGTCAATGCAAGGGACCAGACTGAAGGCGTCGGAGGTGACAGAGCAGCTCCCAGTTATGCTGTTCTCCTGCTGGAGATTGCCTTTCCTCCAGAGAATATGCTGGATACTATCTGGCTGCTGTGTGGGGTTTGAGTACTGCAGTTCCTGCAGGTAAAGAGCTGGCAAGGCCAGCAAGACCCAACCTGGGTTTCAGAGGCTGCCATGAGGATGCTGTGGGTGTGGGGAGCTGAGACATCACTATGAGCCCTCACAGCCCCAAGGCTAGCAGGGCTCCAGAACAATCCCACTTGGGCACAGAGGGGTGTGAGGCCAAGGAGGCCATGAGGCAGCTCCCAAGCTCCCTGTGACAGCAAGCTGAGAGGCATGACTTTGGGATCCTGCACTGCCCTGGGGATGTGAGCTACATGACAGCATTGCCTGTCTCTCTCACTCAGGAAGACATACCTAACTTCTGTGCCCTGCTTGCAAAGGCATCCAGAAGTGTTTGATTTGGGGGAAATAAGGTTCATACAGCTGTAGTTTCAAATCTGGCACCTTCAGCACACCACGGGTGGGCCCTACTGGTGCCCAGGAGGGTGCTGCTCTCCCTTGCCAGCAATGCTGATGCCCATGCTGGGTCCCTCCATCACTGAGATTACTTCTTATGGCATCAGCCATCTGATGAACATCTGGATTACGGAGACACAACACAGTGCTTTAGGTACCTTCTCCCTGGTTGTACCACACACCCCTGGGACACAAGAGGAAGGCACTGCTGCTCACAGCCCTCCAACAAGCCATGCTGAGTGAGGGTTTAGTAACACTGTGACAAAGCCCAACCTGGAGGAAAGGGCTCAACCATAACAATAGCATCAAATTTGCCTTGAGTATCTCTCAATTTATTTGTTATCCACATGGCTGGCAGTCCTTGGGAGCTCAACACAGGGAAACCTTGGCCCTGGCTGCCATGCAGTACAAATACCAGCCCCACTGGGAGAGCCCAGCACATGCAACCCATGGCATGAAACCTCTCCCAGCCCATGGCCCAGGGTCTGCCGGGCATAGCAGTTAAAATAGAAAGGCTGAGGGTTGAGGGAGGCAGGGAGGTGGTCTTTGAACCTTAGACATGAAGAGTGCAAGAGGGAAAATTTCTTCTGAGGTTAAAATCAGCTCAAAACCAACAATGAGCTTTGGCAAGAACAGAAAATGCCGGCTTTTGATTCCACGCTTATAAACCTGATACCTTTCAGACAGAGCTTGAATCAGGGCCACACTTTCTTTACTGCTGGTTGTGCTGCCAGCTCCCAGCGCCTCTGCAAAAAGCAGCCCATGCAAAAGCCAGCAGAGGAGAAAGTCTGGAGATGAGGAGGTCAGGATGAAACTACAGCAGGGTCTCATGGATTTTATAGCACCCAGCAGCACAACTCAAAAGCCCCTAGAAAACGAGCCATGAACATTAAATATGTCCAAGCAGTGGGAGTGAATACCCCTTTTCAGTCCATCTCTCATGCCACTTTCCCTGCCCACAGTCAAACCCACCTGTGTGTCCCACCCCACGGGCACCCTGCCCTGAGAGCCAGCAGTACCCTTCACCCACCTTCTGCTCTTTTTGTTCCATCTCTCATGTGCATGTACCACTCAGTTTACGCTCCAATATCCCTGAGGTACGTGAGTCTTTGCTGCTTTATATTATGGACCCCGCACCTGCGAGGTGTGGTCTAAATTGTGAATTAAGCATAAATCAATACAAACTGCCTCCTAAAGGAAACACCTCCATATCACTGTAAAAGAAATCCAAAAAGAAAAGCCATCCTGGCCTTGCAGAGCAGCTCTGCCCTTCAGCCTCCCTTCCCTTGCTGATGAGATGCTCCAGACTTTTCACTCAAGGCGCCAGCACTTAGACACAAGTGGTGACATTCTGGTCATGTCCAGGCTACTCAGCTGGGTGAACCTGACCTTTCCTCCTTCCTTCCACAGAAAGGGTGCAAACAGACCATTCAGCCAGGAGGAAAGCATCCTCTTCTGTGCAGTGCTGCAGGAGCACAGGCCTGGCAGAGCTCCCTGCCACCTAACAAGCTCAGCAAGCATTAGCCTTTATGATTACTTGGTGAATTGTTTAAATACCGAAATGTTATCCTCAGCTCTAAATAGCCCCGAGCCACTCGCATCTTTCACCCAGGGATACTTCCCTTTGGAGCAGTTAAAGTGATATTCATCTTACAAGCAGACAGACCTGCAGCTGTCTTCAATAAGACAACAACCTACACACCCCAGCCCCGCATACGGGAGATGTGCTCTCCGTTCCCCCGCAGCCCTCGGATGCCAGCCGGCAGCTGCTGGAGCCAGCTCTAAATGGAGCGATGCAAGCCAAAACCTGCTGGCTCAAAGCACTGCTGGCCACCTCCATGGTGGCCAGCACAGCCAGGCTGGGAGCAGCTCAGGAGGCCGTCCACAGGGATATCTAGGGGGAAAAAGGGGGGATTTGTAGCTGCCAAATGGAATCCCTCCTAGTTTTCAGGTCCACTCTCCTCTATGCTGCCCTGAGTGCTGATCAAGCAAAGCCTGGATGAGTGAGTCCCCCAAAGCAGCACGGCCTCAGGATAACATACAAATGCCGCTGATTTATTCCCGCTTCCACCTCACCATTACCAAAGGGACTCAGCTAATGCTCCGAGGAACCCTTATTTATCTGTCTCTTCAAAATCAAAGCAGCCAGGTTATCTCACTCATCAGTGCATCAAGTCTTTACAGCACACACACAATCAGGACCTTCCAGCTTTTCATCCTCCATGTCCTCCTGCCTCTCTAACTGCACCTGCACTGAGCAGGCAGGAGCTGCTCCCTGCCCATGGGGATGAATTCCCACTTCCAAGGAAACACCAGAGCTGCAGCAGCCATTTGTTTCGAGGGAGCCCAGTGTGACCCAGGAGCTCCTGCCCAGCCCCAGACCCTGCCAAACACACGGCACCCACACGCAGAGTGTGTTTACCCAATACACTAGGACGTGTGTTTAGCACTAGGACAGGTCAGAAAGTGGGTGTTGTGCCTCTAAGACTGTTGATTATTTTCAGTTAACAGTTTTAGCGACTTCTAACTCAAATGTCTTTCAGATTTAACCAATCCAAACCATAAAGAACTGCAAAGCCCAATTACTCATCAGAACTTAAGGCAGAAGCCTTTTCCTCCCAGCCTTCCAGGTGCCTCAAGCAACAAAAACTCAGACTCAGGAAGTCAAACTGCTCCAGCTCAGCACCAGGATCGGCTGAAAAGGCTGCACCTCCTGCAGGAAGAGGGAGGGTTTCTGTATCTCAGGATTTATGTTTAAATTGGACGTTTTACTCAAATATTTTTCTCTGTTTCCAGATAAGCCTGTTCCACATTCCACTGCAATGATAACCTCTCCACAAAGCCTGATTGAATCCCATGATTTCCAAGCCCGGCTCCCTGCCTGCTCATTTCAAGCATTTGGATAGGAGTTAAAGCCTTTCTGCTGCATACAGGAGCAGATCAATTGAACGAGAAGCTACCATTTTCCACAGTCATTTTTGCAGATTAAAATCACATTTCAATTTTCCCCTTCTGGGTTTGTGAACTGTTGAGATAAGGATTTCCCATACAGTCAGAATGAATAGCCCATTAATTCTGCTTGATGTCCTGCCATCCAAATTCTGCTCCTCTTGAGGGGATCCCTGCAAGCCACAGCCCCTCTTGCTTCAACCCCAAAGACCCAGGAAGCCCTGGAGAAAGCAGTGCTGCCCAACTGATGTGTTCTCCTCAAAGCTCTCTCTTACCCTAATAGGGCATAGAAGTGCCTAAGGAAATTCCTAAGGGGTGGAAAACAGATAAAGCTGTGCACACCCTCCTCCGGAGTCAGAACTCATCTCAGCATAATGAGCACGGTGGGCTAAAAATGTGTCAGTGCTGGAGCCACAGCCAGCCTGGGTTGGGGATGAGGCTGAAACAAAGGGGTGAAGGCATCACACCATGACTCGTTCAGTGGCACTGAGCCCTTCCAGCCCCACACATGGGGGGACACATTGTGGGGGTCCCACAACCAGGGCAGGTGTGTGTGTGATCCTGGCACTGGACACTAACCCTGGGGCTTGCTGTCCCCCTGGCCACACAGGATTAAGAATGGAGAAGGGCTCACCCAAACCCCACAGCCTGAACCACCTTTTGTGGCAGGATAAGGGTCAGGCAGCAGTTTGAATCAGGCAGGACTTTTACAGAGCTGGAGATGGGTGCTCTGAGGCATCAAAACCACAAAACCCCAGCCCAACCAAGCCCAAACCAGCCCTGCTCAGTCCTGATCACAAGGCTGTAAAAACCGAGCCCAGGTTCTGGAACAGGAGCTGGGTGTCCCCATCTCCAAGATGTGAGGGACACAAAGTCCCAGAGTGGGGAGGCTCCTAATCAAACCACGCACAGTGACAACACAATGTCACAGCACAAGGCAGCCAGGGATGTTGTCTATTCAAGAGCTTTGAGGGAAACCCAAGCTGAAGTGGTCCTGGCCACAGTGGCATGGTCAGGCAGGATTCCCCTTGCTATCCCCACAGATGATTACCCTGGACACAGACCTCAGTTTGTACTGATAAGCCTCACAGAGGAGGTCATGCCTGCTCAGGAGCCTCAAGGGGGGAAGGTCTTTATTCACCTGGTTTCATGGGAAAGTGGGCACTGCAGGCACCACACAGAAAGTGGGAGAGTCCCAGCCGTGGGCTTTGGTTGGTGTGGAAATAGATGCCAGCAACTGGATTTCTATTGACCAAGAGAGAATGAAACAAGATTATCTTCTTTATAAACACACCAAGCTCTGTGAGAGTCATCTTTGCTGGGAGAGCGGGACCTAGGAGCATCCCCTCACTGCCGTGTCCTGGCACCCAGCTGTAGAAGGATCCTTGTGGCTGCCATCATTTCTCCCTGTCCCTGTGTGTGCTGGCTCTCTCCAAGCCCTGCTTGTGGAAGCACTGCCATGCTCAGTCCCACTATGGCAGCTGTGGGGCAGCCAGAATATCCAGCTGTCAAGGACCTCTCCTGGGCTCCTGCCCCTCGACCACCTCCAGGTATGGCTACACCTTGCTTGGGGTGAGCCTCTCCCTGCACTCCATGGGACATCTGGAGGGATTTTAATGAAGCTGGGGTGGTCCTGCCCCACCTTCAGCAGCACCCACCTATCTTGTAAGCCCCATGAGAGGTCAGGCTGTGGCATCTTCAGTGTTTGATCGTACAGGTGCAGAAATATCTCCCCCTGACAGCTCCTGCTCAAAGGTAAATTGCAGCCAGTACTCCACCTGGATGGAGGCAGGACGAGCTCTGCCCATCTCCTGCCTGCTGCTGCCCATCCATCACATGGGTCTACAGTCCTGAGGCTAAGAGATGGTGAAGCTGGGGAAGCAAAGGATCAGCTGCTATCCCAAGCAGGAGCCTCAAGGCTCACCATCAGGAACTGCCTTGAACCACTGCTGCCGCCTGCTTCATGTGGGGTGACCATGGGCATCCTGCCCTCCAGCCTAAAGGTCTGGGAAGGCACTGGAGTCCTGATGGGTTTAATGCCTGTGAATCTGGCTAAAACCCCGAGGAAAGCAGAAAGTGAAGGGTATTAAAGTAAACAAATCTTAAAACTCTTTCAGAGCAAACCCTGAGTCTGATTTGACAGACTTGAAATCCCACATTTGAACTCTGCAGCTGAGCTGTGCCATCAGCTCCAGGACACCCGAGGCCACCATAAGCCCAGCTCTGCACTGGACACACACCCCAAAGCATCAGGAGGACATCACTTTGGGTGCCCACCTTCCCCACCGGCACCATAAACCCCCGAGAGCACAGGGGACAAGGGCAGGAGCTCGCTGGGGCAAAGCCGTGCCAAATAAAGCCCCTTATGAGTGGAAGGCGCAGCCGAGCTCCAGCGGCGTGGGCTGCCACGGGGCTCGGCGCTCAGCTGTCGAGCCGGGGCCGCGCTGATAAAGCCCTGCTCTGCCTGCCCTTATTTAGTCAGGAGGCTCTGCTGACTCCAGCGATTTCAGGACGTCATTTGCACCACAGAGCCCGCTCCCCGAGGAGATGCTTGCTGCCGCCTGGCCACGCAGGCTGGGAATGCTGCGCGCAGGGAGGCAGCGGCAGCGCTGCCGGGAATGCGGCTGGGCAGGGGAGGTTTGGAAAGCGATCCGGGAGCCATGGAGCACTGCTGTTATTTGGAGGGAGAGGCGTGGGTGCGGACAGAAAACCAGCTTAGGCTCCAGAGAGAGCCAGGCAGCAGCTCACTCTGGGAATGATGCGCGTGTGTTGCTGCCGGGGAAGCTGCGCTGTTGTGAACACTCGCACAGCCCAGGCTCACTGCGATGAGTAAACCCTACTGAAACAGCAATCAGTGCCGACCGTTTCACAATGCAGCTTAGAAATCCTTAGATATCGATCCAACCGGCAGTATAGCAGGATCTCTGTAGATACTATGTGAAAATATAAACTGAATCCAGAACGTATTCACTTTTAGTTGTACTGTCCAGGTACAAAACACCCAGCTGCACAGGGGCTTTCAGGGCCGGCATCTGAAGACAAGCAGGTGAAGCACAGCAGCCACTACTGCCTCTCTTATCTTGCTTTCCTATTGATCTTGGGACATCTGGCAGATATATCTGAGGTTATTATTACCAGGGTATATGCCTGTCAAATGACCTCAGAGCATGGCCAGACCCATGCCTTGTGGGATGCATGGCCAAGTCCCTCCATTGATTTTGGTCCAAGTCACAGGGAGGCACAACTGCGTGCAGAGGCAGACTACAGCAGATCCCACTGCAGTATTTATACTCATTTTTATCCCTCAAAAGCACCAGAGAGAAGGAAATCCCCTGTATGAGCTGCCCAGCAACTGAGCATACAGCAGTCAAAGAATCAGATCCCCCTGCAGCCGCTCCTGCCCTTCTCTTGCTTTTCATTTTAATCTGTTCGGAAGAGATGAACGCTGACCATTTCCATGCTCCTTCTTCCTGCTTCCAGTGGGACCATCCTCTCCATACAACAGGCAAGCACACACCGCACAAGCAGCACCCCTGGGTGCAGAGCACCCTGTTTGGCACCAACCTGTGTGCCCGGAAAACTCCAGGGCAGCCTTTACGCACCTCAGGAGGGCTTTTAAGTGCCTTGCTCATGGCTCAGCAGTGGCTGTCCCCTCCTCGCTGTGCTCCAGGCAGCTTGTCTACTTCAGCACATGGAAATGATGATCTCAGGACCTCACCACCTTTCCCACCCACTCCATAGGAGGCCCCAAACAGGGCACAGGGTGGCAAAGGGGGAGGCCGCAGATGCTGCATTCCAAGATGACTTTTCTCCCAAGTGGCTGCCGTCTGGGTGAGGATTCATCAGGCTTTAACTTCCATGAGCTGCATCCCACCAGCTGATCCCAATGCTGGCAACAGACATGCCTGGGGATTCTGCCTAACATCTGAGCAGCACCAAGAGGCTATTCCTGGGGTGAGGGGGCATCTGGCTGACCTGGATGGGCAGTTCAGGACAGGGTGACCCCATGCCCAATGGTTTTCAGTAAAATAATGAAAAAAGGAACAACAACAACAAAATCACTGTTCCCTCAAGAGCCAGCTCTGTGCTCAGCCTCTTGCACAATGGGGAAAGCAGATGGATTGCCAATAGGAGAATTCAGGAGGGACCAGAGGAGGCCAGGGCAGTGCTGTCTGGGCAGACAGGCAGCAGGGTAATAGCTGGCACTGCCACAGTGCTGGCTGGAAAGCCCAAACAGAGCAGGCCAGGAGCTGCCAAGCAGCCTGGTGCCTCAGACACCCTCAGAGCAGAGCATGGGATGAGGAAGCTTTGCTGTCCACGATGAGCATCATCCCTGGTCAGGGGGATGATCAGTGCTGCTGGGAGCCTCCTGCCTGCACACCCCCAGAGCTTAGGCACGTGCCTGGGATTCCTGCAGTGCAACCAGCCGAGGCAGCTTCCAGCACTTGGGCTTGTTTTCCTCAGGATTTCTATCCCTAAAGAGCCTTTTATGGTGCAAAAGAGTGAAATCTGGCCTCCTCCTGACATTTCACCCCCAGACAGCGGAAGGCTGGATGTTACAGTACATTAACTCTGCAAGGGGCTCCCCTGAGTGCCAAGAGCAACTGTTGGTGTTGTTTGTGTGTTTGGGTGTTTGGGGTGTGGGGGTGGGGGTGTGTTGGGGTGGGTTTTGGGGTGGGGGTGGGTTTGTTTGGGGGGGTTGGGGGTGTTTTGTGTTTTTGGGGTGTGGGTGGGGTTTTGTGGATCTCAAACATCCACCTACAACAGCACAGGTACGTGGGGGGAGTTGGGCTGCACAGCCTGGCTGCTGTGTCCTGACGATTAGTTCCTAGCAATAATCTTACCTAAAGATAAGTCACATCTTCTCCCCCAAAAGGATTCATGTGTTCTCAGAGACATTTCTTTGGGTAAGGTACACACCGCCATCTGAGGAGAAATGTCAATGCTCCATCTAGAAAACCCCACCTCGCAGTTACGAGCTCGGGCAATGCTAATGATAGCACAGCCCTTCTATAAACCATAATAATCGATTTTCACAACCTGTCTGCAATTACTCTCTGCCCTGGGTGTGGAAACTGAAGCAAGGTTCAAAGCCAAGGAGAAAGTCGTGGCAGAGCTGGGGTTTAACCTAAGGACCTTTTAGAGGCAAAATTACCTCTATTTACTCTTGACCCCGAAGCTGAGCTGAAAGGGGGAAGAAGGAGAGCATGAGCCTTGAAAGGGGGCAGGTAGAGAGAGTGGTTATGCACAGAGCAACATCCATCAGGAATAAACACTGATGGAAAGGGTGAGTTGTAATTTACAGGATGGAGGAGCCTGAGTTCTGCTCCTGCAGCAGCTGAGCTGGACCAGGGGCATGGCACTGCGTGCGGTGAAAGCAGTGTTCTCTTCCCTGCCACAACAACCACACTATGGCAGGGTCTGCTAGGGGAGGACTCCCTGGAGGAAACGGGCTTTAACGTCTTATTTCCTCCAGCTCCAAGGTTTCCTTAATAGGAAATTATTCCCCTTCAGGCTGGGGAGGGATGCAGTCCCCCGCCAGGACAGCGGGCGCATTCCAGCCCCGATGGAAAACACTGCAGAGCCGCTTTTGATCCGAAGTGTAAATAGTGTATAATAAAAAGAGGCTTGTGTAAACCTGGAGCTCTCGGGGATCAGCTTTTGCAGCTCCAGCCTCTTTATTTACAGGCGCCCAGCGCCGCGGCCGCACGCTTTTCCCGCGCTCCTCAAAGCTGGTGTTGGGCTGAGGTGGCCCTGCCAGGAGGATGCAGTGGGCCCCACGTCACCCCAGGCTGTTATTTTTATCCTAGCTGGCCCTGCATGGCGTTGCACTTGCAGTCCTGGTGCTTTTCTCCACCGGCCACTGAAGCAGATGGGTTTTGCTAACAAACAACCACAGTCCCTGCAAAACTTCGGAGCAGAAGGCTGCTGGGGAGTAAAGCCGCGGTTTATTGAAGGGGAGGGATGGGGTTTGGGAACAGGCTCCCAACCCACCGGTGTTACTCACTTGATAATGAAGTAACTGGTAATTAAACAGCAATCGGAGCAAGGCAGGACAGCCATGGGGTTGCTGCCACTGCCCAGCAAAGCCTGCACAGGGTGAGGTTTTGATGGAGAGGCAAGGGGAAGCCTCAAGGTCTGTCACAGCCATGTTTCCCCGAGGAAGAGGAAAGGAACTAAGGCTCCAACCCTGCTTACAACTCTGGTCTCTGCCAGGCTGGCTCCGAGACTGGTGGGAACACTGTGGGAGGGGGAGCGTGCTGCCAGCACAGCTCAGACACAGGCATGGATGCAGAGCAGGAGGAGCATTTTCCCTGCCCTTCTGAGGCAGAGCATGGAGCCGCTCTTATCTTCTCCCTCCTCCATCCTGGGAGGAATGATAGAGCAATTAGCACTTTTCTTTCTCACTAGTTTCTAACATAGCTAATTCTGAGTGGAACCTACCTGTCTGGTCCCAACATTCCAGGCAGTGTAGGGGCAACGTGGTGCCTGTCAGTGCCTACATGTCTGTCAGTGCGAGGGACACTGGTGCAACAGGACACTGCCATGTGCTTACAGCAGCCCTTGCACGCTCCTCCCTCGCACATCCCTGCGGCACACATCCAAGGCACGCATCCACAGCCCCCTTCCCACCCCTGAGGTCTGGCCAGGACAAACTGGGAGCACATGAGAAGACATAACCAGCTGAGCCCTCCCTGCTTCCTCCTTCCCTAAAGCACTACCTCCCAGTCCGCAGCACCCCAGCACAGCAGTGCTCACCCCAGAAAGTCCATTATATCAAGCCACTAAAATTAAGCAACAACCCTAATGCATCCCATAAACTACCCCCAAAGTCACACCAGGTTCAGCACCCAGGCCGAACCATGTCCTGCTGCAGACCTGATTAACAAACTGGAACATGTCTCGTTTGCTGCTCATGAGCTCTTGGATTTACTACAGTCAAACCCCACTATTTCTCATCCTGACCCATCAATGACCCAGTGGCTCCAGCAGCCTGGCACAGCACCGGGGTGCTCCCATCCCGTCAGCTCATGCTCTCCATCCTGCTGAGCACTGGGGCCAGTTCCTGCTGTCCAGCAGCTCCCCCATGGACCAAGGTTGTAGGAGGACAAGAGAAGGGGTGAGAAAGAGCACAAGGGACATGTCCTGAACATTACTGCACTGCCATAAGGTCCCACAGCCCCGCTCTGACAGCATTCAGCACAAAGAATTAAACAGGAACTGCAGAGAGCCCATTTGAGTCATGGACCAAGGAAGCACACAGCACAGCTCCAGAGACACATGGGATGGAGACCACCATCACCAAAGGGACCTGCATGCTGGAGCCCCAAGCACTCACCTGGACGCTGCAATCTCTGACTTCTGCCGGGCGATGGCCGCAGCCCTCTGAGCCCCCTCCACGCTCCTGTCCACCTTCTGCCGTATCTTGGCGCTCTTGAGGGGTATCACACGCTTCTTCATGCCCTTGACGAGGACGTTGTGGCGGTATTTGCCCTCCTCCTTCTTGCCGCTGGGCAGCGTGGTGCAGCCGTAGCCGTGCCGCAGGTTATCCAGCCACTCACCCTCGTACTTGAGCCCGCTGGAGCGCTCACTGACACCAAAGCCGGCGCGCTTGTCGTTCTTCCACTCACCCATGTAGGTCTCCGTGGTGGTGGCATCGATGTCGGACTCAAAGGGGGAGTACTCCTCACCTTCAGCACCCTCACCCAGGCTGACGGTGGAGGTGGCATCGCTGGCGGCCGAGCTGATCCCGCTCTCGCTCTTGAGGAAGCTGACTCGGCTCTTCTGGCTGGCCAGGGATGACTTGGACTCGGACTTCTTCAGCTTCCCCAGCAAGGAGCCCCTGCGGAAGAGCCCCCCCTTCTTGGGCTTGCCAGCCTCCACCTCTGCATAGAGGCTGAGGGCGAAGCCACCGCGGGTGATGGTGGGTGAGAGGGGCAGGCTCTCGGCGTTGGCGGCAGGCGAGTCCTGCTGCGGCAGGGTGCCATTGCTGTGCTCGCTGCGCAGGGAGGACAGGGATGTGCGCAGCGGGGAGCGCACCACCGAGGCCATGCCGTAGGGCACGCTCTGCCGCACGCCGTAGCCGTGCCGCATGCCGTTGGTGAACTGGCCCTGGTATGTGCCTGCGGGAGAGAAGAGGGATGGGGTGAAAAGGCAGCTTGCTCCTGGGTGAGCAGGCAGAGGAAGGTGGGTTGCGCTAGGGTGGAGGTACCAATCGCCCCTTGAAGAGAGGAGCTCCAGCTCCACCAGTGCTCACCCGCATGCAAAAGCAGCAGTCCCCAGGGAGCAGAGGGCAGAGGACACAAGAGCTCATTGGAAAGGGGCTGGGTTACCAGGGGACACTGGTGCCAACCCAAATCCAGTAAACGGATGGGGTTTGCATTTGCATCCAGAGCAGGGAGCAGGAGGCAGCCCCATGAGGGTGGCATTGGAGGATGTCAGCAGCCCCATCAGACACACGAGCTCTGGTGGCACAGCTCTCCTTGGCTTGGTGACAGTCCCTGTCAGCCTGTTCTGCAGTTTGTCTCTCACAGGCTGCCAGGACTTGCTCTAGACCCCCGAGTTGGGCACCCAGCCATAGCACGGGCTGCCCTGGTACCTGCAGCTGCATCTGCTTGGCCCTGACATACAGCTTCTCTGTGGCCCCAAGACCAAGGCTGGTGCCACACTGCACAAAACAAGAGATGAGTGAAAAAGGGAGGAGAGGGAGTGGAGCAGCTCTGTGTGGGGCTCCTACAGCTCTACCTCAAAGTACCACACTCCTCCAGACCCAGCTCAAGAGGACACATGCTGTCCCATGATGGGGGACATAGAGAGGATCATGCTCACCATGGCCAGAGCTGCACCTCAGGTATGGGACATTGTTAAGGGCCTTGGAAGTGACACCTGGAAGGACTGGGGAAAGCACACTGCCCCTTCCAGGTGTGCACATTGCAGGGTCCGTAAGAGTGGGCTGGAGACCACTGCTCTGATTTTTCTCACCAGGAGGTCAAGAGCCTCAAAGCCTCCTGCAAGAAAAGCTCCCAGGTAGGGCCTGTGGGGTTGATGGGGCAGCCGTCACCTACAGCATCGACCACACTCACATACCAGCACTGCAGGCATCCCTGCTGAGAGCTGTAGGATGGGATCAGCTATCTCCCAAGCCAGGCTCTCCTCGGTCTGTAGATGTGGTTGCTTCAGAAACCAGCAAACCACCCCAAACAAAAGCAGCATTCAGCTCTGCTCCTGCCGTTACAGAACCTGGAATGGGCCACTCTGCCCCAGACCAACACCCTGCACGTCAGAGGCCACCGACTGCCCCCATCCCATGGCAGAGGGTGCTGGGGGGGGCATGAACACCTCTGGAAAAGCCACCCCACTCCTTTAGTCTTCATGCTAGTGAGGGGCCAGCCACACTGAGGGCATTTTCCCAGGCATCTGTCCTAAACCTGGTTTCATTAAGCACTGACCTACCAGGAGGAACCAAGCAGCACCCCCGGGGTCCCAGGGAGGCCCAGCTGAGACAGAAAGGGGTGACCTATGTTCAAGGCATTCATCTCCCCCACTTTAGGCACCGTTACTGAGACCAGGGATGACCCTGCTCCCCGGGGAGCAAATCCAGCTCCTTCTTTGGCGATGGTGGGAGTGCGTCTTTTACGCTGTCCCAGGCCACTTCTGCAGCATAATCTCTCCTCCCGAGCTTCAGGTTTCGCTGAAATCCTCTCTGGACCTGCCTGTGGGGTGTTAACTTACAGCGCTGGGGGCCAGGAAAGACAAGAAGTGCCCGAGCGGGCAGCAGCTGCTGCCCCCCGCCAGCCCCTGCCTGCCCCCGGCACACGGAGCTCAGGCTCCCTGCAAGCAGTTGCTGTCCCCTACTGAGAGAAGGAAGGGTTCCAGTAGTGCAGAGCATCTGGAGGCTGCGGGCAGCTGTGGGGAGCTGTCTGCCACAGCAACGGGACATGGCCTGGCCTCCTGGCACAGCTTGAAGCTCTGTTAGGGAATGGGCAGCGTGGGCTGGGGGTCTGGGCATGAGGGGGGAGTGAAGGACCATAGCTGGAGATGTGCGGGTACATGGCATGATCCTCACTGTGCTCCCAAAGCCTCCTCCATAATATGGTGACAAATCTTCGTAAGAAATGAGGTTATGGAGACCCTGGTACTGCCCCATGTCCTTCCCCACTGAGTGCTGGCCAAGTGTGCGCTCCATCCCAGCCATCCAGCCCATGAGCAGGGCTGACACATGATCAGGGTGACATTGGAGACCTCCTCCTGGATGGACAGCCTTGCACACAGCCGATAGCGCTGCCATGATAACCCCTGGTAAAGGAGCTCTGGAGAAGCCTCGCAGGTTTAAAGGGGCCAGGTTGGAGCAGCCACTGCCTTCCAGCAAGTCCCTGGTCCCCTTGGTGCCCCTGAACACCAATAGGGTCACCTGCATTGGAAAAGCCACACGGCACAGCAGGACCACAGGGAGCAGAGATGGAGGTGCCACTTGTCAGGGGCACAGGTACCTACCCTCAGCACAAGGTCTGACACTATTCTTCAGCTCTCGGCTGCCTGACTTCAGTGCCTACAGCACAAACATCATCCCTCCAGTGCCTGGTGTGCCCAAACCTGCCAACCCTGCCAGGCTTAATGGGGGCATCAACTCACTGACCAGCGCAGGGGTGAGCAGGCACTGCCGTGTCCCTTCATGCTGCCGTTGAGTGCCCGGCGGAGGCTTCCTGCCAGGGCAGAGCCATAAACCACCCCTGGAGCGGAGCCAGAGGCTGCTGAGAGCTGCTGGAGGCGCCGGCAGCCGTGCGTCGGGACATGCAAGGATCGAGCAGAGCCAAGCCCTGGCTCCCCGGCACGTCCCAGTGCAGCCCATTCAGGAGAGAATGGGGCTGTGCAAACCCCTCTGCACTGTGGGGCAGTCGCTGATGGGGGCTGCATGTCCTGAGCCACCATCACCCTTTGAATACCAAAGCAGCCTGGGCAAGGGGGCAGGCAGGATGCAGAGCTGCCAGCCAGGCAGCCATGCTCTGGGGTCCTGTGCTTAATAAGGAATTTAAAAAACCTTGAGATAACTTCAAAAGCAGTGGATGTGGGGAAAGAAAACCTCTAGGATGAAATGGGACTGAGCCCCACTTCCCTGAGTTACTAGGACAGTGGGGCATCACTGTCATGGTGATTGCACCATCAGGGTGCAATTACTGGGGCATGTAACCCCAGTAATCCTTTTTTGCCTGCATTTTTGCTTGTCATAATGACAAAACACACTGATTCCTCTGCAACCCCCAGGTATGCAGCTCATCACCTCTGCCCATCCCCAACCAAAGTGGGGGATGGGGATACCTGACTGGGTATCTTCATGGGATTGGGAAGGATTAAATGGTGGGATTGATGAGAATGGTATCCCTGCAGCCCTCACCTACAAGCACATGAATTCCACTTTGCCCTGGCAGCAGGATGGGCAGTGCCAGGCTGAATCAAAGGCAAAAGCTTGAGCCCTGGGTGCACACCTAACCCAGCAGTGAGAGCCCGCTGTCGGCAGTGTCACATCTCCCCTTCCCAGCCTACCCCAAAGCTCCAAGATAATGAGTAATGAATGTAAATAATACAAACATCCAGATAAATAATGCACAAATTGTATCACTGCCCTGTGATCCTCTGCTGTTACCCAGATCTTGTGATGACAGACGTGTTAGAAGAACTCAGTGTAAAAGGCCAGGGACATTAAATCAATGCACAGCACCACATGTGAGACAGGCCAGTGAAAACGCGGTGCTGTTTTTTGGTGCCAACAGTACTATCTGAGGGGTTGTGTTGGAAAAGAAAGGCAGGAGAAAAAACAGAGAGGGTAAGAAAATTCACAGCATTAATTCATGGGTTCAATTCAGCCATGCAGGAGCTTTGCTGCAGAGCAGCAGACACAAACCAGCACCACCACTGCTTGCCCAGACCCCATGCCTGTTTCCACCACAGTCCCAAGGATGCTGCTCCTTCTGCCAAAGCCTAGCCCCATTCCCACTGTGCCTTCCCTGCCCCAAGGAGTTGGTGCTGCTCCGTGTCACCCCATTTCATTTCTCCTGGTAAAGCACATTTCTGCATTTCTTTTCCCCTTTCTTGTGGTCTCGTGATCACTGAATGGTCTGATTGTTTCCCCTCACTGACACTGCTTTCTCTTAGTGTCCTAGAAACCAATTTGCAGCATCAAAAATAAGTTGTTTTAAGCTGCTTTGATTGTGAGATACCCCCCCCCCCCCCCCAGTATAGATCTATATAAATAGTTATTTGTGCAGCAAAGCCCAGCTTTGGGCCAGACCCTGGTACACAGCACGCTTTTGCATTAGCAGTGAGATTTTCTTCTGCAGTAAGACTTGACTGGATCAAGCACTTGGTGTCAAAAGCACAAAAGTAACCAAAAAATGAGGCCTTCCTTACAGCAGACAATACCTAGAGGTGGAAGCCAAATAAATAACTAGGTGTTTACTGTAGCTTATGTCTCAAAATCAGGAGTTCCTTCATGGCATGCCTTCCACAACCCAATCACTGTTCACTTTAACTGGTGCATCCTGCCCCTGTAACGGGCTCTGAGCTCTTTCCTGGTGACAGCACCAGACACGTGTATCCAGCTTGGATACCCAAGGCAGTATATCAGACTGTTACTGTCTCTGCCTGGCCACACCAGAAGCTCTGAACCCCATAGATGATCTCAACAACATTACTGAAGATGAGCTCTTTAAGCCATCAGTGTCCCATAGCTTTCACAGAAATGGACATTTGGTAGTGGAAAGAAAAAGTGAATGCTCCTTGCAGTGCCTGGGCTGAACCATACCATGAGCCTGTGTCTTATTAGACACCAAAAACCTAGCAGGATTTCAAGAAGCTTCACTCCAGATCTGGGCTTTACGCAGCCACCAACCTCAGCCAGCCACAAGGCACAGATCACAGACAACCCTAGAAGAGTATTTTAAGTGTATTTTGAAGTATAAAGTTTTTATGGACGTTTATAGATGTATGTCTATATAAAAAGTCAATTCAAAGTCTATTTTAAAACATTAGAACATTTAAAACTACATCTCCCTGAAATTCACAAGCACCCTGACCATGACCTAAAGCTTCTAAAGATCTGGCAAGAGCTGCACGTTCCCAGAGCCCTCTTCCTCATGTGGCTGGTGTCCAGGGGGCTTGGGAATCACATCCCCTACTCAAGGGACAGCACGTTTCCAAAGGCTTTCCAGATGTGTATCTTGGCAATCCAAATTCAAATATTAACAGGTCTAATCAGCAGCCTGCCCACATCTGATTGTGCAGATGGTTTCTGTGCACAGGTGAGTTGATAAGAGAGGAGTGGGTCCTACGGGTCGGTATGATCATTCCATCCCCGTCCCACACACGTGATGCTGGCTGATGATCCTCACCTTGGCTTTGGATGGAGCTTCTGCACGTTCCCATAGCGTCAGAGAAGCTCACGTGTTGAACGAACAGCCAGGACATGACAGCAGAGCCAAGGAGCAGGCACTGGGCACCACAGCACAGCCAGGTCTGGCTGGGCCCCAGGGGGCTCAGCTCAGTGGGGCTTTGGCAGGGAACATCTTCACTGCCCAGGGCTGAACTGCCAACCTCAGGTGGCAGCAGGGGTCATGCAGATGGCATGTTCCTGCGTGCAGGACAGCACCTCGGAGAGCACAGTGCTGACAAAAGCAGCATATTCTATGTCCCTATAGGAGGAGATCTTGACTCATCTTTCCCTCTGTTCTGCCCCTTGCTTTCAGTCCAGGACCTAAACCAATTCAAATTCCTACATTAAGTTTTGCCTCTCAAAATTCTCCCCCACAACATCAACTTAACTTCAGCAGCCCTGTGCCCTTAGAAGAATGAGCATTTTAGGAAGCAGTGAGGAAGCAGCCATGCAAATTCATAGGAGACCTTGACACCTCCAGGATGAGTCCCAGTGGCAGCCGCTGCTGACTGATCGGTTACCTGATCGCTGCTCATAACTCATCAGAGCACAATTTATACCTAACCTACATGTCTCATGGCAACACGTGGAGGTTCTACAGCACACAAGTGCTGTGTGAGCCTGAACTCACTGCAGCCTGCACGGCTCAGTGTTTAACTGTGCCATGGTTCAGAGATGGGAGAGACTTTAAAGAGCTGGAGGGATGCATCAGTTCGTGTCTGTACCTAAAACCTCCAAGGACACCAAGAAAAGGAATCAACTTCAAGACTACATTCCTAGCCTTTAAGTTAGCCATGTACCCAAGCAACTAACTGAGAAATGTTTATGTAGAAGCATAAAACTGACAGCCAGTCTTGAATTAGTCCATTTTTCTAATGAGTATAAATCTGATGCTTTTCATTGTGAAGATTTATACCATTACTGTTGTTTTTCTTCACAAACTAACTCAACTGCCTCTCCTAAATAAATATAGGTGCAATTCTGATCCATTTTTTGAAGAGTATTTCTTTGAAATTGGTTTCTCTATTTAGCTATCCTAAATATGGCAGCCTGGAACATTACAGGACTGAAGAGCTTCAGAATCACTTGCACAGAGATTCCTGCGATGTTTCTAACCCCAAAATTGGCACTAATGGGTGAACACAATTAGACTGAGCATTTACAGAGCACAACAAATATCTGACTACGCGGTGCCTTTGCGTACTAGCAGCAGTTGAGAGCTTCCAAGTAATTGAAGGGATTTATTTTAGGGAAAGGCGTGTGACTACGTATTCTAAACAGCTCGGATGAACTCAACCAAAACGGCTCGGCAAAGCAGATGTCCAGGCAGCCCGTCAGAGGCATGCAAGCAGTACTTAATGCATAGGCAAAGTGTGCTATGATGGGACATGGGTGGCTTATAGCCAATGTGAAAGCATTCACAACTCACTGCCCAGTGAGAAGGCGAACGGCTCGCAGCGGTCACGCACCAGTGAGGAGGATCTGGTTTAGTTCAGTGATGAACTGCAAGAACCAGTCCCTGGGGAACTGGGAGTCGCAGACTACAGAAATCAAGTTGGTTGGTGTCAATGATTGATACAGACACTTGAGAGCAGCTCCCAAGGGAGGGATGGAGGGGCAATGCTCCCGCTGCTCCCTCGTTGTGTTTGCTGGCAGCGAGCTGTGCCCGACTGTGAACATTGGGGCACACACACACATTTGCCAGGTGGTTGTGCCCCAAGCCCTGAAGCACCCAAACGGGTCATTGCAGACCACTATGCCCGCCTGGATCTCACTAGTGGGGATAGGTCAGGTCACCCCTTAAGCAAGGACAACGTGAGCTCTGCCATGGCAGGCTGGGTATAAGACATCATCCTCGCAGCCCCTCCAGAACCATCCTTACCTCCATCAGCGTATGTCTCGGTGCCGTAGCCATCCTGCAGGCCATTATTCCAGGTACCTTCATACTTGGCTCCACTGCTCATGCTCTGCCTCGCGCCGTACCGTCCCTTACAGCCATGGGTCCACTCTCCTCTGTAAACCCACCGTCCTTTGGTCTCGATTCCTAGGCCATGCCTCTTGCCTTGGGACCAGTAGCCTTCGTAGGTGTTGCCACTCGGCCACGTGTATATGCCCACCACCTCGAAGCCGTAGTTCCAGGAGCCCGAGTACTCGCCCTGGCCCTTGGGGCCAGTGCAGATGCCGTGCCCGTGGGCTTTGCCCCCTTCCCAGCCCCCGCAATAGGCGCCTCCATCATCGAAATCAAACCTGCCGCCGCTCATGGTGCCCTCGGGGCCGCGCCGCCGGGCAGCGCTCCGGGGTGGGAGGGCGGCTGCAGCATCCCCACCGAGCCGGGATGGGCAGCGGGACCGGCCGCTCACCGAGGGGCCGGGGAACGGGAGGAAGGAGAAATTGGAGGGAGGGGAGAGGAGAGGGGCGGGCCGGGGCCGAGCCCCCCAGGAGAGGCCGCCGAACCCGCCGGTACCTGCCCTGGAGCCGCGGCACGGGGCGAGCCCGGAGCCGAGCCCCGCGGCGGCGGAGGGAGAGAGGGAGAGAAGGGGGGTCCCGAACCCGGCGGCGGAGATGGGGAGGGGGGGTCCGAGGCGGAGAGGGGGGGGGTCCCGAGGCGGCCGCGCTCCCCGCCCCGGCCGCAGCCGCCCGCCCCGCTCCGCTCCGCTCTCCTCCCCCGCCGGGAGAAAGGTCAGCGCTGCCCTAACAAGGCCATCGGATCCCAGGAGCTGCTCCCAAAAATAACCCCGGAGCCCGGCCTCCGCCTCGGGGCCCTTTTATGAAGGAGGGCAGAGACACGTCCCCCCCGCCGCGGGCAGGGATCCAGGCGGAGAAGAGGCTGGGAAAGCAAGCGGCTGCTTAAAATAGAGCCTGGGAAGGGGCGAGTCGGTCCCGTCCCCTCCAGGCGCACCGGAGTGCAGGGGCCGGACCCCCAGGAGGGGACCCTCTCGCAGCCCCCGCGGCTGGGGAGGCAGCGCCTTGGGGCGGGTTTGCTCCCAGCGGTGCTCAAGCGGGCAGTTTCAACAAGGAGTAAAAGCAGCACAGCCCTCGCCGGGTTGCGCCTTACTCACCCCGTCTGCTCCTATTACCAGGAATTTCCAGAGCTGCTTTAGGGTAGCGACTTGCTAGCAGTCATTCCCACCTCGCTCCCAAGCAACAACAAACTGACCCAAAACCTCCTTCTGTTTAACAGCTGGTGGATGTTTCAGACTCCCATAAGACAGTTTTACACCTTGGACAACCTCCTTATTGGTGTTTCTAGGAAGAAGAGGTATAGAAAAAAAACCCCATGCAATATATAACTGTAAGAAAAGCCAAGTATGTAGATACAGCACATAAACTACAGATTACCTGCAGGCACAGGTGAGAAGAACCAGCTGCCCGCTATGGAGCTGATTACAAAAGGCTTCACTTTTATTCAGCCACAGGAAGGAATGGTGAAGAACTCCAACACCATTCTGAAGTGCTGCTTGGCAGAATCAGCCCTTTAAAGCTTTCTGGTTTAAAAAAGTCAGACTTTGAAATTGGCTGAAATTGGACTTTTCTGAGCTCAGCTTTTGGACTCCTCAGCCACACTTTGCAGGTTCTTGCTGCACAACTAAGGGCTGAAAATTCACATTTTCTCAAAGCAAAACTGGAGGGGTTTGGTTTGTGGTTTCTGGTTAGACCAAAGCATCTTAAAACACCTTGTAGTAGTAACAGGAGAGAAAGCGTTAAGGCAGCAGTTGCAGCTATCTGTGGTCTTTTATTCCACACCGTTCCAGCACTTACCAGACCAAAGATGCTGTAACTTGCAGAAGAGGATGCCAAGTTCAGGACCACGTAATTATTTACTTAGCAGCTTTTCCTACTCTCACAGCACTATTGTGAACTGGCAGTACACTTAGTTTAAATGTTAGCAACCTATGCAGACACTGGCATTTAAAGAGCCTTTGTTGACCACTAACGCACCCAAACATCAGAAAGCACCAACATTGTGTGTGTGCATTAAGGCACCAGCCAGAGCTTCAGGTTTCTTCATTTTGGCAGGGAAACGCATATTGTTTCCCAAAGGCTGAGGTTGTGGAGCTGCAGCACCCAGCCAGGGCACAGCACCCAGCCGGGGGGGACCTCTAGTGGCCCAGCACTCCAGTCCTCCCTCCCCAAACCCACACCAGTTCACATCTTTCTACTCTGTTTTTTCACATCACCTCCCACATTTCAATCCACTTTCTGCAACATGGTACTGAGCATTGGATGTCTCAGCCCTAAACCCTGCAGGTACCAGGCTGCAGTGACTGATGAAAGCAATAGTAAAATAGTGAAAGGAGTTCGCAGCCCCACAGCAGTGCTGTGGCTGCTGCCTGCAGGCATTTGGGAACAGTAAAGAATTATTATTGAAGAAGTATGGTCACTTTGCAGCCCATAATTACCAATGCCCTGAAATCAGAACATGGGTGGCAGAAATACAGCTGTTGAAGAAGGGGGAAATGGAAGGGAGGTGGGACCCAAGTGCAATCTGCAAGGGGTAGATGACACTTGAGAACTGGCAAAACCCATAAATTCTCATGGTCACTTGCTCTGAGACACTACTACAGAAAAGATAAAAACCCTCAAGAGTAACACCAGAAGATCTCACAGGGAAATGGTTGCCTCCATTTCTTTCCAAGACCTTACAGGTCAGAAAGATTCAGGTACTGAAGTAGTAAAGACAAACTTAACTCATCTCTCCCTCAGCAATCATGTAATTGATGGGATGCTCCTTCACTATACATGTATTCATAAAAGACAGACTGTGCTGATGCACACAAAGCTGCTGTTTATCAAGCAACATTCATTGTGCAGCTGACAACTCCTCACTCAAGTCTACAGGTCTTAATACTTGAAGGTTATAGAGCAGACTGAACAAAGCTATAGAACAAACCCAAATCCACCAGAGTGCACATGAATTAAGACCACTGAAGCCAGCAAATGCTGTTTCAACCTCATAAACCCTACCCTGAACAGTGCAGCATCTTATTTTTCCCTTGGTTAACTGAAGCAGCAATCCCCCTGAAGAATTAAGGTATTTCTCCTGCTGCAGATCCATCTGAGGCCTGTTGGAAGTCGAATATAAAGTTACACTCGCTTAACTTTTTCCACTAACCAACACTGCATAGATCAGAATAACCTCTTAAACAACTTTGCTTAGATTGTCCAAGTTTCTTTGCTCCTCAGGCATTCTAACAAGCAAATGTTATGTTAATCTAATCTGACTGCATTTACATTACCAAAGATAGGGACAGAGGGTGCCTGTTTGGCCGATAAGAAATGAAACCTCTTCAGGCACAAAGAAATAACAATGCCTCCACCCCAAAAGATGACTGTCTCTCTTCAATTTGCCTAGAGTGGTAACAGTACTGAGGAGATGAGAGGATTGTCAACCTCCTTCATGAAATAAAATCAGGCACAAGTGTCCAAAACCACAAGCATGTTACGACCTGAGGTCACAGCAATTGCATTCAGGTCCCTCACAGTAACAGCTCTCATCATCAAGTAATCCAGAGGCTCTTCTCTTCCAACAAGACAAAAACAGAGGATTTCGATAACAAAGTAAGTGTTAGGTCTCTTAAGTATAGGCAGGTACACTCTAAACACATTCACTGCTTACTTCATTATCTATTACAAGCTTAAATTATAATGCTTAAGCTCAACTGTTTGCCCAGTTTAAATAATGAGCATTAGCTAAGATACGGAGAAGTGGTTTTATTGCAAGCACAGTGAGCAGAAAGTATGTTGCACCTCACATGAGTGTGACTGAGGGCAGATATAAACCACACCCCCTTACAGTGCTCATTGCTGTCAGGTGTACATCATTTCTGCCATGTGAGACATTTTCTTTGGGATATACAAGTAATATTCCATGTATCCTGAAAGATCTTCAATAGTCACATCATCCACAAAAGCCCTGGCTTGCTCAGAACAAGAGCGTGGAGAGCTTGAGGGAGTTCTTGATGGCAAAGACTGGGAGTGATCCTCAGAAACTGTTCTTCTATCAGGTGCCAAAGGGAGGGTGTTCTGCAAGCCAGAGAATTTGTACACTTCCATATCTTGCCATCGTTTACACTGACAGGCTTTATCTGCACACGTACATGGCTTGTTCGTGTTCAGCTTGGACATAGACTGAAAGTCAGAAAGCTCCGTAGTCTTTAGGCTTGCTTTAGATTCTAGAGAAGCTGGAGAGTTCTCCTGTCTATTCTTTGACACTGACTGCATAGCAGAAGCTTCCAAAGACTCAGCATTAGCTCCCTTATGGCCAACATCAGGAGTAACACTGCATCGTTCATGTGGACAAGCTTCCTTTGGGACTGGCATCCCACAGCCACTGCTGTTGTCCTGGACATCATTTTGGCTCTTATGCACTAGCTGGTTGCATGTGGAATGTGACTTTGTGCTGCAATGGATAAACTTGGGGGGATGAAGAATTGGAGACTTGGAACGCCTGCGACGCTGGGTTCTCACAACTCCTCTCGAAGGCTTCTTCATAGACCTGCCAGGGAAAGATACAGAAGAGAGTGAAGAGTCACTAAAAGACTCAATGCTGGATTATGAGCAATGCTGGGCAAAACCTCTACTGCATTTATATTGCTTGCATGAGCTTTAAGTTCAGAGTATTTGCTTTGGGTATTCTGCTATCTTGGAATTTGACTTTATTCCAGCCAAGCAGCTGTATAAAATATAAAAAGAACACCTAAGAAATGAAACCCAAAGTGCATGGTTTTAAGGTTAGAAAATGAGTAAAGCATGTGAGACATAACAAAATAACTTATTAGGGAAGGACAAAGCATGAGAAGACAGCACAAAACTAATGAATCAAGGGCAAAGGGTCATTTTGTTTCAGTAGGAGATGAGCAAGAAGTTCCACGTAGACACCTCAGAAACCAATTCTTTATTTTAATCTAGTTTCCAAAGCAGTGACAGCTTCTGCAATGACAATGACTGAAAGAGATGCATTGCTGATTAAAAAACAGCAGTTCACACTTATATTAAGACAGATCTGTAACGTTTAGCAACCTATAGGTAAACAGCATTTCCTTTCACTTCACACACTTGTAAGTAAGAACAGTCGTCAAATATGAACATAAAAAGGTGGTGGAGAGTATTTTAAATAGTCCTTTAATAAAGAAAACTTTAGTGCCCTGTTTAGGAGTGTAGTTACTAGAAACCTTGCCTATTTAAAATTCTCCTTCAATGCAGTATCATCTGAAGTAGTCTGATATTCCCAAGCTTCTCTTACCCATGCCAGGTTTCCTTAGAAGTGCACACACTCTTAGGTTTGGTTTCATCTGCTACTGTTCTAACTAGTGCTCTTGGACTTGTCCCTTCACCCACAGAGAGAGAAGCAGTAGATCTGTGAAAGACAGAGTGAAAAGTTAACAGCCTAGACTGGTCAGCACTATGAATGTGAAACAAATACGAAACTTCTTTCCCAGAAAAGACTGCTCCAATCATTTACAATAGGTCTTAAAAGACCTGCCCACAAAGATGACCAAAATCAGAAGAAGTGTTTACACATTCCTATCTCAAAAGTTTGTATAACAGACTCTTTCACCAAACATGATGCCATTCAGCAACTAGTCTGCAAATCCCAACTCCACACGTCAATGACGAAGCACACACAATGGCTCAGTTTCAGTTTCCCTGGAGAGGGGAGGGGAAAACCACCATCACTGAAGAGACACGTCTCTTTTTCCAGAGACAAATAAGCCATTCTTTCCTAAAAATAAATGTTCTTTGGACATAAAAAGACTTTGTGTAACTGAGGAACACATAAGTCTCTGTCTAAAAAAACAAGCTAAAACTTCATGCTTCAATCACTTAAGCAACAGATTTTGTGTCAGATCTTCAACTTCTATTCAAGCCGGGGACCTTAGAAGATTTACTAATTTTTCTGGTGCTATAAATTCATCCCAAACTCCCATTTTCCAGAAGCTGTAATAATCCCAAGGACAATTTTTTTCCAAGTTGCAACTCTACATATTGCACTGGAATTCACAAGGAAGTTATTTTCAATATCCTGTGTTAAATTCTTGGGTGACATGGTTTAGTGCAAGGTGTCCCTACCCCATGGCAGGGGGGTTGGAACTAAGGTCCTTTTCAACCCTAACTATTCTATGAGTCTATGAAATTAGTTTATAAGCAGGGTGAATTCCCTGAAAAGTGAAAATTAGACCCTACTCTCTGATCTAGGACAGGGTTAACTGATATTTAAGAGTCCAAACTATGGGTCAAACATCAGCTATTTTTCATTTAAAGGACAGTGAACACAGAGCAGAAAACTGAAGGTCAACAGTAAAAACTCCAAAGTATGCCTGACCTGAGGAGTGAGACTAGAGATAATGAAGAAATGAGAGGCATTTGTGTGGTTATTATTTCTAATGAGTTTAATTACTTAAATGAAAGATAGCTTTAGAAGCCCATCTACCCACAGTGTAAGCTCTATGGTAATTCTAGCTACTACCTTGATATTTACATACTACCTCAATATTTACATACTACCTCACCTACACTTTCAGTTACTGGCATAACTGTACTACTGACAACAGCTTACTGAAACACAAGACTGTACAGGTAATGTGTAATGGTGCACATCCGTCAGCAAAAAACACATTACATAGCAGCCTTTTGGTTTTTAATTTGAGATAAAAATGGTCATTGTCAAGAGAAAACACATGCTGCTTGTGTTCTGTTACTTGGGACAGGAAGGGTAAGCTGGATCTCCCACAAAAAGTGACAACATAAAAAGTATTCTTTCCCATTTAGTGATTTTTGTTATAAATAGGAAATCTGTAAGTGGCAGCAATGAAAACAGTTTGTGTGGGAATCATGCACTGAATGACTTACACTCTCCTTTTCCGACATGGAAAGAACATGCCTCTCCTGGGAAAAGATGGGAGTTTATTCTCATGACAGGCTTTCAGAGCCATTACAATATGGTAAGTTCAGCAATAGAGTTCTAGTTCTACAGACACAACCTCTGGCAGCCAGACTCATGCCAAAATTCATTTCAAGCATGCTGTCAGTTGCTGACAATCATAAGGTTTGTTTCAAGCCTGTTGGGAGCTAACAGGGACCAAATAAATTACAGTTCCTTGAGAAGGGCAGGCTATAGCTAGTGAATTTATTTCAGCTTAACTAGAATAAAAGTTTTAAGGCCTAAACCTTTGCAATTACCTCATTTCTTCACATCTAACAGCAAAAAATGTTCCCTTTGAGTCCATTTGTAATACTCTCTGTACCTCCCTGTGGTGCTACTTACCCAGCCGTGTCAACTCTCAGCTTTTTGAATGCTGTCTGCAGACTTTCCTCTTCTCCATCCTTAGCTTCCGTTTTCATTATTGGGATGGCCAGAAGGTGTCAGAGTTACCATGTACTGCTACAAGCATAAAAAAAAAAGCACATGAAAATAAGAACCAATGCACTGTTAAAAACACTAGTTGCCCAGCAGCACCACAATACATGAAAATAAACTCAAAATAGCACGCTGAGCACATAAGGCTGAGGTCATTCTAGCTGAACATTTCTGAAAGTTGACTCAGAACAAGTTGATGATACCCAAAAAGAGAAGAGTCTCTTGTACAAGTGCATAGGTGAATTAGCAATCTACAGTAAAAACTGGTGTCACGAAGATGGTGGCTTGCCCATCTGTTACAGTCCAGACTCTTCCATTCATCTTACAGTGCCACCAAAATAATTCCAGAAGAGGTGAAAGGCAGAAGGAACACCACTGTTAGAAACAGTCAAGTTCTTACTACTGCTATTTCCAGCTTTGGGACACGTATAAAAAAACCTCAAACCAACAGATTTTCCTTAAAATGAGATAAAAATTAAACAAAATCTTTTGATCTTATGTCTAGATCCCAGCAAGTTACATAATCCTATCAGAACATGGCACTGTGATTGCAAATAATAAAATTCTCTGGTATCAGCTCCTGAACAAATACAAATGCCAATTAGAGCACAAACAGCAAAGAGTGAGCCTGTTTTACATAAAAAAAAGGAACTGATAAAAACTGCCTGATGTATTTTCCTTTTAATCTACCCTGCCCATCAGTTAACCTAGCTACAAAGCAATCCCAAATCTTTCTAATTTGATGCTCCTCATTGCCTTACACTTCTGCAATCACATGCACATGCTACACCAGCCACGCTTCAGCTGAAAAAAAGACCTGGTAAAGGTTTGCTTCCTTTGTTTTTGCTGAGCAGAAACCACTGACAAAAGCAAGTCTCAGTTACTCCAAACTAACTGTTTGAAGTTTACCTGGCCAATTAACCTGCTTTTGACTTGACTACTTCTGGAAAAACAGGGCCATTTTGGGTCAGTGCCATTACTGCAAGAGCCTCCTGGCCACACTATCTGGGTTGTGACAAGATCACCTCCTCATTCTTTATTATTAAATTGCAAGGTTGTCACACTTGAGAACATTCTACAATGAGATCGGTTTGGTAGACAAGGGGAGAGCAGTGGATGTTTTCTACCTGGACTTCAGTAACGCTTTTGCGTCTCCCACAAGACCCTCAACAGAGAAGGTGATGATAATCCATCACTGCATGATTAGTCAGTGGCATGGGCTGAAAGAGAGGCACAACAACTGGGCCCAAAGGGTGGCAATCATTGACACAAAGTCTAGTTGGAGGTCAGTAACTAGCAGGGTACCCCAAGGTACAGGGCCCAGTGCTGTTCATCATCTTCATTAAAGATCTGGATGATGTGGCAGTGTTCCTTCAACAAGTTTGCTGGTGACACCAAACTGGGATGGGTGGCTAAGGGACAATGACAGGCTGGAAAAAGGGGCCAACAGGAACCTCATGAACTTCAATGAGGGGGGAGTGAAAAGCCCTGTTCCTGCAGAGGAACAAACCCATGTGCCAGTACAGCTTTGCAGAAAAGGCCCTTGGGTTCGTCGCACACATCAGGGTGGACACGACCCAGCAATGTGTCTTTGTGGCAAAGGGACTAACGGTATCCTGAAGTCAAGGGAGCTGATCCTTCCCTCTGTTCAGCTGGAGTGCTGCAGCCAGAGCTGGGCTCCCTGCTACAGGGACTGGCTACTGACATGCCAGAAAGAATCCAGTGAACAGCCACTAAGGTGATGAAGGAACTGGAACATCTCTCCTGCGAGGAAAGGCTGAGAGAGATGGGACTGTTAAGCCAAAAAAGGGCTCAGGAGGGATCTCACCAACATATATTTATAAATACCATAGGAGTAGATACAAAAAGGACGAGAGCCCAGCTTTTCTCAGTGGTGCCCAGCGACAGGACCAGAGTGCCTGGGCACATACTAGAACGCAGGAGGTGCTGCTGGCTGAGCATAAGGAAAGGCTTTGCTGTGAGGGTGACTGAGCATGGGTACCAGCCTAGGGAGGCTATGGAGTCTCCCTCCTTGGAGATACACAAAAGCTAGCTGGACATGGTCCACAGCAAACGGCTTGGGGTGCCCCTCCTTGAGCAAGGGGGTTGAGTCTCCAGGGATCTCTGCTGTGATTCTGTATTTGCTTGATGCTCTAAGAATCCTTTACAAAAGTAACTATCCAAACCCAGGAAACTATAACAGCTCTTGTAACAGCACACTTGCATAGAGCACTAACTCTACTCACTAATACAGCAACGCCTACATTAGTACTGCTTTTAGCAACAAAGCACCAGCTTTTCTATAGCATGAGAAGGTGTCTGTGAAGAGAAACTTGAACCTCTGCAGCTCAGTTATTTATGCAGCTACTGAGTGATCATCTCTGCTCCCTCACAGCCTCATTCCAGCTGGAGGTGGCAGCTCTCTCCACTGTTGTTCAGCTGTGATTTCATCTGGACACCTCGTATTGCAGACAGCTATTATGAGACACGCCGAAGGCTAATGTATCATAACAACGTCAAGGAACACGCTGTCCAATGAGTCAGACAGCAAGTAAACATGAGAGGAGGAAGCCAACACACAGATTGACAACATGATGCTCATCTGAGCAAGTTATTACTTCATGTACTCTTAATTAGATACTAGTGCTTGGGTGAAACATGAAATCTTACTTCAATAAGATTCCCCCTTCACCCCAAAAGAAAATTACAAAAAATAAATCAGCCTACAGCTTTTTTAACACCGAACCCCTGTATTTGATAACCTCAGCAAGAAGAGAAAAAAGCTTTCAAATCCTAGCCCAAACCATGGGCAGGGACAGCTCCCACTAAACCACGCTACCCAAGACCCTGTCCCACCTGGCCTTGAACACCGCCAGGGATGGAGCATTCACAACTTCCCTGGGCAACCCATTCCTGTGTCTCACCACCCTCACAGGAAAGAATTTCTTCCTTATATCCAATCTAAACTTCCCCTGTTTAAGTTTGAACCCATTACCCCTTGTCCTACCACTACAGTCCCTAGTGAACAGTCCCTCCCCAGCATCCCTATAGGCCCCCTTCAGATACTGGAAGGCTGCTCTGAGGTCTCCACGCAGCCT
The DNA here is from genome assembly GCF_033783945.1 of Neopsephotus bourkii. NCBI lineage: Eukaryota > Metazoa > Chordata > Aves > Psittaciformes > Psittacidae > Neopsephotus > Neopsephotus bourkii. Next base: position 8,171,968 of record NW_026902137.1, read on the forward strand.
TCTCTTCTCCAGGCTGAACAGCCCCAACTTTCTCAGCCTGTCTTAATACAAGAGGTGCTCCAGTCCCCTGATCATCCTCGTGGCCTCCTCTGGACTTGTTCCAACAGTTCCATGTCCTTTTTCTGTTGAGGACACCAGAACTGCACACAGTACCCCAAGTGAGGTCTCACAAGAGCAGAGCACAGGGGCAGGATCGCCTTTTTCAACCTGCAAACCACTGTACATTATTCAAACCATACTACAGTTTTAAACTATATATTTTATGCTGCCCTTCATCACTGACACAGTAACCAAAGTTTAATGTTGTGTCAAAAAACACATCGAGCCTTCTGCTCTTCATATCCTAGGAAAACACACATCTTCCCACGCTATGTCCAGCTCTTCCCCGCAATACACATCCACTAGCCCGGCGCGCTACAAGACACTCAGCACCGCTCATGAAGTCGCAAAGCACAAGTGCTGCCATTAGGTTAAAGGCAGGCAAGGCCAGGGACCGGCAGCTCCGGGGCAGCCCCGAACCGGGCCGCCAGCCCCAGAGCAGCACCCGGGCAATGGGAAGGGAGCAGCAGCGGTTCCCCTCCCAACCGACTCCTCACAGGCTCTCACACCCCGGTACCTGGGGCCCGCACCCGGTGACCCCCGGCCCACCTCCTGCCCCACAACCCCGAAACGGAGCCAAATGGACACCGAGGCCTCAGCGCAGAGCGAGGCCCTGTCGAGGCGGGGGTGACTCAGCACAACCCCCGCACCAGGCCGGGGAAGCCCCGGAGCTCTCCTCCTCACCCACCGCGAGGGCACCGCCGGCAGCTCCGGACACCCGCGGGGCACGGTCCCGCCGCGGGGACACAACAGCCACAAGAGCCCCACCGGCCCCGTCCGCGGGGCAGCGCGCAGGGACCCGCTGCAGGCCCCGCCGCGGCGCCCGAACTCACCGCGCCCGCGCGAAGGCCGGGCCCGGCCGCGCTCCGCCGGCGCCGGAAGCGAGAGCGGCCGAGGGACCCGAATTGTGGCGGGAGGTGGGTGGTAGCGCGCATGCGTATATCCGCGGGCGGTGACCTCACTTCCTGTTGTGCTCCGCGCCCCACCTCCGACCCCGAGCGGGAGGCGGCGGTGAGTGGCGCCGCGGGGTCCTGGTGCCCCCCGTCTGATGAGAGTGGCCGCATGGCGGGGTGAGAGGCGGCGGGGCCCCGGGGAGCTGGCGGAGCCTTGACGGGGCGTGGGTGGCGGGAGGCTGCGGGGCCAGCGGAGGCTTCGGGACCGTCCGGTAGGCAGGGGCCTGCGGGTGTGGCGGGGGCCCGTGTCGGGTGTGGCGCTGGCCCCTTGTTCGATGCAGCTGTCCCGGGGACGTGCTGGGTTCTAAGGAGCGCGGAGCTGGAGCTCGCGGTGGGACGTACCGGGCTGGTAGGGAGGTTGCCTCCACCCGCGTCACTTCGGTGCTGGACAGACCGTGTGTGTCCGGACCTCGCCGTCCACCCCCGGTTCCTGTGTTTCAGTGTGTTCTGTATGGCACGGCTGGCTGCACGCTGAGCACTCACCCATGGACTCGGAAGCTAAAGATGAAGAGGAAGAGAGTCTGCAAACAGCTTTCAAAAAGCTGAGAGTGGATGCAGCAGGGTGAGTGACAGAAAGCACCGTGTCATGTGTCAGTGTCTTTTGTATTTGGCTTCTGTTATTTTGCATCTCAAAACAAATACCATTTGACAGAGGGTTCCATACTCTGCAAGAGGAAACAACTGCATCGCTTCTGATGAAACGCAGTCATTGCAACTAACAGGCAAATCAGTACTTTATTACTGGCTAATTTTAGCATGATAGCCAACTGAAGTTACACAGTGACTGCCTAAAATGACTTGCCCAAAGCAGCAAACACACTCTTTAACTGTTGTGGTAGCCATAGTGATATAGAAGTTGTTTGGCTGCTGGTAGCTTCAGCTGCTATAGTGGGTGAAGATCTGGTTGGAAAGCGTCCACAGGACACACCAGCGCTTCACAGTGTGCAGGGCAGCTCACTCCCACTGTAAATCATCAGGTTAAATATGAGCACTGATAATTTCTGATTTCAGGGGATTTTGTAGAGTGAAACATCTGCAGACTTTATTATACTAAAAACTTATTCTATGACACACCAGGTATACCAATTGTATGGAGTAAAAGAATGTTCTTTAAAAGTAGGAGTTAATAAAATTATGCAGTCTAACATTTTGTGAGATAGTTCACTAGAAGTCTTTTGGGAATTCACAAAGAGAAAGCTTTGTATCAGTAATTAATGTTGCCTTGTGATTTCATCCCCATGGCCATCAATACTGCGAACTCATTACTTCCTCTGCATGTTAAAATATATTTTGCTTTGCTACTCATTTCCTCTACTTCAGGAGGTCTTCTGTTAAATGTCAGAAAAAAATAGCTGTGCTCTAACAAGGAAGTACTTATTAAGCATACCACTTTTGACGTACTACCAGCGACAGCCTGTACGGAATTCTGGTTGATTCCTGATGACATCTTCTTAAGCTTAAGAAGATCTTGTTTTGCAGACATGTGTTTCGACCAGCTCAAGTCTTGCAACTAATCCCTTAAGATCAACTTTGGGCAGAGTACTTGGGCTCTTCTGCTAGAATTTCAGGTCATTTCTTATGGTTTCCCATCCCATGTTCCAAATCACACATACAGCATCATAATGCAGATTCACATGCTGAGGCATTTATGTTTGGTCCTCCTGTGCATATTTATCTGGGAAATTTAATGAGAAATAAACTAGTAATCTGTTCTGTCTGTTGTACCTCATCCATTTCTCCACTGACAACTCCTCAGGCTGCTGCTATGGGTTCCCAACTTTGCATTTTAGATGAGTAGGAATCTATCTTTAACAACTATTGTCTGACAAGAACATTTGGAACCTAAGTTTACATTCCTTTAATGTATCATTTTGGTACAAATAGGGCATGACATCAGCCTCTGGGTGTTTTGGCCTGCTGTTATTTTATCTCACCTATCTTTAGACACTTCACTGAGGTCAGTATAGTTAAAGTGGTTAGATAAATCTCTGATATCCTGTTTCTAGCCACTCACTATAGGGGAAGCTAAGGCTCCAAACTTCAAACTTCTTAGTGAAGCATCTAAAGCAAATAGGCTGAATTTAGACCTCCAAAGCATCATGTTCAGGCATTACTATAAAGTGGCATTCCCCTTTCTATTCAGATGCATTGCAGCTCTGTCTGTTGGTGACGGGACGATGCTGAGAACAGCAAGAGCAGCTGTGGATGGAGCCAAGCAGCAGACTGTCTGCTCAAAGGAAGTGTGGCATGGGTAAAATACCATTCACTGCGCCGTGCTCATGGTTCTGGTTTGAGACATTTAACACCTGAATACTGTTTCCAGTGCATGTTGTTAATTAGTTGCTTCAACATATCTCTTCTCTCCTTTATTAGAAAACTTCACCAAACTGTTTGATATGGTGTTTTTTAAAATGATTTCAACAAAGACTTTAAAACCAATATTAACTCTTAGGGTACTTAAAACTTTCTTGCCCACTGATTTCCTCAGAAGCCTTACACCTTTGCAACACCCTCTCACCTTTTTCTTGGGTTATTTTATTTCTGTATTGAAGTACCTGGATATTCAGGAGTCTGCCAGCAGCTCCACCAGGTATCCAGGTTCTGCACTACAGTTCAGCTGGGATGACAGAGTATCATTTGGTTAGCAGAGAAGATTTGGGGGAGTACCTTTAAATAAGGGCTCTTTGTAGGAGCCCAGATTTCTTCAGCCTTCTCCACTGTTCCTGTCAGTGATTGAGTGACCAGTCACCTGAGTTTCTAAGCAGAAAAGGAAGAAAGAACCCAACATATTCTAAAATGCTTTTAGCCACAGTTTAGAGCTTATTGAGCTATGGTGTAGAGTCTGGAGTTACCAGCTTGCTCACCTGTTATCACTCTGCAGGTGTGTGAGAAAGCCTTCCAGAGGATCAGCCAGAGCCCCACGTCGCAGGCGCTCCAAGTCTCCCGTCCTACATCCTCCCAAGTTCACTTATTGCAATATGAAAGCCAGCAACCAGCTGAAACACAAAACCCAGGCAGATATGTCAAAGGGTGGCATCAGCTCAGACGTTTTTGTCCCAGCAGAACACAGTACAAAGGACAGGCACGATTCTCACTTTGACACCAGTGATGACAAAACTGAACCTTTGGAAGCTTTCACCTCTGAAGAGCCTTTGGAGAAGTCAAGAGAGAATTGTCCTACTCTCTCCTCATCCTTTGAGACTAGCTTGCATTCTAGCCAGACCTCAGATTTCCAGTCCTTATCCATGCTTAGCAATGGCAGGCAGTGCCCTTGTACGGACAAGAAATGTCAGTGCCAACAGTGGCGAACCATGGAAGTATACTCCTTCTCTGGCTTACGGAGTGTCCTGTCGGAGTGCGAGAAGGCAGTCCTAGGAGTCCACACCCAGTCTCTTCAGAATAGACCCCCTTGTGGGACAGCCTCATCAAGTTCTCCTAGATCTTGTTCTGAGCAAGCTCGAGCCTTTGTGGATGACGTGACTATTGAAGATCTCTCAGGATACATGGAATATTACTTATATATTCCCAAGAAGATGTCTCATATGGCAGAAATGATGTATACTTGACTGAAAGCAATAAGAATCCTGAGTCAGTCTGTGATAACGGTTGGGTTAAATGCCTTGTCAGTGCCATGTTTTCACTGTTGTGTGTTTGATCAGATATTTCTTTGCCTCATACAGTTTAGTTTTTTAATAAAACGAAAAATGGAATATAGTTTCTGAGCTTAGTTCTAAAAAGAATGCACTAAAGTCTGAATACATTAACACAAGCACTGTAGATCAAATGACTCTCCTTGGTTTTGGGTTTGTGCTGTGGATATTCAAGCTCTGTAGTGCTGTTTTCACTATGGGTTTTTTGGGGGGAAAGGCCTTTTTTTTTTTTTTTTTCCTGAAATTTTGCAGTGTTTGGAAAGCTCATTTTAATGTGTCCCAGTACTAAAGAGTACTAAGAGCTACAGCCCTATCCTCATCCTCCTCTAGGGAGAAGGGTGAGCAGGCATTCAGTATTTTGGATAGGATGAATCTCCTTTCCTCAGACACTACCTGGCTTGTTTTTAGTTGGATCCTATTGTGAATTCCTCCTCCCAAACGTGTTGGGAGATCCGTAATGTGCAAGTGTGCGCTTGGACCCTTCCATAAATTAACTAGCTCTCTCTTAAGCAGTTCTATTTTTCTGCAGATAAGCAAAGCTCTTAGAAGCAAGAGTATATTTTGTTATTTGTGCTTTATAAATGGAATAATTTAGAGGGGAGTGAAGCAGGCTAACAGTTGTTTTGGGCCATGTCTCAGAAGTGGAGATGGTGGAACCACCTGTAGAGGTTGCTTCTGAGGATGTTTGGTACACAAAGCAGTATGCAGAGGTAATAAAGAAGCGTGTATCATACAGGCTTTGTGGTGTAGAGCTGCAACATTCCTTCTGATTGAAAATACTGAAATAAAGCATTTTGTTGCTGAGACTTGCATTAATAAATGTTTGTCAAACCCCAGAAAATTAAAGACTGAATAATTTGACTTACACTCATGTCCCCCCAAGACCTCTTCTTTAAAGAAAAACCCACCCTAAAGTGTACTTTCGGTGCCAGCTGTACACACGTGATAAACAACTGTGTTTGGATACTGCAGTTTTTACTTACATGCTTAAAACAGTAGTCAGCAAGCCAAGCAGTCACAAGCAGTTGTACTAAAATAGATTTGAGCAGATATAAACAGTTGGCCTGGTGTCCTGTGCTAGGGAAGTCTTGGACATTCTAGTTGGTAACTGCTGTCTGTAGATTTTACAAGTCATCCCTCAATTGACACTACGAATCCAGGAAGCTCAGATTTTAAAAGCTCAAATAGATCCAAGTTCAGTTAACAGAAGAATACACCTAAAGCTGTTGTTTTGTTCCTAAGTATCATGCAGTTAATTGAGCATGCAATAATTGCTCAGTCTCAAACTGATTTCTAAATGTTCTTGCATGAGTATTTCACTGTCTCCTTCACCTGCCTCTTCCAGCACTGTTCTGCGTACCCACACAAGCGCAGTTCTGGTTTTCTTTGCTTTCCCTTCTTTCTGCCTACAGAAATTCTGGTATAATACACACTTTCCTTCTCAATGTAAATATTTAGTACTTGTTATCTTTGCTGCTGCTGTTTTTCAGAGGCTGTTTCTGCTTCAGCAGTGCCCTTCTGCTTGTGTTTCTGGTTTTTGTGCCCATTTAAAATTGTTTGAAGGTATTGTTTCTAGATGCAGTCTTTCTCCCTTTTAGACTAAGGATTACCCTGGCGAGCCCTTATATGGAATCTGTGCCTTTGAAGCTGATCTTTAACATGCACAAATGCAGGTAGTGATACCCAGTGCTGGATGTCCCCACTCCCCCCTGCAGCCAGAGCCTTGCCAAGGGGTTCCCCAGCAATGGCTCAGCATTGCCTCAGTGCTGCTGTTTCTGCTGTGGAGCACAGTCTTGCTTCTCTACCAAATTATCCCCAACCCCCTGGAAGCACCGAAACCTTCAAGCTGCTGTTACACAGAACTAGTAGTGACCAACACTGCTGGAAAGGCATAAAGCTGGACAACGTGTAGCAGACCTGCTTCTCCTGGGAGAGTGGGGGAACTGGGGGAAACCATGGAGGTTAGACTAGTCCAAGATAGATACACCTTGAAATTTAGGGCTGAGAACTAAATTCAGGTTGCCAGAATGCTGGATGGGAGGGCACATTTCCATATGGTCCTGTGCAGGACAGTAGTAACTAGTAATGAGGGGGGAAGGAAAGGGGGAAAAGAGGCAACAATGCAGTGGGTTTGTATGCAGCCTGAATTAGTGTTTGTGCTAGCGTACACACAGCTCTAGTGCTGCCTGCAGCACAGAAAGGCCAGATACTTGGGGTTATTGACTGCAAGTATCAGGCTTGCAGCAAACATACTGGAATATTGCTACTGATGTTCACACTGCTCAAACCACCTCTTTGGGATGAAATGATGAGCTGTAAGCAAGGCCCAAGCTCAAATATACTGTCCTTCAAAGCCTTCAGCTCCTCTGAGAACACAGTGACTGCTGCCTGCTGCCTGCCTGAAACCTCAAGCCTTACTAGCAAACAGATTGCATCTTCTCTGGGAATGCTGGCACAGCACAATTAACTTGATTGATGAGCATCAGGCTTGGCCTTGGAGCTGGTCTGGTACAAGCAGTGCTGAGCACAGCTCCACCAGCACTACTGCCTCCAGCCAGCCTGGGGTATGTTGTCTGTGCTTGGATGCTCTAGGATGCTCCCAGTCAATCCACGCAAGAATAATAAAGTATTCTGAGAAAGCACTGTTGGGCTTACTGCACTCCCAGGACTTCCCTCTCTACTCCCTATCTCAGGTGACTCAGGCTGTTTTGTTTTCCTTTGCAATGGCTCCCCCAGCACTTTACAAGCCTACTTGTTTAGTTTCAGGACTAGTTCAACCAAAGTGAGATGCAGAAGCGCACCCTAATGCAATGAAGTTTATTTCTCACCTCAGAGAAGCCAAACTGAGTCCCAGCCAAGCTTTACATTGGCAGATGTTCAATCAGGCCACCAGGAAAAAAAGAATTATAAATCTGGAGCTGATTCTGCATCCTGAGTTCCACCTTCTCCTGAACCAGGGAAGGTGCTTCTGTGCCTGCAGAGCCCCGTGACTGACTCCAGCCACCTGCTCTCTCCTCTCTGTAACATTCACATCAGCTCTAAGATGAGACACCCTGGATTGTGCATTTCTGCACCACCAGCACCCACAATCCTGCCCCAATGGCCCCTTCTGCCAGGGCTCTGCCAATGGCACCGGGTCCAACCACACAGCATCCCATGGGGCAGCCCAGCACCGGCCTCTTCCGCAGGCAGGAAGGCTGTGGACAAGAGCTGTGGTGGATCTCAAGGTCACACAAGGTCAGAACACCCGCTAAGAGGGCTGGCACCCATCCTGTGCCTCAAGCCTTGCTCAGGTTAGCAAGCCCAAACCCAGCTACATAAAACAAGCACATCCCGTGGCACCGTGTACCGGCGGGACCCAGAGGGGTGAAGCGACTTTGCCATTTTTATTCCCAACAGCACCGCATCAATTCATCACAAGACGTGCCACTAGATGGGGCTTTCTGGACAGCGGTTCGCGGGAGAGAACCACTTCTGCTTGGGCAAGCTGCTCCTTTCCTAAACCCAAAGGTGTCCCGTTCCAGTGAAAAGAGCCCCCAGAGACGCTTCTTGGGCTGCAAGGGCTCTCCTGCATGAAGCAGGCTGGAGGGGAGGCTGCAGAGCAGAGGGCAGGATGGTTGGTGCTGCACAATGGGGCCAGGTTTTTAAGGCTCAGTTTTCTCTGAGTTTGCAGCCCCTAAGCAGAGGTCAAGCAGGAGCCTTTCCCTATGGGTGTCCCCAAGGCCAGCACAGGGTCTCCTGCAGCACTTGTGATGCGCTGGGGTGGGGAAGGAGAGTGGATTTGAGGGGCTGCTGCCTACAGGTTAGGAGGCAGGATACGGCACAGCACCATCACCCTCCTGTACACCCTTGGGCGCAGGACATCATGACACCAAAGGATTCATTTTTACCTTCCAGTCCCCCCCCAGATGCCTCCTTTCACTATATTCTTGCAGCCAGGCACTAGCTTGGCCCTGATCCCTCCCAATGCTCCAGAATGAACTATGCCTCAGTTTTTCCACTTGAACCAGCTTTCCCAAACCCTCCCATTTCCAACCTCATCAGCTCCAGCACAGGTAGAGATTGGAGCAACACATGGAGGAACGACATTCATATCCACAGCCCTCTCCTCTGTCCATTCCAGAACCTGCCCCTATAACAGGGCTGGTTTTACCCACCAGCACTGGCAGCTAATCCCATGTGTAGGAAACTATCTCCAGGCTACCAGATTTCTGGCAATGGAGCATGACAAAGCCAAGTGTCCCAAAGCACAGCCCCAGATATCCACTTTGCTGTGTCCAGCTGCCTGCACAGGTTTGCCTGCAGACCTCTGGGTGATGCTCATAGTGCCTGGAGAACAGCAGCTCCAGAAGCCCCAGTGCTCTCTGAGTAAACCCAGCTGGCTGGCAGTTGTGACAAAATGTGTAACTCTGGGAATGGCCCCCAGGCATGCCTACCTTGGTGGAGAATGGCTGTCCAGCTTGGCCAGGCACCCCAGGGCTCCAGTACACAGCAAGGGTTGTGTAGCTCTACCCCAGTACAAGCTACATAACACCCATCAGGCACTAATTCATCTGTGCTCTCCAAAATCACTGAATACCTTTAAAGAGCCATGAGGGTTGCAAAGCAGACAAGACGTGCTAGACGTTTTAAAACCCATCAATGAACCTATTTGTTACATATTACAGGATGGTTTGTGTTGGAAGGGACCTTAAAGCTCATCCAGCTCCAACCCCCTGCCACGGGCATGGACACCTTCCACTAGAGCAGCTTGCTCCAAGCCCCTGTGTCCAGCCTGGCCTTGAACACTGCCAGGGATGGGGCAGCCACAGCTTCTCTGGGCACCCTGTGCCAGTGCCAACCTCATAGTAAAGAACTGTTTCCTAATATCTAACCTAAATGTCCCCTCTGTCAGTTTAAAACCCGTACCCCTTGTCCTATCTCTACATGCCCTTGGATGATGATGAATTACTGGTGCAGTTTAGAGGCTGCTTTAGCCAAAATGACACCTCCCACAGATCTGACTCCTCGTGTCAGTGTCTGCCATATCTAAACCAGTCCAAACAAAATCTCTGCTTCAAAATAATCCTAAGGATCTGCAGGGGTTGGAGCTGCCCCGGGTTGCCGAGCAGGCAGGCAGGCAGGCAGGCAGGCAGGGAGGCAGCAGGAGCCTCGGCTGCTGACTCGCCTATCCAAGCGATGCCCGCACGCCGCCGTGGGAGCCCCGCCAGGAGCGGGGACAGGCTGGGATTTCACGCCCCGCACCGCTGCCATCACCATCCTCCTCCTCCTCTGTGAGCCCCGACCCACCGCTGCCCACCCCAGCCGGGGAGATGGAGCTGCCCCGGGAGTGATGCTGCTGGCGGGAGCCCATGTGATGCTGGGCTAGCGGCGCTCGCTCCCCGTCCCTCTCCCCGCTGCTCGCAGGCTGTCATGGCGACTCCCAATAATGTTACTCCCACCAACTGCAGCTGGTGGCCCATCTCGGCGCTGGAGAACGACGCGGGGAAATCCACGGAAGGGGAGGAAAACCAGGACTCGACCGACCCTGCTCTCAAGTCCCAGGACAGGCTGGTTCTGTACCACTGGACCCAGTCCTTCAGCTCGCAGAAGGTAATAATAACCATCACCCGGCCGCGGGTTCCCGGGGAAGAATCGTCTCTGGTCCCCACGACATCCCCTTGCCTCAGGAGGATGGATGCAGTAGCAGGGAGAGCAAGGGATTAATCCCCAAGGCTGGCTTGGGCAGCAGCGTGTGGCCGAGAGCTCTTTTGTACCCGTGGTTCTGCGCTTTAACAGCATCTGCCTGGGGAGGGGAGGGATGGGATGGGGGGGCTCAGCCAAATCCTGCTTTTGCTTTGGGATCGGGGCTTGCACCGGGAGCCGCCTGGCTTTGTGCTCGCCCACAGCCCCGCTCTGGCGTGGCCAGGAACACAAGACAAAGGCTGAGCTGGGCCTGGGACCACCCTGCTCCCACCTCCTGCCGCTGGGAGAGGCAGCCCCCGAGCCAGGCACCTTCCAGGGAGCAGATCCTGGCACGCAGCAGTGATTTACCCCTGTCACTGCAGCAGCGTCCTGGGAATTCCGGGCGCACCCCAGTGAAGAATCACATTTTCCAGGCAATAGTAAATGCTCATTTTGCAGCACAGCAGCTGTGTAGCAAACCCTGCCTTCTCCTCCCAGCCCAAAACCCCCATCGTTCCCATGCCATTAAGATTATATGGGGAATGGGCTATTGGGAGGGGTGGGAAAACACAAAGTTCCCCCTATGTAAGGCCCCCCTCAAGCCCCACAACCCTGGGCAGAGGTGCCCCTACTTGCAGGCACAGATTCCTACTTGCAGGCACAAAGAACAGGGAGGACGCCCAATGCAGCAGGGTGGCTGCACATGGTCGGCTTCACGGCTGCCAGCACTGGGTGACTAATGGGCTTCTGGTCCGCACCAGCGAGGGATGCTCTAGCCCGGCTCCCTGCCTCACGCTGGGCTTGCTGCTGTTCTGTGTCTTGCTCTTTTGGCTGCCGGCAGCAGGGAGGCAGCAGATAAAGCACTTCTTGTGTGGGGCTTCCTACAACCAGCCTCCCTTCTGTGGGAATGGGGCTCAGCACAACCGGACCCACAGCACCTGCTGCTATGGCAGCTCCAGCACCGCTCCAGGCTTTGCTTTTGAGGTCACTTGCAAGGAAAGAGCGTTTGCTGGGAGGTGGATGAGCACAAGCTGCTGGGATGAACAGTGCAGGGTGGGAGATGCACAGGACCCCAGAGTTCTGCTCAGGACAGGCTGCAGGGGAAGGTTTTCCTGCTCTTCCCCATGAGCTGCTCAGAGCCATGCTCAGGGGCACTGGGCTCTTTGTGGGATGGATCCTGAGCTCCCTATCAGGATCTGGCCTTGTCTGCAAAGGGATTTATCGAGTTTTATGTCCAGCACTGGCTTTTTACACAAGATGCCTTACTGCAGCCATGGCAGTGCTGTTGGGGTACAGGCAGGGTCCATCACCCATGGCTGGGAGCCCTCATCATGGGAGCACTGGCAGGGGCTCCCTTTGCTCACAGACACCAGGGTTATGCCAGGAGCACTGCCTCATGCCAGGCATTCAGCCTCAGCTCTTGATAGCTGAACAGGGAAACACACAGGGAGCTTGGGGCTGGATGTCCCACCTGGTCCTGGCTGGGGTTTATAAATCAGCTGTGGTGAAAAGGCTGAGAGCAAGTTGCAGTTGAGGGACCCAGGCTTTTACTGTTTGACTTGAAAATTAAAGGTTCATTTGCCAGTCCTGTAAATACTTAATGACTTAATTCCCCAGGAGCTCTGAAGTACTCATAGAAATCCTTATATTTGCTCAGTTGTATTTTTAGCTGCTGCTAGTTGGAGGAAAGCAAGCGCTTTTCCCCTCATTCAGTGGTTCTGTAAATCATGGCTGTCTCACATCCCCCAAGCAGGGTTCTTTTTTGAGTGCTTGACACACTTAGTTCATAACAGTCAGTTTTTTATAACCCAGAAGCCTAAAATGCCATCCCTTAGTGCTTATTCAAAACCATCTCAAGCACAGAGCAAATCAGGATCAGCCCTGAGGGCTGGACGTAGGTGATAGGGATGGGAACAATGGCCCACAACCAGCTCCACTCCTGCCCCTCCACACTGCTGGACTCAGCTTTCCCACTGTGAGGTGGATGGGGGCATCCCAGCAGTGCTGCTTGCTGGGCTGGGACTGGACTGGGCCACAGCAGGGGAAGGCAGCAGGTTTGGTACAAGAGATGCAAAGATGATGGGTGATGCTCTCAGGCCAGCAGTAGTGTGGAAGACAAAGGATGCTGTGTAAGATCACAGGGGCTCCTTAAAACCCTCCACAAAACAGACCCTTTCCCCTGCTCAAAACATGCCTGGTAAAGCCAGAGCCTATCCCCAAGAGCAGAACATACCTGAGTTAGCATCCAGGCCTCCTGCAGTCAGTCAGGCTGTACAACTCACTGGATGGAAGTAAAAAGCATAACATTACTACAACCTCTACTTCCTCCTTGGGTGGGTGCAGGTTATATTGAGACCCACATCAACATCACTGATTACCCCCAGCTGGGGACCTGCCACTTCCCTCCTCCCACTGCCAAGGTTTGGGCTTTCCATCCCTTCCTCCTGTTGCAGAAGCCACCAGTGACCAGGAGGAGGATGGTCCATTATCCCACAAATCAAGAGTGGGTTTGGGTCTCCCCTGTTTGCTGAGAATGCAAATCCTTGCTCAACTGCCTGGATTTTGCTTGGTTTCTGGCAGGATGAGCCTGTGTCCTGGCACATCACTGTGCTGAAGCAGTAGTGGAGGACCAGGGAGATGCGATGGGGTGATGGTGGGGCTGGTTTGCTCTGAGGGCTCTGGGGACCAGCTCAGTGTGTGGGGCTGAGCCCTTTCTCCCTCGCCTCTTGCCCCAGGTGCGGTTGGTCATTGCAGAGAAGGGGCTGCCCTGCGAGGAGCGGGACGTCAGCATGCCCCTGATGGAGCACAAGGAGCCCTGGTTCATGCGGCTCAACCTGGGGGAGGAGGTGCCCGTCATCATCCACAGGGACAACATCATCAGCGATTACAACCAGATCATTGACTACATGGAGAAGAACTTCACGGGAGGTAAGGAGGGGGGGGCTGCATCTCAGGGAAAACTTGGGTCTAATCCAGATGCTGTTCATCAAATACATCCACTTTTTCCTTTAAAGTTTCACCTTTAACCCCAGAAGAGGAGGAAGCCACCATCCTTCCTCAAACTTCTGTATTCCCATGAAAATGAAGGATTTCCATCAAAAATCCCCAAACATCCCTTGTTTGGGCTGAAAGGGTCAGGGGAGGTGTAGTTGGATCCCCCCTTTTTCTCCTTTAGAGGCCACATTCCCAAACTGGACCATTTCTCCTTGTCCCCATGGTGCATGGTGGCATTTCACCAGAACCACAGCTGGGGCACAGAGAATAGGAATACTTCTGGGCTTGGCCACCTTTGTGCTTTGGCCTCAGGTAATGGTATAAAAACACCATAAACGGCTCTGCTGAGAGAAGATGGGTTTGACCCGGGTGCTGCTGCCCCTCTCTCCTTCCTGGATGAGCCCTGTGTCACCGGCCGTGGGCAGGGGACCCTGGCAGCCCTGGTGCTGCTGTGCCTCAGACAAACCACCTCTTTAGAACCAAAGTCAGCAGTGCTGGGGACCATGGGAGGATGATGTGACACAAACCCAAAGGAAGGGCCAGCTGACAGAGTGGAGCTCATATTCCCCCTGGAGCAGGGCTGCAGTCAGCGGCTGGCTCAGTCTGGCACATGAGGATGCTGAGACTGTGCTTGAAGATGCTTGCTTCTCCCCAGCATCTCGCATCCCTTCCTCTTCCTTTCCCCAAACCTGCCGGATGTCAGGCTGAGGAGGCCACAGAGCTGAGCAGGGAGCTTGGGCTGTGCCATCACAATGTTCACCCCAGCATTCATCCCCCTTGCAACAGAAACATCAAAACCATCTCAAAATAGCTCTCGAAGCAAGGGCGTCTTGCCAGCTCAGCTGCTGTCCTCTCCCGGCCCCGCCACGGTGCTGATGCTCAATGGAGGCAGGAGCATCACTTGCTGGCAGGGCAGTGGGGATAGGATTAGTTGGGAGCAGCCCATGCTGGTGATGGCTCCCAGGGAATGGCAGCCCCTTTCCCACCTGGCTGCAGCCCCTGGGATAAGGGGCGGTGTAGAGCATCAATCCATGGGCTTCACTTGGTCTGTGTGAAGGGCAGGTGGTCCAGCATATGTGACAACAGGCTGTCCCCAGCAGGAGGGGGACTGAGTGCTGCCGTTGCTGGGACACTCCTGCCATTGAGACTTGCCAGCCAGGGGCAAATTCTGACCTTTTCACTGAGAAACAGAGAGGGGAAGCTCCAGGGAAGAGTGCTTGGAACACTCCCTGCTGTGTGCTCTGCTCCGAGCCATCTCCCAGCGGCTGCCTGGCAAAAGCAGTATCAGGATGCTGCAGTGTTGGTCTGAGGAGGAATCACCCACCTTGCAGAAACGTGCAGAGCTTGAAAATGCCTTTATAAGGAAGTGTATTCGCTGAGTTATATTTTCCCCTGGGCTGGGAGCACGGGCTTTTCCAGCTGTAAGACACGCTGAGGTTCAGCTATCAGTGAAGAGTGGTGTGATGAGCAATGCTTTTCTTTCTCCAGCAAAGCAGCGAATAGTGCCAATAAGCCATCTTTGTGCATGCTTCTCACTAGGGCTTTGCCCAGCAGTGCCAAGAAACAACTGATGAGGTGGCTGGTGGCACCACATCTCAGATCCTAACACAGGAGCTTCTCCAAGGGCTGCACCTCAAGCCCCCATCCCACCTTTGCATAGCCCATTGCTTGCTGACTACATGCATCAGCAGCCCATTTGTGCAGGTCTGCCACAGCATGCAAAGGCAGGGTGAGCACCATCCACTGAGAAACCTCCCTGGGACATGCTGAAGGATGCGGGCCCATAGCCAGCACACCGCTATTTCATTGTGGTTGCTCCATCTGGCTGCTGCACTGGTCGCTCACTCTGGGTGTGCTGGTTTCCAGCCTGTCAGGCACTGGCCGGGAGCCCTGAGGAAGGAGCACACAGGCTGTAGGTTGGGTGTTATCAGTTCATTCAGCCATTTCTCAGATGGAAAATCCCTGCTTGGAGAGCCGGAGTCCAGGCAGCGAACAGAACTGTCATTTGAGGCCCTTAATTTAAGGGGCCGTGTTGGCCACATCAGCCAAAGTCCTTCTGCTGATGCACCTTAACTTGGTCCAAGACACTGGCACACAGTGAGCCCTGCACTGTGGACAGCATGTGGGCAAACAGCTTTACTGAGTCCAGGTGGTAAAACTCACTCCCTATTAACTGCTATCTGCAAACGCCATAAACATTTATGATCCCATAAAAAAAAGAGGACCTGATATTCTTGGGGGAGACACGAGCAACATTTCACTCCTTGTGGTGTCATCCTCCATGTATTTTGAGCTGAAAGTGTAATAAAAAGATCACGATGCAAACTGCCATCCATAGAAAATGAATTAAACCCAACAAGGTGAGGAAGAGCAGAGCTGGCTGGGGTGAGGGATGCTCCTGCTGAATACAGAGGGAGGGTGTCCTGGGCTCCTTCGTTGGTCATTTACTCCCCGATTACCTGTTTTGAATGGGACTTTCAAGGAAGCCCAGGAGAATTAGGAACCTCATCACCACTGGTGTAACAAAGTCAGGAGATCCCAAACTCAGACCCCCCCCCCCCATGTTTTAGCTCTTTTCCTCAGATCAGGAACATTTTGTTCCCTGTCTAAAAGATGTGAAACCACAGTGTACAGTTCAGGGGATGCAGAGGTGAAAGGCACGCTACACTGAGCTCCTGATGACACAAGGGCTGGGTAACAACATGCATGCACCTCCCTGCG
Source organism: Neopsephotus bourkii (assembly GCF_033783945.1). Taxonomy (NCBI): domain Eukaryota; kingdom Metazoa; phylum Chordata; class Aves; order Psittaciformes; family Psittacidae; genus Neopsephotus; species Neopsephotus bourkii. The sequence goes on from NW_026902137.1 coordinate 8,188,049, forward strand.
GTCCTGCAGGTTTCCCATGTCTGGAGATGGGCTGGACGTGCTCCTGGCCAGGATGGGCAGCAAGAAGAGGGCAGAACACGGGGCGCTGTTTTGAGTTACTGAACCACTGCAGCCGGCCCTGCTTGGATGCAGCTCCGCAGGAGTGCACCCCGCTGTCCAGCACAGGCTAATGAACCACTAACGAGTGTCTGAGCCCCCCGGTCCCGCTAACAGCTTTCCCTTTGCTCCCGCAGAAAACGTCACGCAGCTGATCCCAGAGCCGGGCAGCCTCCTGCACTCGCGGGTGCTGCAGTACCGGGAGCTGCTGGACTCGCTCCCCATGGATGCCTACACACACGGCTGCATCCTGCACCCCGAGCTCACCACCGACTCCATGATCCCAAAGTACGCCACCACTGAGATCCGCAGTAAGTCGTCTCTCCAGCGGGGCTGCCCGGGGCTGGTGCCAGTGGGATGGCTCCTTCAGCCCAGCCAGCCACCCTGCTCATGCTCATCTCCCCTTCCCACCAATGCACACAGGAACAGAGCTGGGAAATGGCCAACCACAGCTAATTGAGGAGCTTCAGACACCCTGTAGAGGCTTCTTAACCCTGGGGGTGTCTGGCCTCCCATGGGCCATGCATACTTCTCACCCAGCTCTTTCTGGGGCGTATGAATTCATTCCTTCTCCTGCACATCCCCTCTCCCTCCAACAGCTCTAATGCCAAAGGTGGGAGGGTACAGCCAGATTGAGTTGCAGATAGTGGATGAATCGGCATAAGACCGTGTACCTGACCTTCAAGCCCTCATAAAACATTGAAGACGCTTAATATAACTCAATGGCGAGGATTGCTCCTGGAGAGAGTCCGTCGTCAGAAAAGTGACCTTCTTAGGATGGCACCAGCATGCCCCACGTCTCTTCCTCCAAGCACTGCCCATAGCAAACACCCGCTCCCTGACTGTCCTTCTGTTCAGCTGCTTGGGTCCCTCTGGGATGGGATGCACTCATACACAAGCAGGCTGTTTCTGAGCTGTATCTCACGGTCTGCCCTGCCTCTGCTGGCACCCTGCATCGGCAGCTTTCTCCATGTCACCAAGCATCACCTCCTCCCCTAGACCTTGGGCAGATACAGAATGCAGAGACAATCCCCTCCTCAAAATGTGCTGCTGTGATGGCTTCACATCACCTCAGAGCACTCTGCTGGAATCCTTAACAACATCTCTCCATCCAAACCTCCTCGCTGGAGGCATTTTTCCCAAATCCCTTCAATGGAGGGGCTGTGGGGCAGGTTCATGGCCACAGTGCTGGTGGTGCCCTCCCTCTCCAGCACATTCCCTACACCCAGGCAATAGCTTGGCTTCCCCATTGCAGTGGACAAGGCAAAACTAAGTAGCTGTGTTCCCAAGGAAACCTGAGGGCCAGGCTCTCAAGGGGAACAGGGGAATGAAACCAGGGTGATATCCACATTTCCCTCCAAGTTACAGCCCCAGGAAACTGGCTGGGAGCCTTAGTAAGCGTGAGCATCAGCAGAGCCAAGCCCTTGTTGGAGGGAACAAGGAGGAAGAGACAGATGGTCCCTGGCAGGAAAGAGATAAACCCAGCTTTGGGTAGTTTATGTTGTCCTTAAGGTGTTAACTCTACATCTGGTATTCTATTCTTCCATTGTCTCTGCTCCTTTCTGTGGGTTAGCTCCCTTGTATGAAGCTCTTTGCACCCTCCCTGTACCCTGCGAGGGAGGAAAGTGGGCATCATTCCTGTGCTTGCAATGAGCTTTATGCTACCACATTGCATTCCTGGACACCGAGCCTCAGTGGGACAGCTTCATTTGGGAGAGAGCATCCCCTCCATGCAGCTCCATGCCGTGCTGCTCTGCACGCACACCTACACATGGGCAGCCAGCGCAGACATCCCAAAGGATCGACCTGGGGATGGAGAGGCAAGAACCAGGTTATGGGCGCTCAGGGATGTTCTTAAAACATTAAGAAACAGGCAGAGATCTGCTAGCAGCTCTACTGTGATCCAGCAGAGGAAATGAAGAGTTGACCCTGCACCCCAAAACCTGCAGAGCTGGGACTCATCATGGCCAGGGATGGGGAACCTGCCATAGCCCACAGCCAGCACTGTCCTGCTGGGAGCGGATGGGAGGATGTGCGATGCCCCAATTACCCACCCATATGGCAGCAGCAAGCCACATGAATTCCACCCGTTTTAGCTCTTGGGGGTGTTTTTCTTGGTGCCACAACACTATTTTGCACGCAGGATGAGGTGCTTTGCTACCAGACACAAGGTCTGTCCCACCCCTGCCAAACACAGCCCCCACGCCTGCTGTCTGTCTCTCCCCAGGGCATTTAGCTAACGCCAGCACGGAGCTGATGAAGCTGGACCACGAAGAGGAGCCACAGCTGTCAGAGCCCTACCTCTCCAAGCAGAAGAAGCTCATGGTAAGTGGGTCAAAGCCACACACACCTCTGCTGCAGGGCGGGGACCTGCCATAGGCACCTGGTGCCTCGTGTCCCTGCATGTTCACAGGGACACATGCCCATCCATCCATCACCCATCCTAACCCTGCTCTCCATCCAGGCCAAGATCCTGGAGCATGACAATGTGAACTACTTGAAGAAGATCCTTGGTGAGCTGGGGATGGTGCTAGATCAGATCGAGGCAGAGTTGGAGAAGAGGAAACTGGAATATCAAGGTAAGCGCTGGAGTGCATTTACGGGGTGTTTTATCACACAAGGATGAGGTGAAACCCCAGGAACTGATGAATGCGCTCCATGAGGCAACCACCAGTGGCACTAGGACTTCTACTGGGCCCTCCAGCAAACCACTGCTGCTTCAGGGAGCCCTCACACCACTTGCCACAGGGGACAGCAGGACCCTGTCCTCACATTGCTCCGTGGGAGCCCCAAAGTCATCGCAGGGTGGTGGCAGGTCCCCTCCGCCCCAGCAAGTGACTGATGCTCTGGCTGGTTTGGGGAGGAACAGGCTGGCCCTATTGCACTGAGGAGAGCACAGTGCTGGAAGCACAGGGCTGGGACCAGCAGCACATCCCAGTGGAGTGTGGGAAGGCAAACCCGACAGGAATTTGAGGGGCCCTGGAGGGGTGGGAACCTTACAGGACCTGCGTCAAACACCAGCGGGTAGGAGAGGAGCAGCACCAGCCACCCCCGACATCAAATACGTGCTGCTGGGTGCCTGCTGAGAGCTGCCCTGGCAGACAGGGATGCATGGGCACAGCTGGGCACTGCTTGTCCCACTGTCACCCCGGGATGATGCCATCACCCTCCTGTCCCTGCTGCTTGCAGGGCTCAAAACCCCAGCCCCAGTGCCATGGAGCCAGGTCCAGAGCGGAGCCCAGAGGCAGTTCATCAGGGAATGGCCCTGGAGCTGCCCTGGGCTGCGGGAGCCGTGCGTCACACTTGGGAACGCACCAAAGGGCCCACAGAGGTGCCAAGGTCAGGCCCTGCAAGGCACTGGGTTGGGGATTTGCTGAGAGCCCTGATGCAGTCACAGCAGCACCCTGTGTTGCTCTAATTGCATTTAACAAACACCCTCATTAACTAAGAGCCGAGATCGCTCAGCAGAATTCAGCCTAATGAGGTGCTCTTGGAGATCATCCTGAGTGCCTGCAGCAGAGGAATGGCTGATGCTGCCACCAGCACCCAGGCACACGACTGCCTTTGGTCCTTTGCATGCCCTCTGCTTGGGGCCCTCAGACTCCCCCCGCTGTGGCTGTGGCCAGGTCAGGATCTCAGCAGCGGGCACAAGCACCAGCCCTTTGGCAGCATCCCAGGAGCTGCAGTGCAGCAGCTCTCCTCCCATCCAGTGTGCAGAGATGCAGGCAGGGCAGGAGGGTGAGAGATGCTGCAGGAGCACAAGGCGAACCCCTCCCACAGGCACCCCATTGGGCTGGGACAGGGTGGTCTGGGCTGGGGCTGCTGGGGATGCAAGGGGAAGGAGTTGCTTTTGCCCATGCTTCTGCCCTACCTTGGTGCTGGGAAGGGGTGTGAGGGGCTGTGGTACCCACAGCCAGGTCCAGACCTCAACAGGGGCTGCAAGCCCAGAGTCAGGAGGGATAGGACCAGATCACAGCTGTCTCCCAAGGTCACCATCCTCACCATGTGCTTTACTCCTTCACCCACAGCAGTGCCTGGGAGGGAGGCAGCCACCCCAGCCCTGCTACACTTACCTGGGAGCTGAAGCATCCTCAGGGTCCCGCAGCACCCCTACGATTCATGAGTCACTGAAAACATTTATCGACTAATTAGGCAGAGGCAATCTGTGCACTTGGGCAGTGCCTCCAGCAGGATTAGGCAGGCTGCCAAGTGACACAAATGAGGGCTGCTAATTACTGCTAATTCCCCTGGCCTGGCCCTGCAGGCAGCCCTGCAGCACCAGTGCTTGCACAGGGGTGCAATAAAGGTGCTTTCCCTGATAGAACAGCCACAGGACAGTGGGAGAGCCTCAAAATTAAGGCTTTGGTGTAAAGCCAGGGGCTGAGGCTGGATGGGGTCAGGTTTTGTGCCCCTTCTGCTGTTCTTCTTTACCTGCAGCTTCCTTCATCTTCATCCCAGCCCTGCTGCTTGGTATTGAAAGGGCATCAGAGAAGTGCTTAACACTATCCTGGCTTGAGCCCAGTTCTTCCAGCCTAACAACGGCTTGGTTTATTTCTGGAGGCTCTCTGGTGAGGTTATTTCCAGGATTGCCCATTATCAGGGGCTGTCAACACTTTGATGTCTGTCTTCACACCCAGCATTCGCACCGAGCCCTGCCTTCCCCCAAAAACCTGGCTCCTGGCACAGACATGCTGCCAGTTTGGGTGTCCTGGAGCAGGAGAGGGGACAGAGGAGGCAGGACCTCCCTGACAGTGCACAAGGAGAGCAGCCAGGCTGGGCCAGCAAGTGGTTTTAATTCCCAAGGATTTCTCACATCCCTGAAATAGGGCAAGTTAACATGACACTCCTGAAACAGCTCCCAGTGCAGCCAAGGACAAACACTGCTGCTCCTCCTGAGCACTAACACAGCAGAAAGGGGCACTGCACTGCATCTTCCTTTAAGGGGGAGCCAGGGGCCCTTTTCCATCTCCTGCTGCTCTTAACCTGGGAGGGAGGCAGCAGAGCCATGCATCTTCACATGGGCTTCAAATTATCATGTCGTATTCCTATATTTTGGACCCACATATCATACATCACATAGGTGGAAGTCTTTTGAGAGGTCGGAGAGCTGAGACAGAGCACACCAGGTCTAATGCAAATGCTCCTGCCTTTGTGGATCTTCTGAGCAAGCCTTTAGGTGCCTACCCAAGGGTTTCATTTTACCCTACTTACCTGACCCTTTGCTTGTCTCTCCAGGGCAGAAATGTGAACTTTGGCTCTGTGGATGCGTCTTTACTTTGGCCGATGTCTTGTTAGGAGCCACCCTGCATCGCCTCAAGTTCCTGGGACTCTCTAAGAAATACTGGGAGGATGGCAGCAGACCTAACCTACAGTCCTTCTTCGACAGGATACAGAAACGCTTCGCCTTCAGGAAAGTTTTGGGAGATATACACACCACGCTCCTCTCTGCAGTGGTACCCAATGCCTTCAGGCTGGTCAAGCGGAAACCTCCCTCCTTCTTCGGAGCCTCTTTCCTGATGGGATCTCTAGGGGGAATGGGATATTTTGCGTATTGGTACTTAAAGAAAAAATACATCTAGTGCTGGCTGCTTGGTGTTTAGTTTGGTGTCTCTGTGCTGTGTCAAATTATGATGAAGCCTCAGTAACTGTAATGAAATTTGAAGCAAGGTAATGAATAATTATGTTGTTTAATGTAACATTCCATAGTCTAGAAGTAGAAACGTATACTGCAAGGAAATAAGACAACAACAACAACAAAACAATGCGTCAACTTGTAAATGCCTTTTTTAGGTTTAAGTATTCAACTCCAGCAGAGGTGCAGGGGCTCACGGGCTCAGCCGTGTCCACTGGAAAGCGACGCCACCTCCAGCGCCGGCTGGTTCCAATGGGAGAGATGGGAACCCCGGGAAGTCCCCAGCAGCCAACTTAACCAGTGGGACTTGGAAACTCAGCCCTATATGTTTGTGTTGCCAACTTGTTCACTGGCCACATTTCACACACGCAGGTAGAAGGGACTCTATTGTAGGAGATGTCATGATGCGCTCGGAGGCGCCCCTGGGAGCAGGCGCAGTAGCTGGTCACAGTCCAGGTGGATTTGTGTTCTTCAAGTGTCCATTTTCTTGATTCTTCTCATCAAAAGGAACGTTTTTTATTGAGCTGCTCTTAGGATGTACCCACTTTGTACGTCTGGGGTTTGTGCACTTTTTTTTAAGGAATTTAATGTCCGTCTTTAACTGCCGCACTTTTTTCCTGAGATAACCCATTTTGACTCCATCCTCAATGTCAGCACACAAAGGAAATTGTTGTTTTAAGCCTTCTGGCTTTGCCTCTTGAGTTTTCCCTCACGGATTTGCAAAGCATCTTTCACCGACTGAGCCTATCTGGACTCTGAAGTACCACCACTTTCAGAACTCCTCAGCGCTTTCCTGAAGGCGCTTTGGCTTTCTCTTCCATTGGGAGCTTTTTCCTGTCATTTCCTCGCTGTGTGTTTTCTTAGGGACACTTTGCACAGAATCACGATGACTTTCTTGTGCCTTTTGCATGCTGGAAAGAATAAAGGGCCTCACTGCTACTCATGCTTTGAAACCTGATATCCTCAATAAACCATATGGGAGGAGTAATGGCTTCACATTCCTAAATGGGTTCAACATCCTTCTAGTCCTATCTTAAAATATGCCCAAGGGCAGAGGGATGTTCGTGTGGTTTGTGCGTTGCTATAAAACCTGCATGGAAGCAGTGTGTATTCCTCTTCCCAGGCACTCATTCCTGTAAGCATTCAGCCTGCTAGGATCAACTCTGGATGGTCTGCTGAGTGCTCCAGTGATCCCTAGCTGCATCTCTAGGCTGGGAAGCATATGCCAAGTGCAGCTGAAGTAATATGACCTGCATTTGCCTCCAACTCGAGAATTATCTTTGTGTATTTGAAAGCAGCAGGATTTCCCAGGAGCTTTGGTTCTTGGTACAACCTGGCAGCCATAGAACTGGGACTATTGAGCGGGAATTACAGGGGATGAGCACATTGTGATTAGGCAGCGCAGAATGCACAAGTTTATGCTGTGCTGGTCACAGCTGTGTAGGCTGGTCTGATGGGCTTCTGGGATGCCGCAGTCTGTGCAGCTGCAAAGGTGCTGTGGTATCCGTGTTACCCCTGCAGTGATTACAGCTACACTGGAAATTGGTGCGTGAGAACCCAAATCCATCCCCTGCACACGCAGAGCAGGAACCTGCAGCTGAGGCTGCTGGGTGACATATCAGACGCACATTGTCCCAAATACAGTTACAGATTCGCTTTGTGGTACCGGTGACATTGGAAGAAATAAGTTATTTTGGTCCTTGTTGAAGAGGGTCCCCTGAGGTCATCCTGTCTGCTGCAGCTGAAAGATGTAACAACACACATGGTCCATCTGGTCCATTGGCCAATACTAAGTTATAAATTAAATTGGAATCATAAAGGTACACCGAGATGAAACCCTTACCCAGATTTCACTCTTTTACCTTTGTCCCTTGTCCTATATGCATATTCCCTGATGATTTCCAAAAGCTGATAAAATGCCCGTGCCTGGTGTAGAAAGGAATATTAATGGGGGTACAAGGCCAGGAAACCCAGAGAGAACAAGAGCAAATATTCACTCCATTCCCAGGATTTCAGCCCAAGAATGAGGCAGAAGGAAGCTGCTTACTAAGACTGCTGCTGGTTACTTTGCTTCTCCTTTGCTTTTTTAAACCAAAGAATGAATGCAAAATCATGGAGCAAATCAGAACTCTAAGCACTGTAGAAAATAGGTGTCAGTTTGGTTTGGAGCACACTTAAAATGCAGCTGCAATAAGGAAGCCAAACAGAGCAGCAGCTGGAACAAGACACAAGACACAGGTCTGTTCGGACCAACACGAGAGAGCTGTCAGTAGTGTTGCTTCCTGAACTGCTGGGAAGCCATAGATGCCGTCGTGATTGGCTTTGTACAGGTTCTCAGCTAGGAATAGTCACTAACAAGCCTTTGGTTTGGAACAAATGAAAAACAACAGCAGAAATCAGTGGAGTCAGTGCCATTCCCTGTCTCTGAGCCTTGGTTCCCTACTGTGGTAATGAAAAAATACCAGGACTTGGCTCCAGGGAAAAGCAATCTGTGAGAGTGCTAAAAGACAATTACTGTGGCAGGCAGAGGCTGGACTGATGCTCAAAACCATGCTGAAACAAAGAGGAGATGAATGTTACCACGCTGATCAATCCAGATTAGTGAGTTGCTATAAGCAGCCCTGTGGTGATTACAGGCTGTCATTATAAAAAGTTGCTTTTGCTTTAGCTTATCTGAGCCTAATCAGGCCTTTTTTGCTCTAGTTCCACTTAAAATGGGAGACCTCTGCATTACATGGACATGGGACCAGGCACTGGCCCAATGTTCACTGCCCAAGGTGCTTTCTATACAGACAGATGTGAAAATGATGGCAAAAAAAACCCTGTTTTCTCACTCTAGGACTTGACATTTTACTCTCAGCAAGGTGTGGGGTAACAGCAGCAGCCCAGGGGCAAGGCTGGAAGGTGAGGCACCTTACAGGTAGTATTTGGAGCAAATAGCTGCTCTAGGACACCTTACGATTCACTGCTGAGCAATCCAGTAGCAACACTGAACAACAGAGGGAATGGCTCATGCTGTATCTTGCCCCATACTTCTGGGAACCTGGTCTGACCCTGGTTAAGGTCCTTCTTCAGCTTTACCCTAGACATCCTTATTTACCCAAGCAGGTTTTTATGCTTTCAAATCTCTGTGTTTCAGAGGCAAATGTGCTTTTAGGCACCTCAGGGCCTTAAAATCTGTGTCTGTGCTGAAATGTGGAGCTTGCAATTATCAGAAGGAATAAATCAGAGGCTACTTGGCAAGTCCAAGCCCTTCCGAGCACCTCCGAGACGGAGCTTCATGGCACTGAGCAATCTCACAAGGAGCAGTCGCTCCCTCCTCTCTCCCAAGCCTCGTGTTTAATAAGCTCCCAATGGTCAGATTTGTAGAACTACAGCTTCCAAACCCCTTTTCCTCCTATGGGTTTTGCTCCAAAGACTCAATTATGAAAACTGAACATGTACATGTCAGCCTCGCAGCTGCCTGGCAGCTTTCTCCTTTGCTTGCTGAGGGATGGAGAAGACCTCTCCACGCAGAATAAAGGATTTCAAGCCCAAGCTTGCCAGAGGACAGGGAACCCACCACAGAGCCTGTCACAGCCTGCAAAGAAGTTGAGATCAAGGGCTGCCAATGCACAAAAAACCATCCTCACCACACCACTGCAGTTCAGTAACCTGGCCAGGGGGAAGAGGAATGGTGTAAGAGCTGCTCCTTCAAGCAAGGGGAAGCTTTCTGCTGTGAAAATAAAAGGAGGACTTCCCTGTGTGAGAACAGCAAACAGAAAACGTTAAGGCTTGTGAAAATATTTAGCAACAGGTTGTGTTTGGTGGCATTCACTGGCATTATTTAGATCAAAGCCAAACCCATGTAGATGGGATCCACCATGCAGGAAATGACAGCAACCAAACCTCTCAGGTTTCTGGGATATATATGGGATTAAAATGAGATAATATGATAATGATACTTTGAGATGGCCAGGGATAATGTAAAATATGATAATATGGGATTAAAAAATAAATAGCCAAAGAACACGACCCCCTGAAGGATTTCCTAAACGTGATCACACTGCAGAGGTTTCAGACCAAACCATTTCCAATACTGTATCTACAGTTTTAAGCAGTAGTGAACACACTGGAACTTGTGTTCTCAGATAAAGCACAGTCGTGACAAACCAATTCCCTATCTTCTCCTCTCACGCTGATTTCCAAATGTGCCCAAATGACACATTTACTGTCGTCGTCTTTCTCTCTCCATTTTACACGCTTTCCTCTGAAGGATTAAACAGAGAGAAAACAGTCTGCTTTAAACGCCTCGCAGTGAAAGGCAGGACACCACATATACCATAAATAATGCAGATGAACAATCATGCTGTCAGAACACAGAAGTCTATCACTGCAGCTGCAGAGGCTGCACACTGCAGTAACCTATGCTGCAGGCCAAGGCTCTACCTGCAGATGCAACTGCTGTTGCTAAAGCACACCGTTTCTATTTCCCTGTGATTTTGATGCTGAAGAGCATCAATGAGCAAAGTGTCAACCTCCACCCACCCCTCGGGAGCTCGCAGATTTTCCTTCCTTCGTGTCATTCTCTGCACAATGACCTACTTTCAGCTCCTTTTACCTTTGCCCCTCTGCTGTCCTAACCCTTTCCTCTCTCCTGGGCTCCCCTGAGCTCCCCTTTCCGCTCTCCTGCCACACACTGCTGGGGACATTTACAGAGATGCTTCTGTTGTCAGGAGCCCCCCGGCTGGGAAGCTCTGCATCAGTGAGCACAGCACCTCCCGTTCCCACCCTCTGAGAGAGACCTGCTGACAAATGAAGGAGATGCAGCCTTGTTAAAAAGCTCTTAATTAACAGCATAGATCAATGACAGCTTGGCAAGCATTTAAAAATAACACCATCCATCCCCCTACTTCCATTGCCTCCTGTCTCAGCTCTTTCCTACCAGCACCCCGTCTCTCCCGCGACCTAAATCCTTTTTAGCTCCAGAAGAGTTATCCAAATAAAGCTACTTTACGATCAGAACATCGTGTAACCGGTTTGAGGGTGTTTTACAACGCTGCAGGCACTTCTTGACACAGAACTAAGTATTGTGCATAGTGAAGCACGGCTTTGCACACGCTATTTACATCACAAGGTCATGCCACTCCATTGCAAGCCTCCTGGAACAGTGTTCTATTTTTGCTTACCAAAAGCAACCTCTTTCCATTCCATACCCTCGGAGCCAACCAATACAGGGCAGCAATAGGGAGGATCCTTGGCCACAAGTGTAAAAACCCAACCAACCCTCCCCAATCAAACTAAACCAGAAAACACCATGGCATCGTTTTTTTATATTGAATCATGATGATTAACAGCAAAATATTCCCCAAAACCTCAAACCTCTATCACTTGTCAGTCTTCTGAAAACCCAAAGTCAGGTCGGGCTATAGCAAAGCTGGAACAAGAGTGCACAGTGCTGTTGGGAAGAGCTGTAGTCTAGAACACTATACCATGGATGTATTAAATTCATGCTCACTTCCATCACCAGCAAAACCCAGAGGGCAGACCCTGAGCGCCATTCCCAGTCGGCACAAGCCTGCCAGATTTGGGGGTAACAATTCATGCATTCGGATATAAAGCTAACAGGCTTTTTGGGCTTAGTATCATCTTTATTTTCAATTCATGTTGCATGGCTTTCTTCATCACAACTATTTTGAGCCACAACCTATTTAGCTGAATTTTCTCCAGTGGTGAGTCATGATGTTAAGCCTGTCACTGATACAGTCACACTGCGTGTAACCAAGCTCTGGACACTGCTCCGCTCCCCAGTCCCATGAGATAGGGAAGAAAAGAGGCAGAGCAGGATTCAGGGAAGAGATTTCAGAAGAGAGCTGACATTTACAGTGAGGATATTGAGCCTATTTATTGCTCTGACATCAAGTGTGCTTCCCATAGATTAAATGAATGAAATTGTGTCACTGAGGGAATATACACAGCGTAAAACTGCAAAATGAACCCAGACTGAATGTGGAAAAAAGCTTCAGAGATGCAAGATAAAAGATAATAATTTGTATTCACTTTTGTTCCACTCTTTCCTTTCTTCAGCCTTACACCAGTGGGGAGAGACAAAGGACAACTGCAGATCTCCTTCTGCTGGATACCTTGTAGGGAAAAGCAAATTGAGAAAGGGCATTTTTCCAAGTACTGCTTTCCCTTGATAGTCAACTCTCCTGAAAGGCTGGGAATGCTCTTCACCTACTGCTTGTTTTCTGTGCCATATTATAGTTCCAAAGCTTCACAGAGAAGTTATTCAGCTTGTTTCGAGGCAGCTGGCGCTGCCTGGGTCTTGTGCTGGACAGAGGGTAGCTTAAAACCAATTAACCTTTCAGACTAAGTATTACTACATAATTGCCTGAAATTGCAGGGATTGCACTGCTTTCTTTCATGTAAACACCCTTACAGTGAAAAACCAACTCCTTTGAACAAACTAATTACAAGTTCAGAGTCACAAGAGCCTTTTTTGCTAGAATTAACTACTTTCATCTTAAGCTTTAGCAAAATGCTTACAAGAAGGAAAGAAAAAACATACATATATATAAAGCAACACATCCAGTGGAGGTAAAGAGCATTTATTGCTAATTTGTGCTCCAGGAAGCGTGATGAAGCTCTGAAAAGAAATAATCCCAGGAAACAGGATTTTAAGTGAACAGAGATAAACAGAGGCTGATCAAAGGCAAAGAGCTGGAAAAGGCTGATTGCAGAGAAGCTGCAGGGATCTACTTTAAGCTACAGTGAGAAAAAACAGATATTTCACAAAAAAAGGGACTGTAGGCTTATGTTCACAACTAAAGGCTGAATTTCCAAAACATTTAATATATCACAGCAGCCCCCACAGGTTTTTACTGTTAACCATAGGGCATTAGCGGGTTTCTCACATGAATTGCCATGCATTAACACAGAAAACTGCATTCTTTCCTTTGCAGCCACTCCACAACCCAAGCTTCAGTACATGCAAATAAACTGGCAAACCAAGAATATCATCTAGCACCAGTGAAGCATTCATGGAACAAGTTTGCTTTCAACAAAGATACTGAGGAAGAATCAAACCCCAGGTTCAAGTGTGTTTTAAGTCTGAACCATTCAGAGGGCTCTTACGAAAGATCTAAACTTTCCTGTTTGCCTGATCTTGCCTCCAGTGATGCAAACATTTGGAAGAGAACCAGGTAAGTGAAGACTGAAATGAATCCTAATCCAGTTCATCCTCCCACTGTGCTCTAGCTGAGACTCCTTCCTTGCTGGCCCCAAAAGGCACCCTCTGGGCATCAGTCAGGTCAAACACTGCTTCTGGGGAAAGTAGGCATATAGGGATATCCATATAGGGATGCTGGGGATGGACTCTTCATTAGGGACTGTAGTGGTAGGACAAGGGGTAATGGGTTAAAACTTACACACGGGAAGTTTAGATTGGATATAAGGAGGAAATTCTTTCCTGTTAGGGTGGTGAGGCACTGGAATGGGTTGTCCAGGGAGGTTGTGAATGCACTATCCCTGGCAGTGTTCAAGGCCAGGTTGGACGAGGCCTTGGGTAATATGGTTTAGAGCGAGGTGTCCCTGCCTATGGCAGGGGGGTTGGAACTTGATGATCTTAAGGTCCTTTCCAACCCGAACTATTCTATGATTCTAAGGGCTGAAAGACAGCCCAGAAAATAGGCTAGACAAATACAGGCAACAAAAAACAAGAAATCATACATCAAGTAATATGCTAGTAAGATGTTCGAGACAAAAATCCCCTAGGTAATTCCACAGACATGGAAAAACAGCTCTGAAGGAACAAGAGAAATATTTTAATGCAGAAAAGCAGACAAAAAAAAAAAAAAAAAGAAAAGTGTTTTTTTGATTAGTTGCTGTCTTTTGGAGTTAACTACAAAATATGAAAATTTACCTTTAAAATTTACACTTCTTCAAAGAACTTTAAACAATAATACCTGTTGACAGCTGATCTGTGCCTTTGGCACGGGACATCAAATCCAGGTACTCCCAGCACTGCTTTTCTTTGGCTGCAAATCTGTCGTAGAAAGGCCACATTCTTATTTTAATGATAAAAGTGTATTTGGGAGAGGGAGGGAAGTAAGGAAAAGGTGATGGCAAATACAGGAACAGAAAATTTGCAACCATTAGTTTCTAGCTGAAGTGCAAGGAAGCACAGACTTACTCTAAAACAGTCGAAAAGCACAAAGAGAAGGCCTGGAGCACAAGGGAACCTTCTGAGCCAACAGCTGGTTCATGGTCTCTGAGTACTGAGAAAGCCACACATACCCAGATTTCCAAACTCATAACCAGGATTACAGCCCATGGGAATTTCCCCATACGTTTCAATGGAATAGGCTTTCACTCTGCTACGATAAGCAACTCTCTGTGGATACAAAATGAACTGCCTGGTGTAACAGGCACATATTAGGACACTTGGCTTTGTCAGGCAGGGCTTGCTTTTGTTTCTTTTTCTACCCTGTAGTTCTGAGAACCTGTGTTATATTCACCCATTCAAATACTGCAGAATTCTCAGTGTCAGTGTGATCAAGCATCCCCATTAAGCACAAAAATACCAGGAGGCTGGATCATTCAGGGAAGCGAAGAGCAGCAGCAGTATCTTTTACACACATCAGAAACAGATTCTCAAAGACACAAACACTGATCTTTATTTAATTATTTAAATAAAAAAAATTGAGAATAACCATCTCCTACATTATTCCCATAATAAAAAGTTTGTATGACACTGTTAGAAGTGGACAGAAGTATCCATCTAGTGATTGCACAAAACATCTGTGACACTGAACATAATTTCAGCACGTCAATTGGTTTAAATAAATAGTATTTCCTGTTCCAGGGCCTTCTCTATATAGCAAAGTTACATAAAGAAAACCTACAACAGAAACTTAAATCAGAAAATCTTCTGGGAATATCATCCTTTTTCATGGTGAAAGTGGCTTGTGGTCTAGCTTAATTCTACTGGGAGCAGGCTTACATTACATCAAAAGAATATCTGCAAATGAATTTGCATTGCTTAAACAAATTTAATTTAACCCAATATGAGTTAATCAGTGCAAATTTTCCAAAGAGTCAGCTTAAAAGGCAATTAAATGCAAAAACAAAAGTAAGACCTTGACAAAATACATAACCTCCTGAAACAGCTTCTTTGTGAGAGGTGATCTGTACTTTCTAAGGACACACAATAACTCCTGCTGGCCACTGAATTCAATGGCAATTCGGGTGAATTTGGCTCTCCTCAGAGGCAGACCACAAGTCTGGATTTAACACTGCTGTACTTACTGCAAACGCTGTTGCTCTCTTGCTGGAAGAGAGCTGTTGAGATGGCAAAAAGGAACATACCAAGATTAGACTACAGTGCATCATACCCTACATTCAGCAAAATAATCACCTTGGAGTCAAATGCTCCAGAGAGGTCAAGCCCACTCTCAGATCAGCAGGCACTACCTTGCCCAGAGCCCTTTTAGGCCATCTTGCTCATCACTACAACTGTCAAAACAACTTTTGCACAGTCACAAATAAATCTTTATGAAACAGTAAAAAGCTTTTCAAGACAAAAATTACGCTAAAGGTCTGATTGATATGAGTAAACCCATCCCATCTCCTATCTATTCATTATATAATAGTAGTGTTTTATTCAGTAGTGCATTTCCAGCCACATCAAAAGTGGCCACAGCTTTATATGCAATCACATTAAGCAGCTTGTTGGTACAGTGAATAAGCAAGAATAAATTTTGCTTCAAGCACGCTGCTTTGCAGCCCGTAGGATAAACATTGTGTTTCATTCATTTCCAAGCAGACCAAGCTTAGCAGGTTAAGCTAACTTGCAACACCAGCACTTCACTGTTCTTCTAGAAGAAACATACCACGAAGTACTCGTTGTTGCAAAGGGTGCAACTCATAAAACATTAAAACCCCAATTCTTGTATCAGACATTTTAGCAAAGTGGGAAGGAGTTTGGTTTTTTTTGTGTGTCATGAATAAAGTGACAAAATATTATTACAGATACTACACCTAAGGAGAAAGTTAAGGCTTGTTTTCCAAGAGTTTCCTTTTCAAAGGCAGGCATGAATTTAAAGTCATAGTCTGCTGAAGACATTACATTACTCAAGATGTACTCACATCGTTGCAGAAGGTGCAGACAACTAAGAGGCATTTGTGGCGAAGTGATGTAACATTTGATTACATGAGATGCTCTAGTTTCACAAGGGAGCCATATACTGCTTTGACGAGTACTGATATTTTAGCAACACTTAGACCTCTACCAGCCTTGGATCTGCTCCTTCATTTATGTGTAAGAGAAACAGATCCAACTTCTGATTTCTTTGATAAGAATGCCAATCAGCAACTCCTAAAAAAGAGCAGACATCTTCCAATACCAGTTCTTTTTCTCCCAAGGAAGAAGCTCATTACCACCTGCCAGCCATCAGCTAGCACAGATCTGGTTTCCTCCAACCCATCACCTTATTCCTTACAGTGGAAATACAGTAACCATTCCTACATTCAACTACTCCAGTACTGAAAGCAAAATCTCAACATTTTAAAACTTATTTTATCTGCTATAACCATATTTCTTTGAACTCAAAGGTATATTTGGAAGAGGTAGTCCAGGAGAAAAGGGTTTCAAGTACCAAGATCTGTATGTCCCGTACCAAGCTGACAGACCTATCAGTGCACCGATAAGCTTTTGACTGAAGTCATGGAAATACAGGGCAGTAGAGAGAAACATGAACACCCAGATCATGGTGAGAAAACACAAGGAAACAAACAGGGCGTTGACCACAACACGCAGCTTAGAGTTCTGGTCTATGGACAAGCCTTCCAGCACAGCCACTTCCTCCATGATCATCAGAGCACAGTATGAGAGGAGAAAACAGTGTCCTGAGATATCAAAACCATTCCAGATCCCATTGTGCTGGTGGCATTCCTGCTTGTTGTGGAACAGCCGGTGAGGCTCACTGACTTTACCCGAGGTAGAGCACGCGCCGGTGAGATTCTCAATGTACATGAAGACTCCGGTGCAGACGTACCAGACAGCAGTGCCCACCAGCAGTGCACTGAGACGCCGCAGCACCGTCAAAATGCTCTTCATACGACCATACAGGAGCTTGCTCTTGGCAAACTGGTAGGTGGTGACTGTGATGAAGGGCAGCAGAAGCCACAACGTCCATGCCCAAGCCACCTTCACGAAGTATCTGCCAGAGAAAAGCCAAAAGAGAAACATGCATGTGTGAAACTTCACAGGAACTGAGAGTGGTGCTTGAAGGAGCAGGTTTTCAAGGTCATTGTTCAGAACCGTCTAAATTAGACACTTGTGCACTCCCATCAAAGTAAAGCATAGCTAAAATCTTAACCCTCTCCCCGCTCTCAGGCCTAACACACGAGTAATTCCTTAACCAGGTACTTACACTATTTCCCAGGCAGTGTTCCCTTGGACCTAAAGCCCTTGTTCAGACTTGCAGTTCTGTTTTGCAATCGCTGTTACCCTACAAACCCGCTCAACTCTGCCCTACTCAAACTGCAGCTGTGAAGAACGTATTTTTAGCTTGCCACCCTTACACAGTAACCCTTCCTCTGACTTTCTTCATCTCAATTATCTTTACTTTTAAAGCCCTTCACAACCTCAACCAACCTCTTACCACTGAATAAGACAGACAGAAGGGCTGATTCTTTTCCCTAATGAGCCCATGAAGCTTTTCCTCCGTCATCACTTTATAAAGTAAATGAAGCAGTAGAATGTGTTTGCTCCTCTGCTGTCTCTCCAGCTGATGAGCTTTCCTTTGGCATACACAAATCCTTCCATCTCTAAATTCACTTTCTGCCTGATAATTTTTGCTGTAATGCTTATAAAGTCTTGAAAACCAACTGATGATGTGTTGATATCCTGTTTAGCAAGAGACTAGTCGTCAAATCTTAAAGTGGAGCATGTGCACCTGAATTTCCTAATGAGTTAAGGAGACCATAGTCTATGTACTTTCTCCTATTAGACCTTCCAATGCAGCTGGCTTCCTATCAACTGGTGGGAGAGGGGAACTGTGCAGCCCCATCCTTACCCATATCCTGGGTTGAAAACCAGGGAATTCTTGTCTGCAGCTGAGCTCAACACATGCAGTCATCCTTTAATCACCACTTCAGCAAAGACAGAAACAAGTAGGACCAGAGTTCTGTATCTTCATTAAGACCCTAACAAACACTGTCAGGGCCTGCCCCAGGATTTTGAGGAGCGCCTCCTTTGCTCTTAATTTTACAGTAGAAGCGGCATCTGCGTGGCAACTGCAGCTGCTGCTATGGAATAGGAACTGAAAATAAACCCCTCATCTTACTGAGATAGCTAAAGCAAAAGGCAGCTGCTGACATAGCTCCTGCTGGCAAACCAGCAGGGATCTGTGGGGAAAAAGCTGCTTCAGGGACTGTCAGTACACATAACCTGCCTCTGTTTAAAAAGGGAGAGCTGAACTGCTGCATGTTTTTGCTGTGAGGTCAGTGTCACTCCCCAAGCGCTCCTGCCAGCCCTTCCTTTCAATCGCACTGAGAGCAGCTCCTCTCCCACACGGCACCAAATGAAAAACCGGAATCAGGTACCAAGCTCCCCGAATCAGAGGGGAAAACAGCAACTTCAGCGTCGCTGCCCGCTGTGTAGCAGGCAAAGCACACGTGCACCAGCCGGGCTCAGCGCCTTCCTCATTCCCTTCACAAGGTTCACAGGCACTTTAGGAGTGACTAAGGCACTTGAGCCGTTGTCTAAGTGCTAGAAAAGGATGGCAGGAACTCTGATGTTACAAAAGACGATGAAGGTCTTATTTTCTTCAGCTTGCTTTTACATACCTTGCTAACTACCTGCTTACTTCAATATAAGGAATGACCTGGGTACTAAAGAAGGGAAAACATTGCTTTTTCCCCGCCTTCCAATAAAACCTGAGCGGGAAACTCCACTGTTCTTCGCTCTCACAGTCCCGTACCCCACAGGAGACGGGGGGACCGGGAAATCCAACTGACACCACCCCACCGCCGGGCCCAGGCCGCTCACACCGAGCCTCCCCTCGCAAGCCCACCCTGGGCCCAGCGCCGGCCCCCACGCCCGGGGCAGGCGGGTGTCGCTGTCCCCGTTCTCCCGCCCCGGGGCCCGCGCTCCCTCCCCGTCGCCCGTCCCGGTTCTCCTCACACGTTGAGCGGGTTGCGCTTGTTCTGCAAGGGCGTCTCGGGCACCAGGTCGCCGTCCTTGAGGGCGGACCCGAGGACAACGATGGCGAGCAGCAGCCAGGGCAGCCTGCGCCGCACCCGCCCGGCGGCCAGCGCGGCCCGCAGCCAGCGCCCGCACCGCTCCAGCCGCTCCATCCCCGCCGCACGCCGAGCCCCGCAGCCCGCCCGGCCGCCGTACCGCGTCACACGTCACACCCCGCGCACCGGGCACCTGCCCCGCCCGCCGCCGCGCAGCTAGAGCGCCCCCTGGCGGCTCCGGCCAGGCGGCTGCAGCGGAAGGGCGCCCCCTGCAGGGCCCTGCGCAGGCTGCGGTGGGAGCTGGTCCGTGAGGGTACGGGGTCCATAGGGGAGCGGGGTCTGTGCCGGAGTGAGTGTCCCACAGCAGGAAAAGGTCCCTTGTACATCCGTGTCAGAGGAATAAAACGTGCTCAGAAGCTGGGGCTGTTCAGCCTGGAGAAGAGAAGGCTGCGTGGAGACCTCAGAGCAGCCTTCCAGTATCTGAAGGAGGCATATAGGGGTGCTGGGGATGGACTCTTCATTAGGGACTGTAATGACAGGAAAAGGCGTAATGGGTTAAAACTGAAACAGGGGAAGTTTAGGTTGGATATAAGGAAGAAATACTTTACTGTGAGGGTGGTGAGGCACTGGAATGGGTTGCCCAGGGAGGTTGTGAATGCTCCATCCCTGGTGGTGTTCAAGGCCAGGCTGGACAGAGCCTTGAGTGGCAGGGTTTAGTGGGAGGTGTCCCTGCCAATGGCAGGGGGGTTGGAACTGGATGATGGTAAGGTCCTGTCCAACCCGAACTATTCTGTGATTCTATTCTAAGCTTCCATTTCCCACTGTCTCCTATCAAAATGAGAACCAAGATGGTGTTTTGTATCCATCACCTGATAGGCAGGATGCTTCTGCAGCAGGACATCGGAAGAGAACACTCCAAGGGGCTCATGGGCTGTCATGTCTCCACTGCAGAATGCTAGAACTGGTTAGGTTGCAAAAGACCTTCAAGATCTTTTAAGTCCATCACTAAACCATGTCCCTCAGTGCCACATCGATAAGTCTTTTAAATACCCCAGGGATGGTGACTCCACCACTTCCCCAGCTTGTCTCCAATGCTTCACAACCCTTTCAGTGCATAAGTATTTCTTACTCTCTGATCTAAACCTCCCCTGGTGCACCTTGAGGCTGTCTTCTGTCCTATAAGTTGACATCCACTACTCCTGGAGTCAGCTCCTCTGAAAGACAGGGTCTTACCATGATATCCAAGGGAAAAATGGACAGTTTCCACATAGTAGAATTTTATGTCTATGCTGGGGCTTAAGACAGAGGCAGAAACCATCTCTGGGGCTGTCAAGGCTCCCACACCTTCTCACTGCCTATGTTTATAGTTGAAAGTGATGTCCAAGCACTGGCCATCACTGTGGTATTTGAGACCTATTGAACTGCTGCCACTGTCATTTCAACTTAGCTTTTAACACATGACAAAAAGCACCAGCAAGCAGGGAAATGGCTAAAGGAACAAAGAGCCTTTGTTCAACCCAGCGGCCTCGGGAAGAAAAATGTGGGAGGGGACAAAAAAAGCAGACCCTATCTGAGACAGGATGGGAAAGTATTTCTTGCCAGAGTGCGTTTCAAAGCCGGTTTGCAGTCATCGTCAGCAAATCTATGACAACATCTGGGCTGAAAGAGCAGAAGGACACATCAAAGCAGCCCCAGTAGATATGAAAGGTTTCAGCTAAGGAGGTTATCCAAGGTAAATGGCATTTGGCCATTTGTTTAGGTGTTGTTTTTAGCAGGACTGCCATGGCCGTGTCTGGCACTCCCAGCCACAGCATTGTACCCCTGGATCAGAAAAGACACACAGCTGCATTCACTCAAATGAGTGAGGATAAGAGGGGCTGGGAGCAGGTTAAGCAGAGTCCAGTATTGTCTTCCTAAATCCCCCTCTCCCTTTGAAACCTCGCCTCCTTTGCTTCCCAGGTTTGGGTCTCAGCCTGTTTGCATTGCCTGCCAGCTGGAGGTGGCGAGCTGCTCGGCTGGCTGCTAATGAAGCATGCTGTGGTGTCTACCACGCAGCAGGAGGATTTCATATGCTTGGCACCTGTTCCAGATGAATGGAATCGATGGCATGGGCTGGGAATGTGTCTATCTTCAGCCCAGCTTGAAATGTCTGAGGATTATCTCTGTAAATCATGGATTTTCGCAAGTGCAGTGAGCAAAGCGCAGCGGGGTCCAGGTGTCCTGCAGAGTCAGAGTAAATCTCTACTGTCGGGCCATATATTTGCTGCCATGTGCACCAGCCAAGGCCAATAGTCCTTCTGAGGAGCCAGTCGCCATTCCTCTGTAAAGAATCAGAGAAGAATTTAGGTCTTTTAAAACAGAAGAAAAACCTCTGTTCAGAAAGAGGGAATATGGGTTGTTCTAGGGGGATTGCAGATGGTTCCCAAAGAGCTCTCACTGATACCTGGTTGAACTGCAACAGGTATAAACCATACTAAACTGAGTTCGGTATAGCAGATGTGGCTGTCCTTCCCTTTCTCTGTATCTCTTTCTTTAACTTCATCAAATCACTGCCTGAGTCAAGCCAAAATCTTCCAGACTACTTGGTTAAAATTCTGTTTGCTTTCTGGTTTAATTTTACCCAAGACCCCCCCCAGTTTGTTTCACTTTCCTTGGGGAATCCCATTTTGCCTCTAAAGTGTGCTGGGACAGATTCCTCAGGAGCTGTAGAACCACTTTCAGAACTGAAGATGATTGGTAAGGTGGGTTCTCAGGGGCCAGTTACACCACAGGAAAGGTGTGCTCTGAGGGCATCAGGAAGAGATGGAGGTGCCCATCCAAGCACGCTGCCCAGTGGGATCAGAAGGGCCCTCAGCCTGTGTCTACACACTTGGAGGGGCCGAGTTACCCCACAGGTAATGTCCCCTTTGGGCTTGGGAGACCTTCTCTCCTCCTGGCTTGTCCTCCCGCCTCACAGCAATTCCCACAGCCTGCTTCCCATAACTGCCCCAGCCCTTCCCTCTGGAAGCCAGGTGCTTCTTGCAGAGCCTCCCTGCTCCCTGTTTTCCTTGGTGAGCACTGCTCACACCTCCATGACTGATTGTGTTTGAATCTGATCATGGAATATCCTGGAACGTTCGCATGAGAGGTGCTACATAAGCAGAATTCGTGCTGTGTTTTCTTTGTCTAATAGGAGCTTAAGCTGGGAGTTTAAGATAGCTTTGGCTCTTTGCTGAGACACCATCCATCAATCTCAGTGCTTAGTGCTCTGCAGGCTTCTCTATTCACTGTCAGCTCATGTTGTGCTTTGTTCCCTTGTGTCAGTGATGCCTTTGAAATGCAGCCTGGGGCAGAGGAGCAGCAGCCTTCCCTCACACTGGCTTACACCTTTGCTGTCAGTCTCTGATGGGGAGCGATGCTCTTCCTATGACCCCCAGTCTTGTCAGAACCAAGGGTAAGTCCCCCTCCTGCAAACAGATGTTGTTTTTACAGACAAGATGCTGAGTGGAGAGACAGAAGGGAGATGATGTTAACTCACCACCTGGGTGGCTGCCCAAACCAATGGGAAAGGTCCTTCCCAGTCCTGAAACCCCAAGAATTTGGGGGGAAAAGTGTGGAAATTAACCCCAGGGAATTTGTAAAGACTGAACCCTTGCTGAAAACCTCTTCAGGTGGCACATTCCCCTCCATCTCTCCTCAAATGAATAGGAAGGGTATGATCCGAGCTGCAGGGCATTTTCAGCATATTTGGTGGTTGTATCCAAAGGTTAAAATGTTTTGGGATGTGGGGCAAAGCATAAGAAACACAAGAATGAACCAATGCAGTTTTCAGTTGCAGAAACCTTGTTAATGCTGCTAATTAATACCTACTGGTTCAGAATATTTACATTCCTTGTTCTGTCTGTACAGCCAGATTGCAGCAGAGCAGTCCAACAGCTGGTTTTAATATACAGGAGGGGATGGTCCTGTGATGAGCATGGACTCTGAGGAGCTGGGTGCAACTTTTGGCTCTGACAAACCCCTTTCTCCAGTCATTGGCGAGTCCCTTAACCTCTGTATCCCATACCCTGAGTGGGATATGGGAGAGGTTCTGTTCTACTCCTTCCTAAAGCTCTTCCAGAGACAGCTGGGGGGTTATGGTGGGCTACAGTAATGACCTGAAGAGCTTAAAAGTAACTAGAGTGCACAAAGATGTAAAATAATTACTCTCCCTGTAATTTGTATTCTTTAATGCAAATTAAACAGCCCATCAGCCAGTGAGGTGGGGACAAGATTCCTCATGGAAAAAAAAAGTATAATTCATGCGAGTGCATATGAACATAGACACAAAACGGTCTGAAACAGTCATGTTTATAATCACCTAACTTCCCTGAGCAGCTATGGTGGCCAAGTCCTTGCTGACATAGTCCCTTTTCTGCACAGTGTAGAATTCACACTGTGTTTGCCACAGAAACCCCTCACCCCCAGCACCTGCGCATTGGAATTCACTTGATCCTTGCTGTGTTGTCTTGCAGAGGTAGCTGTAGGGTAGGCTTTTCCCTGCAGGCTGAGCAAGCAGCGCTCTCTGGGCAGCACAGTCACTGGGAAGGAACTCCTGCCCAGTCCGATTCACCTTCCTGTTAGCCAGGTGCTAAAAGTGTTGTTTCCATTTATTCCCTTCCGTGATGATTATTAATGATAGATTAAACCTCATGCAGAAGTCACAACAACGATTTCCACGAAACCCTTTGCTGGGTGGCCCTTGAGCTACCATACCAAAATATTACGTGTCCTTAGGTGAAGAAAGGACTGTTTATTGGAACTGGTCAAATATGGGAAGGAAATGGTCTGTGCTTACTCATTCAAGTTCAGAAATATGAACTTTTCAGACTTCACTGGTGCGTTTTTAGCTCGTGTATTTGCAGGAAAGAATCAGTCATATATATTCAGGTGTGAAATTTGGAAGTGACCTTGTGTTGATTAGTTGCAGGGGCTACAGTTAATAGTGCTGGTTTCTTGACTGGGTAACCGGTAGAGCCAGCCACATAACATGAGCTGTGGCTGTTTCAGTCAAATGTATAATTACAGATATTGACTGTAAAACTAAAAAAACATGCATACATAATATCCAATCTGTGCTTTACCAGCTTGGTTAATTATACAAGTGTTGGCTGGAAACATGATTTGGATTTGCCCTGACCATAATGACTATTGAAACGCTCTGTAGATAAAAAGTAATAATTACAGAAGATGTTCAAAGGGTTTGCTGAACACCCGCTGCATTCAGGATTGTCACAGTGTGAATGTGGATGTTTAATATAATAAATTAGCTTTGGTGTAAGTAATGTGTTCAGGTTTTTACCTGTGCATTTCCTGTGCTCATGAAGCTCAACGCCTCCTGCCCGCCGTGCTGTGCTCTCTCACCACCAGGCTGCCCTGCATCTCAGCCTTCACCAGGAGAAACAAGGATGCCCCAAGCTGTGGAATTCATCGGGGTGGTCTTCAACCTCTGGTGGCATCTGAAGGCCAAGATGGGCAGGAAGACAGCAAGGTGAGAGGATGTGTCAGTGTGAAATGTGCTGAGCAATGCCCACGTCAGCCATCCCCAGGGCTCGGGAAGTGAAGAGATGAATTTGCCTCATGGGGAAGCCCAGTCCTGGTGCCTGGGCTCTGGTTTATCACCCTTTCTCCCAGACAGCAAAAAAAGAACAACCCTCTTCCATT
The DNA here is from genome assembly GCF_033783945.1 of Neopsephotus bourkii. Classification (NCBI taxonomy): domain Eukaryota; kingdom Metazoa; phylum Chordata; class Aves; order Psittaciformes; family Psittacidae; genus Neopsephotus; species Neopsephotus bourkii. The sequence goes on from NW_026902137.1 coordinate 8,212,683, forward strand.
TAGTTTCTCCAGGAGTTTGGGAGCGCTTGCTTTGTTGTGTGTTCTCATGGGGTCCCACCAGGTATAGAAGAACAACTCCCCTTAGATTTAAATGCTCCCAAACTGCAGATTAAGCCTGAAGCCTTTGCTAGGGATCTTCTGCACCTTCTCCAAGGCATCTCATGGTATTTTATTGTCAGGACCATCACTGGTTCATCATAGTCTGGCTCAGTTTCCCATCAGGAAATGGACCAGACCAGAAGCACGTTGTGGTCTGCCTGGAACAGAAAATCTTACAGACTATAGCAATCCAGTCTGAGCCTTGCCAAGTGAAAGGACTGTACAGAAGGTGGTTAACAGTGCACAGGAGGGTGTCACCGACAGCCTGGGGAGGAGGTGGGTGGTGAAGGTTGTGCTCCTGCTGTCCTGAGAATAAACAACATTCTTATTCCCCCCTCTAGCTTTAAGTTTGATTACAAATGAAACTAAAGGCAAATCCTAATGCTTTAACTAAATCTGAGCATTGGCCACTTCACTTACAGAAACAGGATTCTTTTCACAAGTGTTCATCTGTACAGTTTGACCAAGCTAGGTTTTTTAAATATGAGCTCACCACAGATGTGCAACTCAGCCCCATCCCTGTTGGCACTGTTCAGAGGCTAGGAAGAAACCACATGGGAAGCATGTTCTGCCACTTTGCTGGAGAAAGGCCTTTCTACTGGCTGTTTGTTTAATGTAGGCTCCAAACAGTTGGCAAAATAGATCTTACCTTGGTGTATGGAGACAAGCAGGACCCTGTGAAATGGTGGAAGATGCCAGTGTTGTGCGCGGTGCCCCCCAGGGAGGACAGTGGATGTGGTTCCTCTCCTTGTAGAGCAGTGTTTCTGCACTCCAACGAGAGCCCTCTCCCTACAAGACATCAGCATTGCTGGGGCTTTGAACTCCACTTCAAAGCCAGGGCTGGAGTGAGGTTTCTGTAAACCCAGAGAAACAGGTAAATATTTGTCAGTCAATCAACCCTCATCATCACCTCAACAGTCATCTGTGTGAGACAGCTGGAGGGGTCTGGCAGGCACAGAGGGGAGGCTTGTTGAGTTACTGAACCACTTCGAGACACCAATCACTGCACTGAGGAGATCTGGAGGTTTTCCCCTTAGCATGGTCCATGAACTCATGGAGATGTCTCATCCTTTCCACCACTGGAACACCCAAAGAGGAAGATCCTTTTCTTGTCTGGGGAGAAAACCAGCCCTGCTTTCAATACTGCTGCTGTAGCTTTATAGGCACTGCATTCATCTCAGCTATCCCAGATGGGCATCAGCTGTTCACAGAGCTTGAGAGCACATTGCATCTCCCACCTGGTCCCACAGGTTTAATGGTGGGCATTGTAAGCCACCTGTGCTGGAATACATACCATCATGGAACACTTCCATGAACTTATCAAGTTCTAGTTTCTGACATTCCCCCAACCCACTTGCAGGGGTTTAAGGTGTTGGGTTTGGAAAGAGGGCTTTGGTGGACCACTCTGTCTGTGGAGTCTGTACTGCAGCAGCTGATGGAGGGGGAGATGCAGGCAGCCGGCAGCTAACCCCAGCCACCAAACCACCCAGCAGTGCTCCCAGGCTTCATCTCTCCTATCAGCACAGCATGAAAATACCAGCTAAAATAAGAGAAAGGGAAGGGAAAAACTAGAAACAGCTGACACCTGCCTAAACCTGACCCAGCACCCACCAGTGTTCACACATGGCCCCTGGGGCAATGCCACCCTCCTTCTCTCTCAGCCAGGAACCCACAGCTGGATGTTGACAAACACAGATGTGCTGAGGCTGTAACAGGGTCCAGCTGGGAACTCTGTGCATCACTTGAGGGTGCCTTTCCCCTTGGCTCTGGGATGTGTGGTGGGAAGATGCTCCAGGGGTGCACCCATCCCAGTGCCTTGGCCATGGTGCTCTGCATGGCTCTCACCTCCCCTCTTTTCAAGGCAGGCAAAGCTGGGTGCAGGGGCCTGACCGCCCTGGCAGGCTCAGTTTGGAAGCAGCACACTGGCAGCAGACAGGACAGTGGGGTAAAACCGCACTCAGTGTCTGCTGGGGAAGCAGAGCAGGGAAAGGGCTGTGCCAAAAGCAACAGCAGTCTGGCGAGCTCCATGTTTGCTCTCCTCCAAGACACCGGCCATGGGGCAGATGGGCTCTGCCCTTTCCTTCACTGAGCATCCGCCTTGACCTGCCAGGTGCCTCTGCGGGTGCTGGCACCACCACATCTGTCAGCAGGATGAAGGCTGGATTGTACTGTGCTTGCCTGTTCGGGCCAGTTAAATCTCACTAGCAGCAGCAGGGAGGATGAGGCAGCATGAACCTTATCAGGTCCTTATTGGCCACCACAAACACAGGTCCCCATGGGGTGTGTACTCCAGATATGGGTGTACCTAACCTCGCTGCTGTTTTCTCCCCAACATTAGTGGCACATGGGCAAGGTCACAGTACTATGGACATGTCAGCACAAGCCGCTGTCAGACCTCTGTGCCGCTGCCCCAGTGATGGAAAGAGATGCCAATGAGCTGCAGGATCCCTCATCCAGCTCCCTCTGTACTTGAAAGGGTGGATGCTGGGGAGTGCGGGCTCAGTGAGCTGCCAGCACTCAGAGCACCCTCAGACCAGAGACTTACCTTCAGATGAGGTGTCCCAGTTCCAGGGTTTTCAGGGACTCAAATGTCAGCCTCTGAGGGAGAAATGACCTTGGGAAGCGCGTCTCCACACCAAGGAAGTGGGGAGAATCCTGTTTTGGGTGTGTTCAGTTAAGCTGCAGATCATGCGCTCAGACCTTCCAAGGTTTGATTGGAATCTGCATAATCCTGCAAGGTCAGGATATTTTCTGTAGCAAATCCATGGGAGACAGTGAGCTGCTCACTGGTGGGGATGGTTGGAGGGTGTTTGCTGGTGTCACAGTGGGGCCCTGGGCACATGAGAAGAGGAGCAACAAGAGCAAGACCTCCCAGTGCAGCCATGAAAACCTCCCTGTGAACCAGGGCCAGGTGCTCAGTTTCTGTCTCAGTTTTGGTCTTGGTAGAAAGGAATGAAGTGAAGTCACAGGGGCTGCACTCAGCCTGCAGTACAAACCCATCCAAGCAAGAAAATTACATGGTAAGGCTGCCACAGTGTCCTGACTTCACTTCACCAGGTCTGGGCTTCGGGGCTGTGATCCACTAGCCCCTGACCTGCAGCTGATCCAGCCTTTTGCCAGAGCTGCATCATCTCCTGACCATTGTGCTTACTGTATGGGATGCTTGCCTCAGATGATGCCTTTTGTGCAGGCTGGTTTTGCCCCATGGGGTGGGGAACCTATGGGTTTCCCACTGCTGATCCTGGGTGCATTTGGCAAGGAGGTCACAGCTGATGCTTGGTTCCCAGGTTTGGTTCTGCGTCAGTATCAGCTGACCCACAGTGAGATGGGCCCTTCTTTCCATTGACCCGTTGGATCCTCTCACGTCAGCAGAGTGCAGTGAGACCATCATTCACCCACAGCTGAGAAATGAACTGTTAGCAAACATCAAATGAACCACGCTCTGGATTCGAGTCATTAAGTGGATTTCTAAACTTAGCCCTTAAACTTACAGTGAAGAACCTTCATGTGAAGCTCCCGTCCGCAGCACTCGACTTCAGAGGCATTTATTTCTAGAGCTGGCAGAAACATTTCTGGCCTCTCAAAGGCTCCAATTATATCTTGGTGCTGACTGGAGCCAGAGGTCTTCACAGCTGCCTTGTAGGGCTGCTGGTGGGGACCACAGCTCCGACAGTGACAGGGGCAATGGGAAGAGAGGTGTGAGGGCTGACACCCACCTATTGACCACAGAGACCATGTAGGATCCCCCATCAGCCTCGAGGGACACCTTAGTTAATACCCCAAAACAAGCAGCTTTTACTTCATGCCACAAAAGCAGGTTTACCTCTTGAGAGTAGGATTTGACTTTTCCAGACCTCTTCCTCCAAGGCTCAGCTTGATTCAGAAAGGGATGCAACATTTACAGGGAGCTGGTCCGAATTAGTGAGGAGGAGGACTCTGAAGTCCCCAGTCTTCAAGACTGATCTCAGTTGGGTTGCAGCTCAGTGGTGTGCTTCACTGCAGGGACATCACTGATAACTGTACAGGAGTTCAGGCTGGGTTTTCTTGCATCACAAGATGGGGAGATCAAATCTTCTGATCTCTGAGTCAGAAGGAAGATCTCCTTCCAGGAAGCATGAGGAGAAACCAAGCTCTGGATGTGTTGGACCTCTACAGGGCTCTAGAAATGCAGAAGGATGTCAAAAGCCCAACTTTCCTTCCCTGGCAGGGTGGGCAGCAGGGCGGCTGAAGCTGTTGGTGGTGTTTGGGGAAGGACCTGGGGAAAGCTTCCACAAAGCTGGAAAACGATCCTTTCTGCTGGTTCATAAGGGGGCAATATTTTACTGGAGCAACAGAGTTTGTGCATTACCTGGGAAAAACAGTTTTGTTCAAACAGGGCTTTTCTTCTCTTTTATTTTACCACAGTACAGAGAAGGATTCTGCTATGGAAAGCCACATTGACTACCTCCAGCTATAGGGATGCTCAGGGACCACAGCAAAGGTCAAAGCCCTGCTCCTGTTACCATGTGCAGCCTTGAACCATGGCTGGTGGGTGATGCCAGAAGCCAAGAGACAGAAGAAACAAACATGACAGAGAAATCCTGCAAGTCCCATTCTGGCTTATTCTGGAGCAAGCTGCTGTGTCCGTTGGTTCTAAAAGCACCAGTAGGTGTGTCTGCCAGGAGAGCACTGTGAGCGCAGTGATTTATCTCTTTTTATCCCTGATGCTCATTAAAACGAGAATTGGCCAGCCGCTGCTTACAGAATCATTATGCATCCAGCTGAATGCGTGTGCAGATTCTTGGCTCGCTGTGCTTTGGCAGCTGGGCCAGTCTGGCTGCAGGGTATTACAGGGATACAAGCTCCCTTCAGTTCCTGGAATTCAGATTGTCCCACGGAGTGCTGATTAAGCAGTGCTTTCAACCTGCACCCAGGACAAAACCCTTGCCTGGTCCCCACGCAGGGGCTGGGGGCTCGGCTGCTACGTGGCAGTGGGAGCTGCAGTGGGTTTGCTCTGCTCAGGGAAACAAGCACTCCAAGCCAAGCTCAGATGCAAAGCTGTGCAGTTCATGGTGCTGGGTGACCGCTTTGGCAAACCCCCTCCCCAAATTCTCCGTAACACAGCCCCAGTGCCCTCCCCATCTCCGTGTGTGGCTGCTTCTCCCAGTCTGCCCAAACCACGTCCCCAGTCTGCCCAGTTACGATTGCTGCTGTGTGTCCCCATCTGCCTTTCTAATCCGCTGGGAACAAAACTGCCTTTACCAGCCTTACTAATGAGAGATTTGATACCTGGGGTTGAATGGAGGAGGCAGCCCTGGCATGTGCTGTCCCGGTGCAGTACAAAGAGCTGTCCAGCTGCCAGCCCTGGAGCTGGTGCTCACCTCAGTTTATGTGAACTTGAACTAGGGGTGTTGGTAGGACTGGCAAACCAGGGATGGTGCTTTGCCTGGCACCTGCAGAGAGGTGGCTGGTGGTTAGGGTGATCTGGTGCTGGGAAGGGGAAGCTGAGCTGGTTAAACACTACAGTGGGCAGCCTGGGAAGCTGGTGGGCTCTGGCAGCTATTCTGACACCCTGTCTTGACCAGCGCTAGCATCCGCGGCACGCCACAGTCCTCAACAGCATCCTCAGCCCCGCAGTTCATGGGGTGCTGCTTCCTCCTGCACTAAGGGTCCCCTCCTGAGGCACCACAGAGAGAACGGAGATGCCTCAGCAGTGGTTTCCCTGTCTCCTCACCGGCGCAAGCATCATCCCACCCGCCAGGTGGGGAGTGGATGGAAATATCCCTCAGCACATGTCTTCAGCCATTCCCTGGGGGCTGCAGCATCTTGAGTTGCTTTATGGGCAAGCAGGTGCCCACACAGAGGGGATTGTTTCAGCAGAGGCTCACAATAGAGTGAGGCTGTGTTAATACAGCACATCAGCTCAGCACCTGGGCACTATTCCTGCTCCATGCTTGGGTCTGCTCCTCTCTTAGCTCCTGGTTGGCTCCTGCTGCACAGTGGGTCTCTGGGGTGCTGGGTGCAGCTGATCAGGCTCTGGACTTGCTGTCAGTCGCAGCATGGGGTGGGAGTAGTTTGCCTGGGATCCTTGTCCCAGTCAAACCAGTGAGGACAAGAAGCTGCTGCCGTGGGACTGCCTTCTCCTCCCTGTACCATCCCGGCAGCCTCTCTGTCCCTTTCTGAGGAACAGCTTTTCCCTGGGCACGTGCTGGTTTCAGCTTCATGCCTCCTCTGTGCCTCCTGCCCGCTCAGAAAAAGGAGTTTGGTCTTGGTGCTCCCCTTCATGCAGTCAAAATGCCAAATCCTGGCTCCAAACCCACCTGTGCCCTGGTGAACCCATAAGCACCTTGCTTACCTGTGGCCCCATGGCGTGGGGGGAATGACGGCAGCGAGCCCCACTGCAGTTCACACGTGCCGCTCACACTAAGGGCAGGGGTAGGAGAAAGAGATGCGAGGGGCATTGCAAGCAGCCCCTCCAGCCTGTCGGGCCCACCTTTGTGTGACCTGCAACAACAATTCATCTGGCCCCAGGCACCGTGACCGCTTGGGATGCTGAAGGCAACACACCTGATGCTGCAGGATTGTCAGCGGCTTTCAGACTCATGCAGTCACCTCCCCTCCCTGAGGACAGACCCTCGGCCACCAGCGCAAGCCTGAGGCGGCACAGCAGAGGAACGGATCCTTCCCCCTGCGATACCTTTGTCTGGGCATCGCCAGGGAAAAAACCCTCCTCCGCTTTCTGTAGCTGCCGCCCAGATGCAGCCGGCCGGGGGGGTGAGGAGGTGACAGAGCTGTGGATGTCCCAGCACAGGTTACACTTCCAGCCGGCAGCAAACGCCCTTCGCTGTCTGATGGCGTGGCTGGGCTTTGTCGCTCCCCCTCGCCAGCATCGTGCAGGGCTCAGCGCTGCTGCGCCCGCCCGGGGGGGGGGTGAGGAGGTGACAGAGCTGTGGATGTCCCAGCACAGGTTACACTTCCAGCCGGCAGCAAACGCCCTTCGCTGTCTGATGGACGGGTGGGCTGGGCTTTGCTCGCTCCCCCTCGCCAGCATCGTGCAGGGCTCAGCGCTGCTGCCAGCCCGCCCTGTGCGGAGGCACCCGGCAGTCTATAAGTGCCCTAGCGCAGGGCTCCTTCCCAACTTCATGATCCTCTCCAGGGGCAGTCAGGATGCACCGGGCTCTGCAGCGGGCTGCCCGCCGGGGCTAAGCTAAACCTAAACCCCTCCTGCAGCCGCCACCGCAGGTTGGTCCCGAAGGACGATCCCACCGGGTGCCGGTGTCGGGCTCTGCTCAGTCCTCAAGGTACGTGTTTGGAGCACAACCTCCCCGCTGCTCCGGGGGAGGCTGGCAGGGATGCTGGGAAGGGCCACGCAGACGCCGGCTGACAGACAGGGGAATATTTCATTCATTCATTTCCCTTCATTTAGAACCGTTTTAGAAAGGCACAAATTCTGCTTTTGGCACTGATTTATCTTCCCCTGAAGGAAGAAATCGTCAGAATTTGTTGCTGGTGAAGAATTTTGCCTTGCATTTCTTTATCTTTATGAGATTTCCATTTGTGCTGGGGATTTATTCAACACACCAAACATGTGGGAAGTTACAGGGCAGGAGGCTGCAGAGAGTTTCTCAGCAGGATCCTATTTAATTGCTGCCTGACAGGTTTGTGCAATGCCTGCAAAGACGGGGGAGATTTTGTACTGATTTTATTCTTGAAAGGAAACAACAAGAAAACCAGGTCCTCAGGCATCTCCCTGCCGGTGCTGGGGAATTTGCTGTGTTGAGAGATGTTATTGAAGAGATTGATTTTAAAAAGGAAAATGGGAAGCGGTGTTTGCAAACCTGAGCGGTGCCTGTGCTGGTTTCCCTCCTAGACCCTCGTGCTGGCCGCAGGGACCGGTGATCTTCCTTTACCCCCTGCAGGAGCAGAAAGCCACTGGCCCATCTGTCCAGCCGCGCTAGCATGACCGCGCTCCCCTTGCCGCTGCTCCTCACTGCCGTAGGCTTCTGGATGCCACAAGAGTCCAGCTCCCGGCTGCTGCCCAACGACACCGAGCCCCTGTCCCCTGCCGGGGTTAGAGCCGCGGGGCTGCTGTGGGGCGCGGGGGTCCCCCGGGGCCATCCGAAGCGGTTCCTCTCCCGCCGCGACATGAGCATGATTTTGGACTACCACAACCAAGTGCGGGCGCAGGTGTCCCCCCCTGCTGCCAACATGGAGTACATGGTGAGTCAGGCTCCAGTAGGGTATCTCTGGGTCCTCGGTGGGGTCAAGGAGCTCACCTGGGATGTGGGTGCCCAACTGGTAGGGATGGGGCACCCACACATGGGGATGTCAGGGTTTGTGGCTATCATCTGTCCTGGGAGATGTTCCATGTCCCTGATGCAGGGCAGGCACATGCAGTCTCTGTGCAGGAGGGATGGAGTCCTAATGGGGTGATGCGTCCACCCAGGGGCAGATTTAGGACCCCTGGTCCCATGGCTGGGACATCTGGGAGCTTCCCAGCTGTGGGATGGCTGCCCCTGGGCTTTTCCCAGCCTGATGTGGCTTTGGGACACTGGTGGGTGCTCCCCGAGCACAGGAGAGTGCGTTTCTCCTATTCCCCCCTCTGGGCAGCCAAAATCCCTGCCTGCCCTTTTCCTTTCCCCCTGGCCAGGTCTGGGACGAGCGGCTGGCCAGGGCAGCTGAGGCGTGGGCTGCGCGCTGCCTGTGGGACCACGGGCCCCCCGAGCTGATGAAATACGTGGGGCAGAACCTCTTCATCCACTCGGGCAGGTGAGTGCCCCATGGGCAGAGCAGGCTCCTGGGAACCCCCTGCACCCTGCGATGCTGGAGGAGGAGGAGCAGAGCAGCAGCTGCCCCTCGGTCAAGGAGCAGGGAGGCTCTGAGCTGGAGTTGCACAGGACTGAGAAGCAACCAGGGGCACATAAAGGCCCCCGTGGTGGAGATGGGGGGTCCAGCTCTTGCAGAAGGGTAAATACAGGAAACCAGAGGTGCTCATCTGGGAGAATGGCATCAATCCTGCCTGACATGTGGACCAGGGGGATGCAAGTCCTGGAACTCCACCATGAAGCTGAGCACTCAGGGGCCTCAAGCGAGGGTTGTGTGTCCACCAGTTCCACAAGTGGACTTGGCACAAGGGTGTCATTGCCCCTTCTCACCAGGAATGCTAAACCCCTCTTCTCTCCCCATTCGTCAAAGCAGAGCCTTCCCCTTCCTCTCCATTGCCCATGAGCTCTGAGGGGGATGAGGTCCACCTTACCCGCAGCACCTTTTGCAGGTCCACCTCCGTCATCAACATGGTGAAATCCTGGCACCAGGAGAAGCAGCACTACTCCTTCCCACACCCCCGCGAGTGCAACCCCCGCTGCCCCTCCAAATGCAGCGGCTCCGTCTGCAGCCACTACACGCAGGTGAGCGCCGCACACAGCCTGGGTGCAGGGAGCAGAACTGGGATCTGGGATGGAATACTGGCAGCAGGGCTGGCAGCCTGCACTGTGCCTGCTGGAAGGGTGCAGGCATGAATCCTGTCTGTGATGGAGCGGCTTTACAGCACCCAGCTGTGTCAGCAACCTGGAATGCAGCTCCTTCATCCCCTGGCACATCCACCAGCAGCCTGGCCAGCACGATATGGAAAACTTCCCTCTGCTTCCCAGTGCCAATCCCTAAATATCTCCTCTGCATGGCTCCAACCCTTACCTGAGCATCTGCATCCTTGTGCAGCTCATCCATGGGGATTCTCGGGGACACTCTGGGTTGCAAATGGGCAAGGCACTTTCTTAAGGAAGAAATTCAGCCTGGAGAGGGTTTAGGAGGAGATTCTGGTGTTTGCTCTATATGCGTGCAGGGTGAGCTGCTGGCTGTGATTTGGGGTGACTTTTGGGATCTAATTTGGGTAAATCAGAGAACAGACCCAGACTCTGCAGCTCATTGGAGTGAGCAGGGGGCAGAGGGGCTGCAGGCAGAAGACAGACAGCAAAAGACGACCCTCTGGTGACAAAGCATTGCCAGTGATGGGCACAGGATCCAACCCAAGGAATTTGCTAGGCGGGATGCAATTCCCTGGTGGGATGCAATTCCCTGCGCTGTGGTCCTGGGGTGGTGGATGTTGGATGCCTGGGTGGATGGTCACTGATAGCTCCTGTTCTCTGTCCCGGTGCAGATGGTGTGGGCATCCTCCAGCCGCCTGGGCTGTGCCCTCAGCACATGCACCAACATACGTGTGTGGGGCAGCACGCTGCGGCACGCCGTCCTCCTCGTCTGCAACTATGCCTTCAAGTGAGTGCACAGAGGGAACCCCCCCAGCACCCTCGCTCTGGTGTCAGCGGTGGTGCTCAGAGGTGATGCTCTCCTCTCTTTTTAGGGGCAACTGGCAGGGAGAAGTGCCCTACAAGGTGGGGCAGCCGTGCTCAGCCTGCCCCCCAGCCTATGGCGGGGGCTGCTTCAACAACATGTGCTTCACCGGACTCAAATCCAACCACGTCAGTTGATTCTAGGGCTGCAGCCCCACAGGGAGCCTCTGGGAATGGGGATGGGGTGAACCAGAATTATTTATAACACCGACCCCCCACCAGCAGCCTGGCTGTCCAACCTGCTTCATCCCTAGTGTAGGAAACTGCTTTTATAAGATCATATCATCATTTTTAGCATATTATATATTATTGTATATTATATATTTGTATATAAAATATTATCTATTTTAGCATTTATTAGCATATACATACGTTTCAGCAGCATTTGTGTTTTCTGGCTACTTTCCACTCTGTGGGAAATAGGAATGGTTTCAGGTCCCTGTTTCCTGAGACAGGGATGGTTTGAGGGTGTGTGAAGGGAGTGGGGCTGGCTGGCGTGGTCCCTGCTCTGCAGGCTTGGGGGGCTTTCCCCAGTGCCCTCCACCTGTGCTGAGGCAGAGGCTGCTGTATGTGAATACCAGTATGCTCCCCTTGAGGTGAGCAGCTGGAGAAGTATCCCAGCGGCCCTCTCCTTACTTGCTCTGCTCTGATGCACGCTCCTTTGGGACTCCCCATATATTTGGTATCATCCCAGCAACACCTCTTGCACATGGCCCTGCTTGCCTCAGCATGGAACCACCAGTAGCACAAGGAACATTCCGGACTGTGAAGACCCCAGGGCTCCTTGGTGCTGTGGTCCTGGAAGGCGCAGAGATGTCCATGAGTGGCTGTGGAACCCTGCAGGTCCCCTCTGTTTGGGAAGCAGAGAGCGATGGGAAGGAGCTGTGACTGCCCTGTGCCCCGGCGCTGTTCTCAGGGTACCACCCTGCATCCCACTGCAGCATCCCCGCACTCCCCATCCCCAAGTGACCCCTCTGGTTCCACATGGAGTGGATAAGCCCCGGCTCATGGCTGGGGCATTTTGTCCCCTGTGCTTTGTCCAGGCTCTGCCCTGCCTGTGCCAGCCCCACAGCTCATCCCACAGCCCCTGGCTCCCCATGCAGTGTTTGCCATTTGCCCATGGGCAGGCTTTTCCCATCACGGGTGGGCTATGGCACAAAACTGGCAGCACCCGGGATGCTGCGGAATCGGATTTGGCTTCCCTGTCCCCTGCAGCCAGGGGTGAATCCCAGCCCATCAGCTGCCCTGGCCTTGACACCGGGGGGAAACGGGAGCCCCGAAAGAGTCCAGTAAAAGCCGTGTTTGAGTTTCTAGCTTGGCAGCAGTTACTATAGCTACAGCAACGGCACCTTGCAGATTGGTTTCCATAAGAGCTTGGTTACTATTTAACATCTCCACCCACATTAGCCCTGATTAAGCGAATCAATAAGATAACAGGAGAGGCAGGTTTTCTCGCCCTGCCTCTCCGCGCTCCCTCCTGCCTTCACCTCGTTCCTTAGTGAAAGACATTTCTATTTATCTATTTAGATTTCTTTTTATTCCTCTACCTCCTCGGGTTTTTCCACCCCAAGTCCCCATAGCAGTAGCCGGCGAGACATGGTCAATGTAAGCACCCAGCTAAGCGCTAAGATGGAGGCTCCATATGGTGAGTACAGCGTTCCCATCGCCCGCGCTGCCGCCCCGGCGTCGCTCACGGGAAGCGGGGCTGGGAATGGGCAGCAGCCCCCGGCCCCACATCCCGGCCCCACCGCGCTGCCCGGCCCTCACCGCCTCAGGTCCCTGGAGATGGAGGCAGGAAAAGGGTCCCCAGTTGACCTTTCTGTCGTATAAATACATATCTGTCTCCGTGCTTTCCCTCTTTCACTGTGCTTGGCTCAGAGAAGGAGGCACGTGCGCAAGGGAGCAGAGCTGGCGCAAGGGGCTGCTGCAGGGCTTGCTTGCAGCACAGGAGGAAGCAGTTTAGAGAGGAGGTGACGCTGCCTTAGGACACGCAGCCAGCCCCGGAGCAAAGGCTGTGGTGCCCGTGGCATGCCAGGGCTGTGCCAGTGCTGCTGGGGCTGGGCAGGATCCCAGTGTAGTGCCTGGATGAACAGCAGCTCCAGTGTCTGGGGTACAGAGCAGCAGGCAGGGAGCCTGGCTGCAGGGAGATGCACACCAGACCTGTGCCCATGCTCCCTGTGCGGCACAGCAGGTACGAGTCTGGGACAGCCCCGTGCCACTGCTCTTGTTGGCTGTGCTAGATGCCTTCTGCCAACAAACATGGGCACCAGGGGACAGGTCCCCCTGCCCAGGCTGTCACCAGACCAGTTACCCTCAGGATGGGTTCAAATGTGCCCATGCTACAGCTTACCTGCACAGCAAGGGGCTGGGGCTGGTTCCATGAGATCTGGGGATCCCAGTTCCCTGGGCATGGCCAGCATGTGGAGGAAGGCCTCAGTAAACAGGGTCTCACAGTTGTGAGGTTCTCCATCATCCTCATGGGTCTCCATCACTTCTTTGTGGCTCTCCATCATGCCCTCATGGCTCTCCATCACTTCCTTGTGCCTCTCCATCACTTCCTTGTGGCTCTCCATCATTTCCTGGTGGCTCTCCACTACTTCCTTGTGGCTCTCCATCACCTCCTCACACCCCATCTCTCTCCATCCTGGTACCTTGCCTCTCCTCACTGTATTTTTCATGTCCTGCTCCCCTTCTCCTTTACCACACCTCAGTCACGACCCCACACAGCCCCACCAGCCCACACTCACCCAGGTCCCAGGAGGGTTTGTGGGACTCCCAGGCCACCTCCTCGCACTTTGCCCATGGCCCTGTTCTGGGTGGTGCCTTCTCTTGCTCCAGGCTGCAGCCTCCTGTGGGTGCCACCTCCAGCCCTAAGCCCCAGGGTGCAAACCCAACCTCATTCCTGTAGCGAGCAATGCAAGGAGCTGAACAAGCTCTTTAATCACTTACGATTAAGTCATTCTGCCCACTTGTAGCTGGCTCCAATGGGAGCAGCCGCTTGCCCGCCCTGGCACATCAGTGGCCTCCAGCACAGGCAGGCACACATTGCCACTGGTTTGTCCTGGTTTTTTGGTTTAATCCTGATTCTCTCCTAATATTTCAGCCTGAAGGTCAGTGATGAGCCACGGGGCAGGCGCAGGCAGGGCTGGGAACTGCAGGGTGGCTGGAGGAGAGTCACTGCACATCCCACCATCTGCTCCCCTGGCCAAACAAAGCCGTGGGACCACTGCCTGCCAGCCGGTCGTGAGGCTGAGCCTGGGGCCTTGCAAGGGGGAAGAGAGGAAAAGAATAAGGATAGAAAAGCAAGAAGGGCCTCCCGGACCAAAGGGGGAGGAAGCTCAGTGTTGGCAGAAGGAGGGGAGTCCTCGTAAATAAAACGGGTGAAAAAGTTATCCAAATAGAGGCAAGGAAGGGCTGGGGACTGGGCAGTGCCTGGCGGTGCTGTGGGGCTGGGCTGTGTGGCAGGGTGGGCACAGCAGCCGGATGCGCCATGGGGCTGATGGCAAAGTGATGGCCAAGCCCTTTCCAGGGTCACTGGGGAGATTATGCTCTTGAAAAGCAACGGGATGCTCCAGGCAGTGATGCCAGTGCAGCCAGCCCCAGGCACCCCCAGGGCACTGCTGGGGCTCAGCTGATGGTGCACACCACATCCACCAGATGAGCCTTCAGCCTTGGAGGGGTCATCTTCAGTTTCCTTTGACAGATAGAAAGACTCCCTGATTTTTCTGTCTCCCCATCTATGAGGGACTTCAGCATTTCAGTATCCGATTGAAGCCAGGGTTATATTAAGGGGGAAGCTGGGTGCTGGCACTTGGCCTCAGGACAGTGAGTGGGTCTAGCCTGCTCTTTACAGCAGTGGCATTGATGAGATCAGAGCAGGGCATCCACTCACTGCAGCTCCTTCAACCCTGCCCCAGACTGCCTGGAGCATTCCCCCTAAACCATACCTTGGAGGCACTGGTTTCTCTCCCATCAGACCTGTGCCTGGTGTAAAGGGTTTGGAGGATGCTCTGCTGGGAAGGGCTCCTCCAGGCAAACTGGTGCTAAATCCCCAGGGGAGGCTGCATATGAGTGTGTGAGAAGGTAGGGCATGGAGAAGGCATAAGGGGCAGCGAGTTGGTGATGAGACCCCAGCTCCACCTTAGCTCTCCAAATGAGACTTGGGCGCAATCCTGGCAATTTCCTTCAATCCCAGCACAGGCAGCACCTCTCCTTTGTATATTGGAAGGGTCTCAGAGCCAGGGATCCCCGGGGCCAGTGGTTACAGCAGGGCCAGCTCAGTAAAGCAGCTTTGGAAATCAGCTGAAAAATGCGATCTTGAAATCAGTTGAAAATGGTCAGATGTGGGGAACAGCTTCAGCTGAAGGATGCAAGAGGAGGCAAGTTCTGAGGATTTTTACTTTTCACTATGAAGCAGCTATTTCTCATTGACAAATTGATCTAATTACAGCTTTACACTAGCTACTACCCAAACTGAGCTTCCCCCCCTTGATTTCTCATGTCAGCTGCGATTTAATTCCTCTGTTTACTCCTTGTGCTCTGTGTCCATGGCACGGAGGCCATCAGGGACTTGTAACCTTTGGGACACCTGCACAGATCCTTCCCTGTGCCCACTCCTACCATCCCCACTGGCTGTTAGTGGTGTTTATAACACTGGCAGGGTGAGCACTTACCAGGGCAAGGAACCGCTGAGCAGGGTCTTGATGCACCCAGAAACAAGCCCTGGTATTCAGATGGGATGCAGAAGGAACAAACACTGCTTTAGCTGCCTTGGCTTGAGGGAAGAGGGAAGAGGGTCTCCCTGGGGAAGAGCAGGGGATGATGCTCCGCATCGCTGGGAGCGGCAGGGATGCTGCTTGGTGTCGAGACAGTGTCTGCGGTTGCATGCAGGGCTGCAGCTTCCACCACACCGGGGCAGCCGCCTCAGCCCAGCGCTCAGCAGGCAGCAGCACGCCCTGGTCTGCGGCTTCACTTGGCAACACGATGGTAATTTACAATGGGAGTGAGCTCCAGCTCTGGGAGGTGAGCAGCACGAGGCCTGGGAAGGCTTGAGGAGTGGCTGGTGTAGGTGTGTGGGTCAGACGGGCTCCGTTGGTCTTCTGCTGACAGTTCTCGAATGGCATTAAAATGATGTTTGTCTAAAGCGAGCGCAAAGGGGGGTGAGCGATGGGGGTCCCACAGGCAGCAAGGTCCGGGGGATCTTTGGAATACAGCAGTATTTCCAGTGGGATCGTGGCCAGCAGTGGGCGCAGGCAGAGCCAAGGGGTACCTGGAGCAGAGGGGTCACCTACAGGTGTCTCTGTGGTGGGCTTGGGGTTAGAGCAGGGCAAACACTGCGAAAAAACATCCATGACTGTTTGTGCTCAGGCTCCCCCTCTGTTTGCTTTCCTCAAATACTGGAGCAAACAGCGTTCCTGGCAGAAATGTTTGTGGAAAGAGCAAATGTTGCAGAATTTCACGAAAGGCAAATTTCAAGGTAGTGGCTGTATCATGAACCCAGGGCTGATGGCTCTGCGCTGGGCAGAGGCACCACATTCCCACTGGGGCCTCTGAGCAAAGCCAGGTGCCAAAAGCAATCACCCTCAAAGAATGAGCCCCGTCCCAGCTTCAGCCTGAGCATCAGCAGAAATCATCCAGCAAACCCCTTCAGGAAAGACTCACAGTGTTAGTAAAAACTGACAGTGAGCTCTGGATGATGCACTGAAGCAGCTCCATACAAAGCAAGTGGCTGTGGAAAGACTGAGGATCAGGTGTATCCTATCTCCAAAAAGCTGAAGTGCCCACAAAGCAGGACCAGACTTTTTATCCCAAAATGCTGCAGCCACTGGAGGGACTCTGGCTGCATCCCTATAGCGCCAGGAGCCCCAGTGCTGAGGGGGACCATCACCGTGGGCTCAAGCCCTCTGAGCCCCCAGCACCAAGTGTCCCTGCAGGCTCAGCCAGTGCTGGCATCTTCTTTGGGAAGAGGACTGGAGGTGGTGAATGTGTGATACTGTGTTCCTCCTGCTGTGGGTCACCACGCATTGGCCATCTCCTCTGCAATGGGAGCCCTGACACATTCTCCTCCCTGCACAACCAGGCTGGTTTGATGCTCTGATTTTCATCACAGCTCTACAGACCTCTGACTGTGCTCATCCCACCGCAGGCTGCCTTTGCTGTGGCTCTGCCCATCCACCCAAACCCCCTCTGGCAGGGTAGGTGGCTCAGCTCCTGCCACCAAGCATGGGGCACCCAAACTCACCACCGTGGGACCAGTGGGCACCTTTCACCTGCCTCTGCATCAGAAACCCTTTCTGGCCATGGGTGTGTGTGTGATTTCATAGGCGATAACCCCTGGGAAAGTGGGAAACGCAAGGAGAGTTGTACACTCAGCTCCCTGGCGTGGCCCAACGCTCTGCTCAGGAGAGCCAATGTCAACAGATAGACCTGAAGGAAGGAGCAAAACCAAATACATGAGCACTTCGCCGAACAAGAGCTGTAAAACCTGCACAGACCTGAACAAGTGCCACAACACTCTTTTATACAGTCAGAATCAATAGTCAAGCCCACTCAAGGTGTTTGCTGACACATAAACGACAGCCACCATGCTGCATTTATGGCTCAGTGCCGCTCCTCCTGCCCCATTCAGCCACTTCTCTCCCCACCTCTGCTCCAAGGGGAGGCTCAGCATTTTGCTGTGTGGTCCCCAAAGCCTTGATACCCCATGATAAGAAGCTGCTGCTCATCTCCAGTGTGCCAGCCTGCCCTGGTTTCCAACCAACTGGGCAGGACCTGCATCCCACCCCATCATCTGGATGGCATGGTCCGTCCCACTACCAGCTCAGCCTGGGAAGAGGATGCACTGATGCTAACGTCACCCAAGGAAACTTGGCCATGGGCTGTGAGGCTGGGCAGGATGTCGGGTTAATGGATAGGGCAACACTGTGAGGCTCAGCAGGAGGCATAAAATAACAACTGCCACATGGAAAAAAGCCCTGCCTGTGCTGCAGGCCCCCATCCAGCAAGCTGCGTGGCCTCTCACCTGCAGCCATCATGGCACATGAGCAGGTCCTGCCCCAAGGATGAGCAGACTCAGCCAGATCGAGGTGCCCCAGCAGGAAGGAGCAGAGAGGGCACTGATGGGTGCCCAAGGGAACCAACCATCGGCAGGGTAAAGATGGCACTGGAAATGAAGGGTGGAATAAGGAACAGGAAGGACAAGGGGACAAGGCTTCAGATCCACAGCCTGGCTGCTTCCTTCCCTAGAGTCTGCTGCCATCAGGGACCAAATGGTGGTGGAATGGAGATGGTAGCTTTGCCACCCCATGGATAGATACCCTTGTGGAAGCAGAGGCGGGTGTTGCCTGCAGCTCGTCCCTGAGTGTGCTCAGGGACTGCCACTGTCTGAGAGAAATCTCTGTTGGCCTGGGTGTGTTTCTGTGCTACAGGCATTGAAACCTGTGTGGAAATGAAGGGGTGAAGGGAGGTGTCATGGGGTTACGCACAGCTCAGCCCCAGCCCTGCCCTCGATGCTGCTCCTGGCTCCATGTGGGCAAGCTGGGCATCAGCACACCCCTTCCCTGGGCATGGAGCCAATGTATGGACTTGTGGTCATTCCTCATCCCTGACTCATCAGGAGCCTTCTGGCAGCTGCCAGCGCATGCATTCCAAATTGATGTGAATGCACCACAGGCAGCCCTGGGTGGGAGCTGCAGAGATGGGACAGGAATGGTTTAGGAATGGTTTAGCTCCATTAGACTTACGCCTTTGAGATGGTGCTCGGGATCCAGTCCAACGTCTCTGGATGGCAGGAACGAGCTCTCTCCTCCTTAGCACAGTGAAAACAGGGGTAGGCTGCTTGGTGGGCTGAAAGCCATTCAAGGAGAAAGGAAAGTGCAGGAAAATGGGTGTTTCAGATGGGATTGGCCCTGAGATGGTTCTTCTGGGTGTGGAGGCCATGCTCTCTCCTGGCCATGGTTGGGGCACAGGGTTGCATTGCCAAGGTGCCCAGTTCTCCCTTCCATCATTCAATGTATTACTCAGTGCCTGTGAACACCCAGTGAAGTGCCACACTAATCCTACACCTAATTTTCCAGTGCTGGCACGCACATTCCCTGCAGAGGAGAAACATGTCTGTGGGACAAACTCGGTGCTGCCCAAAGACAGAGAGCACCAGGCAAACAGCTCCCTCTGCCACCCTGCTTCATCCCCGCATCCCCATCCCTGAGTGCTATGATGCTGTCTGGGAGGGACGGCAAAGGTCATTTCTCAAGGATATGGTGCTCTGGGTATTTATATAGCAACATTTTAAAGGGAAAGCAGGCAGCCTCTCCCCAGAGAGGGAGTCAGACCCACTCCTGCTGTTAAACACACCCAGGCATGCTTTCTGGAGCAGCCTCCGGGGCTGCCCTGCACAAACCCAGCAGTAGGCCTGAGGTCAGGGTGAGGGCACCTCAGAAAGGTGGCCCAGAAAGCAGCCTGTGGGCACTGGCAGCAGGGCACAGACCAAGAGCCACCTTATAATTCCCCTCCGGGTAGTAGCCAGAAGCCTTTAAAATCTGCGGCTCTGCGGCATGAACTCCTGCTCCCCATCAAATCTCATTGTGACCAGCATTAAGGGATTAGCCGGTCCCTGCCGCCGCACCACAGCCAGCTCTGGGCATGGCTCATGCCCCGCTGCCCACGGGGGGCTCGCTGGCTGCACGGCCCCATCCCAGGGTGAGACTCCCCTAGTTCGACCCGCAGAGAAGATGAATGGCAGCACATACAGCCTGCTCCAGGAAACACCAGGTACCCACTACGCTCCCGCTGGCACTCACAGCAGGTAGAGAAGAGGCGATGTGAATGAAGGGCATTGGCAACCCCCAGGGTCTCCAGTGGGGTTTCAGAGCAGCAGAATATGCTAATCCCCCACATACATATCGCTGGTCCCCATCAGAGGGGACCCCAATGTCCCTGGTTTCTGTTTTGGTTTGTGGGGGGTGGTGGCTGTTGCCCCCAAGCTTGATTCCAGGGCTCTTGAGAGAGACACCCCAACTTGGGAGCATGGTGGGGTGGGTGCTGGGACTCCTGGGGGAAGAGATGGTGGAGACAGACTGCTGTCCCACAGACACCCTGGCTGTGTCATTTGGGAAATGAATCGGTTGTCCTCAGTCCAGTTCCCAGTGCCTGTCATCACTGCCCCAGCAGGCCCAGGGATGCGCCCTGCCAACCTCCAGCACAGCTTCTGGTCCTGCCCTCTTTTACTGCCTTAGCTCCTTAGCCAGAGGTGTGCAGTGGGGCTTACCCAGCCCTCATAATCAAAGTGTAAAAGCAGCTAAAACAGTTTCAGTTCTGGCTGCACAGAGCTCTTACAGAAAAGGTCTTTTTGGGTCTCAATTCAGCCCAAGTTCTCTACAAGCCAGCTCCCACAGGGAACACAGAGAAGAAGCTGACTGGACTCAAGGCATTGCTGGGGCCTCTGCAGGCACTTGGACATGTTTGGTGCATCCCAAACCCAGCACTCTTTTAAAGCCTCATCCACAGAACACCCCAACAGCCCCCACTCTGCCCTGGGGCACAGCAAAAATCCTGGGGCTCCTCTTGCTTGAGCAATCCCCCCAAGCAGGGCTTGTGCTGACAGTGGGGTTTGTGCCTCCTGGGGCAGTCTGCATCCCAAATCACCATCCCGTGGGATGAACTCTCCACAGCAGCACCCCACAGGGAGCCACGTACTGGGAGCTGCTCCCAGCAAATACCTGTGCTCTTTATCAGTAGCAATTGATTTAGAAAAGTTCATGGTTGCTGTGTCCCATGATTGGTTTACTAAGAAATGGTTCATTTCCTCAAATGATGTAGTTTATGGTCATAATATACTTTAATTTCTTTATGATACAAGAGGCCAATGGCACTGGGCCTTCCAGGAAAGTAAAGGGATAACTAATAGTGCTATCCTGTCTTGGAGACATAGGTCAAATGCTCAGAGGCTAATTAGTCGTTAGCTATGTTGTTTGTTAGCTGGGAGCCAGGCAGTTGGCACTGCAGTGTCGTGCCCATGCGTGATCTTCTCCCCTCCCCATGCAACAAACCTTGCCTGTAGAAAGCTCCCCTGTTCCCATACCTTGCTTGCTGCTGCGTGTTTCTGTGGCAGTGGACAGGATGCTCTGTTGCACGGGAGGTGCTGTGGTGGCCACAGGCTGCAGGGGTGCGAAGCTGCTGTGGACATGAAGCTCCAGGGTGCTACTTAGCTCCCACTTACCCCTCTGGCACTTGGTGTGCTCTGGTGACTGAGGACACCGAGGACAAGTGCGTATCCAGGCACCCTGCACACTCCTGCGGAGAAAAAGCATTCCATGGAATCATAGAATCCTAGAATAGTTCGGGTTGGAAAGGACCTTAAGATCCTCAAGTTCCAACCCCCTGCCATGGGCAGGGACAGCTTGCACTGACTTGTTTCCTTCTGACTCCAGAAACCAGAATCTCTCCAATTTCAACTTACCACTCCTTGCTTTCTTATTTTTCCCTCATTCCCAGCCTACCTTCCCCAGTTCAGACCTCCCCAGTGCTCCCACCTCCAGCAACCTTACACCTTCCTCATGCTGTCTCCCACCCCTTTCCTGAGATGCTCCCCCAAAGTTCATCTTCCCACCCAGGGTGACTTTTCCATCAGGAAGATGCTTTTTGCCCTTGAGGAGCCCTTGACTTGCCCTCCTTTGGGGATACAGGCTCAGACTTGCCCCACTGGACAATCCCTCCACACCTCCAGCAGCTTTGGAGTCCTTTGCCTTCATTTCTAGTGAGGGCTGATCCCGAGAGCCCCAGCAGTGACTGGGGTTCAGTCCCCATCTTGGCTCGTTGCAGCATCCACATTTGCAAACAAGAGAAAAGCAGCTTAAAAAAGAAAGGTTAAACTTGCTT
Source organism: Neopsephotus bourkii (assembly GCF_033783945.1). Taxonomy (NCBI): domain Eukaryota; kingdom Metazoa; phylum Chordata; class Aves; order Psittaciformes; family Psittacidae; genus Neopsephotus; species Neopsephotus bourkii. The sequence goes on from NW_026902137.1 coordinate 8,233,982, forward strand.
TGTTGATTTTGGCTGTTCTCACCCATTGCTTCACCAGCTGGAACGATCCAGGGCTGTTTCATGTGTGTATAGTGAATGTAGAATTCAATGAAACCTAAATCCCTTGCAAGCAGGATGACAGGGGTGAAGGGAGAGGATCTCTAAACTGCTACATGGGGTGCTCTGTAGGGCTCTTTTTCTCTGGGAAGTTATAAGATTGCTTCAGTTCCAAAGGCATTATATTAACCTGCTAAACAATTCCAGATGTGGGCTGCTGAGATCCCTGGCACACTGAACACGTGAGCTGGTGAGGCATGGACATCCACAGGTGCTTCTTGCTAGCAGCAAACCCTCTCCAGCACTGCTGCTTCCCCATGGCTTCTGCTCTCCCGTTTAAACTGGGCTTAAATGGCTGGGTTCAAGCTGAGCATCTGCCAGTGCAGTGAACCTGAAACAGCATGTGGCAAAGTCAGAGCTTTCCCAGGCTTCCTCCCACATGAGCAAGAGGGTGCTTTGCTGAAAAGTGCTGGATTGTGGTTTAGATGGAGCACAGCCCTTGCTTTAGTGGTTTAGGTGAGGCAAGCGGGATCAGCAATTGGAGCTATAGCTCAGGATGAGTTACAGCCTATGGGGTAATGCAAGATGAAACAACAGTTCCTCTTCCTAGCTTGGTCTGAGAACAGTTCACACTTACTCTCTTGGCAAAGCAACAGTATTAGTAATTACTTCCTCAAGTGCTCAGAGCCTTTGTTAGGCAGGATAATAAACCCCTTTCTGGTCCTGGGATGAAAGCAATGCACAGTGTTATCAACATATGCTGAAATGGTCTGTCTCCCCTCATGTTCACAGTTCTTTTCCTAATGCTTTTACATACCAACTTTTTATTTTAGCTCCAATAACTGCCTCCAGCTCCATCATTCATCCCAGCTTTGGCTAAAATGCACATTGCTTTTGGAGAGGAGTTCAATCAACCTCCTTTAAAGCATCTCTTTCCCCATGTCCAAAAGCTGCCTTGATTCTCCATATGGTGATTTTATGTCCTGGGGGCAGTTTTGGTTGGCTTGGCCACTTCGTGATAGATTTGGCATTGGTGAGAAATACCTGAGGTTGAGGGGAAGCTGCCTCCATCACCCCGAGCGGTGCTGGGGAGCTCAGGGTACCACTGCATGTCACAAGCTCACCAGTGACAGCATGGCTGAGGTCTGCTCAGGCATCGTCTGTCCTGGACATTGCCCCCAGCTCCAAGCAGCATCTGTGCCAATCAGAGCACTAGGGACAATGAATCACCAAGACTGATCTGGTTTTGCACAGGAAGATGAAATACCTGCATCTTCCCTCAGGGACCATGTCTGGCACATGGCTGTGGTCACCTCCTGCCTCGCAGGGCTGGATCTTTTTGATCCATGTCCCTGGATGTAGGTGGTGGACCTTTCCGGTTCACCTCCACAAGGTGTTTTGCTGGGGCAGGGACATGTTCTGTGAGGCTGGTGAGGGCCAAACAGACCCTGAACAGCTTCTGCTGAATCATCAGTTTTACTGGAGCCTTCTCGCTGCTGCTGGGGACGCTGTGGGGATGGACAGAGGCACTGACCCCAGCTCTGTGTCCATCGTATGACTGCCCAGAAGCAAAGATCCTCTGCTTGAACTGGGGCTTGTTTCAGCTGCGCTGACCTGCAGCCCCCCCAGACCCTGCCAAATTCCTTGGAGATGCTTTTAATGCACTGATGACTTTGCTCTGGAATCATGGCATGGTAGAAGTCAGAAGGGTTTAACAGTGTGGCCTAAATATCCCTGTTTACAAAAAGTCTGACAAAACACGAGCCCTTGGCTTTATCTTTCCCATTTGGAAATAGCCACAGAGCAAATATACTCAAGGCATGAAGGGAGGGGGATTTACGTTGACTTTAGAAAAAGCTGTTCTTTAAAAACAGGAAAAAAAAGCTCATCCTCGAGCTGTGTAGACCGGCTGTTAGACCCAAAAGTCCTGCGTGGAGGCTTAAAGCCTGCCTGCTAATCTGTGGCAATGCTGTGTGAGCAAGTCATGCAGTAAACTGCTCCCTGTTAATTTTTTAATGTAGAATAAACAGGTCAAGAAATGATTAGCATGAGAGTAAGTTGAGCTTAATCAGGAGAAGCAAAAAAGATGAGAGGGAAGAGGCAAATTGGAGTTATCAGTTAACCATATGGAGTGGCTTTGCCTCTACCAGCTCATGTTCCCTCTTACTTTTCATCTCCTCTGAAGCCGCCTTTTCCCCCCTTCCCTAATTTAAACGATGAGCTAAAATTGCTGATATAAGCACAACAGAAGCTCTTGTTTCTCCTTCTCGTTTTCTATCTGCAATGGCTGCCCAAATGAATTGCAGGTGATAAGGTTCCTACCTGGTTATTCCCGATGGTCCTTCCCATTCCGTGAGGAGAAAGGGAGCTGCTGATGTTTAGGCTGAAACACACAGAATCCTCTTTATGCAAGTACGAGCACTCTGCTCCAGTGCAAAAGGAGTGATCCCAGCAGATCCAGGGGCTGAGCGGAGGCATCTGCGGGCAAGGGGAAGAGCAGCCCTCGGGACTGCTTGGAGTGGAGTTTGGTCAGTGGTCGGAGATCTATATTCTCAGATAGGCAGGACTTTGTCCACAAACTGGAATTTGAAATTTCAAAGGGGAAAAAAAAAAAAGGCAGAAGGGACCTTTGCATGTGTGGAGATGACTGCGCTGGTGACGCTGCCCTGGGACTCCCGGCCTTTGTCTTGTAACTGGGCTCTGTGCTTCCCAACCACCCGCTTGGCAAAATGGTGGTGGGATGAGCACGGGCCTTGACCTTGCTCAGGGCTGTCCTGCTCTGGAGAGTTTTCAGATCCAAGCCCATCTCTGCTTCGCTTGCGTGCCAAGGAGAAGCCAGTGCAGTCCCATGGTGCCCTTGGAACTGTGAATGACATGGGAGGAATCTGGAGTCAGGGCTGCAAGAGGCAGTGGTGGCATCACTCGTGTAAGGAGAGGTTGGTCCTGCTGGCTCTAGGCACTGGCATTTCCGCCAGGGATCTCTTAAGAGTGCAGAGCTGTGAGAGGGAAAAGCAAAGGGCAGGAGGGCCCCAGGCTCCTCACTGCCTCCTGGTCACTGTCCGTGCTCAGAAAGCTGCAGGTGGCCCCAGAATGGGGGATCTCATCAATGATGGAGGCAGGAATGGGCCAGCAGGACCTGCAGATGCATAACCCACACAGGGGCACTGAGGAGATGTGGCCAGGCTCCTCACAGGGTGCAAGGTGAGAGGAGATCAATGGGCATAACAATGGGAGAGAGGTTCAGGCAGTGTCTAAGGAGAAACCTTCTCACCGGGAGGACAGTCAAGCACCAGCTGGCTAGAGAGGTTGTGTGGTCTCCATCCTTGGCCCTGCTTCCAGCAGGAGGCTGGAGTAGAGACCCTTGGGTCCCTTCCAACCTCAATGATCATTTAATCTTTCAACACCCTGTTCAAGAAGGGCAGAAGGAGCCTGAGAGAGGAGCTTGCTCACCCACTTAACATGAAGAGCTAGCAAGCACGGTAGCTCATGACATCCTTACCATAAATGCTCTATTATATACTCTATTCCTGACCTTCATTTACTGAACAGCATAGATTGTTTTTTCAGGGAATCCCCTTTTGCTTTGGATGAATTTACCAGCCAGAGATATATAGATAAGGCAGAATAAGGGTCATGATGTGCAACTGTGGGAAAGGGTTTACTGCTCAAAAGATAAAAATGAAATAATCAGTGGCACAGAACTGTCACGGTCTCCTTTGCAGTGATCTCCTGGCTAGGAAATAACAGGTGGAGGGCTCAGAAAATGGGAACAGGAGGAGAGAGGAGGGGACCTGAAGGCTGAATTTCCCCTGAGCACTTAGTCTGGGAACAGCTTTTGCCTACCCGTGGGGGTTTGCCAGCTATGAGGCGTCTCTCTCTGGAATAAAAATGACAAAACATCTCCCATAGGACAGAAGTGTTTGAATCCACCCCACAAACAGCCACTGACTTGAGCATCTCCATCTAAAGCAGCTGCAGGGCAGCAGCACCCTGTTGGCTAGTACAAGCCATGACTACATTGGCAAGCTGTCCCAAACCCCACCATGCAGGGACATCAGGGGGAGACAAGGACTCCCCAGCAGAACATCACCAGTGTGACCATGTTCAGGGAGCAGCCAATGTGTTTCCATCATGAGCCCATCTCCAGGGCAAAGGAATCACACGGTGTCCTTGGCAGGTCTGAGACAAGGGATTTGGGAGGAGGCACTGGTGACCGATGGAGGACACCGGTGGTGAGAAAACAACAGTCAACTCAACCCCAGTTGGGAAGCACCACGTCCCATTGACAGTCCCAGCCTTGTGAGCCACCTAATGCTCTCCAAACTTCCCCGGTCCTTATCTGCCGCTCTCCTGCACACGCTGCCTCACCGGTTTCTATTCCTGGCCCTTCTAATCCTTCCTGCCCTGGGAGCAAACGGCCTTTGCAGCCTTCCTGGCTCAGCAGGCTATTCAAAACCCAGGTTTGTTTTGCTGAGCAGAGCAGAACGGGCCATGCTTTTATGATATTTTACTAGACGCTGTGGCAAATCCTGCACATATTTGAGGTAGTGTCTGTAGCATTTATCTAATCAAAGGGATCATCATGGCCCGGCCAGGATTGGGATGGAGGTCTCTGGGATGAGGTCATGGAGGGGGCTGTGTTCTACCTTAGTATCCCCATCTCAGTGAGCTCATTGTAAAAACGATTTTTGGCTCAGGGCTGCTCTTACCAAAGGGAAGAGCCACTGGCACGTGAGTTGCACAGACCAGATGACTGCTTTTCCTGCAGCAGACATCATTTATCACAGTCCCCCTGCAGCAAAAGATCATTTATCAGAGTCCCTTAGGAGAAAGCCCTGTGCTCAGCTTCACATGTGCAGAAATGCTGTTTGGAGGTGCTATATAGGTCATAGTTTCAGGGGGCAAGGGCTGCTTGAATAGCGTCTTGTGCTCCTAAAACGTGACAGCAAATCCTCACTAGCATCACTGCGCAAAGACACTTCCTGTTGTGGAGCTAGAGACCTTGGTATCAAGTTGTGGCAGCGATGCCACAACATGACACAGCACAGCTCTGGGTGCCAACGGGGCTAGGGTTGCACTGGGGTGCTGGGAAGCACAAACACGAGCCAGTTGGAAGCCCAAATCAGCAGCCTATGGACTCAGTCACCTGGTTGCGAAATCACAGGGATGTTTTCAACGCAGAGCAAGCTGATACCAAACCATTAAATGCTGGTTCTCCAGGGCCTTGCAGCCAATGCCATCCAGCCATTGATTACATTCCCAGTCACTGATCTTGTTATTACACTGAAATATCTCACTTCTGTTTAAAGTGAAGGGGCAGGGGGAAGGATAGCATCCAGATAAACAAGGAGAGCACCGGGAGCTCTGCTGCTTGCTCTGGCCCCCTGCTCAGACCAAGCAGGGTCTGGGTGAAGCAGCAGAACCACCGATGGTGCTGGTGACAACTGCATCCACAGAAGGAAAAATCCCACTGCAGGGTGTAAAACACCTCATGCAGCCCAAGGCTGGGGGTTTGTGGCACAGGGTGGCTCTGGTAGCGGGACAGAAGCAGCCCCAAGGATGCCCAGAGTGTCCATGCTGCCCCCCAGCCCCGCTTGCTGTTTGGGCACGGCTGCAGAGTAGGATCTGTTTATAGGGCATCCAGCTCCTATAAAACCCTGTTTATAGGGAAGTAAAAGGAGTCATATGTCATTACTTTGCATAGCAACGTGTAAATTGCCAGGCAGGCACTGACCTTCTCTGAGTGGGAGGGAGAGGAAAGGAGAAGGGGTGGGAAGGATGTTGGGAACATGAGAAGGGACAAACAGGGGTGAAGACAGCCAGCAGTGGAGAGGGGAAGGCAATGACAGAAGTGAAGAGTACCCTTGTTCTCCTGTCAGGGGGGTTTCCAAGTTTTCCACCCCAAGTACTGTTAAGCCCAACACCAGCAGCTCAGCATCAAGGTCGGTAGCTTGGGAAGGTGCTCCCTCATCGGCAGAGCCTGCTCCCGTGTCCTGCCTGCGCATGGGAGCCGGGATCGGCAGAGTGCCTTGAGATGCAATAATAAACAGTCAACAAGAATCACTGCTGCTCCACCAAAAAAAAAAGCAGCTTAGCAGCATTCACAGTGAGTGAGATGATTAAAGATTAACCCCCTGCCTCCTGCCTCCACCCCTCTGGGGAGTACAGGCCTTGAGGCTCAGCAAATCCTTTCAGAGAAATACCTGAAATAAAAGACAACAGATAGGGACGCAGCGAAGGCAGAGGGAGGCAGAAGGGCCAATAGCCTCGGACAAGGGAATCGGTACAATCTGGCCCGTGTTTGCTGATGATAATGCGCCTTTCCAAAGCCCTAATAGACATGGAGATGGCAGATTATAGCGCGGCGCTAGACCCGGCGTATACCACCCTGGAGTTTGAGAACATGCAGGTGCTGGCTATGGGCAATGGTAAGTCCCCTCCGTCTTCTCCCCTCCACTGTGGTGGGATGCGCTGGGGGATGCAGGAGGAGAATTCCTTGGGCTGGCTGCTGAAATGGTCCTGGGGAGGGATAGGGCACGGCAGGGGCATCAGTCAGCGGCTCCCAGCAGATCATGGGGGGGTTCTGCTTCCCTGGGGAGAAACAGAAGTGGTGGAGCAATGCTGTGCTCAGCACAGGCAGGATGGTGCCCTGCAGCCCGGGCACACACCAGGAGCTGGGTACAATGAGAGGTTCCCACCAGACATTCAGCACAAGGGCTGGGGTTGAGCACAGGGGGGGTCTCACCTCCCCCAGACCACAACCAAGAGGAGAGACGAGCCAAAAGACGGAGTGAAACGCTGCTGGTGGTTCATCAGACAGACTATGCAGCCTGTGGCTCCAGAGCAGAGCCAGTCCCAGCCCATCAGCAACTGAGGATGGGTTTTCCCAGAGCAAAAAGCCACTTAGCATCCGGCAAGGGTGGAAATCACTGCAGAAAGTGATTCAGGTACTGCCCTGAGGCCACGGCCCTTCCATTCAGTGCTGCACGGTCAGGAGGCTCAGCCCCAAGGGAAGAAGGGGACCTGGTGGGGATGGAGGAGCATTCCCATCCCTTCAGGAGGGCAGGATCACACTTAATCCAGGATTCGCAACACTGGCCCACCCGTTTGGGACCAAGGAGTCCTGATGATTAAATGCTCAGAGATAACAGGAGATTCCTCACCAAGTCCCCCCTAAAGTCTCTCTAAACATGAGGTTAATGACTAAACAAAGCACATCAGAGAAAACACCCCCCTGAGCCCTTTCCCCCTGCCTGCTGTGTCACTGAGGCTGCTGGGCACCCCTGTCCCAGCAGCACTGGCTCTTCTCTCACAGCCTGTACAGGTCTTCCCTGTGTTATGGCTCTGCCCCATCACAGAGGTGACACCTTGATGCCAAAGTGGTTCTGCTGTGCAATAACCCCCCAGCACCCAAGGGTCTCAGCCCCTTCCCTGCTCCCAGGGGTTGGTGCTACCCACCCAGGGGTCTCAGGGCTTAGAGCAGCCCCCTTTGTATCTGCCAATGTCCATCTGGGACAAGCCCAGGTCTTGCTCCATCTCTGTGCCCCTCTTCCACACAGGAGCTCCTGCATGGGGGCTTGTGACTTGGCCTCAACAGGGCAGAGGGACGTGATAATCTTATATGACGAGATCAAGGGAGATGCAAAATACACCCTGGGGTGGATGAGTCAGATGGGCCAGGCAGCACCAACGCCTCTCCTCCTCCTCCTCCTATGCCCAGCTCCACACCAGGGACAGGTCTCACCTCCAGAGCTGCTGTGGCACTGCAACAACTGCCCACACAACCTCTGCCCCCCACCCTGGCCAAGGACTGCAGGAGAGATCAGCTGCAGCCCAGAGGTGGCTGCTCAGCACTGAGCAAGTTTGCCAGAGACCAAACGCATCCCATGTTCAGGCAGGCTTGGGGACCTCTCGAGGAGCTCCCATCCTAACACAGGTCTCAGGTGTGAGGTCTCAAATTAAAGTCAGATTTTTTCATTCCTCCATTTACCTTAACTCCAAATCATAAACCCACTTCGCAGCAGCAGCCACAATGAAATGGCACCATGAAATAACCTTAATTGGAAAATTATCCATTAGGCAATAATTTTATTGTTGGTTGGCAATTAGAGGAAGATGTTGTAATTTCTTTGATAATGGTGCCAGTTTTTCCTGTTCTATGTTCATCTGATTACAGCATGATACACTGCTAGAAAGGGGTTTATCTGGGCTCTCACAGACCCACAAGTAATGTGTGTTATAGGTAATCAACTCTTCCTTTCTTATGTTGAGTCCTATGTTCAGCTGAAATTGGACATCTAACCAGAATCTAATCTGTCTGCAATGACCTTCACCCAGCCCAGCCCTCAGGATGCACTCGAAGGAAGGATGGTTTTGGAGGCAAGCTCTGAAAAGGGACCTCTTGGTCTTTGGAGTGCAGAAGAGAGCTTTGCAAGGAGAGCTGCCCCACAGAAATGCAGCTGTGTGCCAGTGCGTGCCAGGCAGGAACAGAGAGAGGCAGCAAACTGACTTAGGAAGAGATCTAGGAGGGACACGAGGAATTAGAAAGGTGTCAGGGAAATGAAAGGGCTGGCTTGAGATCCCCAATAGCTCACTGCTGTTGAGGGATAGCATGAGCAGGCTCTGCAGCAGCTGCTGGTAACACCCCTTTCTCTGCAAAGTAAGAGCTAGAACTGGAGCCCTGCCCCAAGCAACATTACCTCAACAGCACCATGCTCCAGCTGATGAAAGGAGCCCTACTGGGACCAGCCTTTTTATAGCATCCAGTTCCCTTTCTGCTGGGTGCTGACTGGGAGCAGCTGTGGCCCTCTCAGGGTGATAGCTGCATCCCTGCCAAACCCAGACACCTGTAGACCCAAGTAGTCAAATCCCAGCAGGTTCCTGTGGCTTTGTAGATCCTGGCTATCAATTGCAACCAGGGTTTCCACTGAGGCAGGGGAATGTGCCCGTGCTGATACAGGAAAATGTATATAGGATAGGACAATTAGATCAACCAAATTAAGGGCTGATCCCTTTGGCCTTGTGGTTTTTTTGGCTTGCTGGAGGGGTTTTAGCATAGGCCTTGTATGGTTTTGAGCCCTTCAGGTGTCCTTTTCTACAGAGGCTATTGCAATTCCCCATCCTCCCAAAACAGCCCTGCAAGTGCCTGACTGTAAGGACTGTGCAACACATCAATCTCAGCTGTGGTGCTACCAGACTCTGGAATATGCCCAACATACAGCCTCCTCCACGCTATAGCATCACCCTTTCTTCCTCATCTAGCTTGATGAATGAATCAGTCCTTCCTTGCACAGGTAGTGTTTGCCACATGAGTTTTCTAGCTGAAGCCATTCGAGTTAATATGCACTTCAAGTCTTATTCTCCTGAAGAACCCCAGTGCAGGCTGGTGCTCCATATCTGGCACAGAGGAACTCAGGAAAGGGAGCTGACCACCTCATTTCTCTAACAGTGTCTGCTCAGGGCTATCTTGGGCTCTTTCAGTGCTGTAACATAAACCCCTCTCTAATAAATCAGCTGCTCACCCTGAGCTGTAATACCTCAGCTTTAACTCTGCACCAGCTTTTTCTCTGCCCATGCTACTGCAGGTCAAAGTGCTTGCAAATCCCAAAGGAATTTTGGCTCTGCTCTGTGACTCCTGCAACTGGGTTTCCGCTTTGTCTGAAGGTGTTGCTGGAGTCAGGCCTTTGGGAAGAGCTTTCTCACCCTGGCACATGGGGAGCTTTGGCACAGTCGAAATGCAATGGTTTAACACACTCGGAGCATCCCACCAGTTCGTACCCATCTCTCTGACCTGGGTCTCTCTGGCTGCAGCTAACCTGGTTCTTCCGAAAATGAAGCTTCTCACTGGAAACCCAGTTAGGAAACATTGTCTGTCTCTCTCACCATCTTTTTCTTCCTGTGTCCTTCCCCAAGCAGACACGTCTCCATCAGAAGCAGCCAACCTCAACACTTCCAACAGCATCGGGGTGAGCGCACTGTGTGCCATCTGTGGGGACCGCGCCACGGGGAAGCATTATGGGGCTTCCAGCTGCGATGGCTGCAAGGGCTTCTTCAGGAGGAGTGTCCGGAAGAACCACATGTATTCCTGCAGGTAAGGACAGAGGGGACAGAGTAATGTGGCTGAGACAAAACAGTCCCTAGGAGCTGAATGACAAAGCCTTCAAAGCACAGCAGCATCCTTCATCCTCTCTGTATCCTCCACCACCTTCCCTGGCCTCAATCCCCAGCTGGGAAGGGTCAGAGACTGCTCTCACTGTGGGATTGGCCTCCAGTGATCACTGGGAGAGACCCTGGCCTTCCCCCAGTCTTTAGGGGACAAACATGTGCTCTTGCAAATGGATGTGGCCAACTGTGGATGTGGCCAGCAAGCAACAAGCTGGGCAGTGTAGTGTGCACACCTCGGATGAGGCACACATGCCATTCCTGCAACTCATGCACTGCACCTTGTGTTATCAGTGGTACCCCATGCCTCTCCTGTGCCATCAGCAACTGTGACCTGCCGGCTCCCTGCTCTGAGCAACCCACACACAGAGTCACAGGGGAAACCACTCTGCTTTTTGAGTTACTCCTGGTGGCCTGACAGCCACTTGGAGAACGTGAAGAGCAAATCTGAGTGACAGAAAGAAGCCCCAGGTTTATGAGTGCATGTGAAGCACTTGCACCCCAGGTTTATTCAAGCTACTGCCCAGGGAGCACCTTCCCCACAGCTCCATTGGAAAAGCCAAAGTGCCCAGTTCTTTGGAGACAAGGGCTTTTACATAAGTGCTACAGAAATGCTTAGAAGGATGCTTCCAGGCATCATCTGGGCAAACCTTAGGCCTTTAAAAAGCATAGTAGCAACAAACCTTTTTGGAAGCTACAGAGCTCAGCATGGCTGGGAGCCCTTTCCCAGCTCTGTACACCTTTGCCTTTACTTTGCAAACTTGATCAAGCCCCAGTAAATGAGAGCAAAGTCGCAAGTGAAATTCACATTGCAAATGGCCACCAGGCCTGTGCTGCATGCAGGAGACCAGTGTTTGCCCCACCGTGTGCAATGGATTTGGTGATACGAGTGTGGAGGGAAGGAGGTGGTTGCTTCCCAAGTGCTCTCTGAGGTGCAGGTGGCTGCAGAGCTGTCTGCACACCAGTGATGCTGTTCAGAGGTCAGAACCAACATGCCTGGGCACAGCCCTGGAGAGATGCAGGGACTTAAACCCACTTCTTAACCTTACTCAAGAACAATCTTCTACCCTTTTTTAATTCACATAAATACATTCTTCCTCCCTTCTAACTGGGATCTAACTTACAACAGAGGCTACCAAGTTGGCTCTGACTCTCCGGGCTCACACTTTTAGTTTCACTGGGGCTTGTTAATGCATCTCGAGCATCCTGTGCCTAGTGGCCAGCAGCCTGAGCTCCTGCATGCAGCTGTCAGCTCTAATCCATCCTTATTGAACATCCAGAGGTAGAGCAGAGGGCTGAGATGTTCAGTGCAAAGAAGAAACCCCAGGCTAAAGCATGGCAATGGCACAGATCGGGGCTCCTTTCTCAGGGTGAGCGGCTGGGAACCTGCTCGCTATCTTGGAGCCTTCAGGCTCAGTCTTGCTGCTCCTCACACTTCTCTTTCTTCCAGGTTTAACAGGCAGTGTGTGGTAGACAAAGACAAAAGGAACCAGTGCCGATACTGCAGGCTAAAGAAGTGCTTCCGAGCAGGCATGAAGAAGGAAGGTGGGTGATGGCACGGCTTCCCTGTGCTCCCCCCAGCAGCAGTCAAACTGCCTGTGTTCAGGGAAGTCCATGCAGCCCAAGGCCAGTCCCTGCCATGCTCGTGCTTTCCCCATCCTAGCCCTTTCTTCCCTCCACAGTGCTCTCCTGTGCACAGATACAGACCCCATTGTAGGGGGGTATAGGAAGAGTTTTGTCCTCCAGTGATGAGCCCTGCACGTGCCCAACCTGCCCACTCCCACCCATGCAAAGCCCTTGCAGGCAGTCACTGTCCCAACAGTTGAGGGCAAGGTGTGGGTCCCTGTGTGCTCCCACATTCAGTGTCAGGACACTTCTCAGGGCACCTCTCAAATGCCATCAAAGACAAGCCCATGGCAGTGCTACAGGACCCTGCCTGAGCCTCAGAATTACCCATGCTTGTACACACTGATCACAGTGGGCCTCTTCAGCCCGTTCTCCCTCACACTGACACACAAATCACTTGTGCTCCCACATAACTGGGGCATCCAAGCGGTTTAGGAATGCTTCTGAGCATCCCTGAGAAGCAGAAACATTCCAAGAAGGCCTGGAAATTTGACCATACTTTGGGAAAACTGCTCTAAGTGCTGTTGTCACCATGAAACCCAAGGCTGGACAGGTGAGTCCAGCAAAGGTCCAGCTATCATTTTGCACCTTTTTTTCCTAATATGCATACAAGTTCTTGCTGACCCTCTGCAGAGAGCGTAGCCCTGTGTGATACACTCACCACAGCAGAAAAGACCCAGAGCAAGGTGGAACATTTTGGCTATTTAACTCCATATGAAATGAGTAAAGACAGCCACCCCCCTGCATGGCCCAGGGCCACCCCACCACCTTCCCTGCCTGCCTGTCTCCGCACCCTTCTAGGTCCCCATGGCTCAGACACAATGGGACAGGAGTCACCCTCTTCTTAGCCCTGCTTGGTTCTCAGGAGTATGTGCAGTGGAGCTGCTGTGGCTCTGATGATGCTCGCACTGGGGGCTCTTTGGTAGAGGGAAAAGCTGTGAGGAGCAGCCCAGAGGAGCGGCTTGGCATGGCACAGGATTCACTGCATGTCTGCAAAGGGACAACCAGGAGGCGTTTGGCCCTGATGTTCCATGTAGAGAAATTAAACCCTGTGCTCCCCCATGGTTCACACACACACACACCCCGAGGAGAAACTGGGGAGAAATGGGGTCCTTGAAGACAACAGAAAAGTACCAGCAGTACCTGGGTGGCTCCCCAGGACTACCAGCCTGGGGGAACACCTCTGAGCAGGAACATTCATTCCATGTTAAAGGGGATGAGGAATTGCAAGGAACTTGGCTTGGCTTTTCCTGCAGAACATAGGAATCCTCCTCTCCCAGCAGCGCCCACTCATCCCATGCCCGGAGCTTTGCTGCTGTCTGTTAATATTCAATAGAAGTTACATTAGGTGCATGACCAGCTAATACTGAGCAAACATTTGGAAAACATCATGGCGTGACTGAACTCGGGGTCCTGCTACTGATAACAAGCAGCATAACCTTGAGAGCTCCTATTTACAGCCGCTGACTGCAGGGCTTTGCTTCTGGCCCAGCCTCATTATTGCTTTTTATCAGGTGGATTTATACATTGAGAACGTATCCATCCAGAGAGCCACCAGCCTAAGGCAGGGACTGTTCTGTTTCCCCTGCCATCCATCAATACCCTATTTGAGCAGATGGCTTTAACTGGCATGGTCGTGGGGAGTTACAGCCAGCCCATGGCCTCATGGCACACAGGGGCAAATCCTCCCCCAAGCACTGCTGCTTCTGCTTTGGCTGCTGCTGTCTATAGACTCAAGACTATGCAGGGAGGCACATCGGGGTCAAACCTGTCCTGGGACTCTCTTTACAATCAGGTATGGGAGAGCTCAGTTGCTCTGGATAGATAAATAGAAGCTGTTCTGCACCTCCTTCCTTATTGTAGCTTAGATGGAAGATTTCCAGCTGCACCTACCTGGTGCAAGAGCTTCCCAAACGGAGCACACAGAAGTCATGTGGGCAGACAAGGAAGCCATGCAGATTCCTCCATTTCACACATAAGCTTTGGCCTGTTCCAGACACCTTACACTGAAATCAAAAAACTCAGAACCAGATCCTTTGAAAGGAAACTTTCCCATTGAAGTCTACAAGCTTTGAAGCAGGTGGTTGGGTTCTGTAATAATCCCATCACAGGAAAGCCTAATAGAGCCAACCTGAAAACAGATCCACCAGATGTACACAGTTCTCACAGGCATCCCACCACAAAGCTGCCCTGCCAGGTAGGGAAGCTGGGAAACTGCTTCTAAAGAAAGGGAAAGCCAAAAGTCTATGCTACTTTCTGATGTTCATTGCCATGGAGGAGCTGCAGCTCAGCCAAAATAACTCTCTTGCAGCTGTACAAAATGAACGGGACCGAATCAGCACCCGCAGATCAAGTTATGAAGACAGCAGCTTGCCCTCCATCAATGTCTTACTGCAGGCAGAAGTCCTGGCACAACAGGTACCTCTCTTTCTCCGCTGGCAAATACAAAAGCATCAGGCACTATCTGGCTAGTAGAGCCAGTTGAGTATTTAATAGCTGAGTCATCAAATTACCACCCCTTTTCTAAAAGTAACTTATCTGCCAACTCAACATTGGCTTTTCAAAGACGTTTGTTACCTGAAACCATCCTAATGCTCCTTGGTCCAGATCTCAGTTGTAGTAATACAGTCATCTGTTCTGCTTAGTTGTGACACATGAAGGCTGGAGAGCCTGCTGGAAGAAAATAGAGTAGAACCATTGAAATCCAAGGAGATGCAGCCACCTAAGCCAGCTGAGGGGCTGGCCTCACATGAACACTCTCCCTTCCCATCGGCTGCTATGAACTTCAGATTGTGGGTTCCTGCAGTTTCATGAGGAAATCAGTTTCCTGTTTGTTTTATGCAGATATTCTTTCCAGTGTTTGCTTTTAAGTCCCCATTTGCACAAGGATACTGCCAAGACTGACTTCCTAGAGCATTCACCTGAAAAGATGATTCTGATTTAGGAATCTGGATACTGCAAACCGTGCACATGAGATCAGCACTCTCTGGGAGGACACAGGATGGGATAGGAGGGCACAGGCTGCTGGGAGGGTGATGAGGATGGGGCTGGAGGCAAGAGCTGCCACTCTTCATGGGAGGTGGGGGGAGCAGCACTCCTTGTGCCAGGGAACATGAAGAGGTGTTTGAGTTGGCAGTCCATGTTCCTTCTTGCTTCAAGGGTCATCTTACCCTGAAGGCTGCCCTGGGAGATGCTTCAGGGCAGGATGAGCTGTGCTTAGGCTGTAAGGTCCACTTCTCCAAGGAGGGGATATGCCAGAAGGGACAAGGGACAAGGTTAGTGTATATAAATATATAAAGGGGGAGTGTCACGAGGATGGAGCCAGGCTCTTCTCAGTGGCAAACAATGATAGGACAAGGGGTAATGGGTACAAACTGGAGCACAAGAGGTTCCACTTAAACTTGAGAAGAAACTTCTTCTCAGTGAGGGTGACAGAACACTGGAACAGGCTGCCCAGGGAGGTTGTGGAGTCTCTTTCTCTGGAGACATTCAAAACCCACCTGGACGTGTTCCTGTGTAACCTTATCTAGGTGTTCCTGCTCCGGCAGGGGGATTGGACTAGATGAGCTTTTGAGGTCCCTTCCAATCTCTAACATACTGTGATACTGTGAAGGGCCAATCCTGCACAAGAAGCATATCGAATCTCATCCTGTGTCTCACCTTGTCCTACACAGGCCCTAATGTATTTATACACCCTATAAAATTAATATCAGTGCTGCTGCCAAAGGTGTGAGATAAGGGGGTCTCAAGTCACCAGATCTGCAAGAGAAGGCCATTTCTGGGACAGTGAGTCCTCTATCATCATATGTAAGTGTGGAGCTGATAAAAACCTCAACCATAGACAAATCCAGGGGAGCTCCTGCTCTCCCACAGAGCACGGAGAGACTCATTAAACAAGGCAGGCTCCAGCGCGCTAATTGGTAACTTTTATGTGCCTACCTAATTAGAACAAGATAGTGCTGAGGAGCTGCTTTCTCCAAGATCTTGGGTCACTCACTCAGAGGTCTCCCTTTATTTCCTAAGCCTTCCGGGCTCTCCGCTTAGCGTAATACATGGTGAGATTTTTACAATCGTATTTATTCAATAACAGCTCGAGAGCTGGAAAGCTTCCAGGTAATGCAACCTAGGGGGAAAAATAGTGCAGGTGGCATTAGAGTCCTATTGCCTTGGCAAGGTCCAAGCTGAAAACGCTGGCAGGGACAGGACAGGAAGAGCTGATGTTGTACAGGAGCACAGAGGGCAGGCGGAGGGCAGCGATGGGCTTGAGTTAATTGCTTACAGGAGCATGAGGATAAAGTAGTGACTAAGGGCAAATTTTCAGATGAGCTGGGTAAGCAGCTATGCATGAGAACCAGGGAGGAGGTTGGGTGCCTGGTTTGGGGGAGATGTTCTTTCAGGCTCTGTGACAGTGCTTGGAGAGCTGGGAGGCTTGTCCTCTGTAAATGAAACGGCCCCATTTGCCTCTGCAATCACAAATAATTTGCCATGCAAAAAGTTCTTTTGGGGCACGTTTGTACGTCAGCAGCTTTGCCAAAAGGGCCTAAAAGCTGAGAAGTAAAGCCTGCAGGTGCCCTGTCAAAAGCAGACACAGCAGAACTGGACAAGCACTAGTTGTGGAGCAGAGTGAAATAGGGAGCAGTTTTCTGCCTTTTGATGGGACAAGTAGCTTGTGTAGCAGCACGGGGTGGATGTGTCCTGGCTCCTGGTGAGGCTGACTGCTACATAAGTCCTTTTGCTCTCTTCTGGGTCTTGGCTGAGCACAGTTGTTCAGTGGAAGGAAGACCTTCATTTTAGAAACATTTCTTTCATGCTTTCCAGTCTGTTCAAGGTATGACAGCTTCCCACAGCCTCAGCTACAAAGTATTCCATGTTCACAGATCCCAAGTTGATCTCCATTTAAATGAGTTTAAATGTATTGTAGAGGCTGGGTGTGCAATGGAGGAAGTAATTATTGATGCTGGAGTCTGCATCAGCAGAACCCACAGGATGGGGGTTTTCCTGCCTATGTTTCCTCTGTGGCACTGAAAGCTAAAGAATTGCTTCTGTCCTTCCAGATATCATCCCCGGTTCCTGTGCTCAATGGAGACATTCGAGGGAAGAAGATTGCCAACATCTCCGATGTGTGCGAGTCCATGAAGCAGCAGCTGCTGGTGCTGGTGGAATGGGCCAAGTACATCCCTGCCTTCTGTGAGCTGCCCTTGGATGACCAGGCAAGTCCCTCCATCCACTCCACCTCTGTCTGCCCTGGTGAAGGTAGCAGGGAGCTGAAGGAGAGCCAGGCAGCTGAGACCTTCAAAGGAAAGGTGCATTGACACGCTGTTATCCTGACTGCTGCAGCTGACTGGGAATGGCATCCATACAATGCCAGCACAGGCCATTTGCATGTGCAGCTAATCACTCAATGAGCAGAGTCATGATAACACTGAGCTCAAATTAGGTACATAATCAGATGCATATTTTGCATGGGTCTTTCGATCAGCTATTCATTATTTATAGTTTGGGCAGCACTCTGAATACCTGAAGTGCTATACAAATGCTAAGGGTAATCAGACTTCGTAGGACAAATTCCTAGCCTAGTTTGTTCTTAAACTTAAGCACAAACCTGCTTATCTTTGTGCTTCTTGCCTGGCCGCATGCTTGTATCCATCCTCCTGGTGTGGAACTATTGAAAGTTAACCTAAGTTTGCTCCCAAGGCAGGGTTAAAAACCAGGAATATATTTGCATTTAACGAAGAGACAGCACTGGTGGCAGGGTATAACACTTCTGGCAGTGGCCAGCACAGGGAGGAAGGTATTCCTAATCTGTCCTGGGCACAGTCACAAGGCCAGATGTGCTCTTTTCGGCTGGGATCAGTCTCCAGCCCTATAGACCTAGAGGTAATTTTTATACCATGAAGAAGAAAGATATCCAGAAAGTAAGAGCTGATCAAAATCCCCTAAATCCTAAATCTGAGCTCTTCAGTAACAGCGGCACAGAGTCCTAGGGAATTCAGCACTGTTAACACAGGAGCATGCCTCCCTCTGTTCTATTGTATGCAAGTGCTAAATTGTTTCAAATGGTAAGAAATCTGTTAAACTCCTAAGTCAAATACAACACAAAAAGTATGAAAAGCAAAATGGGCTCCAGTGGCAAATGACATTTACCCAGCATACAGACTGCAGCCCAGCGGGGGCTCAAGGCAGCTCTGCACAACCCATTGCATCCTTGTGGCATTTGGAACAGAGGCAGTAAACCTGGTTAATAACACTACAAACTACAGCAATTTCCACATGAGCTCATTTTACCACTGTGGGGCTGCAATATCCCTCAAAGAAGAACACAAACCTAAAGATGACATTGTCTGGATCCTGCCTTCCAGCAGCGGAGGGGCTGCTCTCAGCATGCTCCATGGGTTTGGCTCATCTGAAATAGGTGTGTTAGGACCAGCCACCTCTCACCATGAGCAGTTCCCAGTCTGTCCCAGAGGGCTTGAGAGGAAAGACTGTGAGGCATTAATGTGCTTTTGAATGACAATCTGAGGACAGAGGCAGCAGATTATCAGAGGAGTGCAGGAGGAAGGACAGACTGACAGAGAACAGGAATGAACTAAACTAAGTGCAAGCAGCTGTCCAAGGGACATAAGACTCAGTCCAGCTATGTCCAGTGGGAACATTCAATGTTAGGAAATGCTCTTATATTACCACTAAAATGTTGCCTGAGAATTAATCATTACAGCCAGCATTTTTATAGGAAAAGTCATACCCAACCCCTTATTCTTCCTCTGCACCAAAATCTCGAAGTATTGGATATGGTGGGCAAAGCTTACTCATTTTGAAGTTAAAATTCTACTTTGTTGTGTTACAAGTCTTACATTTATCCTAATTCACAATAGAGTGACATATTTCAGGTTGATCACTGCAAGCATAAATATCAAATGAGATGGCTTTGCCTTGTTGAAGTAATTGAATTTAACCCTGCTCAAACAAGCAAATTTTATGGAAACAAAAATGATGGTTCCAAACTGAGCTTTCCTGCCTTTGTATTAGGCAGGTAATTTCTATAGGAGGGCATTGCTCTCCCCTGGGACTTGAAGGTTTTGCATCCTTCTCCAAGTTGCATTAGATAGGAAAGCTCAGTTTTGTGCAGCTCTGGTAATGACAAGGAGCTTGGCTAACATATCCACCCATGTTTGGATAGCGATAGAGAGAGGTTAGATGTTGGCGTATAGATAAAGGTTCCCCACTATCATGTGTGTGTAGTCTTTCTGCAAGGACCTCCACTCTATTTTGCATAACTTTTTTCACCCTCTGCAAGAAATAAATATCCCTCTCTCAGCCATGAGCATCTTTGTGAACCAGAGCTCTCTTCCATGGGTGATACATTCTCCTGGCATTTCTCGTAGGGTAAGACTTCCCTTGGCTTTGTCAGGTGCTGATGGATAGCACATTGGAGAAGGGCACCATTCCCATCAAGACACACTTCTCAGAGTCTCTCCATTAATGTTTAACGATTGTTTTCTCCAGCAGAGGCTCCTGGCTGGACATTAAGAAGCCTCCGTGTCAGGATGTCCAATCGTTAACTCCTGTTTCTGCCTAAAGCTCTGGAATTTTTAACTGAAGGAGGGCAAAAGATTCAGAACATTCTCAGGAGCTGCTCGAGGGTGTAAAATGAAACACTTCAATCATTAACATCAGGGCACAAAAACATCCCTTTGGCTTCCCTGGCCCAAGTGTCCATTGCTGTGGTGGGAATGAATGGCCAGAGGGTGACCCCACCAGCCGGGCGGATGCGAGTCCCCGTAAGAATGATTTCACTGGGAAGTGGGCATGTTCCAGAGGGACAGCAACTGTCCACAGCAGTGGATTGTACTTCTCCCCACTTCCCAGGCTGGAGCATGGTCCCTGGTTCTGTACTCGGTAGGAGTTGCTTTGTCTGCAGTCAGCCCACTGTGAACGTATCTAACTGCTGGTGTGAGGTCCTGGGGCAGTCTAGCATGGTCTTGCTCATCACATGTGCCATGAATACAGGATGTTTCAGGTGCCACTGGTTCTGATGGATTTAGAGATGTTTACGCACAGGAGTAAACCATTGTTTGATCCCTCTCTCTGACTGTGACTAGACAGGGGCTCTCACTCCCTATCCTTGAGTCCAGTATAAGAATGCTGGGCTTGCTTACATGGAATCACAGCCTTGTGTCCGTCTCTGCATCACCCAAATAACTTTTCCCTGCCCTTGCAGGTAGCGCTGCTGCGAGCACATGCAGGAGAACATCTGCTACTGGGAGCTGCCAAGAGGTCCATGGTGTTCAAGGATGTCCTGCTGCTAGGTAAAGAGCACCTTTCTGCACCCAGCCCATCCGCTTCTGTGAAGCTTCCCTGCCGGGTGAAGGAGAGGGTGGTTCAGTGTTTGCAGACATCCTTTTTGCAGGGTGATGGTGGCCTGAGCTCCTCTGTATTTTAGTGAGCCTAACACAACCTTTGGGTGCAGCTGATGTTCACATCAAGGCCATGACATGTGGCAAAGCTGAGGAGCTATGAACATTCACATTGAAGCCACAAGGTCTGTGGAAGCAGGCTATGGTGTGACTGAGAAAAAGGCTCTTGCTCCCTGGTCAGCTTCTGCTTGCTTGAGAGACTACTCTGTAAGGAGAGGCTGCTCTGGCAACACAGATCAGCATTGCTGGTCGGTTGAGCCAGGAAAGGGGCAGAAGGAGGAATATCTTAAGTCCTCCACCCACAAAATTATCTCAGCATTGGTTGCCTGGGTTCTGAACTCCTTGCTACCCCTGGTAAGTCTTGGGCAATGACAAGGTGATGGTCTCTGTGCTGCCTGTCTAAAGGAAACGACCACATCATCCCCCGGAACTGCCCTGAGCTGGTGGAAGTGAACCGTGTGGCCATCCGCATCCTGGATGAGCTGGTCCTCCCCTTCCAGGAGCTGCAGATAGACGACAATGAATATGCCTGCTTGAAAGCCATCATCTTCTTCGACCCAGGTATGCTCCAGCTTGGTGAGAGTTACCATCAGAGGGGACTAGTTTGGGTTATGCCAACTAATACCAGACCTGAATTGTCAAAATGCTGCCTGATCTCCTCTCTGGGCCAAACTGCTCTTAGAGGAAGGGGAGAAGTCATCCTAAGAAGGGAAAAAACATCCCTTAGAGATGATAACAGTATCATAGACAGCTCACTTCTGCCTGCACCCAGATTTCATGTGGTTACTGAAGGGCAGCTCCTAGGGAAGCAGCCTGCACAATCAGTTCTATGGGTTGTTTCAGATGCCAAAGGACTGAGCGACCCCTCCAAGATCAAGCGGATGAGGTATCAGGTACAGGTCAGCCTGGAGGACTACATCAATGACCGGCAGTATGACTCACGGGGCCGCTTCGGGGAGCTGCTGCTGCTGCTGCCAGTGCTGCAGAGCATCACCTGGCAGATGATAGAGCAGATCCAGTTTGTCAAGCTCTTTGGCATGGCTAAGATTGATAACCTGCTGCAAGAGATGCTGCTGGGAGGTGAGTACTTGAGGGTCCTCTCAGTGTTCCTTGAGCATCATCCCCTTGAGAACCTCTATAGCCATTGTTTCCTACATGAAGAAGGCAGAGACAGCCTGTGTGCAGGTCAGCCCTTGACTCACACAAAATCGTCTCCTCCTAGCATTGACAGTGATAGAGTCCTCCACTTCTGCTCACCTGAAGAGATGCAGTAGCTCTGTATGCATTTAGAGAGGCATCCCCAGCCCTCTGCATGTAGACGAGCTTTGCTGTGCACCCCCCGAATTCCCTCCAACCATTTCATTAATCCTCCTCTGTGTCAGAAAGGAGTCATCAAAACACAAAGGTCTCAAAGCTCAGGTTGAAAGAATGTCCCAGATTTTCTAGTGGGAGGCATCCAATGGGACAAAACAAAATGAAGACTTGCCACTGTGCTATTCTTTACATGGAGGTGTGACTCAGGAGGAGAGGAATATAATCCTGTATAAGGAAATGCAGGCAGCAGGCAGGGGTTAGTGAGATAGTTTCCTCATCCATGGAGCAAAATGGAAAGGGTGTGCTCCAATCACGTGTGCACAAGCTGATCCTGCACAAAGCCTTGGATGTTTTGATGCAGTCGGTCTGCCCAACTGAATTTTCTCCTCCTGCTATTGTGGCAACTGATGTCTTTTAGGCTCATCAAGTGAAACGCCGCATGCTCACCACCCCCTGCATCCTCATCTGATCCAGGAGAACCTGGGAACAAACGTCATTGTGGCCAACACAATGCCTCCTCAGATGCACAACGGGCAGATGTGTGAGTATCACCTGAGAGATGGAGAGCTCCCGGGAGAAACTGAGCTTTCAAGTGTGCCTTGAAAGTAGTTTCTACCTCGCAAGGAGATTTCCATGCAGGACAGACCCTCTGATAATAAGTGTGTGAGAAATTCCTATGCAGAAAGGAAGGAAAGACAAACAGAGAGGTGGGTTAGGTTAGATTAGATTAGTCTAGACTGATTCAACAAGATGTTCCCTGGCAGACTGTAACTTTTACATAGCCCTTAAGGGATGAATGATCCCATCCAGTGCTTACTGAAATCAGTGGAAAGGCTCCCCTTCCCTTCAATGGTGCAGACAGACCTGGCTTTGCCCTCTGCAAAAAATGCAGGCCACCACACAGGGCACCCCATGGGAATTTGGGCTGAGATGGCCCCATCTGAGCAAAAAAATGGCCAGTACAGGTCAAAACGCCAGCAACGTGACTCATTCAGTGTTCATTATTGTGGCTCTTCAAGAGAATCTAACAGTGCCTGTGCATCTGGGCAGCCTTGCAGCAAACACATGAGCCATTAGGAGCTATGGCTTCAGTACAGAGCCTTTGCCTTGCTTACACCTGAACCCCACATGACTGAGGGCAGATCCCAATGCTGTCAGATCCATGAGGCCACCTTCTAATTCTGTTTCTCTCTCTGTAGCTACTCCAGAAACTCCACAGCCATCCCCACCTGCAGGCTCAGGGCCAGAGCAATACAAGCTGCTGCCTGGAGCCATTGCAACCGTGGCCAAACAGCCCACCTCCATCCCACAGCCTGCCATCACGAAACAGGAGGTCATCTAGCAACCTGCAGCCCAGCTGGCCTCATTCACAAGACCATGTGGGAGAAAAGCCCAAACTGCCTCTGTCACTGTGAAAAGAGAACCCATCCAGAGTTCCCTGGGCGCAAACACGCGGACTTGCTTCTTGGACTGGTCCACCACCACCAAAAGCTGTCTTCCCACAGCTACAGACAGAACGTGCCATGGGCAGCCCTGAGCCCCAGAACTAAGGCTGAAGCCTTATTGAAACCCTCAGTCCTTGTGAGAAGGGCCAGATTTCTGCCTCCCTCTGTGGGGAGGTTGCAGTGACTGGGGGCTGCTCCCCCATTGCC
Source organism: Neopsephotus bourkii (assembly GCF_033783945.1). Taxonomy (NCBI): domain Eukaryota; kingdom Metazoa; phylum Chordata; class Aves; order Psittaciformes; family Psittacidae; genus Neopsephotus; species Neopsephotus bourkii. Next base: position 8,257,185 of record NW_026902137.1, read on the forward strand.
ACCTCTCAGCATTGGTTCAGCACACATCAGACCCAACGAACAAGCAATTCTCTGTGCTGTGTGAATGGAGGGCTTCACTCCCACAGCCATGCCAGCTCCCCAGACAGTCCCCAGCCCAGCCAAACTTGATGGAGATGGCAGCTCCCCCAGGAGCATTGTGAACCACATGGGTTTTGCCCAGGCAGCACTGCCAGAACCGCTCCTCAGCCTTGGCTAGTCCCAGGTCTTTGCATGGTGTCACCCTACAATGCACTAATCTCCCCAAACCACCCAGTTCTAACACATCTTTCCACCTGATACTGGGGCAAAGTCTGGTCTATGAGGATTTTCTACTGTTTGGATCCTTCTGTCTTTTGCGGTGTTTTGTTATTTCCATGCCATGATCACCCCCCCAACCACAAGGCTCAAAGAGGCAACCACTGCCAAACCCCTTCCCTACACTACTTACTGCCTCCTCACTAACTGAACTGGGAAGCTGGGGGATCAAGGGGTTCAGGAGATTTCAGCTAATGGGATGGGGTCACCCCCATACAGGCTGGCAGTGGGCAGCAGTGCCCAAAATATCACTGGCCCCACTACTGCTTCTCAGCAGTCACAAAACCACTGGATGCTTACTTGGAAGGAAGCAGGAGGAAGGATGTACAAAGGGGAGATGCCTGTGAGGGTGAGAAGAACCTGAGCCTTACAAACTGGACCAGCACCTTGGGCTGCCCATGTGCTGGGAGCATCATGACTAGGATCTCAGTTCAGACCCAGCTTTAATACTGCTATATGCCATATAATCTGTTTTTCCAATCCAGTGCCACTCCTTCAGCTTAGAGCGAGTGGCTGATAAGATTTATAGTTCTTCATAACATGATAAGAACTCATTATGGCTCCTTCAGACCTTAGAGGGTTTGAGGGCAGCAATCTCAAAACCACAGTGCTTCAAGTCCTGCAGAGAATGACCCAGGACAAGGAAATACCCTGTGTCCTCCAAGCCCCTTGGGTCTGCCCCAGCCTTGGCTCTGCACCCACCTGCCACAGTCCCTACTACTCTGTGCCTGCCTGTGCCAAAACCCCACAGATCTGACCTTTGGTTTACAGCTGGATGCAGGGAAGGAGCCCTCCCATGGCCAGCACTTGCCTCCCTGGGTGCCAGCAAGGCTGGAGCTCACAGAGCCCTGCAGGGCTTCAGCCCTGAGTCACTTTTGGCAGCACAAGGCAACAGCAGCTCTCACCAACCATTGACTATGTGTGTGTGGTGCTGGCCTTGGGGAACCATGGCTGTGGAGAGGTCCCTGGCAGGGAGGAATCTGAGCCAGCCCGGCCAGGGGAGCTGCACGTCTGCCCCTTGATTTCCAATGCAAAGATGAAACACCTCTGCCTGCGCTGACGGTGTCACAAGTATTGTCCTGACCCTCAGTGGTGGCATCAGACCCAGTAATTTATTGCAATGATGAATCCAATCATTCTCTGTAAATTAGTCTGTAAATCACATTGATTATTTATAATTGGGAGATTAAATGCAAACACCACCCCAACCCCCCCATAATAACCAGGCTGTCTTTTCCAACTGCAGCAACCCTGTTTTCCTGTACCTAGACATACTCTGTGGGGAATCCTTTTTGGTCTGCTTGCACCAAGCATTCCTCAATACTGTACATTAATTTTTGCTGGTTACTGCCTTCCAATGGAAACACAGGACTATTTCTTCACTTGAGTTTGTATGCATAAAAAAACAGAGAAGAAATAAATGCAAAACTATTTTCTAACTTTCCCCAGACAGATGGATTTCTTTCTTCTGGGAGGATTTGTTTTAAACCACGGGGCTCACCTCCCTCTTGGTCTGAGCACAAAGCATATGGGTATTGAGGAAAAAGCCCAAACAAGTGTTGGATGCTGTCGCCAGCTGTCACTATGTCCTGGCAGGGCTAATGTTAGCTGCTGTCTGCCCTGAAGCCACATGTGCTGGCATCATAAGACTGAATGGCAATCCCAATTTTCATTAAAAGGAAAACAAACATGAAGAATAAATATTTGATTTCATGCTTCCAGGGAGCTTAAAGACTTGAAGTAACCACACTATGAAAGCCAAGCAAAGGAAGCCAGGGTATGTTATTAACATGTTGAAGATGAAGTCCCTCTTCCATTTCAAAGGTAATTTCTGAGCATTTTGGGTGATGATTCTGCTTTGGTTCAAACACAGCCATCCTGCTGCTGGCAGCAGGGACAGCCAAAGGCACACTGAACATAAGGGCATAACAACATGATAAAGTGAAATACACTGACAATTAGATGATGAGAGCCCCAAAGCCATCACTAAATGCCTGGACAAGGTCAGCAAAGGCAGTCACAGGACATGCATTATATCAGCACACACAGCCACCGAGTGGTTAGTCCAGTCAAGAGAAGGAAAAGGAGTTAGTTCCTTCTCCTTAACGTGGGATAAAACCCAGGGCTCCTCTGCCTGCCGCCAGAACCCTGTTACCCATGGTTGGTTTTACCTGGGTATATGCCCTAAAAACTCCATATATGTAATATCAAACCTTTGAAACAATAAATTCTCCTGGATTCCTTCCCATGAACTGCTCTACCAAGGCTGCCCTTTACCTGGTTAATCTTAAATCAGTGCAGTCCCTACAGAAGGATTCTTATTGCTGGATTCAGCTCACTTGGAATAAAACCCACAAGCTGTCCCAGAGACATCCTTATCCTTAAGTGGCATCCTGGATCCCAACCCTCACCTCTTGTGTCACTCCATCCAGGAATCACCCTGAGACACTGGTCTTGACACCTGTGGACTGTCTTCTATCCTGCTGGGCTCACTGGAGCCCAGAGGCAATGTCCCATGTCAGAGGATATGGCTGCTGTAAGGACAGCCTTTAAGACACACCTTCCTTATGTTGGTTTTGGACATGAGAGCTTTTTCTTGTCCTCTTCTGTGCCTCTAACCTAGACTAAGGATGATTTCCTGGAGAGCAGCATCTCCAGCTGCAAAACCTTTTTATGATGTCCAAGCAAAGATCTGTGAAAGTGGTATTTTTTAGGTCCTCTGGCCACTGTGAAATACATTCTTTCCATATCCTTTATATAACCTTCATCTGAAGCAGCCACAGGGCTTTGGAGTCTTTTCCACAGCCTCCATATCTCAGTGGGAGAGAAAAATAAAGAATAGAGAATGAATTTTATGGCCTGCATATCATCTCTGACAAAGGCAACTATTGCTGCTATTAAACTTGCAAGTGCACACAGAGGCACAGATAGTCATGAACAACAAGAGGCAGCAGGCACGGCTCAGCAACGTGGCACTGCTGAGCCAGGCAATTCTGTGTGCCAGGCTGGCCAGTTCCCTCAAGGCTGAGTGCAAATATCACCAACCAATTGGGGAGTTCAGGCCACGCACGCTGCGCAACTCCCTTCCATTCAGAGAGCCTGGAGGAGGAAGGGTAAGGTGTGGGTATGTTTAAAATCCCTCTCCCCATTCCTAATCGAGGTGTGACCCTGATAATCGTAAACACACCTAGCACCTGAAAAATTGCCAGCCAGGCCAATAAAACTGGCAATACAGTGTCAGCTTCGTTAGGTGTGGGGTGGGCAGGAGAGCCTGGCACAAACAAGACTGCAATCACGTCCTTCAGTTTAGTGTCCTGTGTAAGACAAAAAGCACTGCTGGAGTCAACAGAGTGCTCCCTGTTCAAGCCCTGGAGCACTGGGCTCTGTTGGCTGTGCTCCGTTTCAGTCACTCATGCCTGGAAGCTCTGGACCTGCACTCCCTTGTGACTCCCCTATCTCAGAAGAGCCCACACTGGTCTGGGGAGTTGTTGTGATTCCCCACCTCCTCCCAGAAACTGTTATGGGTATGATAAACAGAGCAAGAGCTGCCTGGACAGGCACCCCCAGCAGAAAGCACTGTGAGTCGGACAGGAATTCCTCACTGTAGCTGCCAAGCCAGGCATTAGCACTGGCTGGAACATGATGTGTTCCCCCTCACTGACTGGGAGAATCATTACAATAAAGTAACTCAATGATACACTTCTCTGTTCCTCTTCAGGACTCCCCAAAACCTCACTGTGCCTTAAAAACACCCAGTAATTAATCCTGCTGATGGGTTAGTATTACCATGAGCTACTGACATGGAGCACACTGGTTCACACATACCCTAGGATCCACTTAGAGCTGATCTGCAGAGGATACAAAGCCTTACAGGTCCACCTAAACAGAAATGGAGGTTCCCAGCTCATGCACCAGCTAAAATGGGAAGCAACTAAGAAAACTGCTTGAGGCAGAATAAGCAAAGAGAAACCTCAGTGTCAGACCCAGAATCCCTGTCTCTGGACTCCAGCACTTCTGAACACAGGTAAAGGGCAGACATTTGGATCCTCCCTCTGGGTGGCTTTTAGTCCTCTCTTAAAATTACCTTAAGGCGTGGGATTAAAGTGGCATCTTCTCAGCTGGGAGAGCACACTGGAGACCTGCTGTGCTGCGTGTCCATGGAGGCAGCAGAGCACACAGCTCCAGCATTGCAGGCTCTTGTATTTCCACTGAAGTCCTATTTCCTGCAGGTAGCTCCTCTCTTCACAGCTGCATTCCTTCACCCCAAGGCTGTGTAAGTCCTGAGATACTGCTTAGGGGTTACTCCAACACACAACCCTGCTTCACTCCTTCCCACTGATATAAGGGCTTGTGATAGACACCAGGTTGAAAGCCCCAAGAGCAAAAGCACTCAGTTCAACCGAAGGGCACTCAGTCCAACCCAGGGAGCAGCAGCACTTCCCTCATTCTTCCCCTGGAAAGCATCCTACACCATTTACCAAGCAAGTTCCTGCAGGAGCAAACCCGAGTGCTTTTACTGCTCTAACACACTCAGCAGCACTGCAGCCATTGCAAGAAGCTCAGGTCCCTGAGCAGCACCTTCACAGCACCCTGAAAGGGGTAATCCTGCCAGGGACCCATCCAAACACAGAGCTACTTTCCTTCCAGTGCACCAGGGCACCACGAAACACAATGAAACCTTTTCCTGTCTTCTTCTGTGCTTGCAACCTCAACTAAGGATGGTTTCCTGGAGAGCAGCATCTCCAGCTGCGAACTCTTTTCATGATGTCCAAGCAAAGATCTGTGAAAGTGGTATTTTTAGGTCAATTTTTCCAGTTTCTGTCTCTGTTCAGAGTAAATCTCACATTGGATGAGGAGACCTCGAAAGGTCCCTTCCAGCCCAAACTATTCTGTGATTCTTAGAAACTAAACTACAGAAATCTTGAAATAATTAAAACATTCAGGGGTCCTTCCAAGCATATTCCTTGCCACGCTTTTCTGTGTGCTTGCTGTTGCTTTAGCTTTGCACGTGGGCCTGGCCTATATGCATAGGGAAATGATGCGCAGAGCAGGAGCTGTCCTCTGCAGTACAGTGCCTGCTTCTTACAACTGAGGTTGTCATCTGTGAGATCCCCCTCCTGACACCATGACATGCATAAAACAGGTATGGAAGCCTGTCCTGGAGGATATACATTTCCAGGCTCTGAGACCATGAATATTCATGGTCATTTAGGGCACATATTCCCAGTCATTTCACCCTCTGAGCACAGAGGAATAGCTGTTGGATTGTATCATAGCCAAGTGCCCCAAAGCCAGGCACCATGTCCAGAGCAGGTTTATACCAGCCTGGTGTGGCCTTGCCTGGGGGGATTAGCAGGGGCCATCATTCTCCTGCAATCCTTTCCATGCTGCTGGACTGGCACAACAGAAGCAGCTCAAGTTTGAGATACAACAGGACCTCATGCAAGGATAGACCTCACCTAGCACCATGGGACTCTCTGCTCTGATGCTGGGCTGCCCAAAAGGGTTGTGTAATTTGTGAAGCCCAGAGGTTCCACCTGCACCCAAAGGACCAGAGCCCCCCTACACATAGATTATCTTTATTACAGGACTGTTATGTTTGCACAGTTTAGTGATTTAATATCAGTTTAAAGCCTTCTCTGTGAGCAATGCTGTTTGAAGTCATGCTCTCTTTTCAGCCTCAGCTTGCCAAGACTGTAAAATGTTTATTGCTAATGGTGCAAAAGCTTAAACAAGCCAAGATAACTTTCCCAGGCTGGGTATTAAAACTGTTCGGATAAGTAAATGAGTGAAGGGTATTACATGGACTTCATTAAATATCAACCAACACCAACAGCCACTCATTTATAACGCAACGGCAGGGCGCGGGAGCACCCGGGAGCAGAGCTGAGAAAGGTATGAACCACATGTGATAGGAGACATGAGAAGGGCTGGATTCCGCATGGGGCTCCAGGTGTGGCTCCCAAGGTCAGGCAGCACAGCTCCTGATGGACGCTCCTGCAAATACTGTAGATTTGGAGCTGATGAAGTGGCTCACCTCCTCTTGGCTAGGGTGATGTTAGTATTCCATGCATGTGCTGCGGTGTGTCATCCTCCCTCCTGCAGCCGTGGGTGAGGACACAACTCTCCAGCTAGGGGAGGACTGTCAGTGCCTGGATGTGATGTTTGTTTTCAGTTTAGCTTTTGCTTCCTTATAGACTGGTTCTGCCTTTACTGGTTCCTAGACACAGGACGCCAGCACCAGGTAGAGTAAATTATAAAACCTCTTGCTACTGTTCCTGTGGTCTCATGTGCCAATACTTTACAATTCCCCTACAACCTGCACTGAACCCCTCACCATCACCATCCACCACTCTCCTTGAGTTCAGTATTCCCCACATAAGGAAAACTGAGGCAAGGTAGTTACTTCATTTGGGAACCCATCCTCAAATCATATTTCACCCCCAGCCCCCCTTCACTATGCAGAATTCTCACTTCTACTTTCCTTCCTTATTCTCTCCTACCTGCCTAAGGCTCTCGCTCTTACTTTAATATCCTTTTTCATATCTCTCAATATTATTGCAACTGATTCTTGCTTGTTTCCTGCATCTCTTGCTCCCCAAAGCAGAGCTTCCTTCACACGTCACTCCTTTCAAACATCCCTGCTTACTTCTAACACCCTGCTGCAGCAGCTATGAACCGGTCAGGTCTGGAACTGCCACTTCCCTAAATTTCCCTCCCTTGTTTGAGGGGTGCAAATTCCAACCTGATTTTGCAACCTGTAGCACAAATTCCCATTTGCAGCTCCAGTATTTCCCAGCTATTGGGTGTTTCGAAGCCTTTTCTCCCATCAGCTCTGCCTCAATGCTAATTTCAGCAATTAACTGGGTCAGGTGCACCCAGAAACCTCCTTCATCCCTTCAGTGCCCACAGACCCATCTCCTCACACACGCCTTCTCACTCCCTCCAAACTGTGCCTGCAGCTGCCAGTTTCAGGCTCTAACCACTACCCTGGGACTCCAGGTCCTGCCTGGCTGCTTTTCCCATGCTTGTGTCACAAGTGTCTGTGCCCAGGAGCTGTGTAAATGGAAACGGGGGCAATGTAAGGTCTCTTGTCTTCCTAAGGTCCCTTCCAACATTGTTTATTCCACCATCTACTGGGAAGGGCACGCAACAACATCACAAACAGGTCTAATTCACACAGCTCCAAACTGGTCCCAGCCTATGGCAGCGGCTGGCCAGTCTGCGCCCAGCCCTGAGCTGGCTGCGCCCAAAGCAGGGTTAGACTGGAACACCAGCATGGGATGAACCAATGTACTCCCCTTCTCTGAGAGGGCTCCCTGCTGGTAAACACCTCTGGCACACTCCGTTTGTTTCCATGGCGCCGCTGAAATATTTTCCACTTTAGAAGGATGAAACCGTGGAACAAAAATAAACCAAAGCAGAAGCTCAGCTGCTGCAGAAGGGCCTTGGCTCCCTCTGCCAGATCCCGGGAATCCCGCTTTGTCCAACTGTCTTTGACTCCCTCTCCTGGATGAAAAGGGTCACAGCCAAGAGAAAACAGCAGAGCCCACTGAGCTCGCCAGGCACAGTCCCCAGAAGGATGCTGAGCCCATTTTGCAATCATAATCTAAATCAACGGGGTTAAACGAGTGTCGTTCCCCCCTCCCCGTTGCTCTGGTGAACCTTTTCTAATGCAGCAAGCCTGGGAATAAACAACTCGTTTTAATATTATTATAAATTCCATGCAAAGAGGCCAGGCATCACCATGTGAACTCCTGTGGGATACGGCTTTCTGGCCTCTCAAACACCAATCACAAAACCCCCCACCCAAACCACAGAAATCCTCCCTTCAGCACCATTTAGTCTCCCCGATGCCGTTGGAATTCAGGCTACACCAGCACATCCCCTGTGCCCTGCTCCCATCGCTGCACTTGCCAGGACCCTGCTCTGAGGCTCCCCTAGCTCTGCCCAGCTCATGCCACAACTGCTCTGCCTCTCGGGAGCTCTGGCTGGCGGGGACAGGCTCCAGGCCCCGCAGGCGGTGCTGTGGTCCCATCCACGCTGCCCTTCTCTGCTCACAGCGCCGGAGCTCGCTGCCGTCTCAGATACCGGCTCGGCCACAGACAAGGGAGGAGTCATAGAACCGCAGAATGGTTTGGAACGGATCTTAAACCCCATTCAGCTCCAACCCCTGCCTCGGGCAGGGACCCCTTCCACTGGAGCAGCTTGCTCCAAGCCCCTGTGTCCAACCTGGCCTTGAACACTGCCAGCGATGGGGCAGCCACAGCTTCCCAGTTCACCCACACCGGGCGCTCCTGCCCGACTTGCTCTCTGCCGGGAGGCCCCGCTCTGGCAGGGGCAGACCCTGCGGACGTGCCCGGTCACCACCCGAGCGCTGCCGCTCTCGAACATCAACCCCAAGGGGGCTTCATACAGAGATCTCTAATATAAGGATACAGCGGTGCCGCTGCGGCTCACGGCTGGTTTAATGAATGGCGCTGTACAAGCACATGAGGTGAATTGGACGCAGACGCTCCCCCCCCTCGCCGCACCGCGCTCACACCGGAGGCAGAGGAACCCCTGCCCCTTCGGCCCTAAGCCCCGCGGCGCCGGGAGCCGCCGCCACCGGTCACGCGGCGGCCCAGGCCCAGGCCCCAGCCCCGCCCCTGCCGCACGTCGCCTTGCGTCACTTCCCTGCGGCCGCTGGAGATCCGGGGCGCCGCTGCCGGGGCACGGCGCAGCTGCGCGGGAGCGCTCCGGTACGGCGGGGCCGGGGCGAGGGGCCTGGGGGTCCGCGGTGGGGACAGGGGTGGAGGGAGCGGAGCGGCTGCGGGTCTCAGGGGCCGGGGGCTTGGGTCATAGAATCAGCGTGGTTGGAAAAGAGCCTTAGGAATTGTGCCGGTCCTGACGTTTTACAAGTTTTCATTCATCTCTTTCCATTTGCTACTGGATTTGGGAATTCACATCCCAGTTCAGAAATACCGGTAACTAGTTCACAAACGGTAACTAGATATAGCCTGCCTTAATGCCCGCACGGTGCTGGCAGAAGAGCCTGTAATTTTCATACCTGCGCATCCAGTCTGTGAGGTGCCGAATTCCGCTGCTCCTGAATGGCTCAAACCTTCACCTGGGCAGAACATGGTGATCAATTCACTTATTCGCAGAGAAGTTAATGGAAACTCCTGGCTGGCTGGGGTCAGCTGTGAGGGCTTCTCACAAGAGGCTGTCGTTTGACCAGCTGTGAGAATCCTGCCTATCGGGATGCTTCAGTTTCCAATTGCACATAGGAAATAGATGTTAAGGCAAATTAAATACTGTATTTTAATTTTCATTTATTTGGTTAAGTTTCATCTGAAGTAGTCCTCTACTTGCTATGCAGGATAAAGACATTAGAGACACCTGTGCTTTCTAATCCTAGGAATAGGGTTTAAATATCTAAACTGTGCTTCTGGCTGTAGTACCAGTTCTTGGAAGGGCCTTCTCTTCAGCCAGGAGAAGGAGGGATACAGGATATAATAAATATGTAAATAATAAATGTGCTTCTTAGTCCGTGGGATTGTTTGTCATTTGTAGCGCTTGGTTCTTGACAGATTCCTGCTACAGTATGTCAGGAGACAGCGACTGCACCAGGACGAGTCCATCAGCAGGGTCTCCATCAGACAGCGAGTTCTTGCCGGATCGCCCAAAGTATGTTTGCACGTTGTCTCCTGATCTCATTACCAAAGCCCGGGAAGAGCTCCAGGAGAAACCTGAATGGAGGCTCCGTGATGTGCAGGCGCTCCGAGATATGGTGTGCAAAGACTATCCCTCCCTGGGGACCTGCCTGGACGATGCTTTTTTGCTAAGGTTCCTCAGAGCCAGGAAGTTTGATTACGATCGAGCTCTTCAGCTTCTGGTGAACTACCACACCTGCAGGAGGAGCTGGCCTGAGGTCTTCAATAACTTGAAGCCATCCGCAATAAAGCCTGTCCTGGAGTCAGGCTTTGTCACTGTGCTGCCTCGGCTGGACCCTGAGGGACGCCACATCGTCTGCATCCGCCCAGGTACTGAAATGCATGAATGTCTTTGTTCTCCATCTTCAAGGTGTGTCTGGCCCAAAAATGTGTTCCCTGCTCTGCTGTGAGCAGTGGTTATTTAGGCAGAGTACATAGGTTCTCTGAAATCTGAAAAGCTAACTTGTGAAGGGGCACGTTTGTCATTAGCCACTGTTACACTGGTTCCTTTTCCTGTGTCAGCAATAACTGCAGTTGTGTCACAATGAAAATGCAGGGAGGTGGGTTGATGAAATATTAAGTGATTCAAGAGAAATTAATGTAGTAACTCAAACTGAAACTGTTGGCCTGCCACTAGAAGCTTGTAATTTGTGTGACAGTAAGTGGAGAGAGGAGTCTGTGGCTTTGACTCCTGTGTAAGCAAGCAGAGCTTTCCATGTATTCTGGCTGCTGCCAGCCTTGCTGTAAATTTGTCTTCATCCATTCTCCTCTTTTCCATTAACCTGCTTTCTTTCTGAGCTGAAACTGCTTCTAATAAGCTGTGGACAGTGGGGTTCTTAAAACCATTGCCTTTGCTACCTGAACTAAACATGAGTTGCCATTTACCTCTTGCTTAATAAGGGCTGCTCTGAACTAAGACTGTGGCTATTAGAGGGTAAATATTTAAGAGTCCAGTAAAATGGAAAATCAGGTTTTGGAATGTGTCTTGTTAGCTTATATTTACTCTCCAACTTACCATCCATGTCTTGTAACCTCAGACAGATGGACACCCAGTAATTATCCGATTACTGAGAACATTCGTGCCATATACTTAACGTTAGAAAAACTCATTCAGTCCGAAGAGACCCAGGTGAATGGAATTGTAATCCTGGCAGACTACAAAGGAGTCAGCTTATCTAAGGCGTCTCATTTTGGTCCTTTTGTAGCCAAAAAAGTGATTGGAATTCTTCAGGTAAGACCTGAACTGGTGGGAAAATGAGGTTGTGCATTGTAAATGACTGCTTCTGTGTCTAGAGTTCTTGACTGTCACCAGCAACTTAAGGAGCTTGCCTTTTACTAGCAGAGTTAAAACATGTCTCTGCCCAATCAGTTTCTAACACCCTTGCCAACTTACCTCACTTGCCCTTTTTGACTTCTACATCCCTACAACTAAATTTGCATTAGAAACGTAAACTTTGAGTTGGAACAGGAAAAAGCAGTTCTGCTAGGTTGTGGTAAGGAAGAGGGAGAGCACCAACTTACAGCTAGAGAGAAGACACTGCTTTGCCTAAATGCCGAGGAATGGCTCATTATTTAAATGGTTCCTGTCAGTGAGATGGAGCTGACCACTGGGCAAGTGCAAGTTCAAAAATGGCTGCAAAGATTTGGCAGAGAGGACTTTCGAGTGGGTATGATTTGAGGTGGATTTCCATCTACTTCCTGAAGGAAGAGAGGCTTCTTCAGCCTAAGAGGCAGAGAAAGAGACAGCAGTAAAAGGTCTCAAATAGATGTTGGGCAGGAGAATGATGGAGAACAAGTTGAAGCAAGGGTGTAACACAAGTGGAGTTGTACAAAGTAGGAAGGTGAAAGGAGTGAGGAGCAACCTGGCCAAAGTGGCAAGGAACTCTGATGATTTCACTTGATGTTCTGCCATACTACCTGGATGAGTGAGATGAGGAAGACTTCTCTTGAATGGGTTAATTCCCTCATTACTTTGATTCTGGCCTGAGATGGTTACAATCTTTGCTGTATCTGAGGGGGATAAGGAAGGGTAGGGGGAATCAGGGAAGGTTATGGAGATGAAACTAGTGAGTTTATGAATGCCTATGTAAGAACTCCTTTACATTATGATCCTAATGTGTCATTTAACTGTCTGAGCCCTTATTTAATTTGTACAAATGAAGTAATGGGTGTCCTGCTGTTGTAAGTGGAAGCTGCTCTCTAAACAAAAGCTGAATGTGGTGAAGGACATAAAGGTATAGGTGGTATATAAACATGTTGCATCAACCTTGCTGAGCTGCATATCTTGTAAAGATGAGCTAATTTACTGACCTTCATAAGGAGAAAAACACTCCTGCAGTGCATGTTGCCTGCTTTTCACTCCAAGCACTGACTGCTTGCTTTGTATATGCAGAGCTGGTTACAAGGGAAAGAAACTTCACTGTGGCACGAGACCTTAATTGCTGATCATGAGGTTTTGCCTCAGAAAAAATGTTTCTGCAATTGTATTTGTCCAGCAGAAATCCTGTAACTAAAACTAACTTGGTTTAAACTGTCTTGTGGAAGAGACACTGAGTTCTGTTGGCAGCAGAGCCTGTTTGTCTTTGCAGTTAGCATGACAGAACAGTTGGAATGGCAGAAAAATAGTGGTACCAGATTTCTTTCTTATGTAGAAAAACATTTTAGAGTACCTTGGGTACTAAATCTTGTAGCTGGACACACTGAATCAGCCTGCTCTGGGTGTGAGCGTGGACACACTCCTCAGAAGCCAGGGTCATCACTTCCTAACTGCATCTCCTTATCAGGGTTGGGAATACAGTGATCCCCTAAGTGTCTTTGCCAGGGGAGATGGAGAACAACATAAGAAAACAGGATTTACTGACAGCAATACATTTCTCAATGCAAGGTTTTCTTGTCTCTTGACTTTATGCTCTCAGATCGCATCCTAAAACTGTCCTCTATTACAAGGTACATTTCTGTTGATGTATTGGTTTATGTTGGTACCTCTGAAAGTTTGGGAGCCAGTGGGTTGTGCTGACAGTCAGTCTCAGGACATTTTAAAAACAGGAATATGGCAAATGTCTTATATACTGCATTATAACATTATTCTCTACCCTTCAGGATGGATTCCCCATTCGAATAAAAGCTGTTAACGTAATAAATGAACCTCGCATATTCAAAGGCATTTTTGCAATCATCAAGCCTTTTCTGAAGGAAAAGCTAGCAAACCGGGTAAGGATCTATGTCATTTTCACATCAATGTTACGTTTGAAAGTTCCTTGCTTGTCCACTGCAGTAAAACATATTGAAAAGCTTCATGGCAAGAAACATGGTGCCACTTACTTGATGTAACTAGTCTTTTCTGCTTTAATTCTTAAAATATGCCTGTTGGGAAAATTCATCACAAGAGAGAAGCTTTGAGGACTCTTAATATTGTCATAGTATTAATATGGAGCTTTAATACACATGGTATGTATCCAAGACATTAATTTCACCTTTAGGGTTGGATTATTTTGGCAATAGCTCTTTGTTTATGAGGCGGTGTCACAGAAAAGCTGTGCTGCCCCTGCCTTGCTCTTCTCCCTTATGGAAGCCTCCTGCATGGCAAGAATATTCCCTCTGTTGGACTGGATGCAGGATGATGCTTTTTCCCCACAAGCATAAGTATTTCCAGTCCCAGGAAGGAAGCTAGTGCCAAGCTGAATTTGGAACCCTGGCACAGACTGGCAATGGTTAAGTCTCTCTTGGGGTGATTTAAGCTGCACTAAACTCGGATTTCAACACTATCATGTCTAACTGCACCTGCCCACTGTTGTATGCTGCCACTTGCTTATAAGGACATTGCTTCTAGAACTTGCTTTTTTAACTCAAAATAAGCTTGTTAGTTGTCTGTTTCAGTAATTTGCTGGAAGATGTTTCATATGCACTATTAAAGCTATCTTCTGCTTTCTTCAGTTTTTTCTTCATGGCTGCGATCTGAATTCCCTTCATCAAAATATTCCACCAGCGATCCTTCCTGAAGAGTATGGTGGTACTTCAGGGAAGCTGGACACCTCTGCATGGAATGAGCTGCTCCTGGCCTCTGAAGAGGACTTTCAGCATGATTTCTCAGAGCTGGTTCTCCCATGTGACAGCTCTCCCCATGACATGCTAGGGAGTGGGGATGCTGATGAAAAGCAATGTGATGATTCTCTGCGAGGCATGAAGCCTCAGCTCTATTACTGTTACTAAAAAACCAGTAAGGGAAGGTTTCCAGCACAGTTAAGATCTGTTCTGATAGGTGATGCTGTGAACTCTGCCTTACCCCTAAACCTGCAGTTTAGTGACAGATCACAAAGGCACTTTACACTGTAGAACCAAAGGAAGCTGAAGAGTGCACAGTGGGGGCAGGGCAAAGTTCAGGGAGGATAAAGGCAAAGAGCACCAGTTATGCAGAATATTAAGGCTCATCAACCTTCATGTGAATGATGCAAACTGGCCTATTCTTTCTATTGATAAAGGAAAAAAACCCTAATATTACAGGATGGTAAGCTTGACAGCTTCTTGTCCCCTCCCCACACAGGTGAAAAGTGACAATGATTTACTAGCTGTGACCATCTGTTCCCTTCCCCTTTTGCAAACATCAATAATCCAAGAAGAAAGAAATTGCTTTTGAACTCTGCAAAATGTAGTTCTGTCAGTGGAGATTGCTTAAAAACATAAAAGTCTAATTTGACCTGGCCTTTATCGCTTGGTTCAGACTGTGAGTTGGTGTTTCTGAAATATCTCAATGGATATTTATCTTAAATTAATACAGAGCAAAACTTTCTTACCCAGGAATATCAGCCTGGAGATCATCTCTCAAACTTGCTCACAGTAGGAAAAACTATACCTGGAGGATCAAATAGTACAATATCTATGCCAAAGCCTGTTATAAACAGAAGCAATCTTCATTTTCAGAAAACAGGAAGCTTTTCAGATCAACTACTATGGCTTTTGATTAGGTAAGAGCATCAAATAATGAGGTTCAATACCAGATAAGAAACAGCTATGTCACCCACCTTCCCACATTGTCAGTTGTTCTTTTCTTCAGCTGGTTGTGATGAGTTGGGTAAGTAACTCGTACATGGAATTTTAAGGATGCTTTGTAGGAGTTGGCATATGATATATAGAAGGCAATACCTTACGTATGACAGCAAGGTGCTTCTTTAGCTTGTTACCTTGGGCAGGATTTAAGTCTGCGAAACCAAATGCAGACAGGCTGTTTGAAAGCACATTCTTAAATTTCCTGGTACTGTAGCATTTTGTTCACTGTGCTTGTAACAGTCCACAAAAGAGCTGACATCTTTGTTTTCAACTTTGTTGATCTCTTTCGTCTTTGGTTGTCCCATTCCTGTACGAAGTTAAACTTTAATCATCTCTGCAGTACTTACCTGTAGCTTGTATGCCTGTGCCTCTAGGTCTTTGTCTAGAGACAGAACCAAGACTCCGCTGTCAAATCAGGGTAAGATACCTATGTCTAAATGAGCTGTTCCCACTCCTCAAGTTCAGTCTGTTTAATAGTCTTGAATTAGAACTTAGCACACTCTTTGCACATGTTTTTCTGCATTGTAATAGTGTGGATGGAAAATCTCACTAGGGGCAGGAAAGCACAGCTTGTTACGTCAGGGTAAAGTAGTTCAATATTGGTGAAAAAAGAACATCCCTTCTAATTGGAGACTTACCTCAAGAGCACTTTCTCTGGCTGAAATCTTTATTTAGTGCCAAGTGTCATTACAGGTACCAGTTGTTTCTGTAAACAGAAAACTAAAGCATCTTAAGAATTTCAGACATTCATTTTTCAAAGTGCCAATCTCTGTTTTGAATGTCTGTCTTCCTCTCAGTTTCCCTGCAGCACAATTGCACTGCCAAAAAGAGACTCCTCTGCCACTGTAATGACTTCCTGATCTGGGAGCAGACCCGATTCTGGAACTAGGGACAAGCAAATGCCATACTTTTCATCCAAGCAGCATAAAAGGAGATTGGGTTTTGAAAAGGGGTAGACCATGAAACTTTTTTTCTGTGTGGCGGTCAGAATTTGTGGGATCAGGGAACTCGTCACTTGAACTGTTTCAGGTTAAAAGTGGGAAGAGATGAAACGCATCTGATTTTTGCTAACTTTATAAGCTAATTCTTACTCCTCTTTTGACAATTATTACCTTTAGTATGGGGAAAACCAAACAAAACCCAACATCACCATTTAAAGTAAGGTCAGAGTACTGCTAGCCATTTCCTCATCTCTGAGCAGAACACGCTGCATGTTTTGCAGAGATTAATTCAGTTCTTTGTGCCACCATAGCAAGACAGTAGCACATAGCACCAGGACTTAAGACAGGCAAGTGGCTGCCCACACTGTTTATCTGCCAGAACACAGAGAGAGTGGTGTTTAGTGCCTCTTAATTCCAGCCACTATGTACAATTAAGAACAAAAGTAGGAAGAACCATTTTCCTTAGAGGTGAAGGCTTGACTGGTATTTGATACACTTTCCTTAATTGTGCTGCAGGGTTTGAAGTGGTGGTATTTTGACAGCTAACCTATAGGAACAGCTACTCTGATCCCCTCATAAAACTACCAGAGAGGGAGGCTGAATATTCAAATTTCAACTTAATGTCCTTCAAAAAGAAAACAACCTAGCTGTGGTCAGCAGAAGGCTGAGGAACTTCTACACCCTGTTTCAGGCTTTTATATTCTCTTGCATGCCTTAATAGGCGAATTAGATCCATCTCTCCCTGCCCTTTTCTCCTCTGCTCACAGAGAAACTAAGAATACAGCATATTATTTAAACATAATAGATAAGGCTACATTATCAATGCTGAAAATAGCTGGTCTTGTGCCTCCAGAACTTCTGTTAAAGCCGTCTGCTGAACAGCTGATGTCAGGATGCTTGAACTAAGCCAGGCTTATCTTTATCAAGCATCTGTTACTTCTAATTTGCTCTTTCTTGTCTTTAAAACTCAGACACTGAGTTGCAATGTCATTGAGCTCTATCACTAACCCCTTTTTAGGTTCCTAACCAGTGCTTGGCTTGTCTTGCAGAAAGCACAGCTCTGTCTTACATGCACCTGACTACTGAGCTGAGAATGTTCTTTGAGCTTTAGCACTTACTAGCAAAGAACTCAGTTTGTTCCCAAAATGTCTCATATCAGCATTTGGAAAATAAACAATTTAAAGAGGATAGATAGGAGAAGCTTACAGGCTGGGGGGCTTTGGTTTCTTTTTGTTTACAACACTAAACCAGATCTTTTTTCCACTTGAACTAACTTTGTTCGCAGAGGTTATATGCCTTGCGCAGTCCATAAGCCATCCCTGCCAAATCCAACACATAAGGTAAGATACTAGAACTGCACTGGGCAGCCATGGCTTTTGGCATTGAGTGGGACAAAAGGTAGCTGCATTCTGTACATAAAAGTACTTGAATTTATACTCTTGCAAATGGGTGTTACAAACCCTGAGGTGTTTTCAGGAACTCGGTGAAGTATTGTTTTTGTTAAATCTCATTTTGGCATGAGTTAATCATAGTGTTATTCAAACTAATACTTTTGCCTTCTGTTGTATGTAGGCCTAGAGGTGTTCGGTGGTTTAAGTGTACATCTTATTTTGACAAAATTTATTTTTATATTGCATTTTATAAAATGGAGTGGTCAAACCCATGTACTTTTCTGATGCATGACTGGGTGATTAAACACATTGTTAACAGCTGCTAATTTGATATTTTAAATGTGTTTGTCTTCTGTCGTGTTGGGTTATTTTATCATAGAAGCCAATAGCAACAAATACTTGGTTTCACACTAAACACACAGTTGCAATCACCTGTAATTGCATGGTTTTATATAGAAAGGTGTTCCTTTCTACTGCAGAACTAAATTTAACTTGAAAACTATACCTGAACAAAGTCCAAGCAACAGGATTTAACATTGAGAATCACATGGAAGATGCTATTTGTTTCAAAAGAAATACATTATGACTTACTATTTGCTGCATGGTGAAAACATCCAGTCACATCGAAGTGGATACTGCAGCAGCTATTAACATTTTAATCACTATATAGTATTTTGCATTGGAGATAACTGCTGCTTCATAATGCTGCTCAACAGAGCTGGGACAGTGTCAGTAGTTAGTCGACTTTATTCAAAGAAGTTTACAGTGCAAATGCTGTAGTGCCCATAATACTCATTTCACATACATTATTTTTATAAGCATATTAGACAAAACCAATTTGAAGCTCAGTTTTTCCACCATAATCAAAGTTGTTTAAACTAGTCATACACTTACCACTCAATATTTGGCAAAGATACTAAAAAAAGAACTTACCATAGAAGTTGCCTCTTAGAAAAGGCAAATTTGGTCTTAAAAGACATTAGAGTTAATATTTTTTTAATCTCAAATTTATGTACTTTTGGTGAGGAATAAGGGGTTGTTTTTGCCACAACACAGGAAGGTAAGTATAATTTCAATCAACTTTTACAGTGGAATGTAGAAATCAAGCAGCATAGCTTACACTTCCAGGAACTGAAGCGCTGGTGTATTAGTGCATTATGCTGAATATAATTGTTCTTTAAAATATATTACTTTGTATTTTAGCTAAATGTTACTTCGATAGAAAGGTTGTGGCTATTGGACAAAACAGATACTTGTTGTGCTTTGACAGCAGAGCTATAGTGAATTTTAAAACTGCTGTAATAAGGTATCCATGATTGAAGGTTAAAATAGATAACTGATACTAATTTTGATCCTGCATCAAGCATTAGGCAATATATAACTTTCTATCCACCTGCATATTAATACCAACATAAGCAACAGAACGTAGACCATATAACTAAAGCAATACATGAACATTTTGGCCTTCAGCATAAAAATCCCCACTTCCATAAGCTTCAGCCACTTAACTGAAGTCCCTGTTAGTGAGGACAAGAGGAGCCACTAGAGTCCAGAGATAGAGGAGGAGGCAAACCCAGCTGGAGCTTATCTTCATCCACACGGCTGGCCACTTACTTGTCATTGTTTTAAAATCTGCATCAGGGCTAAAAAGTAAAGTCAATTAATAGATAGAGAAGGCACCTGCCATTGTTCCTTACTACCTCTCATAAGAATCTGAAGTTAGGACAGTCAGTCAAGACACTCCAGTGCAAGAACCTTTGTGGGAGAGTGCTGAGACAACTAAACCAGCAATTTCTTCCTTCTTTCCTAGGCCTGTTGTTCTTGGTACCCACTTTTCAAAATTAACTTGTGTATATTGATGTGCTACTCTTAAAAGAAATTGATACTGGCATGGGTTGCCCAGAGAAGCTGTGGCTGCCCAATCCCTGGCAGTGTTCAAGGCCACATTGGATGGGGCTTGGAACAACCTGGGCTAGTGGAAGGTGTCCCCTGGGGGTAGCTGGGAGGTGGAACTGGGTGAGCTTTAATGTCCTTTTCTATGAAATATGAGAGAGCTATGCAACAGACTCCTGGTGGTTGTAAGTGTATTTGTTAATTTGAGTAATAAGACAGTCCTGGGGAAAGTAGTTTTAAGCTGCAGCAGCAGCTTAAAATTGGATATTGGTGCACTTGGATATGTCCAAGTGCTCCAAACAGATGCAGGAAACCATATCTCTGTCTAAGTAGCACGTATGGCTGTCCCTGCACATCTTTTGCAGAGTGATGAGCCAGTAACACTACACTGGACTCTGATAAGCTTCCTGGAAGGCCTTTAAACCAATGTCACAAGTCTCTTTCCTGCTGCTTGCCTATCTGAAGGACAGTAACCACACTTCCTGCCCTTGCAGCTGTGAAGCAGTCCACTAGGACTGCAGCTGCTGATTTTGACTTTTTATATCTTATATCAGCAACAAAAAAATTGAAAACACACAAATCCAATGCGGACAGCACTTTAACCTGCTTGGTGGGAGTCTCCTATCCAAATAGGAACAGTGCCTGGTACATACAACCCATCACTTTCTGTCTTGCTCTTACCTGTACCAGTTGGTGAGTGTCATCATAATGTAAAGAGAGGCAAGAAATAGCATCAGGAGGAAGAAGCTGTAGCTGTACTGAACACCATCCTTCTCGTTATCCATGACACGGCGCACTTCTCCTTCCTCTGCAGCCCCGCTGCCTGTTCCCACAGTCTCCTCCAGAATGGCACTGTCGCTCCCAGACAGTGTCAGCTTGTTCACCTGGCTGTTACTTGAGGTACGAATGCTGCAATGTACCCAAAGGCAGACATGGTTAAAAACTCCTTTTCCAGTTGGCATGTTTGCTAATAAAACAAGCAACAGATCACAGTGAGTGTCTGGGACGAGCAAGTAACATTTTTTAAATCCATCTGAAAACGCAGGAAGCTCCTCAAAGAGATCTGTTTTCATCCAAGCTTTTGTTAACCTAATTAAAAAGTGTTCCTAGTCCAGGTCTTGTGACACATCCACAAAACAGAACACAGCTTTAGCAGCCGTATTTCGGCTCGGACCTGAGACAGCAGCTGGATATGAATGAACACAGGTACGTTTTTCACTAGACCCTGACTCAAACAGAAGAAGTCAGACAAATCCCAATGGCTTATCATTTGATAGCAGTGCAGAACCCACCTGGAATATAAGAGGCAAAGGACAAAGATAATCAATCCAACAATGCTCTGGGCATCCCACCACTGCAGGGACTTGGGCGGAGCTGGAGTAGCAGGTACAACAGTGGTATTTGCTGGACCAATGGTGGGTGTAGCTATCTGGGTAATGATGTTCAGCAAACTTGGGTTACAGCTTCGTTCTGAAAAGGTTTTCAAGGCAGATTAGAGAGAGGTGAGCTCTGCCAGCATTTAGCTGAGAAAAGATGACACGTAAGCTTGCATTTTGGCATTTGCTTTAGCTGATGATCTCTTTATTTCCCCAGAGGCAGCAATGGCATGGAATATTTTTCCTTCCTGTGAGCTAGGCAAGGGTGTAATAAATAAAATGAGAATGACCTGACACTGGTTTTGTTACCATCAAATGCCCCAGTTTAGTTCTGGAAAGAGGCAATCTCATGCTTTACTTCCTCACTAGATGTTATCCAGACATATCAGCAATCCCCACACAGTGATCTGAACTATAAGCCACTTCAACAGCTTCTGCTTTCACATCAAAGCATGTTACTCAGGTCAGTCCGTTGCTTACCAGGCTCATTGGACATGGCTGACCAAGTGAGATACATGGTGTAGAGCGTGATAACAGAGGACTGGAGGAGGCCAGAGCGAGGCTGATGTTCCTGTTCAAAGACAAAATAGCAAGCCAAGGTCAAAAGGGCAAGTTTACCTATAGTTGGCCAGTTTTACCCTACTGCCAACAGTTATTAGCATGAGAATCTTTATTTTTTAGGTATGCACTGGGCTTTGTTTCATGTTCAAAAGATAGGGGAAAAAAAACCACCTTACAAGTAATACAATTTATGCAGTGAGCAACCCAAACATGGAACCAATAGCAAACCAAACCCAGTTCTGTGCCCAAGCCTCAGTTATGGTTTCTCACTGACTTAATCCCAACTTGCCCCACAGTTTTGTAGATAGTAATCTAGCATGTGTTTTGTTTAAGCATTGCCAGTTCAAAATCAAGTATCATGCAAACTTCCTCTCATTAAACACACCCATAATTTCAAAGCCACAATATTAAGCCAATAAATTCCCAACTTGTTTTGCTTTTCCCTAACAGGTTTCTCTGTTCTGCCAGAACCTTCACCACTAAAACCATGCTAGCAGTCCCCCCCATGGAAACTAAGCTCAAAACAACGTTAACCCAAACAGCCTATCTTCAGGAAACACATCACTTCATAATGCCTTGGTCTTGGAGCTGCATTATCTTTTCCCCCAAATGTTCCTAGCTAGCATAGCTATGAAGTTAACCAAATTTTAAAGTTCTTAAATCTGACTGAATTGGTATTACATCCTTCTTACTTCCCCGCCTTCTAAGTCAGAAGAAAGTAGCAGAGAAAAATAATACCTGTACTTTTGGAAGGACAGAAACAATGGAGACAGCAATGCACAGGATCATATTAATGCTTATGAAGAACTTGTTCTCAGTGCAGCCATCAGGCTTTGTGTAGAAAATATAGAAGAGAACAACAAAAACCAGAGACAAGGCGTAGAACAAGCTTGTACAGGACAGCAGAGCTGAAGGGAAAAAAAAAAACACGTCTGTTACAATATCCACGTAATTTAACAGTACATCTAAGGTGATTTAATGACCAGCTGCCACTGTAATGAGGCAGTCCCTACTCCTCATGTGGAAGTCTGGTTCAGAAAACTATACTAGCAGAATGCATTTTTGTTGGGTACTGCTAGATTTCTGCTTTGGCTCACGAAGCAGCGCAGCTCAGAGGAAAGCCAACACTGCCACCAGCAGAATAAGACCTGCCTTTCAGTGGCAGCTTAATCGGTTTAACTGATGTCAAGCCATGGTGTCAAAATGAGAGTGCTTTTTACATGCTTCTCACAGTCTATTTAGAAGCCCTGAATTCCCTGCTTTATGCTAGAGGTTACCCATTTTCATTTACAGTCTGCTATTTCTTTACAAGAAGCTACAAAATACTGTAGCTATGAGCAAAGAGTAACAACAATCAGCACTTTGTCATTTAGCAATCAGCTTGGGAGTGTGCACTGAGGCATGCTCTGTCTTGCACTGCAGCCAGTCATGGATATAACTGGGCTTCTGAGGACCTCGGGATGGGAAGCTGCAAAGCAAAATTAGAGTTAAAGAGATCCAGGCTACCAGCTCTGCACTCAACACTGCAAACTAGGCAAGTGTTGTTTATTATGGCTGTTGGTTCTGCTAATCACAAGCCTGAAATATTTTGCATGTTATTTAATGAGAAAAAGGCGGTGCTGCAGCTATTCATTCGAAAAGTTTACAGGAGTGATTCAAGGAGACTGCAAAGTGTAATTCTAGGTATGTCTGCAAACTAGCAAGTGATACTCTGCAGAATAGTAGCCAGCACAAACAAGTCTTTTACAGGTTAAGATTCCTACCTGCATACCAACATTTAGGATTTCCCTCATCCATTTTCTCAACCCAGCTCTCATTCCAGGAGTGAGCAAAGTCCACAAGAAGCACCAGCTGGATAAGAATAAAGGCAGCAGCTCCACAGATACCAATAACAAACCAAGCTAGTAAAGGGAACATGAAAAACAGGGTTAGCTTTCATCACCTGCATGCTATTCCAATTAAAAAATATAATAAAATTTAAAAAGCTCCTAATTATATTGCAGACAAATAAAGAAAAAATCTGAAACTATGTTTAGAAATGCAGATGCTGTTAACCACTTTGGCCTCCATCCTGCTGGAGCACATAAGGAGTCCCAGCTATTCAAGAATGCAGCCTGTGCTTGTCAGGCTGAGCATGGGGATGTTTAGCCCAACATGTTTTCAGAATGAACACAAGATCTACACAAGACATCTTTGTGTATATAGTGCCATCATGACGCATTTCCTTGCGGGTCAACAACCCCTTCAGGTTCCTGTAATGTGGCCAGACAGTAAAAGTTTCTTGCACAGATATTCCAAAGACTCTAGGGAAGCATTTAGTACTGCTCAGTGTTCTGAGCTGCTTTTAATCTAACTAGCACCAGAAGGCTCAGCCCAATAGTGATTGTGTCACGGATTAAACTGTCAATACCCAACACCTATGCACTTGAAAACAGATTCCTTATTGCCATAACTTCAGCTGGTCACCAGAATACTGGATGAACCAAGAAGTAGGGCAGAATCTGTGTCTTCTCCAAGGTAACTTTAATTATTGCAACTATAAGTTGTAAGTCGGTGAAACAGTTTGAGTTTATTAAACAGAATTCTGTGAAGATGTATTAACTGTACCTCTTGTGAATGGCCCTTCAGGAATGTAAAATGCTCCAACCATGATAGCCACAATGGCAGCTATTTTGAAGAACCAGAACCTTTAAAAGAAGATACAAATTGAAAATACTGGTCTTGCTCTGCACACAATAGTAGTGTTTTGCATGATCTGCAAGCAGCTTGCTGTACATAGGTGGGTGTCTAACAGAAATGTAGAGAAAAAAAGTTGTGTTCAGTGCGATTACAGATAAAGTTGTTCACCAGCCGGGGGGAGAGGGTGAAGCAACTGTCAATGCATTGGAGACACAGACTGACAGACACCTCAGAGTTCAGCACAGGCAAATACAGAGACAAACACCTAGATACAAACACCTGGCACAGGAAAGCCCCGTGCAACAGGACAGGCTGGGAAATGACTGGCTGGAAAACTTTGCTGAAGGAGGTTCCCCTGCCCCAGCAAACATTGAATTATCAGCTCATCCTCACAAGCAGGAAGGCTTGTGAACTGTTCTGCCTGGAGAAGGGAAAAGGGAGATCTAAGAGAGAAGATCATGAGGAGAAAGAAGGGCCATCCAATCAGAAACCAGTTTCTGCTAGCTTGCTGAGTTGGACTGACCCAATGAACACTAGATTCAGCACAAAGACGGCAACAGAAACTAGCTGAAATCCAATATCTCCGTGTGAATACAGAGGAGTGCCCACAGCATCTCACTTTTGGTGATCCAACCTTAGAGGACTATCAGTACATTGGATATGTTATATAAATAGGAAGCTTTTTAGAAGACTAAAGTGTTACTCTCTATTCAGCACAAAAGAAACAAGGCTGCCAATGTACACATAAACATTTGACTCTGTGTTCAGCAACGAAACTTGAGAGAAGAAACAAGCCAGACCAGGCAACTGGCTCACACACATACCCATTGTGTATGGAGGCTCTTGGATCATTACTCGTTTTCACTTCTATCATGAGCAGAGAGAGGAGAAAGAAGAACACTGCCATGGCAAAGCTGATTCGATAGACAGCTCTGTAGCCAACAAACACATCACAGCTGACAAACCCATCCAGGTGCGGTATGTGCGTGTGAAGCCCCTCATCACAAAATCCAGGTATCTGAGCAAAGACACATTCAGTTGTGAATTTACATCTGCATTTGCAGTTACAGTCTTTAAGCACTCTAAGAGCTAAGTCTTTCAGTCAGCTGTCTTCTGGGAGATTTGACAACATGAGACCTTGTGCTCAGCTGGCCTGCACAGACCCTGTTACCGTGTTTCTTTCCCCATATCAGCACTAAAAGCATCCAGGAAGATTAAGAAACCAAAGCACCAGGCCCCTGATAAACGACTGTCAATCTCCAGGTCTGGTCATGTTTCAGAGACCAGGCATGTACTTAAAAATGTACATTCACTTAATTTGCTATTTCGGGCAGAAGCCATTCAGTACACGTATTCTCTTATCTCAAGAGACAAGGCACATTTGGGTGTTTTCCCCTCCATACCTTTTTCAGCTGCTCTTCCATCCCTGGTGCCAGCATAATGCAGGCAAGAGTAGTGCTCAGGAGCAAGAGAAAGGCATAGATAAGCCGCGTCACTGTTGAATTCTTGCTGTTGGGACAACATCTGCACAGCAAACACGAGGCACCGCTGCACAGGCAGGGAATCTGCAGGGCACAGACAGGCACAGTGAGGGCGCTCGCTCCGCACGGGCCGTTCCACGGCACAGAGGCAGGAAAACATTCCAACTCCACGTACAAACACCACTCGCTGCGCAGATAAACCGTTTAATCGCCACTTCTGACTGACGCCCGGCCTGAGAACACCCGGGAACTGATCACCCGCGCTCGGTTCCCGCACCCGCCGCCTGGCTGCAAGGGGCGGCAGCGTCCCGCGGCACTCACACGGCCTCGCAAGGGCAAGCCCCGGCCGCCTGCCTCCCGGTAAAGCGAGCCCCGCGCCCCTAGGGCAGAGGCGGGACAAACACAGCCTCCGCCGCTCCGCTCCCAGGGGCTCCCGGCGCTGGCGGGACGAGCCTCTACCCACAGGCCGCAGGCGGGGTCAGCGACTGCGGGCTCGAGCCGGGGTCCCCGGCGGAGGCTCCGGAGCGCTCCCCGGGAAGGCGGGGGATACGCCGGGGAAGCGATGCGGCAACCCCCGCTGCCCTACTCACCCAGCTGGCCAGCGAGCACACCCCGAGCACGGCACCCATGGTGGCGGTGGCGACACCGAACCCCCTCCACCCACTTCCTGCTTCCGCCCCGCCCCGCGGTGTCAGGAGGCCACCATCGAAGAGCCGCCACTTCTCATTGGCTGTCGGCGCTCGAGGTAGGGGCCTACCCGCCAATAAGAAAGCAGTATGGAGCCGAGCTCCAGCGGGAGGCCAAGCAGGGACGGCGGAGGCCGCAGGAGGGGGGAGTTGTTGTTTACGAACACTTCTTCCGCCTTCGCGAGGAAGAGGGACGCTGATAGGTCTAAAGCGTCAGCGAGTGGGCGGTTCCTCCAGCAGGACAGCCAATGAGTGAGGCTGATCGGCAGGCCCAGCAGCCATTCGATACCCTGAGGCGGCTGGGGATACCTCGGCCAGCGGCGGTTGCCACGGCAGCAGCGCGGCGCCAAGGGCGGGCAGCATGGCGGAACTCCGCCACCGGCCACCGCCGGGCTGTTACCGGCCGCGCACGCGATTTCACAGTCACGCAGTGGTGTGGGTTGGACTTTAAAACTCATCCAGTTCCAACCCCCTGCCACAGGCAGGGACACCTTCCACTAGGCGAGGTTGCTCGAAGCCCCTGTGTCCAACCTGGCCTTGAACACTGCCAGGGTTGGGGCAGCCACAGCTTCTCTGGGCACCCTGTGCCAGCGCCTCAGCACCCTCACAGGGAAGAGCTTCTGCCTAATGTCTACTAATGAGGCCGAATGCGCTGTGTCTCCCTGCCCCTGAGTGCCCATAGCCTGCAGGGCACCCTGGTGCAGCTTGTGCCCTGTCTGCATGGGTAAAACTGACCCTCCCCATGTTCCCGAGTGGCCAAGGTGTCACCATGTGTGGTAACAAGCGTCATGTCCGTGCCAAGGTTGCGTTGGAGCTGTATGAGTTGCACCTGAGTCACTGCAGAAGCACTGGGATTCCTGAGGAAGCGGATGGGTGGCCTCCTGCTACCCTGGGTTTTTCCCTGTATGGATCACAGAGGGTCTGTTTGACTGTGGTCATCTCGAGCACATTCCCACCCTTGTCCCATCGGGATATGGACATGACACGTTGCTGCTGCTTTTTTTTCTGGATGTTTTGCTGAGCACTAAGGCATGGATAAGCCACGTCACTGTCGCCCATGAGTTTTGGCCTGTGAAGTGTTGTAACGGGGCTGTGGGTGGAAGTGGGAAGGCTCGTGAGCCTTTCAGAGGTGGGGTTTCTCAAGGAGACACTTCTGCCTCAGTTCACACTAGGCTATGCATATCTTGGAGGTACACTGCTGTAAAAGACAGAGATGTACTCCTTTCAAAAGAAGAAGAGGTAGAGGATTGAACCATGTGAAAAGAGACATTGTTCTGCTGCTGCACAGAGTGTGGGGGCCTCTCTGGTTTTGGATTACTGACAATCTGCACGACTTGCAGTTTGGAGGGAGACAGCTGAGTGACTGCACTCCTCCTTGCTAAAGCCTGGGAGCAAGTGGAATAGTTGAGACAGGGCTGTGAGGAAATGACAACAGTGAGAAGGTGACAAGAGCTTACACATAGGTTTAGAAAAGCACTCTGCAGCTATTTAATTGGCATTAGTGTTGCAAAGTATCACAGGGCAGAGTCAGAACTGGCTGGTTTGGGTTACAGGATATATTGCGGCTGTTAGCAATCCCAGCTATTGCATGTCACTTCCCACTGCGTCAGAGCCTTCTTTCCTTCACACAGTCCCTTTCCAAGAAACCTGCTTCCATCACAGAAAGGGACAAATAATCAGGCTGACAGATAATAATCAGAATGACAAGTAATCAGAATGCCTTTACTGCCATCTAAAATGGCCAAGAAATGACAAAAAGTGTTCAGTAAACTAGCCACTTAATACCCACAGCAGCTTTAACAATCAGAATGTATGAACATAATGTTAACATTATCATCCCTCTTGTAATCAGCCTCATTCATGAGGACATACAGACTTCTTCTGGAAAAAGATCACACCATACATGGTTGAAACTGTTCCTTCGGATAATGTATGAGCCTTTATTATTAACATATTTATATTACTCTTTTGGGTGCATAAGCTGGATCTGTAAGAAGGCTTTGTCACATCCCTGCTGTTTGTTCACATGAATATGTGCAGAATAAAGGCAGGATCCAAAATTCTGTGCTCCCTTCCCAGTAATCCTGGGTAAATAATTTCATAGGTGTATTACTAATAGGGTGATGAAACTCAGCTAAATCCTGAGCCTGTTTCTTCACAGGAAATTTATGAGACTAACAGTTTTGTTAAGAACTGTGGCATCCTCCACTAGATTATGTAGAGAAAGACAAAGAATACAGATAAAAAGCTTTTTCCTTCCACTGTCCACGTAACAAGAGATTTCAAAGGGCTCATTTTAAACCCCCTCTGATTCTGCCTAACATCACCTCAAACCACACGTGTTTAACAGAAGATAAGGATGAAGTCAGCCTAGTGACTGTCAGCTATGGGAACGAGACAGGATATGGCAGGAGGTTATCCTAGTTTGTACAAAAATACCCTGCTCTGGCGAGTGAATCAGTTCTGACACTAGAATGAAATGGTGCATCCCCTATGTATCTATATTACACTGCATACATATCTATATGTTAGTTGACATGCCTAGAATAAACCCTTGAAATTAGCTAATAGTTAAAGGAAATGTGTCAGATACAGTCATTTGAAAGTCGTTCTCTGCAGTCCTTTGTGCAACTGAGCTCATATGAAAATGTCACTCAAGCTTGTGCGTTAGTGCTATTCTTGTTAATCTCAAGGGTCTCCTGTTCATAATAATGAAAATGCAGAACTTTTCCTAATGTTCCCCGGAGTATTTGAGGGTCCCTGCTCTGCATGGGCTGTATTTTTCAGGTAACAGATCCCACAGTTTATGATTGAAAAATCCTTTGACCATCCAGAATCTTTCAGGCAGGTGAAGGGAACTGCAAATCGGACTGCCTGGGTCAAACCACCTGTAAAAATTAAATCATATACAGTCTGTGTTTCTCCAGTAGAGTTGCCTTGACCCATCTACAGGTCTAAACATCCTACTGTGCTCTGGCCTGCATAAACATCCACATTTTGAGGTATCTGCATCAGTTTTCTAATATAACCCTCCTAATTACTGGACTTCTTAAAAGTGTTTGGCTTTAAACAGTATATATAACTGTGCTTTGATTGGACCCCCAAAGCATAAAGAATTACAAAGTCTTCTTTAGGGACAGCTGCTTCTCCAGCTCTATAGTTCAGGATTCGGGTTGAGTTCTATTCTATCATCTCAATTTTAAACCATGCTTAGAAAATAGCCATCAAAGTCCTTCGTCCATGAGGTAGTTATTAAATAATGGGCAAAATACTTCTACAGCTGAGACCACCAGTGGGTTTAATTGTCTTTAAGTGGTCAGTGCTAATAGCTTCAACAAAAGCATGTTCCAGCAGCGTAGAAAGTCCTCCCAAATATAAATACTGTTAAGTTTATGGAGCTTCCAGATGACTTTTGCTGAGGTCTAATCTAATCGTGCACTGTAGATACAGCGCCTCACTCACCACTAACATGCAAAGGCTATCATGTGCTGCCTGCTGTGATTCCCCAGGGAAGTGCGGGGGACTGCTGCCAGCAGTATGGCTCTTCTCTCACTGGCTTTACACTCACCAGCCTCTGCAATCTGAGATCAAGAAAAACCAACCTCATCCACATTCTCAAGTCTTCCAACATGAAAGCTGCTTTTCTCTGCAGCCCTTTGCTCACGATTTTATAATTCTCCTCTTCCCTTGACTGTGTGCTCTGTGACTGCATTAGCACCTGCCTCTGCACTTCTTAGACTATTTTCCTACCATGTCATGGATACATGAGTCATCTTATTTGCAATGTGCTGAGCTGAGTGAGAGTCATAGTAAGTTGTGCGCTTCAAGGCCATTAGTAACGCTGCTAAAACTTGCATAATATATTCTCCAGTGTCTAAATCCCTGAGAGACTGAGTAACTGTTTTCTTTTTCACCCCAAGTGACTATGGAACTGGATGATTCACTGCTGTTATGACAGAGGAATTGCAATCTTTGTGTCTTTCCAGTTTTGTTTGGCCAGAAATTTATTTTATAGGACAACTTTGTCCAATCTCTTCCAAGTCCTTAAAATGACACCGCAGACCTTCTTGCTGACTTCAGTTCACTTCAGATCATGTGCTCTGGTCTGGCAACTGCATTAGTTTGGGTTATTGGTAAAACAGATGGAGATAAATGTTCACCTTTATCCAACACTCTGGAATGAAAAGTGTTTAAATAGCATTACATAAAAGCTTATATATAAAAAACCCCAACCAAACAAATCTCCTAACAAAACACAAACAGAGATATGCTGTAGGGAGTATTTTGTACAAAGATCTGCAGTGACATCTGTGAATGAGCCATGAAAGGGACTAGCAACAGATGGCTGATAAAAAGGAAGAGGGAGTGAAAGGTGTCCTTTTGTGCGAGGTGAACATGGTATCCCTGCAAACAGCATGAGGTGCTCAGACAGAACCCTCTGGGGGCCAGGATCTGACCCAGAGGGGCTGGCACTGTTGCAGTAGCCTTAGCCCTGCACCAACCGAACTGGTAGTAATGGTCCCAGAAGGAGCCCTGCAGCCAGAGGCGTTGCTGGAGCTTGGCACCTTCCCCATCCAGCCCCGTAGTCGAGAGAGCGTTAGTGCAGAGCCAGACATCAGCCTGTGCTCTGCTTGGGAATGCTGATCTAGCCCTGGATTTGATGCTAGAGCACTTCAGGCTGTGCAGGGCATTGAGGTTCCTCCTGGTTTTAAGTAGCCACTTCAAGACTGGGTAGCCACAAAGCAAGCCAATCTTCTACTTGGGCGTCATCCAAGCACACTTACAGATGTTGCTGAGTTTATTGTGTCCAACGTTTTTCCTTGTCTGATTTATTTATTTTTTAGTTATTAACCCATGATTTATTTCCCCTGTGTCTGTGACCCCATCTCTCCCATGAGAGCCTGCACTACAATCCAGCTGGCCAGGCTTCTTGCATCAGCCGTCACTGCAGCAGAACAGCTTCTAGTGAAACGATAGTAGGAGGCAAAGTCAGGAATTTCCGGATTTAATCCTGCCTCGAGCAGTGACGAGTTGTGTGGCTTTAGGTGAGCCACAGGACTATGCAAGTCAATTTGTAATGTGAGAAACCAAGTGTATCCCAGAGGCATGGCAGGCTCCGTTTGTTCCTCTTTCCTCACAGCTCAAAATCAGATGAGTGCCTGACCCAATTTTTTCACATACTAAAAAGAGCAATCCAGGATCATACTGTCCATAGTCATTTATTTTAGTTGGAGATTTCTTTCCCCCTCTTCTCCTATTGTTCCCCACACGGGTTCCATTGCTTTCCAGGAAGTTCTGAAGCTAGGGAAATAGTTTTTACTCATAAATCTTTTAAGTCATGTAAATCCTCCCAGCGTACCAGCTGACATTTTAGATGTTGCATTTTTGCACTCGTGCCAGGAAGCATTTAGCATGTTACGGTTGCTTATGTTGCTGTATTTTTTAGAGAAGGGAAAACAGTTCTTTCCCCTTGTGTCTCCAGCACACAGACTGTTTCTCCTTGTGGAAGGGGTTCACATGATCATATACATGCATCAGATAAATCTTCCCACGTTTGATATTTGCTGAGTTGAATGACTGTTATTCCAAAGGCAATAGCTGGAATGGCTCTATGATTTAACAGCTCCAGAGCAATTTTTTCTTCTGTTCTCAAGCTTTAAAGAAATGAAGTCTAAAAATGAAATCCTTCAACTTAGAAAGACTCATTAACCAAACACTCTCGACTACGTTATCGTCACAAATACTTCTCCCTGTTTGTTTAAAGCTGGCCAAGAGTTCCAGAAATACTTCTAAGATAACAAAACTGGGCATCAAGTTTGGAAAGGAACTCTGTATTTAGAAATCCTGAACTACTACTGGGGGGGTGGCTGTGCTGTTAACTCTTCTGGTTGCTCTGAATCTCCACTGCGTTGGAGAGTGAGTCATGGCATTCTTCATAGAAACGTTTTTCTCATCTTAGATGACTTGGGGGGAAAAAAAAAGTACCCTGGGGGAGTCTAATAACACAGTACTATCTGTAGTCACATCATTGAGTTCAATGGGATTGCTGCTTGAGAGTCTAAATCTCACTGCCCAAGGCAGTGTAGGGCAGGAGCTGACAAGGCTCAGTATTCACCCTGTCCATGTGCACTAGGGACAGAAACAGTCACAAGCTTAACTTTGGAAGCAAAGGAAGAGGAAGAACTGAGAGCTGAGTGTTGGTTTATCATCAGATTTTATAAGCTGGCTTCCTGCTGCCAAACACACTCAAGCACTGAGTCTGTACTACAAATTCACACACACAGGGTTTTAAAAGTATGCTGAGGATGCCATGATACTGCAAATTTGAATGCTCATAGGAAGCCAAAGCAGGGCACTTTGCTAAGCTTGAAATCCACAGTGTTTCACTGGCAGAAGCACAGTGATTTCCCCCAGTAATAGTTCAGTGCTGCATTTGTTGTCTTTGTAAGATAATGGCAGAAAGTTGGTTGGGTTTCAGGCTCTAAAGAATGGCTTAACAATTTTTAATTAGTATATTAGTATAACTGTGTTTGTTGCTGTGTTTTTTAGGGGTCTTTGCAGAATCCAGTGCCTTGACATCATTGCAGTTTTCAACCAACTTCATGCAAGAGCCATCAAAGCCAAGCAGAAACAGATGCACTGGTGCCCATGTACACGTTGGAAAATCGCGCTTCACTAGCAGTGGTTTCTGGGCAGAGAAATAGTCCTTGCAAGAACACAGAGACTTTGGTGAGATACAGCAGTATAAACAAGGTTTATACTGTTTTCCTTCCCTACTTGGGTGGGTTTCATCTCACTGCCTTGAAGCTGCCTATAAGGTAAATATCTAATCCAAGCTTTCCCTCTAGCCAGTGAAGATGACAGATGGGATGAATTTGTTCTCCGATACCTGATCTATCACCGCTCCCTTAATCCTGGTCTCTATTTACTGTCACGGCAACTTTGATGTCTTATTTTTAGATAAGGTTCTGTGGTTTTAGAATTAAAGTCCATTGTAGTCAGATACTAATTTCAGTGAAAAAAATAACGTGTGAGACCTGACACACACTGGTCAACAAGGAATATGCTGAACACTGGTTGTCTTGACTCTGTCTGTAGAGGTTGAAGTTCAGTTAGCATTATGTGGTTAGGCACCAGCTGGTGTTAAGATGTTGCTTAACTGAAGAGCCATTATTTACAGTTAATAAAGTGGATACCATGACACATTCCTTATGGTGTAGATGTGCTATCATATCTTGGCAACCGTAGCAGGAGGAATTATTCTGCCTGGCTTGCAGTCTTGTCTTCATTGTAAAAGGAAAAATAATGAGGGTGTAATTACCCAGCTTGGAACTAAATGAACTCAACTGAAAATGCTGAATGCTAGAAGATGACTTCTAACAGCTTCCCAAACTTTGCTTGTTTGGATGGCATCACTGATGGTGCCAGTGTCAGCTCCTGGCTCTTTCTGGGCTGGATCCATAGCCAGCAGGCACTGCTCAATTGTTTGGTCTGGGTGGTGTCCCAGTTTGAAGTACTGGTAAGCCTTGCCAAAATAACCAGTTTATATGAGGAAGTAGGCATGCAGCAAATTAGGATGAAATTGATAGCACAAAAGCCCCCTATATTAATTATTGGGGTAAAGAACCCCCTCCTGTAGGGGTTTACTCCACATCAGTAATGACTTTGTAGGTAAGATCACATACTCCTCCCTCCAACATTTTGATACCAAATCTATGAGGTTTCTCTAATTTCGCAATTTAAATTTATCCAATAAACCAGTAGATTCAACAAGTTGTCTTTTTTTCTGCTTTGTGAAAATACATATGGGAAAAGGGGAGTCTTATTTCATTATTTCATTAATTCTAGTTCTCAGTTTCACACAGTTCCTTGTTAGCCAACAATGCAATAGCTAGCAGACTTGCTCCTCAAATTGGTTTAGATACTGAGAAGCTGGTGACCTTCTGCCTTCAGCACAGAAGTGGTGTGTCTGGTGGAGAGATGAGAATGAACTTCCCATAGCAATGAAGAGGCACAAAGGAATGCTTCTAGATGCTTAACTGGCTAAATTCTTGTTCAACTCATCCTCGAACACTGCTGAAATTTAACTGCATTATTAACAGTATGCTGCAGTGCCTGGATACTTGGATATATAATAACTAAAACAGCCTCTTAGTCACAATAAAGAGGATTTTTCCTCCTGGTTGCTTAGCTTAAGCCCCATTTCTGCCAGAAAGCAGGGAATACTGCTGGGTAGCACACACCTCTTGTCCAGCAGTGAGATCTGCTGGTTGCCACAGTGATGGAGAGAGCTGAGGCTGTTTGGGGTAGCAATTCTACAGTGCAAGTGCCCGTTTGGTGCTGCATCCCCTTGCTTAGAAGCTCAGTCAGTTAGTTGTGTCCCAGCAGCTACAGCTAACTTGAGGAGGCAGATGTCTATTTAAAAGCCATTGCTAGATTATTCTTGCAATGGATAATGTGAATAAAGATACTTGAAGCTTTACAAAGCTGCAGAGGATTACTTGAGAGATACTTTAAAATGAAATTATTTAATCCATAAAAGTGTGTGGCAACTGAGATCTGTGTGAAAACATTAAACTCTGGGTCCAAAAAGCTGTAATCCTGCATAAAAGCAAACATTTTACACCAGTCTAAAAGCCCCCAGCCCAGCTCTGGGTGCTAGGAGCAGAGGGCTGTATGCAATGCTTGGTGAAATGCTCCCAGGTCACCAGGAAAATGCTGGTTTTAATGTCATGCACACCGTCAGCAAAAACAGAGTATGTTGTTCCCGGACCAGAACATGGAGCTCTTCCCATGGAGCGCCCTGAACTCCCACTGCTCTCAGACAAATCACAGGGATGCTGCCCCTTCTCGGTCAGTCTTTGCTGCCTCAGAAACAGCTAGAATAGATAACCGGCTCCATGCCTAAGGGAATGGGATGGCACAGGATACAGCAACAAGCCTTGGTGAGCTTATCCTGGCTGTCACAGTGGCCAGCTGCTTCATGAGAAGGCATCTAGTTACATGTATCCCCTTAATGAACCAGCACGGAAAGCAGGGAATGATGCCAGGAGGTCATGCTGAGTTTTTTCCTGACCTTAGGTAGAGAGTGAGCATACATGGTGCAGCCTGAAGATTGCAGTTGTTTGAGCCACAGCAGAGGACTCATAACCGATGTTTGAACCCTCACCATTCCAAAGCAGGAGTACTCTGTTCAGAGGACGTGGAATAAAAGCACATGAAAGCCCCATTAGTGGAGAGCACAAGTCAGGATCAAAATATTTACACAGCTTCAGCACATCTGCATCAGGAAACCTTGTCTGGTTGCCAAACACTGGGGAAAACTCATAACCATTGGCCGGGTGGTTCTGGCACACATTATACAACTTCCCATTTATTATCGTACCCTTTTGCTTCCCAAAAGGGAGAAGCACTGCCAGCTCAGCCCAATACTTGTTTTCTTCCAGCTACTCCCTCTAGCAGAAACAGAGGGATGAAGGGCAGGGGTGTTTGAGTGGGGGCCTCAGATCATCTCCTGCTTCCCTGTCAGCAAGACCCAAGCAGTCAGTCGTGATCAATTTAAGTAATACTGCTCCTGCTGCTCCTTCTCATGCTGACGATCATGTTTAGCTCATTCTGTATATGACCCTTCTTCACAAGTGGAATGAACCTGTTTACTTAATACTTGCATATTCTCCCCCTGAATACATCCCTGACCTGACAGAGATGTTGCTATTCACCCTGTCTCCCAAACAAGAAAGCTTTTACCAGTGGGATGACTTTCTGATGAAGCATGTGCTGGATGCATGACCTTTGTGGGTTTATACAGAAGAAGCTTCTGGATTCCTTTAGACAAACAAATCCCTTACCCAGCAGGGTTTATGCTTGGTTTGTAGTCTTTGTGCTGCTAGCCAGCTGCCGCGCTTTCTCCTATCAGCAGCAGGTAAAGTGCTTCTTGTACAGTGTGTAAGGGAGTTTGTAACGGGCTTTGGGACCCTTTGGGTAAAAGGTGGCATAGAGCAGAGCTGTCACTGACAGACAACTCTGGCTTGCCATGAGATCCAAGTTTGAGACCTGCTTGTATTTGTGGCAGCAACAAAGAGGTAACTGTTCAGTGCCTTGTTTTGCAAGAGCCTTTGGGCAGAAGGGTTTTTGCAGAAATGAAGGATTAGAGGGTGTGTGTCCATGCTGGGCTTTCAGCAAAGGCTTTGAACTGGCCTTTAGAGACAGAAATATTTTCACTTTTCCAAACTGAATTCCTTAAGGAAAAAAACATAAGTTTGGGCTGAGACTCCATCCTATATAGCCTGGGCTGGGTAAAACCTTTTGGAGGTGTTTGGCTCAGCAGAGAGAGGAGATAAATTCTGTGGGAAACAGTGGCTGTGAAGTGGGAAAGGATGAGCTTGTGGAGTGAAATTGCCCAGAAGCCAAGCACCACCACTTGCTTTGCAATGAAAAGCTTTATCATCTCTGCACAGATTACTGCAGCTAAAAATAGCCCCAGCTCAAAGTAAACAGGTTTTGAGCGTGCTCTGCCCTGCTGGCATGTCAGCCCCACACTGAGTGCCGTGCCAGCAGCCACGGTGCCTGTCCCAGTGCTGAGATGGGCTCCCCAGTGCCAAGCCAGACCCTCCGACCCTGCCCGCTGAGAGATGACCTGGAGGGGTTTGCTAATGAGTTTAGCCTCATTACAAGCTTTGGCTTGTGTTTCATTTGGTGAGGAACCTTTCTGCATGAACAACTTCTATACAAACAGAATGGGTGTGAACACCAAGGCAGTCACCCAGACACCCCGGCACCCACTGTCTCCTCACTAATCAAGAGCAAACCATGTCCTTCCTCTGACAGTAAAGAGTGGCTTGTCACTAAAGCTGCTTTTACCTGATTGTTTCTCTTCTCATAAACCTCCAAGTGCAAGCTGGTATTTCATGGCTTAAGATATCCATGCTTCCCTTAGGAGGACCAGCAGACCACTGAAATATGTTGTGTAGGGTTTTCGATCAAAGGTTTATTTTAAGTGTTTATTTTGGAGGAGGAAGTCTGGAAAAAAATCAGGTTGTCACATTTTTTCCATGCGTATCTTGTGGCATTCCACGTTTCCTTGCAATCTTGATGACATCAAATGACACGGAGAGCTCAATGCCTGGGAAATGCAGCGGGAAGCTGCTTTTACGTGAGGAGGCTTCATGCGAAATCAGCGGGTGATTGCAACGTGCTGGCAGCACAAGCCTCTAAGGGAAGCGAGGCTCAGGCTGCAACAACATTCAGGTCAGAGGCAGGTCAGATCCTTCTGAAGTGACAGCTTGTCTCCTTGGGCTTTGGAGCTTCCCAAGAGCATCCTTTGTGTTGGTGGGCTCTGTTGCACTGCAGCACTGCTCCGGGGGTCAGTTTCTTTACGTTAGCATCCTCAGGGATGCTCTCACCTCTTTTTGACACTTGCCCTGCAAGACTGCTCTGACTGTGTCCCTCCTCCAGCTAAACGCTGACACTCACCTTATGGGACAGCTTCTTGTTCTTCCTTGTGCCGTGCTCTTTTGCCCTGTGCTGCCCCAGAGCAGCAAAAGTGGCACCCACAGCACAGGCTGCAGGACCATCTCTTCCCTTGGGTGCTGCTCTCTGCAGCCCACTCTGTGGTGCAGAGCTAAGAGAAAAAGCCACAATTCTCTGCAGACTGACTGCCTCATCAACAGCAGCAGCTACCAACAGAGCAGAGCTAAACCTCCTGTTGTCCAGAGCGGCAAATGTTGTTGCCACCGGTCCCAGACCACGTAGGACAGCCCAGTATAATGCAGATGGATGCAACAGGCAGCAAAAGCCTCACCGAAGACAAATGTGTTCATGAAATAAATGCTGATTGGGAATTCAGCTGAATCAGATGGGTCAAGGCTGTAACACTATCTGTCACATGCAGCATGCCATCCCAGGCAGCTGTAACATCTTCTCACTATAGCAAAATAAGGACTGCATTGATTTCTAACCCACACCTCTGGGTGAACATCTTGTAGCTTTCGAAACAATAGGATATGAGATGGTGAACCTGAGAATGAGCTAGAAGTTCAGATGGATTTCTAGAGAATAACGTCAACTTTCATTTAATCTTAATACATTAAGATTTCAGGCAAGCTTTTTGTCATCTTAGGATTTATTGTTTTTCCCTGGGAAAGAAGAAAAAAAAGAAAAGCTCTGAAGAAAATCTCAAACTGCATTTTTCTACTTAAAAAGAGTTCCGATGGAAAACATTGACCACTCCTTGTAAGGGATGGTACTGGATGAGGAGGTCACTGGAAGGACATGAGAGGAGGATAGACTCTTTGATGGATGCTTGGGGTGCTTGTTCCCAGGACCAGACACACAAGATTGCGAGGTTTGAGTAAGACAAGACATTTTATTTTAAAAGCACATACACTGTGCTCCCATCTTTCCAAAGTGCTCTCTTGTTGCCATTGCTATATATTGCCTGCGTTGGAATGGTGCTGGCCACACGCTGCCAAGAAAATGACTGGGCTGCTAGTATACCATTTGCATCCTTACCAGATTTGGCCTTCAAGCCCCACAGTCGTGGCGTTAGTGTAAAGCTGTAGCCTGGATCCCTTTCAAACACAAGCTGGAGTAAAGAGAAACCTGCAGTTGTGGCCAAGCCAGCATAGCACTCTCCTGGAGCTGTATTGGTCCCTTGGCACAGCTTGGCAGAACCGCCTCCCTCGTGGCATCTCACGAACACAGGCAGGACGCAAGTAAGTTACTACTTACTTTGGGGTAAGCAGTAACATGTGACTCAAAAGCACTGGAAAGGATGACTTTCTGCCAAATGATACATCTCAGAATATCAAACTGAATTCCCAGGGCTGGCTTTGAAATAAAATCAGGCTGAACCAGGAGACAGAGCTACATGAGGTCAGTTTGGGGATGCACTGAGCACGGGTAGGCTTTGTTCCATCGAGGTCTGTTCCCCTTCCTCCATGTCTCGGTATTGTTATCAGAGTATTTCCTGCACTGCCTGCTGCTTTTGTTGGTGTTTTTATCTCTTGCTGCGTGCGATGGCAGGGGTGTGGGTATCTGTTATGGCAAACAGCATGTTTTCAGGCATACATAGAGACCCTGGCCGGAGGCAGTGAGGCCAGCAGAGATGGAGCAGGTCTGGCTGCACATCCAGTGCTAGGGCAAGAGGACAGGCTGGTGCTCCTCACCAGCAGTGAATGGGGCCCATCTATCATGGGAGAGCTGCAGGATGGCAGAGATGCCACTCCTGTGTGCATGGTGCTCAGCAAGACATGGGTTGGGATAGCCAAGTCCTCCTGGCTCACACTGCTCACTTTGAACACAACCTAAAATAAAAGCACATCTATGTGAAGCAGGGACTGGAGCACATCCTTGGCAAACACTCTGTGCTCTCCAATTGAATGATGCCACTTCTCCCTCTTACAAGGCTGAAGATCCCAGTGTCCTTACAGCAGAGACAGAGCAAGTCTTTCCTTCCCTCAAGTAAAGCAATCAACACTATCGAGCCCTGTTCCAGCGCGTGTATTCAGGCAGCAGTATGCACACCCTACGTGCTTGTACACCTTCCCACCACACTGGTGGGGCTGGGCTGGGAGGACAGAGACCCAGCACTGCAACCAGCTTGTTCTTTTGGGTTCAGCCACCTGGTGGGGTGTCCAAGGCTGATGTGACACAGGGAGGTGACACCACCATTCCTGAGCCCCTGTGGTGCCAAGAACAGCGAAAACTTCTCTTCTGCATTGGCCCTGAGCTCACTGAGAGCTCCCATGCTGTGA
Source organism: Neopsephotus bourkii (assembly GCF_033783945.1). Taxonomy (NCBI): domain Eukaryota; kingdom Metazoa; phylum Chordata; class Aves; order Psittaciformes; family Psittacidae; genus Neopsephotus; species Neopsephotus bourkii. Next base: position 8,297,000 of record NW_026902137.1, read on the forward strand.
GCAGGGCAGACACAAAGGCATATGCTTGATCTGCAGTACTGACTGCCTTAAACACCTTCCTGGGACCTGTTACCAGCTCAGCATTTCACCCCCAAATAAGGGTGGCACCCAGGGACAGATGAGCTTGGCTTTTACCCCATAGGAGTCAGTGGAGCAAAAGGAGCTCTAAAAAGATACAAAGCTAGTTTTTTCTTGGGAGGCACCTTCCCAGTGCTATACCTGGTAAAATAGCCCAGGGCTGCATGGGGTGGGATGGTGGTGCCTTTGGCCAGGCCCTGATGGGAACAGTGAACAGTGGGATGTAGTGGGGACACATATCTGAGTGATGCACCAGAGAAGGCTGTGGAAGCAGCGGGCAGGAGGAAGCACCCTGCAGCAAAAGCCTCAGCACCCAGCACTGAAGGAAGGATGTTTGGGCACACGCAGCTGCCAGGAGATGGGGTTACAAAGCGAAGCTAAACAAAGATAGCTGCGAAGAGGAAACAGATCCCTCCTGCCGGTGTAAGGTAGGAGCCGAGCGGTAGCTGCTTGACATCATCAGAATGAGCATTGGATTACAGCAGGCAGGGACTGACTCGGGAGCGGAGAAAAACACGCCCCTTGGCCCCAGAAGTGCAACTTCATTTAGCAGCTCCCAGTAGAAGGAAACTGCAAGTCTGAAACTGGCTGTGACTCCCTCAGCCAGCTTGGCTGCTCGCCTCGGTGGGCAGGGACACGGGGAGGGTGAGATCCAGCCTCCGGCTCTTCCTCAGCAGCGGGGCCACGTAACTTGGGATTCGAGAAGCAGCGGGAGCCGGGTGGCTGTAAGTAGGGCTGTGTATGCTGCTGAGGGCACATGGGGTGGCGATGGGCTGGGGTGGTTGGTGGCCAGCAGACCTGTTGGGCAGCACAGCAAAGGGCTGCTCTCCTGCCGCCCTAACGTGAGAGCTGGAGCCTCGTTACAATGGGGGAATTTGTTTCGTTAACTTTCACCATGCCGGCTGTGAATAGTGAGGTTTTTGCTGCCCACAGACCATGGGCTGAAAAACTAAGCTGCGTCCTGGTTTCTCTGTGGTTGGGGGAAGCGGTTTGTAGGCTGATGGCAGGGAGGTGGCTGCTGTTTCACTTGGGAAATCGTGCAGTTCAGGACTTGCTGCGAGGGGGTAGCAGGGAGAGCAGGCTTGGCAGTTGGAAAGCACAAAGGACCGCGTGGATCAGTGACCCCCGTGGGGATTTCTGGCCTCATTTCTGACTTGTGTCCGTTTATTCTGAGCAACTCCTGGAGGGAATCCCTTAGAGCGCCGGGGTGGCTCTGTGCTTGCCGGGGAGTAGATGCCAGCCTATGGGACAGGCACCCAGCATGCTGGCGGCGTGGGGCAGTGGTGTGAATCCATCCGTATGGCTTCGGGAGCTGCAGGGCTCCCCGTCGAACTGCAGGCACAAGTAGGAGCAGCAGCAGGAGCAAGCTCGGAGACTCGCTGGCATCCAGCTTTCCAAGCAAATGTTTTAAAAGGCAAAGACTTGGGATAAAAAAAGAACTGCTGTGTGGTGGTATTCTCAGGAGGCTTTGCAAATTCCTCCACCTCGGAGCTGGTGCCTTTCTCTCCTTTCTCTGGATTCCCCATAGCAGCTGGTAGCGAGCCGCAGTGGTGAGCTTTCACATGCATGTAATGCCTTGGCCCCAAAGGGGTGTTCGGGAAACGTTTCTTTTTGCCTGGATGGGGTAAATGGTTCTGTAGAACAAGAGCCAAGTATAGCTGTGAACCCAGAAGCAATGCCCTGGGTGGCTGGGCCAGTGGCTCAGACACAGAGGGGGACACACTGGGTCAAATGCAGCAGGGATGCTGCAGCAGCACAAGGGTGAGAGGAGACTCGTGGAGAAGGGATGGCTTGACCGGGTGGCAGAGACCCTCAGACCTGGGCTGCTTGTTGGCAGTGAGGCCAATGTGTTTGGCTTGGGAGCAGGCCTTGGCTTTGGAGACTTTTGGCTGGAAAGGGCCACAGTGCTAATGCACAGCCACCCAACTGAGAAACTGTCAGGTTTCTGCTCTCGTGAGGGATGGTATTTGGTAAAGAAGGATGCATGGAGAGATCTTCAGTGGCTGCATTCATCTATGGCATAGATGCAGGTTAAACGGCCAGTTGCAAACTTGGATGCACCAGTAGTGCTTAGCATACCTCAAGGACAGAACAGGGCATTGAGTCCTGCAGACATTGTTCCACATGGATGTACGAGTGCCCCATGCTATCATTTTTAGGGATACTTTCCCGAGAGTGCAGACTGATTCCTCAGAGAATTGGAGACCATTAAACATAGCACATAGGCTCCCAGTGTAGGCAGCTTGATCATGAAGAGATGAAAACCCAGGAGTGTTCATAGCCATGCATCTTCCAACCACTGGCATTTCTGTACCCAATGGCTGACTCTGAGGCTCTGCACAGGCACAGAGCGATCTACAACGTGGAGTTTTGCTTTTTACCTTTATCCTCTTTTTTTTCCAAAAAGAAGTAAATCTACTTTTGAGCCCACTCAGGGAATACCCACAGGCACACACAACCCTGCTGCCCAAAATAGCTATGGAAAACAAGGTGCTAACAATTCCTGATCTCCCACATTTCAGAGCCTGCAGCATACTGCTGTGCATTAAACCTTCCAGCCTGTCTGGGCAACCAATACCAGCATTGTTCCTACTTTAACGTGGGCTACACACAAAGAAGATGATTTTCCTGGTCTCATATGGGTCTGTGGCAGAATCAGAGAGGAATCTACAGTTCCATAAGGAGCGGTACAAGCTTCCACAGAGCTTCTTGTTTGCCGTTTTATGCCACCACATTTGGGTCTCTCCCATTTTCACATTCCAATTGTCTCTCCACACTCTCAAGGGTTCCCTTAGCATCACCAAAGCTGTATATATGGACTGATCCAGAAAACACCTTTTCCATTTCCATACCTATTTTAGAGATAATGAAAGGGGGGAAAACCCCATACTTCTAGTTGTCTCTAGCCCACCACTAGGAAAAACCAAGCCATAAAGGGAGCTGCTCCCAGAGCTTCCCAGCACCAGCCAGGGAGAAGGGAGCGTTCAGCTCTTGGATGGACTTTGTCACAACAGCAGCTGGAGAAGCCAAGACATCGCAGCAGGACTCAGCTGGCACACGTAGCATGAGCAGGAAAACCAGCAGTTGGCCTATGAGCCACCTATTCCCCTGTCAGAACCCTCATTCCCTTCAAGCCTGCGGTGATACATACTTTACATACCCCTTTCTGGTTCACATGGCAAGGTCCCAAATGCTTCCTTCCCAGCACAGCCCCGGTGCTCTCTGCACAGCATCTCCACCCCAGCTTTCATGCAGGCACATTGCCAGTCAAGCCGTTGCCTCAAGAACTCCCCAGTGAGCACCACAATGGCAGCTTCTGTTGATACTTGCAATGATGTAATGAGCCAAACATATCCCCACCGGAGCGTCATTGACTTTGCTGGAATTACTGCTTCCTCTAAGTGCAATTCATCTGCGGTGCTCCTTGCCTCGAGATACTGAAACTAAGAGCTCAGAAGGCAGTTTGATGGATATCAAGCAGTTATCTTGGTAACAGAACAATCCTGGATATGATTAAGAGGTTATTGCTTTTTAAGGATTATGAAACCTCCTGGTTCAGAGTAACCAGTGACTTATGAAAAACATTCCACTATAATTACAAGGTTTTTTGTACCTCTGAGGCCAAGGATGCTGGGAACAAGGCACCAAATGAGGCAGCCTTAGTCTGCTGTGAGAGAACAGGGCTCCTGTTCTGGTCAGTGATGGCTCCAGCCTCTTGTTTACCCAGGAGTCAAGAGATGAGACTCTGCCATCACCTTGCTTGAAAACAGAAAGGATTTCCTCTCTGGATCAAAAGCAGCACCAGAGCAGCTGTTGTGTAAAATAATGGTGAATTCTGCCAAGAAGTATTCTGGAGGGGTTTTCTGTGAACATATATTCATTGTGAAGTCATGCTAAATTAATTTTGAAGCCATGCTGAGAGCATTGAGTTTGTTTGGGTGTTTGTCCCTTTTAGGTAACTGTGATACCATGGGGTAGGGATGCACCGCCACCCAATGAACATTTCCACAGGGATCTCAAAGCAACCCATGCTACCTTGATGGATTACAGGACTAGATAAAGAACACTTTACAAGATTTCCTTAACAAGTTGCTTTAGCCCATCCTTAGTCACACTGCATGGCTTAATCCACCACCCTTATATCCCTGAATTCTGTGTGGGATATGGCCTGGCCTTTGCACAGTGGGGCCTTCAGAGCTCTGCCCATTGCCCCAGGACTGCACGAGCCAGAAGAGGTTGAACTTTTAGGGATAGAGCAAGGGGCACAGCTTCAGATTTGATGATTCCAAATCCCCAAGCAAAGGCTGTGGGAAGAAACGTCTGGTCAGAGCCAGGGCTGTAGGGCTGGAAAGCCAATACCAGTTCCTGAAGAATTTCTGTCTCCAAAACTCAGCTCTTCTTTTGAAAGACAGAGAAAATTGGGGTTTCCTCCCACATCCCATCAGGAACAGGGCTGCTCAGTGATAACTTCTACTTCAGAGCATCATTGCTCCAATTTGCCTCAAGCCTCTCTTGGCAGAGGGCCACGTGTTTGGAGATATTTTGCAACACATCTGAAGCGCTGAAGGTTTAACTGTTTGGGCTGCAGAACACAGGAGCCAGAGCAAGGAAGGAAGGCAAAGGAAGAAAATAAAGACTCATGGATTTCCAAGGTTGCCTTGCTTTCTTCCTTCCTGCTTTTGTTTGTTTGCTGGGTGCCCCAGAGGGGTGATGTATATGCCCAGTGTTGTGAGAATACTGTTTCTTTTCCGGTGCAGTGTTTTCCAGTAAGCACCTCACTGTAAATGGGGTAAGCACTAACAAAAGTGTATTGTTAAATCCCTGTGCCTTTGTTTGGCTCCTGTCAGGATCATAATTAGTGTTTTCCACTTCTGTAAACCTGTCATCTGCAGCTCTGAAAGTGCTTTACAAATATCTGAAGCATCTAGCAAGGGGGCAAGTATTAATAGCTCCATTTAACAGATGGGCAAACAGAAAGCAGCAAGTGCCCTGTCCTTGAAGCAGGGCCAGAGCCAGCAAGTAGTCAGCTCCGTAACTTGGGAGTTTAAAAAGTGGGTCATAAAAACAAAGGCTGTAGATCTGTCATGCGTAGGAAAATGATGGGGAATAGTTCCAGTCAGAGCAGCACTCAACCCAGATGGACCAGACATGAATTGCTGGGTGAGCTACTGCTTACATGGTTAAATGGTTTATCTCTTGCTTTCTGTTCTGCTAATATTTGTCCCTGGGATAAAGTGAAAAAAGCACAGTCCATGATGTTCCAAAAAGGCTGAAAGCTGAAACAGCTGCTAAAATAAGCAAGTGTCTTGTTGGCTGGGCTCTGCAGGTCAGGAGATTGCAATGCACCCACAGATGTTAAGGCCACAGAGGAAATGGCTTTGAGTGGGGCTTGGGGACAACAGGAGAAGGCACAGCTGTGCACAAACAGCAGAGAAACCTGAGGACCCAGCAAGGCAACCAAAAGCACCAGATCAAACTTCCCCTTTTGCCTCAGAGCCTGATCTGGAAGTTTCACTTCTTTAAAGGGCAGTGGAGCTGCAAACCAACATTCATTTATACTCTCAAGGCAGCCCTAGGGTCCCTCCATGGTGCAGGTAAGGAGACACAAGTTGCTGCAGTTCTCCCCAGCACACCTACAGGAGGTCAACAAAAGCAGAAGCAAAACCAAAGAGAACTTCTCTGTGAAACCAGGCCTGGCTGCACTACCCTTGCTTTCAGATACAACAGGCCACATCTTTATTAGCACAAACCCTCCTGAGAAGGGGCCATACAACCACCACCATCTGTAGCCCTTCAGTCAGTGTCTCCATGCTCACCAAGACAGGCTCAGACTGAGCTCTGTCAAACCCCACGTCCCCTTTGCTGTCCTAGTCACGGGCAGTGGGAAAAGCAGCTGAGCTTTATGCTTCTCAACAAAAGCACAGATAATGTTTTCTTATGCTTATTTTCTTTTCCTTCCCCAGAAGTTGCTGCATCCTGCGTATGAAACTCATTTGAAGTCATGTCCAGAAGGAAAGTCAACTAAATCAGGTAGGAATTCACACTATGGAATGATAGAATTTGTATTCACAGGGAGATATTACATAAACAGGAACGGGGTTATTTTCCTTCTTGTTTCATACAGTCATTTGACCTCCTTCTGTACTCTCAATTCCTAGATGCTAGAAAGCTGTTACAAGGGGGGAAAAATATGAACAATTCTGCCATAATGACTTTCCTGCTGTATATTCCACACTTACAGCCATGTACTTGTCCCAAGCCCTGTTCCAACATTGACTCTACAGGCAGTCCCTGGTGCAAGCAGTGCTGCACAGCCTCTCCCCTGCCAGCAATAGGGATGTGGTGTGTGAATCCTGCCTGCATGTTTCACCTGAGAATGGCTTTTCCCCGTGTGAATAACCATGTAAGTGAGGTTTTCCTGTGCATATAGAGCCAGCCCAGGCAGATCCAGGGAGCCCCCAAAGCTGGACCTTCTGTGGCGCTTCTGTAAGTGGCAGATCCACCAGCTCATGGTCCTTTCCATGGTCTCACTGCCATGGCCCCTGCACTGAGAGCATCTCTTCAGCCCTCAGATCATTTCTCTGCTTTCTCTTATTCCTGCACCAAGTATTCCCTTTTTTGGAGCTGCCACAGTCGTATTGTTTGCAGATGTGGCCATACAGGATCTCAGGACTCTTTGGGGCATGTAGACATTCCTCCTACAGGTCTCTCAGGGCAATTCATCCCTTGTATCCAGCACCTTTCCCATGCATGCTAGGGAGCCCGTGTTCTTCTACACCCAGGCTTCATTTCAGTGGACCATAAAATAGTTGACAGTTCATTTCCTTAGGACCCTTTTCTGACAGTATAACTTGCAATGATCACTGAGCATCCCCAGTGTAATCTTACAGGCATGTCTCGAGCACCTCTTCAATTCGTGTCTAAATGTCACATCCCTGGTAACTTCTGTAGACAGATTTACCCTGCCTGCAGAGAGGATCAGAAGCTGCTGTCACCTGAACTAGATGTACAAAAACTCTCCATCCATCACAGAAATACTCAGAGGAGGGGGTGTGCAGGCCAGCAGCGCTTTCTTTGCCCAGGTAGGGCTCCCAGCCAGGTAGCACAGCCAAAGAGACTCCAGATTTCAGTGGGTAACAACCAAAAGGGCTTAGCTCAGCCACCTCTCACTGCCAGCTGTTTTTAACTCCTACACTTTTCTATCATACATAAAGCACCAATAGCACCAATCCCCCATCCAATCCTTCTCACAGCTCCCAAAGACAGGTTTTACCCCTATTCCCCCTTCCCAGCCCCTGGGGTGGGAGTCCTGCTGGTGGCTTTCTTCTGTGCAGTGGGGTGTGTGAGCAGGGCAGGCAACTACAGGGAGCAGAGCTGAGCCTGGTTTTGCTAATCAGCCTCATTCCACACTGATGCTCTTAAGAGTTGCCCTGGTTATTTTTAGGCACTGCTGGGAGCTGCCAGGGCTCTCACACCTCATTCAGCCCCTTACACCACACAGAGGCAGAGGGACCCTTTGGATGCTGGATGTGAGTTCCTATGAGATGGTGCAAGCCTGAATGAGGAAGGGCTAAGGCAGGTGGCTCTCAGCTTCACGCACTCTGTGCTGAGCAGAGCCCCCCCAACTAGCAGCAGCCAAAACTGCATAGTTACAGCCTGCACAACACCTCCTCCAAGCTAAGCTCCCTCCGCAGCTATGTGAGCACTGCTTTCACACAGCAGCAGAGCTCCACACCTCCAATTACAAACAGAAGCTGGACAAAACTGCTCTTTCTCCTGCTAGACATAAAGACACAGCCTCTCTTACCTCTGTCCTTGTAGAAAGTTCTTCACTCAGAAACAGCAATTCCATCAAGACCTGCTATCATTTCACCTTCCTTTTATACTGCCAAGGGCAGCTCTGCTAGAAAATACCCCCAGCTGCATCTCCTCTGCAATTACTTGATTTCTTGTTGCCCAGGGAAGCCTGGAAGGTGCTAGGGATAAAGCATCCCTGGGCCTGGGAGTTAAAGGAGGGCTTGAGTAGGTGATGTTCACAGTGTGTTGGTGTGATCAGAAAAGCTATGGGACCACCAGGGAGTTTCAAGGCTTGAAATGAAATCCACCGGGCCTTTTCTTCCTGAATTATTCTGGGGAAGGCAGGGAACCCAAGTGTGAAGGGGATCCTCTTTGCAAAGGAATCCATCCCATGGCCTGGCTGTGATGAGGTGTCTGCAGATCACAACCAGGGACAATACATGAGTCTTCCTGGAACATGCCTGCAACAGCAGCTGTGGGGCTTTTGCAGCTGAAGGGTTTAAAGTGACTGGTCTGTGGTTTGTCTGCTTTGTAAGTTCAGGCATCAGCAGATCCTCCCTCCACACAGTTGTTTTGTTCATGTAAAAAAACCCTGACAAATAAAGGCAGTTAAATAAGAAGTTGGGATAAAATAAAACTAATGGAGAAGGGACATAGCCTCATACTCCTTACAGCTTTGAAAGGGACTCTGCAGGGGACCAGAGGGTGTTGGCTCATAAGGTGACGGGTTCTTGTGGCCATGCTGGGCGACCACAAGGGGTCTGGCTGGCTGCTGTCTGCTGGGCACATAACACCGTGTCCAGCCAGTGCGAGCCTGAGGGGGTGATAAACGGGGAGCAGAAAGGTGCCAGTTTTCTGTGTCCTGAGCGTGCCTTATCCCACTGTGCCACCCCATCCCTCGGAGGGATGTGTGTCCTTCGGAAGGGGGAGCGGAATGGAGTGCCCTGATTTATTAGCACCTCAGAGCTGTGGGATGTGAAAAACAAGCTCGACCTGGGAGCAAAACAAAAATACAACTGCTGTCACGGCAACTGTCTGCAGATGCATGAAGAGACCAATTATTTCCATTAATCAACTTACTGAGAAGCTGCAGAAGAGGCTTAAGCTGCAGCTGAGGCTCGGTGCTGAGGGGAGGGAGGAGCAGAGAGCTCCATCGCACCCTGGTTGCCAAGGCAAACCATGATTCCTCCTGTGGCAGAGGATTATTGGAGCAGATGCTCAGCACCCGTGCCCCATGCCCTGCCTGCTCCAGGCATGGGGCTGCATGCAGGCAGGGCTGCATGGTACTGGGCTGCCATCCTGGTGAACAGATGAATGGATGGGCAGACAGCTCCCTCCTACACATCCTGACACTAACAGGATGCTGGTGGTGCTGAGCAATCCCCTCCACCTCCCCTATTCCTCCCCAGGCCTTCCCCTCTCCCCTGGGGACCGCAGCAGCACACGCAAGGGCTCACCCTACCCCAGTGCAAAGGGTCAGCCGTGATCTTGAAATCCGGCTGGAGCATCTTACATCAGCCTGGAGCCGGAGGATGTGGGGCAGCAAGAGGTGCCTTGGGACAGCAGAAACACTGCAGCGAGGGTCCCTGGGGATGTGCTAAAGACCAGGAGGGAGGGGAGGATGTTTGAGGCCTTGGTAAAGCTAAATGCAAGGTTTGTGAACTTGTAGAGGGGTCAGCCTAAGCCTAATCTTAAACCTGAGCTAAGCAATTAGCTACCAGTTGTGCAGGCATTAAGCGATTTATACTGTAAAAGCAGGGATCTGTTTATGGATACAGAGCCTCAGTCCCACTGGTGTATCTGCTCTCCTCCTCTATGAATTACAATTTTCCACTAAGTCTTAGAGAGCCCTGGAAGCTCGGAACCTCCAAAACCACTGCTGTGGCTGGAGATGCTGTGATGTCTGCACTGGCTGAATTAACTGTATTTAGCAGAATAGCCAGAGGGTGCAGAGTTATTACAAGGAATCCCACAGCGAAAACCTTCCAAAAATGCCACATGCCTTACCCAAGCTTGACATCTCTTCACCACTGGAGTGCGGTGAGGCTTTTCCATGCTATTCTCACTTGGAAAGAAGTTGCTCAGCACATGAAATGGACACACATGCCCTGGTAGGAGATCAGGCTGCTGCCGTGGTCCTGCCTGTTTCCTCACCCAGCCGGGAAGCTGGGGCACAGCAATTCCAGCCAACAAGACCCATTCCCACCATATTTGGGAGAACACAGGCCCAGAAGGGAAGCTCCATGCCTGGTGCAGACCCTGTCACTTGTTGCTTATGTAGCCACTACCAGACCGAGCTCCCAACAGAACAACTCCATCTTCAGCTTCTGGTGTGGATCTAAGCTCTAGTGCATGGGGGTCACAAGCAATAGTGAGGCCTTTAAGGCATGAGCACAGGTCTAAAAATACTCTGTAACCCTGATAACACCATTTCAGAGCCCTCCTCCTTTGATGTGCAACCGCTCGGGCATGTTCCCAGACAAGACCCAGTGGAAAATCAGCTGAAATTCCAGCTGGAAGTTGTCAGAGCGTTGGTGGAAACCCCCTGACCTCAAGTGCTGGCTTCAGCCCTGGGGGATTTTTTCCCCTCCTCACTGGATGTGACTCTCCCAGCAGGAAACCTCGCGGCAGAGCCACAGGGAGCACAGAAATCCCGGTGCTCCCATCTCTGTGCTCTACCAGGCCCCCCTCTGCAGTAAACCAGCTTACACTGTAAATATTTCAAACGCCCAGCAGGGCTGCTGAGTGTGTTTTGCTGTTGTTATGGATCCGGCCCCAGCAGGAGAGGGCTAATAATAGTCACTGTACCCTGGAATGAAAGGGCAAGGGGCACTGCACAATGTGGAGAGCTTGAAGGCAGACTGTACGGCTTCATGCCTTGGTCCCTGCAGGCTGGCAGTGAAGGAGAGAGAAGTGGGATGCGATGCATGAGCAAAAGAGGGGGTCACATCACTGTTTAGTGGCAGAACTTTGACATTTAACCCAAGGAACACAGCAAGGATTAGCTTGGATTTGTGTCTTTATGACTGCAGAAGTCTGGGGGGCAAAGAACAGTGTTAGATCCTGTGGTGTGACACGAAGAAAATGGGAAAGCATGTCCCTGAGTAGGCAGTGGGGCAGAGGGGCCAAGAAGGGCAATAACATCCTGGCCTGTATCGGCACCAGTGTGGCAGGACTGGGGCAGTGATTGTCCCCCTGCACTGAGCACTGGTGAGGCTGCACCTGGAATCCTGTGTTCAGTTCTGGGCCCCTCACTACAGGAGAGACCTTGAGGGGCTGGAGAAGGGCAATGGAGCTGGTGCAGGGCCTGGAGCACAAGTGTGATGGGGAAGGGCTGAGGGACCTGGGGTCAGTCTGGAGAAGAGAAGGCTCAGGGGGACCTGATCGCTGCCTGACAGGAGGGGCTGGGCTCTGCTCCCAAGGAACAAGGGATGGGACAAGAGGAACCGGCCTCAAGCTGCACCGGGGCAGGTTTAGATGGAGCTGAGGAACAATTCCTGCCCCAGAGGGTGCTCAGGCACTGCACAGGCTGCCCAAGGGCAGGGCTGCAGTCACTGGCCATGGAGGGGTTCAAAAGCTGTGTAGGTGAGGTCTCAGTGCCATGGGTAGTGGTGGCCTTGGCAGTGCTGGGGCAGAGGTTGGACTGGATGAGCTCAAAGCTCTGCTCCATCCCGGCTGATCCTGCGATTCGGTACTTACAGGATTCCATGGCTCCATGACCTCCAGCAGACCCCGCTGCGGTTGCTCCCAATGGCCTCTGGCACGGGGCAGGCGCAGGGCTGCAGCCGGCAGCAGCACCCAGGATGTGTCTGTGGGGCTCCTGCCCCGGGATGAGGGTGCCCTCGGGATCTGCAATGGGCAAGGGGCAGGTCCCCTCCTTAGGTGGGTGTCCCAGTGGAGCAGCAGCCCCTGCTCAGCCCCCAGGGGCAGGGAGGCCTCTAAAAGAAGGCAGGGAGGTGACTCAGGCTTAGTTAAGCCTTGAGCCATTGCTGCATTTAACCTTGGCATCTTCCTCACAGCAGCCCAGGTGGCTGTATCACAAACGTCTGAGCAGGGGATTAACCTGCCCTATGCCCAAACGTGTGAGAGATGCCACGTGCAGATGGACAAGGCTTCCTCTCACGTAGAGACCCCTTGCAGTGACTGCAAAGGTGAGTCAGGTAAAGAGGAAAGCAAGAGGTAAGTGAGAGCAGAAAGCAGCAAAGCAGGCGGTGGAGGGGGAGCTGGATGGATTCAGCACAGCCTGCAGATAGCCACCATCGATACAGAGTCCAAAAATAGCCCTTCCTAGCCATAAAAAGCTTACAGTTTAACCTAGACAAGGGACAGATGTAGCATCGTGCAGAGGGTTTCCTTGAAACTGGAGTCTGGGGCTGGGTGTGACTGTAACATCCATCCGATCCCCTGGAGTCAGGCCCTGGCTGCTGGCTTGGGTCACAGGGCTTGTGTTTGCTCTGCAGGCGCTCAGCCCTGCGCTGAGTTTGATGTGTCCATGGTGCTTCCAGGTCACTTGCATTGTGCCAGGCCACTCTTGTATTGTTTGCAGTAACTTTGCTTGTAGTGCCCGGGATGCGTGCTGTGGAGAAGCAGGCAGGGTGGGAAACGGGAATTAACCGCAGGCTTCTCAGTGGGTCTGAGAGGGGCACAGGTTATTTCAGGGACATCTGGGGATGTCTGGTGGCTGTGGCAGCTTGCAAGGGGCTTCCTTGCTTGTGGCCAGCTGCCCTTGACAGGCAGCACCGTGTTCCCATGGCGCAGGGGGCACAGCCTGCCTCCAAGCAGCACAGAAAAGCTTTCTGAGGAATGTGCAGCAGGTCCCGGCCCCGTGCCAATGGCCTTTGTCACCATGCCATGCATCCCCTGCCCCGTCCCCGCCGGCTGGCACACCGCACCAAGGGCACAGGGACTGTTTCTGTTGCTGTCAACAGCAAGGAGGAAAGGGAGGCAGGAAATGACCCTCTGGGGACAAGTTGAATCATCTCTTTGAAGTGCCCTGGAAACCTTTGTGCAATGTGTTTGTGTGCTTGCCCGCTTATTCTCACAATGCCTGGCAAGAGCCGGCACATCATTCCCTCCTGCTGGCCCAAAGGAGCATGAAAATCAAAGGTGGGGAGCCACTGGGTGATGCACCCCACTCTGCAGCCCCTGCCACCACTAAATGACGGCCCATGGTGACACAGTTTCAGGTCTACGTGGGCAAGAGAGAAGGTGGTTTCTTTCTTGTCCCTGGCAGATGTTAAAAGATGTTTCCACTGACTAAAACCCCACTGAACTGTGCTTCACTTGCCTGGAAATGTGGAAATGCTCTGTGCAAAATGAGGCTTTTCTATCACAAATTGAGGCCGCCGCTCCCATCACCTCCTCAGTCCAACAGCTTCCTGGAAGCAGAGGCTGGAGTGTCTCTGCCAGCAGAAGGGGATGTGACTCAAAGGCTTTTGAGAGCTGCCACCTTGTGAGCTTTGCTCGCCCCTCTTCACCTCTTTCCATGGAGAATCAAAGGCAGGAACCTTCCCAGCCATAGGAATAAGTAAATCACACACGCCATCTCCTGGCCAACGAGTTTGGAACCCAAACCTGCCCGAGTAGGACCTGCTTCTGCCCGCTTGGGTGCTATTTTTTATCTCCATCCCATCCTTTTTCCATGTGATGGGGCATTTAGTCACTTGACACAATGCTCCTGCAGCCGAGCACATCTGCTGTTGGCAGGCACATCAAGGGACACTGGGAAAATGCTGTATCCCGGGGGCTGGTCAGCTCCTGTATCCCAGTTTGTGGTGTCTATCCTATGAACTAGGTGGTCCAGCCCTCAGAACAGAGCATATCGGCTCTGGATTGACCTTAAGGATGTGGAGATGGATCCAGGCTTTTGTGGACAGCTCTTAGGGAAGCCTTCCAAGTCCGTATGACACCTCTCTAGCAGCTACAGAAGGTCTGGGCTCCAGTGAGCTGTGTGGACTTGTCTGGGCATGATGGAAAAGGTGCTTTGCTCACTGAGATCAGTGAGCCTGCTGCATCCAGAGTGAACACCTCATGCTGGAAGGGCACAGCTGGGAAGGAAGGAGGGAAGATGAGGAACAACAACAGCTGGGATCTCTTCCTGGGCCAAAGGATGCAGTTTTTACCCATGTAACAGGGGCTAGATGGATGCCAAGCCCTGGGAGGAGATTTGCTGCATTTGGTGAAGCAGGTTCCGCTGGGAGGTCTGGGGGCACCAAGCCCCACGTCCCACCAATGAACTGCTGCCAGGTGCTCCAAGAGAGTAGTTCCTTGGGCTATGGAAATATCACACTGGGTTTATGCAGTTTTGAGGTTACTGCACCCTGCTCAGTCTCAGGAATGGGGGGAATTGAACCTCTTTTATCCTGGCTATTGCATCTTCACCAGCATCTTCTTTCTACTGCCATAACATTGGAGATTATAGAGTGAGGAGTGGGATTCTTGCCCAGGCTCATGGTCTGCCAGCGGATTTCCCTGGTAGGAAGATCAATATTAAACAGGATTTGTACAGGAGACTGAGCAAGTTTCTCAGTGGGTCATTAACCCCAAGACACAAAAGCAAGTCAGTGACAAGAAGTTGAGTTTTTTTCATTCCACACAAGCATTTCTAACTGGGACCTCCTTCAAGTATTGACAACATCAGCAGGGCTAAAGGCATTTTTTACAGTGAATAGATAAGATTGAGATTAATCTCTTACTTCCATGTAGAAAAACAAGCTGAGTAAACAGCAGCAGGAACCAAGAGCCTCAGGTCGCCAGTGCAGAGGCAGTGTGTGCTCACTAGCTCTGTGCCTGGAGCCAGGCAGCCTGTAACACATTCCCAAGCTGCTGAGGCCCCTGGGCTCTGCGTGCTGGCAAGTTAAACCACCAGCTAAAGTGAAAACCCAACAACTTAAGGACAACTAAGAGCTGGCTCGCAGCAGAGCTCGCGTGTGACAAGTGGCCACTCTGAGCCTTTCTTTGTGCTCTGTGCTTGGCACAGACGCAAGGCTGGAGTGAAGGGATCCAAACATCTCACAGAAGGGCTGATTTTCACATGTTAAAGTGCTTATCTGAAAGCACTACAGCCCAGCACTTTCTCAGTGACATCCAACGACCAGTGGAGGCCAGTACTGATCCAAAGCCCTGTACTGAGAAAATAGTCCCCTGCTCTCCAAGCTTTCCACTGCGTAGTCATTAGAGCCCTGACCATTTCCCATTACAAATTCAGGCTGGATCCTCACCCCATCCCCCGATGCAGTAAGCCAAATCTGGCCTCTGCTCAAAGATCCCGTGGCATTTTGAGGAGAAAGGAGGGCTTTTTCTGCAATGGTTTTGCCGTAGGAAAAAGCTGCTAGCCAGTGACCTTGCAGCTCTTAACGAAGGCCAGGAACTCAAAAGGAGAGGCAAATGCCTTGTCTGCCTTGCTTTGCAATGGGAAGGTAGAACAAGGGTCATTAAAGGCAGCTTGGACAGATCCTTCTTGCCTATCTGCCCTCACCTGACACGGTGTGTCACCCAGCGCCATGGGTCACCCCACACGCTGCCCCACGTGATGGCTTTGATATCTGAGATTTTGGTAGCTGCTGTTAGAGGAACCGGCGCAGAGTTACAGGGACTATTTTTTCATGCCAGTAACTTAACTCCACAGAGTAACCTAACCTGGAGGGAGCCATGAGTTGAGGCTTGCTGAGCATCCTTGACCTCACAGCTGTGTTTTCTCCGCAGCAATGCAATGGAGGTAGAGTCCAGCATGTACACTGACTTCATTTCCTGCGATCGGGCCGGTCGGAGGAACGCTGTCCACGACATCCACCAAGATGCAACCACCGTCAGCGTGCGCAAGCTGACCGAGGACCTCGGTGACCTCGCCGTTGAAGGAGCAGGTGAGCTGCTGCAGATACCAGTAAACCCAGCTCCCAGCACACAGGCTGGAAGGGCAAGGCATGAAATGGTAGCGCACCTGAATAGTGCTGTCACTGGGAGCATTAAACAGATGCTCAAGAGGAACATCCCATTCCTCGCTGCATCAGTGCCTTCATGCTTGCTGGGAGACTCACTGTGCTAAGGATAAACGGGATGGTCCCAGGGTTCCTGGTGCATGAGCACTGCACACTCCAGCCAAGGCCCTTTGCTTGGTTGGTTTGTAGAGGCACTGATGCTTAAACAAGACAGGGACTGAGCAAGAGCCTTCCCAGGACAAATTGCACATCAGGTATATAAAAGGCTTTATAAAAATCAGGTTGTGGTTTGCTTTCTCTTTGCTGGTTGGCTTTGTTTTGTTTTGAGTCAGCCTTCAAATAGTTCCACAGTATTTTAAATAACAACAGAAATAATTATAAACACCACAGCCATCTCCAGATCTTCCCCTGTAGCCCAGACACGGCAGCGGTAGCAGCCTACTCAGTCTGTGCCAGCCAGCTGAGTACAAGAAGCATGGATCCTCTGCTCAGAGCACAAGCAAACCAGCCACGCTGATTCCACTAATAAGCAGCAAAACGCACAGCACCACTGCAGAGGGCAGACTCAGGATTTGCTCTTGCTCTTTGACTCCTCCAGCCTACATCTATAACTATAAAAGCACCATAAAACACATTTTCCCAACTGTACCTCTTTCAACATGCCCATACTAGCACTTGTCCATCCACCCATATGCAGTAAGCACAAATCAGCGCTCTTCTAAGAGTGAGCAACTGAGGTAGCTGCAAGGCTGTCGGGCAGACATTCCTGAAGCACTTGCAAGTTGTACTTACAGGTTAGACAAGGAGAACATATCCCTGCCCCAAAGCTCCCTCCCAGCATCACCAGAGGTGTTGAGGAGTGTTTGTATTCCAGCAACATGAAGGGAGAACCAATACTCTTAAGCACCTGGCCACACAAGGGTAGCGACAGGTCTTCAGGTGGCAGTTAGAATAAGATCAGCTATAGCAATTACTGATCACTTGTGTCCTCAGCAGAGTGTAACAGTGCTTTCTTCCCAATGCTCCCTTCTGCAGAAAGCCAAAGCGATGCCACTTCTTCTGAGAATGACCCAGGAGCAAGACCAGAGGGGCAGGAAAACAGCCCTTCCCCATGACAGTGTACAGGGGGTGGGATGTGCAGGAGGAGGGCCATCTTAAACAAGTATTTGCTATTAAATCTGCGGACAAAAGCCAACCTGGAACAGCAAGTGGTCAAATGTCTCTGCAGCAACTCTGTTTAGAGAGCTACATGATGCTTTACAAGGACTGGCACCTCCAAAAGACTTCTGCTCCTATCCCTAATGATTTAGAGCAACACTGCCGTGGTTGTAGTGCTATGAGCCATTCTCAAGATGCCTTAGCTGCAATTTTCCCCTAGGGGAAAAAATGATTTCAGTAATAATAAACACATCAGACTTTCCTGTCCAAGGTACCTTCCTCCTTTGCAAATTTAGATTATTATTTATTCTGTTTCCATAGATTAGAAATGTAGATTATTGGTTTTACTAAGCCTCATCTGTAACTTAGACCTGACCTGGCCAATGGACTGTCCATGTGGCCTCTTGTCAGGGTGGGCAGTGGGGAAGGGACCTGGCCACTCCCTCTGCCTTCAAGCACCACTCACCTGTGCTGCTGCTGCCGCTTAGCATCAGGAAAGGACCAAAGCACAGCTCTGTGTGGATGAGCTCCACCTACAGACCCAGCAGCACCAGCCACAGGCATCTTTTCCTTTGGGTTTTAGCATTTTGAGATATTGTTAAGGGGAGGGGAGAAACATTTTGCTGGTTTGACTGTTGAAATTCAGGCTTAACTTTGCAAACTGTTAGCCGAGATGATCTCTGGTAGGATCTCACACCATTCTCTCTTTTAGGAGACATGTTTTGTGTTAAAGATGGTTTGATAAAACTATGTAAGTTGTTGGAATAAATAACACAGCCTTCAAGTACTGAAGGTGGGTTTTTTCTGCCTGGATGTTTCCTCTTCCTTTGTTTTGCCTTGTAGCTGATTGAGCTGCAGCTCAGGGTGGTTACCTCAGTTTCCCCTCGTAAGGAGATAGAGAGCTGTGTTACAAGCCTCTTCTCTTTGGGTCTGTGAAACCCCATGGGTGTGCAGCACCCAGATGGAAGCAGATGCCATTGGGCACAGAAAATCCTAAAAGTCTGTCCCCACATTCCCAACTTTGCTGCCAGGCAGCGCCTTTCCCATGGGTGTCTCCACATTAGTACTGCAGATAGCCAAGCAAAGGCTGGCTGAGCACTTGGCCAACTGGTCCAGACACCAGCAGAAGAGGTGCCAGTGGGAAGAGGTGTCTTCACCCAATGTTTCACCCAGCTCCAGCAAAGCCAATCCTACCAGAGCTGTGGGATACAGCTATAGCCCGGCTGGGGTCTATGGCCGAACACAGGAACATGGCAGAGCTGGCCTGAGAAATACCTTCCACTGGTGACACAAGGACAAGCATCACCCTGACAGCCTCGGGCGGAACTGAAAGTTACAAGTTTGGGATTTATCAGAGAAAACAAGGCCATAAATAAGCAGTTGCCAGACAGAAGGAGAATTGTCTGTGGGCCTCCACGAAGTGATGGCCACAGGGCCAGCACAGAGCTGTCCATGGCTCCAGCCCCCACAGGAAACAAGGATTTGGCAGCCAGGTAGCAGCTGCATCTGCTGCTTTGGCAGCTGCAAACCAGCTCGGCTGCCGGAGCTGCCTGGATACTATTGCAGCTCTGTGCCCGGATGGCAGCCAAGAGCCTGCTCCCATTTCCCCACACTTGGGGGGCAAAACAGCAGGTAGCTCCTGCGCTTGGCTGACCACACAGTCGGGTCTTTAAGCCCCATTTCCAGCTCTCCTCACTGCCACTGAACAGTATTTCTGGCTCATGCTGACACACACAAAGAAAGCTAAAAGGCGGTGCAGGAGGACTGTGCACCAGGCAAGACCTCCAGCAGTCAAATGTGGGCTAATCTTAGCTCTCCTGGTCAGAAAATATCTGTTCCAGAGTTATATTAGGCAGGTGATTAGCCTGTTGGCCAGCTACCCTCAAAGGACAGGCGAGAGGCATCAGGTTCCCCTTGCAAGTGAAAGAGCCAGCCCTGCTGCCACAGCTGATTGTGCTCCGAGACCAAGAGCACTGGCTTAATCCAGCCACATCCTGACTTGCAATGCTGTTGAGCACACAGATGCTCCCAGCCCTTCATGTCATTGAACACAGGGGCATGCCAGACCCCCCAGAACTGTTACTGAGCACCAAACGATCGTAAAGTCTTTTCTGGCTCTTGGCATCAACTGACACTGTAAAACTTGGGTGACAGGGAATAGAGATTGTAAAGTACTTTTGATACATGCCAGAAAAAGTGAGAGCACCCAGTGATGGCACTGCCGTCATGAAGTGCCACCTATCCCTTTGATCACCAAAAGGAAAAAGGACCCATGGGGTTGGAGCAACCTGCATCCATAAATCCAACTCGCCCATAGTGAGGGAGCAGGCGTACCTTTCCTCTGGCTGTCAAAGTGCTCTGACCTGCCAACAGGAGAAGGCTGGGATCAGGCTGCCAAAGCCCCATCACACCTACTGATTGACTCTCATGCTCTAGCAGGGGTAAACTGGCTCACGTTGTGGACCACAGCTCCTAACATCCACCCCTGAACAGAAAGGCAAGAGAGTTTATCTCTTAATATAAATCTGTTATTTTATTAAACAGGATTAACAACCAACTGTCCAGCATCCACACAAGCCAACTCATCTTCAGAAACAATTTTTGGAGAAAAATTACCAAAAAAGCTTGGTTCTTACTGCAATCGTGTTCTTAAAAGTGATGCTTTATCATTTGCTTTATAAAAGTAATAAAATTCACTCTCTCATATCCATCTAACTATATATGTGTATATATATATGCACCATGTACTTCAGAGATGAGCATTTTACTCAGAAGACAAATATGGAAGCCCAGAAAGAAGTGAAGTACTCCCAGCACGTGGTCACTGCTGGCTGAGACTGGACCAATCTCACACACTGTCCATGGTAATGGTGACCACGGCTCCTTGTCAAAGGCAACTTTTTGGTATGGTATCTTTGGAGTAAGCATCTTGGCAGATAGCTGGGATGCTAAAGCACACCACACGCTCATGTAAGAAAAGGATGGTCTCTTCTCTGGGTGCACAGCTCTATTGCATGGTAAGTAAAAACACTGTAATGCACCAAAATAACTTTGGGATTTTGGTGTATGTCTCTGTATAAATCCTCCACCAAACAGAAGATCTGACTTGTAGCCAGTGTTGTGGTTGAATGAGAGAAGCATTTCAGGTGGGACCCAAGTCAACATGTAACAATGGGCCCTAGCTTATTAATTTACTTACTCAGTTTTAATAGTGCCTAAAGATTGTCAAGTCAGGAAGAGGGCAGAGTGGTTAAAACAAGCAATCAATCAATCAATCAATCAATGAGTCAGTCATGGTTTTCTGAAGCCCTAAAGAAAGATCAAGGAAGAGCGAACTGAGTTCCCAGGAATCCTCCAGGATGAGTACAAAACTGGGAAAAATCCCAGAAGGCAGATTTTGGCCCAAAATGCTAAAAATATGTTCCAACTTCCTATGCATGTGAGCCCATGGTCATGGCCAGCTGTGAGCACACAGCCCAAGGTGTCTGCTTCAACAGCAGTGACAATGGAAGGCCTGAGACACGAGTCCTTTACCAAGAAAGATGCCAAAACCCTGTGGGGTTTTTTAATGCCCTTCAGACCTGTGCATGGGCAGGAGCACCAGTGTCCAGCCTGTTCCTGTTCCAGTCTTGTTAGTACAAGGCTAACCCTGGGTAAATATAGCTGTGGCCAAACCCTCCTGCCCACACAGATGGGAATAAAGCCTCTGTTTCTGAAGTGCCTGCACACTCCCTGTCAGATCTAACACAGTCTTCCTAGAAAGGTGAAGATTAACTCAGGCCACAGGCACAGTTAAAGGTGGTTATTTCTGCACTGCAGACAAGGGCTAGGCAGGTCAGTGGGGCAGGACAGATAAAGCAGGGGGAGAGGAGGGGAAAAAAGCATGGGACATTCTTCTGTTTGCATTTGCAGTAGAGAAACACTGGCAGATGGAGAAGGGTGTCAGGCCAGGAGGCAGTTTCAGTCTGCTTGCCCACCAGCAAGATAGGAAACTGGATATCCACTGGGGAGAGGGTTTATGGGGGTATAGGTAGGTGTATGTGATAGTCTCATTCTGTTTAGCCCTGTAGGGGTTAACACAGGGCTGCCAGGAATAGAGACCAACCCTGGGCACCTTCTCCAGGTGCTCCCACTAGCACTGAGGAGAGTCAAGCACGCATGAGGAAGGGCCACCACTCCATGCTGGCTCGCGGGGATGGGTCATGATGCATTGGGGACCATCCCATAGGCTTCATACAGCTTGTTGAGCAGCTCCTGCTTTTCCTTCTCAGGTAAGAAGCTGGACCGAGCTGCATTGATGTTCTGGGGAGGCAGAGGGGCAACATAAGGGAGACATTAAGATACATCAGATATGAACACATGGTTGTGCATATCCCAACATCTGGCTCTGAGCAGCAACACAAGAGGGAGAGTGTAAAGTTTCCACTCCAAGATTCATTTCCACAGCCTCATTTTACAAGGCAACTGCTCTGGCCCATCACTCGCAACAAATCCCACAGGAACAAGGCAGGTGCAAAGCAAAAGCCTTTAAATACTTGGGAATGTTTAGGATATGTACTTTAGACCTTCTCCTACACTCCCAGCTCCCGTTTGGACAAGATCCTCTGCCAGGGGCCGATGTGCTGCCTCTGGGACACGGCCTGGCTGTGCAATTGAACCTGCTCATCTGACCTGTGCAGGGGTAACCTGGCTTTTGCAAGAGCAGGAGGACACCAGCAGCAGAACAGCTGTGGATCCAGCATCCCAGAGCTGTCCTGGTCCCTCCTTCCAGACCCAGAGAGTGATGTCTGAAGCAGAAAGGGACTCATTTCTCCAGCCAGAGCTGAAAGCAGGACTGATGCATCCTGCACTTCCTAATCTGATAAAGTATCTTGGGAGTGATGTAGGTGGACCTGCTGAGCATGACTGAATGCAAACCAGGAAAGGTTCACTTGGTAACCAGGTAAGTCAAACAGTTATCCTGTCTTTCTAGTTTGGGTGAATACAAAACCGAGGATGTAATCAAGAATGTGTTCCTAGCTCGGTTTTGTATGTTACACATACAAAAACTGCAAACACTTCCATACCTGCTGAATCTCTCTAATTTCAGAGCCAGGCCTTGAAATGAGCTACCTGCAATTCCAAATCCAGAGGAAAAAAAATAGCAACAGGCACGTTCCTTCCTTACTGCAGAGACCTGCTGTGAGGACATTAGTGGACAATTTCCACTGTGACCTGTTCCCCATGAAGCCCAAAGCTTGACTCTTTATCATATAAAGAAACTCAATGGGTGGTGCTGGGCTGCACTGGGACATCAGCAGAGCATCCAGACAAGGCTGACTTACCACTCTCTTGAACTCCTCTTCAGTGAAGCCCATGTAGTCCTTCATTATGCTGTAATCCTTGTAAATATTGGAGTTAAAGATGAGGGGGTCATCCGTGTTTATGGAATAATTAGCACGATCCTTCCTAAACCTGCAATGAAATTGAGTTGAACCGGTGGGTAAAACACTGGACACAGCACTGCCCATGCATTTCTAAGGGTAAAATGCAGTAACAGACCTCATGGTTCTCCCTGTAGCTTGCACTGTTGGACACAAACACAGGGCTTGGCTGGTCTCACCACCCCTCTTGCACTAACCTGCTTCTCTGGTGTAGCAAGGAGCAGGGCATCTCTTACCTAAAGGTTCAGCAACCTCAGCCCTCACCCACCAACCAGGGCTAGTGGCCAGCGTGCAGCATCTCGTGCCCCACAGCAATGAGCAGGGGCAGGAGGGACAAGACAGAGCCCCACATCCCCTCCAATTGCACCAGGTCCCTCTATGCCAAAGGACGAGGAGTACCGTGTTCTCCTAAGCAGTTAGATGTGTTTTACCTCTGCAAAGCAATAAAACAGCTATAACCAACCCCAGTCCTGGTTATTTAAGACTGCACATAATTGAGAAGTCTTACTGTGCTACTGGGTGTTTCCCGAAGTCCGGAAGACATGCACCAGTGAGATAACTGGACCAAGGACAGACCTGTTTGGGAGAGTTAAACATGAAAACTAGAATCAGCCATGCAGATCTGAACCCCACCTGTGTACACAGATAGCTAAGCATGCTGGTAAAGCCAGATACAGGTTTAGAGCTTTGTTCACAGCTACCCCTCAGCACTACTCCAATGGACCGGTGCACATCCCAGGACATGGGTACAAAGAGCCCACAGCCCATGGGATAGCACAGAAGCGGGTGGGGTATTTCCCATGGCCAGTCAGCCATCAGCTGCGTGCCAACCACAAAGAAACCACTGACTTAAGTATATATATTCTATATATTAGCTGGATACACCCATCCTGGAGGAAAGCCAAGGAAATCTGTCCATGCACAGTAACTCCAGGAACTTCCACCCTCCAACCAGACTCTAAACCAGCAGCCTGATTTGTGGGAGGAGGAGCCTGCAGGCTCGATACATAAATTAGTGAATAAACCCTCCAAAACATAACCTCATCCAGACCAGGATCCATTTCTCCCTGCTATGTGCCTCCTGCAGGCTGCTGGGGCACCAGTGCAAAGATCCAAGCCAGCCATCCCCACCATTTTTGCTGAGGAGCTTTGGACATCTGGATTCAATGGCAATGTCACCATACACATGGTCAGCACTCAGGTCGTGTCCCTGGCTGTAGCCCACATTCCCAACAGATATCCTTACCTCAAAATGCATCTTTGCTCTCAAGAGCTCCTTGTAGAGCTCGGGATCATCCAGGACGCGGTAGCCATGGCCAATGCGCTCAGCCTTCAGGAGATAAACTGCCTGGGGAGCACAGGAAAACCACGCACAGCCTCCGAGCACCAGCTCTGCTCCTCCCTGCCTGGAGATCCCTGCCCATACCACTGAGCCAGCATCAGGAGGTTCTGCTCCGAGCTGTCGGGGCCAGATCTCTGCCTGTCCCTGAAGTTTGCTCTGCTATGAATATGGAGGGGAGTTGGGCTCCTCTATCCCCAGTGCTTCGGATGCCAGGGCACTTCCCACCTCTGCCCTTCTCTCTGTCCCACACCAGCAGCTCCTTGTACCTCTTTGATCATGGCAGGCGGGCCGGCCTCCCCAGCGTGGACAGTACGGTGAATCCCACATCGTTCAGCTTCCTGCAAAGCAAAGGAGGACACGCTCCTGTCCCATCACCCGCAGCAAGGTCAGCAAGCCCCTGGGCTGGCACTGCTCACAGAGCATAGCAAGCAATAGGGGTCTGTGCAAAGAGCCCCCAGATCACAATTGCACCCTGAGAAGCGCACACGCTCTGCTATAGCACAGAGAGAAGAGCTCAGCCATACCAGACACAGAGAAACTTAGAAAGCCTGGTTACCTTCCCCTGGAGCCCAGCCAGAGTCCTCAGGGTCTTTTATTACCAGATGAGCTCACCACTGCCTCCTCTCCAGGCAGCAGCAAGCCCGAAGCTCTCTTTCCTCCACCCACTTGCCCTTCTGCATGAACCTTGCAGCGGTTCCTGTCTTTGGAACTTCCACCTCTCTGCCTGGCTGCAGCCAAGTGCGAGAACTGAAAAGCCCCCACAGCAGGGATGAAGGGATGCTCAGACACCAGCACCTCCCTCTTGCAAGGGGCTGGGGCTAGAGGCAGCCCAGCCAGGAGGGGAGGTTGCAAGCCCCATCTTGCAGCAGACACCTACTAGGCTCAGTGAAGGACAGGCCAGACTCTGCCTGGGGCACCTACAGAAGAGCTCCATGTGCAATGACCTGAAAGGCACTCTGTGCTCTCTACATGTAAGAGAGTGCTGATTTTTCCCAAAAAGCTAATTTTTTACACTTTTAAATGAGGAAGTCCCTGTGGCTGAAGTACCAGACTAAGAAGAGAGACAGACTCGCACCAGCCCAGAGATCTTCCATTTGTTTCTACACAGGATGAAGAAAAACCAGAAACTCTCACCCCTGCAATCCCAAGACATCCCTAACTATTTCAATAGGAGCCAAGGATACAAGCAGAGGGGTCAGGAAGAGCACATGCTTTGGTACCCTTCCCCACTAACCCTCCTGGCTATCAAAGCCTAAGCTGTCCACTTAGGAGAGAGCTCTAACATCCATCCATCATATCCTCCCTGGAGTGCTTTAATCCCTTTTGCAACCCATTTATCCGAGGACACAGTGCTTCCCTTGGCTTTTTCTCCGAGGATCTCTATTTCCTTGTACACAGTGGTCCAAGAATCCTTGCCTCTATGCATCCCCAAGAAAGCCCTGTGTCACTTCAGACCTGAGTGCTGCTTGCAAACTGCCTTTTTGGCAGCAATGGTGCACAACCTCCTCTTCCACTGGTGCAGGGGACCAACAACCCCAAAATCCCACTGACAGAAGAAGCAAGGCAGGAAGCTTTCCCTTCGAGCCGCTGCAAAGCACTGAGGTCCAGTGAGAGTCTCAGCCCAGGCTCCTGAAGCCATTCCAGCACTTGCATTTGAGAACATCAGATAAAAGCACTTCAAACACGCAGCTTCTCTGCTTTGGGTGATTTCTGCCAGACTGGAAAGGCCAGTCTCTTCCAGCCTTGGCTGTGGCCCCAGGAGCAGACCCCAGCCAAGGGGTAGCATGCTGATCTCCAGCCCTAAGGCCATGTTTAAGCAATGATGCCTGCCATTAATCATTTAGGAAATGCAAACAAATACTTCTGCTATTGAATGTTTTCAATAGCTGCAATGAAGTTTTAAGCTGTCCCAGCTGTGTGCATTTGCAGTAACGCACTGTGTGTCCCCTCACACGCATTCCCTCAATAGCTTGTTTTTCGTACAATTTCTTTTCAGCAGCTTATTCAACAAACCTCATAAGCCTTCTTATGCTCGGAGGAATCCTCCACTTTCAGAGACTCATCCCCAGCCAGGTCAATGGCCACCACAGAGTTGTTTTGATACTTCTTGCAGAGCTCCACCACCTCTGGAGACCAGCCTGGAAGAGACAGCACCAGGGTTCAGCAGAAAGCATTCGTCAGGGTCACACCCCCAGTATTCTCCTGAGCAGATCTTAGACCTATAGCTATAAGGGTAGGAGAGCTATTTTCTTGTTGGTGCTCATAAAGAATGCTAAAAACTCCTAGAAAGTTCTGTCACTTCAGTCAAATAAAAGCTGCCAACTCAGTCCATCGCCAATGAAAGGGAAATAAAAATCATTTACCAGATATAAAACTGCTCTCACCCTGTTTTGTTGCTCACTTTGAGCAAGGGAAAAGATAAAATAGAAACAAACAACCTCCAACCATGGTGGTGATAGCTGCAAGCCCAAGGGAAGCTGAACTGCACAGCCCAGGTGCTGTAACGTGGTGCATGAAAGAAACCCTTCAACTTGCTCCTAAGCTTTCACGCCATCCCAGGCTGGGCAAAGGAAGAACCAGCCTTTCAGATGTGTTGTGTCACTGAGGAGTGCAGGCTGGGAGGGATCTCTGGGGTCCCTGTAAGGTTCAGCCTTGTCCTGATGCAGAGCATCCTCAACTCCCCCAGACAAGAGGATCTATACTACCCTTGGTGGGAAAGAGCTGGTCAGCATCCTGTAAGACTGACTTTTAACACTCACAGAGGTTTATCTTATGGCATCAGTGAGAAAGAGAGTAACACGTGGCCAACCACTACTTTCAGAGCTATCTCTGATCAGGATAGATAACCTCTGAGAAAGGACATGCATTTACCAGCTCATATAGCACTTACCTAGCCTTTGCAAAAAGGCCAAGAAACAGAGATAAAGAGCAGTGTTAATTATTCACAGGCACCTGCTGTATACATACAATCCCAAAATCATACCAACACATAAGAAAACATGCAATTTCATCTTCATTTTTCATCAGTTTCCAACTCACTAGGTTGGAGCCATTATTCTATTAACATGTTTAATATGAGCTAGTCCTGGCTGGCATCTCTGCCTTTCTCTCAGCAGTTCATAAATCACAGGGTGGCTTCTCACTGTGCAGCACATCCTGAATGAGGCACTGAAGACTTGTATTGAGCACATCACTTGCTCTGGGTAAGAGAGCGATGCAACCACTCACTGTGGCAATGGCTTCAACTGGCCCAAGGAGAGCTGCAGCCTTTGGGCAGGGAGCAAGGTATGGGTAGGAATCACACCTTCCCCAGGACAGGACACAAGAGCCCATCTTTGAGATACTGGTTGTACCCAGAGACCCCCACTCTCACATCCAGCATTCCCCATAGTGAAGGGAGCAGAGGACCCCCACCAAGACAATAACTACTCCTCAGCGCTGTCTGGTCCCACACCGGACTCAGGGCCACAGGACTGGGGCTTTCCCTGCATATCTGTGGGGACCTGAACCCAGGGGACGTCACCCCCCGCCACGCGTCAGGGAAGGGGAGCAGAGCAGCAGGGGAGCTGCAATACATTACTTGGCATATGGCGCATGCAGCATAGAATAGACCTGGCTTTGATGCGGAAATCCCTTTCTCCATCCTGGAGTCCCTGATTTACGAGGTTAACGACTTCATCTGGAGTGAGGTCTCCCCTGCAGGGAAGAAAAGCCGTCAGCGTGAGGCCACATACACACCAGGGAGGCAGGCAGGAGCCCAGGTCAGTCCAGCATCCCTATGGGACACCCCTGCAAAACCCAGCCTGCTTAGAGTCCCACTCGCCTTAGCATCCAGAGGAGCCCAATGAGACTGCCCAGAACTGAACAGCACCTTCTACACACATGCCATGCCCAAATCTACATGTCAGGCACAAAAGCATGCAAAGATGATAGATTTAGAAAAGCCTCAGGGAACCAGATGCCAATCATGCCCAAACAGAGGAACTCACTCTGCCAAAGCATCCTATTAGGGTACACAAGGGCCCACAGCCGGGCAGGGGCAAGCAAAGGGTATCAGTCCCCATTACAGCACATTTGCAAGGGCCACAAAGCCCAGCAGCAATTTAATCAGAGGCACATATCACAGAGGAGATGACATGCAAAGAAGGGATCAGATCACCAGCACCCTCCAATATATCCATCATCTCTACCAGCTCAAATTCACATTCTGCAGGCAGGCAATCCATATCTGAGCGCTGCTTTCCCTCATATAGAGAACAGCTTCAGCCAGAAGCTTAAGCACAGCTGCTCTGCACCTGCAGAATTTGGTGCATAAAGAGACATTAAAACATGGCAGCACATAGAGATACTGCAAGATGAAAAACCCTATCAATGGGAAAGAGAGGTGGAAACGTGCTGGCACAGGAGGAGAGACAAGGTTTGGTTACACCAGACTCTGGCTGGCCAGCATGGGCCATGCCTTCTCCATGCTTAGTGGGATCACTCACTCAGTCTGGCCCCAGGGGATGGGGTCCACGCTGCAGTTGGCCAGGAGGTGAGGGCTGTACCGGACCTCCACATAGATGACACCTTCCTTTGCTTTTGTCTCCACGAGCTCGTAGGCGATCCTCCTCACCGCCTCACGGTCACCCCTGCAGGGACAGCAATGGCACCCATCACTGGGGCCCGTCACCACCCTCGGGACACACTGGGGACACTTGGAGGTGACCTCCAAGGCTGAGCAATGTCAGCCAACGGGTCTTGCCATGGGGTGAAGGCGAAGAAGCAAAAAAGCAGGGTACTTACGCAATGGCGGGCATGTAGTGATTAAACTTCTCTAGGAATTGGGTAAGCGTCAGTGGTGTTTTGTAGCTGACATGCTTCAGGAGGTCATCAACAGTGCTGCCGGGGAGAGGAACCCCTCTTTTCCTGGAAATGAAGCCACGTGTTACTGCTGGGGAAGGCTATCACAGTTTCAATCAGTCTGTTCCATTCAGCAATCGCATCCTGAGCTGGCAGCTTTAACCTCCATTTCTTCACCAAAAAGATACAGCACACATTGTCCTTCCAAAATCTCCCTGCAGATACAGCCCTGAACCTCAGAGGGGAGGCCGGCAATCCAAAACACAGGCAAAGCACAAACAAACTGGAACACAAGCGCAGACTGACCTGGCAGGAACACAGCCAGAGCACATTTTAAGCTTAAGGAGAAGTTCGTCTAAAGGGGCTCTGGATTATTTATTTCTTGGCACCTCCCAGTCCCAGCAGCACAACTGCCAAAATTCTTTAGAAAACTTAATTTCCACTTATGCAGACTGAAAGGCTTGAAAAGTCATGGAGATGCTTGCTCCCAGGCCCAGGATCGTGCACTGGTTTAAAGCAAGTGAGCCAGTTCCCAAGCCCAACACCATGGTGGCATCGTCTCTGACGGCTCTATCTCCAACAGAGGAGCAAATGGCAGTGCCAACAACTGCTCTCACCAAAAGGATGGTGATGGTAAAGCCACCTAAACACTTGCAAGAGGGAAGAAGATATTTTTCCCTGGAGCACCTGGAGTCCTGGTTGGGTGGAGCTGTCCCTGGTGGGGTGACAGCCAGCCAAGGATGCTGCATGCTTCCTGGGCAGGCTTTGCCACCTGCATCCCGTTACCCTGCACACACCAACCTAAATTGGTTATAATAACTAGACATTTGTTTTTAATCCTCTTTCTTGCCATGTTGAATTACAGCAAATTTATGTGTCTTTGCTAATAAAGACACACTGACAGCTTTAGCATCCTGATGCAGCAACCACCCTGATGAGCAGCCTGCAGGGAAGCAGCCCAAGGGCACTGGGCTTAGTAAACATGGCTCATTCCCTGCTTGAGCAGAAGGGAAACCAGCCCCATGCTCAGCCTTCACATGCAACCTGCACAGATTAACTTGCTGGCACTCAGCAGGGGATGTTCATCACTGCTAAGTTTTCCTCCCCACGTTGCTGTTTCCATAGTACCAACACATCGGCTTCAACCCACATCTTCCTCCATCTGCCCAGGGAAAGTTTCCTACAGCAAAGCCATTTCCCTGACCTCTTCCATGTGTTCCCCAAAGGATTGCCTCCACAAAACCTGTATTACCAGTGCTTTGGGATGACCCACAGTGTACAGACAGTGGAGTCAGGCTTTGGAAACTGCTGCTGTAAACCTTCCTACAGCAAAGCTGCCCCAAGGGAACCTGCTCTTGCCCACTGGAACCTCAGTGTCCTGCCCAGAGCTAACTCCAGCCATTGCAGCACCATGCACACTGTCCCACTGCAGAGAGAGCACCTCTCCTGGGGACACCCAGTGCGATGAGGGGTCTGGCACAGCTCTAAACCCCGTGGCTGGGCAGGGGGGATGCAAAGCCTGACCCAGACCTAACAGAATTGGAGCCAAAGTTTCTAAAACCAGCTCAGTTCAGCCACTGCCCCTCGGGACTTGTGCATCCCAGCAGCTCCAGGCTGTTTGGATGTAGTCAGCCACCAGCTGGCAAATGTATTTCCAGCTCTTTACCTTTAAAAATAGACCACAAGCAGCTTCCTGTGCCCAGGATGAGGTTACTGAGGCAGTGCCCTAGAGTCTCCTGCACTGCCCCACTGCTTTTAGATCTGTGTGAGCACTCGCTCTGGAGCCCATGAATAGCACAACCTTGCTCCACCCGAGGGCTGGCAGCTCCAGGGGATGCCAAGGGCTGTTTAAAAATAAGAGTGGGCTCGGCACACACTCAGGCAGTGAAGGTTTCTGCCCTAAGCAGGGGAGAAGCACAGGATCCTCAGATGGCTTCTGCCTCCTGGGCTCCTACAACCCACCTGGGGACTACACCAGCATTTCTCCTTTGCTGACAGGACCCAGCAGAGCCCCAGGGAGCCAGCACCAACTCTTCTGTCCACTGGGGTTTGTATGCCAGCCCTGCACCCCACCAGAGACATGGGGAACCCTGACTCAGCTCACTGCGCCAACCTCCTGCAACCACCAAGATGGACATCTCTGATCTAACCTCCCTACTCTGACTACACTGCAAAATGTATGGCAGCTCTCTGCAGAAAGAGCTACTTTATAAAGAGTACTTCCTTCCAGGATTAGAGTCTGCTGGGCTCATGGGATGCCAAAACCGCTTCCTATCCTCCTCAGGACTGATTCCTCCCCAAAGTACCAGAGTTTTGGCCTAGAGCTGCCTCCTGAAATCATTAAGCTTGCCACTTTCTCCACCTGAGGGTATCTGTTAGTCTCCATTTAGCCTTTTGAACAGCTGGAAGAAGCCTTATGTTTACTTTGCTTACAACCATGAAGCCAGGTCCTCGCACCAGTTAATCATTACCCTGGTGCTTCTCCCACAAGCTACACTGAAGCAAGAAGATGCACGTGGGCTCTGTCAAGGAAATAACCTCTAAGTCACTGCCAAATGCTTTCCTGGGTCACACGAGCATAACTCCTTGGCTGCTGATACAAGGCAGACAGTGTGGGGTTCAAAGGCACACAGCAGTTGGGAGGGCAGGAACACCCAAGCTGGTTCCTCCTCGCAAGACTATGGTCCAGCACCACCACCAAGGAGATGCTCCCAGCCCGCTTGCATTACACTTGCTTTTGCAGTTAGGGATGTGAAAGGAGAAATAAGAATACACTGACTGCTGCCTCCTGGGCACACTTCAAAGGCTGACAGCTCAGTTTATGACACATCTTCTGTACCTTGCTCACAGCGGCACCTCTTAGCTCGCCCGGCTCACAGGACCAATGACCACCACACTCCTGCCACAGCACTGCCTTTTGGGATGTGCTCATAGCTCTCACACCAGGCAGCCAGAGGACCTGAAGTGCAAAGGTGAGACCAGCACCAGCCAGGTTTGCTCCTGCACAACAAGGGGAAGGTCTTCCCTAGCCTGCCTCTTCTGCTGGAGAACTGGACAAGCAGAAGGGACGATGCTTTTGAACTGCAGTTCCTAGGGCTTTCTCCCCCCTACAACTCACCTGCCAAAGTGCAGGATTGTTTCTGGTCTAATGGCTCCATCCAAGTGGACATGAAGCTCTACCTGCAATAAGATAAAGAGAAATTGGTCAGGTACTCAGTGCTGCAGCAAAAGTTTAGAGATAAGCATCTGGTGCTAAAATGGGTATAAATGCAGCCAATACAGGGACAAAGGTATGACAAGGAAGCAAGAGAACCATTTAAAATATACATTCATTATAAAGTTTATTTTCCAATAGCTAAGTATTTTCTAAATACCTAGTATTTAGACAATTTATTTAGTATTATTTATTTAGTATTTAGTATTTAATGGATCCTTAGAAATTTAATGGATTTAGACCCTTAGAAATTTAATGGATCCTTAGAAATTTAGATCCTTAGAAATTTAATGGATCCTTAGAAATTTATTCTTTTTCCAGTCATTTTCAGGAACAGCCCTATCCTCATTGAGGTTGCATGGCTTAAGAGTGTGGGGAGTGAAAAAAGCAAACCCCAAACACCTCTGCTTTCCAGCTTGCTGCTCCTTGAATCCACAGACACCCAGGCACCAATTCATTTTCTCAGAATAAGCATGCAAAGCCTTTGACTTCACTTCCAAGAATCAGCTTCTCTTAATTGCTTGGCATTATCAGAGATTACAGGGTTTCTAATCCCATACTTGGTCACCATGGTACAAGGTGCTGCATAAAGTAAAAAGAACAAGAGTTGCCCCATCCAGCTAAGAAGTTGGTTTCAAAATACTTCAATTTTGGCTCACTAAAACCAAGCCAGTAACAGATCTCTTCACTCTGAAACCCGATTATAGCTGAAACAATGGATTTTGGGGAAAGAGCTCCAGAAAAGCAAAAGCAAGCTTTTCCTATTAGGCAGCTGGGAGGAACATGACAAAAATAATTTGGAAGTCCAACTGGGAAGGAAAATATTAGGTGTAAAACGCTTCAGCTCCATCTTCGTATTTCCAGACCTGTTTTCGTTCTAAGCAATGGAATAGCCTACAAAATATGTATTTTGAAAGAACAGAGCAGCAACTTAATATACAAAGTTCTTGTTAGTGATAACATTGTGCTCATTTTCCGGTGTCTGCTGCAGGATGCTGAGGATTCAGAACGGGGCTGGATATTTGCATGGATAACTAAACCACACAGGATTACTAATTAAAACCACAAACGCTCTAGTGTCAGGTTATGTACCAAGCAGTAACAACGAGGAGCTGGAAGGAAAATAAGCAGTCCTTGCAATCAGGGCAATGGATAATGTCAGCCTCTAGATCCTTTCGCTCTCCTCTGAAGCATCCACAAACAGCTGACGGGAGCTCGACACCACTGGCCCAGCTCCCGCTGCAGGGCTGGCAGTGCCCATCTCTGCAGGGTGCAGTGATGCTCATGAGCTTGCTCCATCCCCACCTCCTCCCACAGCCCTAGATGCTTGCTGTGAAGGTGGAAACACCCATCTCCTGACTCCTGGCCAGTGTTTGCATTGACTGCTCCTGCTGCAGAAGGTCACTGTTGCTGGGGTGGGACAGGGGCTGGGTCCAGGCCACCTCCGTGGGATGGACATTAAACTACCACTGAAATGTGCACCAGCAGGATTCAAAGTGCAGGTGCCAGGCTCAGGACAGCTTAAGCTGCTGATCCTGCTGGCTCAGGGATCCATGAATACCCCCACAGACACCATTGCTGGCAGGTTGTAAAACTATATCTCTGTCACTTCTCCTTAAGACTTGATCTGAATCAACAGGGATGACGATTTTTTAAAGGGCAAAACCTGATCTTTCCCCCCAACTCGAGTTACACAATCCTGCTTATGGGGACTAAATGTCCTGAGAAGCAGCAGATAAAGTAACAGTCTATGGACATGATCTGCATCGCCAGATGTGGACGCCTGGCATGTTTTCCGCTCTTGAGCTCTGATTCCTATTTCCAAATCAAGCAAGCTCCATTCCTTGAGGTTTTCAACAGCCCTTGTGACCCTCTGATGGAGTTACAGGCTTGAAACTTGCTTGGGCTGGATGAAAAACCCAAGCAACCCAAACCTACAGAGCTCATCTCACTCCACGCATTTCTCAAGTGTTTCCTGCAGAACACCCCAGTGTGACACTTCCATCAATGCAAAAGCAAATCCAATAGTACCCTTCACCCCTGCACCTCCTTCCACCACTACTGCTGGCGAGATGCTCGTAAAGCAGCAAGACTCCTCTCCAATACCACCAACAGGCTTTTCATCTCCTGCTATGCATTTATTTGTGTCTTGAAGACCTAAACTAAGTGCTAAGAAACTCCTGTGCAATGCTGCTTAATAAAAACAAATTGTGGGGTTCCTCAAGATCAGTGCTTGTTTGCAGCTGAGAACAAACTTACACTATTGAGATTATCAAAGGACATTCAAGAGAAGTAAAGGTTTGCCTACAAGGGTCTCCACCAAGAGCGGGACACAGATAAGGATGCAATCAGCAGAGGCACAACCCAGCAGCTCAGCTCCCCCAGGGGCCTCGCTCCCAAACCCAGCAGGCTTTGGTCAGTGGGAGGCTGCTCGCTGCAGATTACATTTCAGCTCTCTTCCTGCGTGTTTGTTTTGGGTAAACAAAGCACAAGACTTTTCCAGCTACAAGTGGGTGACATGACCTTGCTCTGAGTCAAGGAAAGTGGCCAGATAAAGATGAAAGAGTTTTCTCTGAGCTGTGGCTCCAGCGACAATGCCTGAGCAAGCAGAAATGAGGCAAAGGCAGGGGCCCAGCGCCTCTTCCAGGGTTCTGCTCTTGGGCACACTGAGGTCCACGCGTATGTGGTCTCCCACCCAAAACCCTCCAGTTTATTGGGAGGAGAAGCCTGGACACATGGGTTAAATGGGATCTCAACATTTGGCCCAGGACCCAAACAGCACCACAACATCGGATAGGAGCATTCAACCATCCTGGGGCCAGTGATGCCTTCATTTCTGAGAGCGAACCTGCAGGCAGTAATGTTTGCTCTGATGAGGAATGAGAAAGCAGAGCTCTCCAACACTTTCTTAGGGCAGGAGCTCTGCTCTTCTTGCAGCTACAGTGAGGACCCTCAAGACCATCTTAGTGTAGACACCCTTCAGCCTTTCTTCCACACCTCCTCAGCACCGCAGGCTCAACGACCATCAAATCACCACACTGCAATGCAGTAAAATCTCCGAGTTTCACTCAAGAGCTGTTGAAGGACAACTCTTTTGAGTCGAGGGATGTGGTCAGAAGATGTAACTGGCTGCAGATTGTGCACCCTCAGCACAGAGAGCCCCCAGCGAGGCCATCACAGCAAACCCAGCGCTTTCCATTTTTATGCAAAGGAAGTTTTAGCTCAACCACAGCGCGTGAGCTGTGAGGGCAAATATCAGCAACCCGGGTCTGATTTAAAAAAGCAGAAGTTTGAAGGACTCTGGGTTGACTTCTGTCCTCTGAAAACACCGAAACGTTTTCTTTGGAACTTCAGAAACCTCGCAACGAAATTCCAGCATAAAATGCAGGACTGCAAACAAGTACTTGCCGGTTGAAGATCAAGTCTGATTATTTTCAATATAGTGAAATTAAGGGGGAAAAGTTCACCAAAGTATTTGCAGCTACAGTCAAGCCATCAGAATTTCTCTCTTACTCTACGGTTTGCTCAGCAGACCATGGCAGAGCTGGTAACTGCTCAGTTTGGCTATCATGCGGCACAAAAAGTACCATCCGAGCTAAGGGAACTTCTGTATTATAGGGTCTTTCAGAAACTATACACAATGAACAAAGGCCTAACACCATGACAAGTTAATACCAGCCTCACCTTTTATTTCGATGGTTTCCAGCAGATGTTAATAAATAATCCAGGCAGCTGCTAAAGTTACATCATTTTAAAACCCTTAGCAGTGACTTTGCTCCGGATTATTTATGAGCACATTAAAAGGTGATAATTTAAAGTTCACTCTATTGATCTCAGACGTAACTGAAAAACAGAGTAATTACAGCTGCCATTTGTCAACTGTTAGGTACACCTGGCTGGAAAACATTAACAGAGATCAAAATTCAACAAGATGTAAGACGAATGCAAATCCCTGCAAAAAGAATGAACTGTGCTCCCCAAATCTGGGTTTATGAAAGCATGCTGCTAGAAACAGCTATCCCCACCAGAAACTCACTCCAAATGCTCATTCAGAAGCAAGAGGCGAGCAAGGATCAAGAGTGATGTGAAGTGGAAAAGCCACAGTATTATCCTCAACCCTGATGACATTCATGGATGCGCTTCGGAGCTGAATCTGCCTTAAGCTTTAAGGCTTGAGCCTTTAAAAGTGAAACATGGGAGAATGCGATATCCCCATGACACACTGCTTCACTGCAAGAGATATTTGTGCTTTCTGGACAAGCATTCACATGATACATGGGTTTGGTGACTGAGGAGGAGGAGGATGCTCCTGTGTGCCTTTAGTACAATCCCTCCTGGCACCAACTACTCAACCTCCATTGACCTCAATATGAGGCTCCTGGTGTCATTAATAGATGATGGTGGTTGTCCCTCACCCTCCTGCAGGGATGGCTCTCATAGGTGGTAGGGCCATGTCCACCCCCAAGCCATCATACACCTCACACCTGCATGTGGCTGGAACGAGGCAACACTTCAGAGCAATAGAGTCCTTGCACTTTGTGCAGCACCAAGCCAGCCTCTTGCTGCCATCATATTTGGCAAGCAGCTCCAGGACAGCTATCTGAGAACATGCCCACACATTACTGAAGGGATGAGCATGCACACACTGTGTAAGGTATGCTGAGCACCGCCAGCCTCACCTGCAGTGGGCTTTGATCCATGCCAAGACAGTCAGGGGTCAAGTAGTGCACAAGAAGTGGATGAGCGGATGGGAACATCATCCTCAGCGCACACTCGTGCACTTGCACTCCCACAATAAGCATCCCCTTTCTTTAGTTATGATTTTTTTAAGTTGTTTAGGTTTTGTACCCAAGGCAAGCACCCGTTCCTGTCAGCTCGGCACGGGTCTGTCTTGAGCAGAGGGAGGTCCCAGGGAGCAGAGCAGGATGCCCACCCAAACGCCACCAGGCATAGCAGAGCAGGCACCTTTGGTGCCATCCACATTCGGTCACCAGGTGTTCTCCCAACCACTAACAGGACACAGAGAGCTACACCCAGCTCTGGCCATCTCTCCCTGTTCCCAGGTATGATGGGCATGTCAGAGATAGCTGTCTCCCTTTGGATAGGGACAGGCCCCGGCATGCTGTCACACACACACAGGGTGCCCCGGGAACCCCTGCCCAACACAGCCTGATGCTTATATCGGAAACAAGCATCCAATGGCAAAGCCACACCAGCTGCTGGCGGGGTGCGAGCTGTTCCCATCCTGCTCCCAGCATGGCTCAAGGCACACAGGAGAAGAGCACCATGAGTCCCAAAGCCCCAGAGCTGGGCTGCAGGGAGAGGAGCCATCAGTGAGCAAGAACACAGACTCTGCTCTGGTTGCGGAACAGAGAGGGAAGAGCATGATGGTTGGCACTGCAGGAGCAGCAGTCTTTTCTGCTCTCACATGGCCTATGGTAAGCAGGGCTCAAAGCAGCCCCAGCAGCTCCCTGTTCATCAGCTGCAGCCACTGGAAGTCAGCGAGTTCCCGAAAAACATGGATGCAGCCCCGGCCCCATGTTCAGCCGGGGCTCAAAGCTGCTCCAGTTACCAGAAACATCTCTAAAACACAAAACTGAGCATTCCCAATGGCAGAGGGTCCAGAGGAATGAATAGGGCTCATTTACTGACTTCAGACCCATTTTTTCCCCCCAAGCCTGACTTAGCAGGTTCACAGGACTGAAAGGGACTGCCTGACTCAGGAAAACCAGTCTCACAATTGCCGACAACCAGACAACAGAAGCCTGATCTTAGCAGTCAAACCCTGCATGGCTTTTCCTAGGTCTCTCTCTTTGGCATCCTGCTCTCCCACATAGTGGGAAAGTAGGAAGAAGCTCAAGTGAAAGAAGAACTTAACTTGCTTCTTTCAGCCAAAAGTTTAAAATCACTGGGGCGAACCAAGAGCTTTTGTTCTTAACGGAGCTGATGAAACGCCAACATCTCCCCAAATCCAAGTAGCTTTAAAAACGGTTTAATCATTAGTAGATGTCAATGCGCACTGGATGTTGGTATCAAGGTTTGCCTCCTGTTGCACGGGTCACTTTCCTTGA
This sequence comes from Neopsephotus bourkii, assembly GCF_033783945.1. Taxonomy (NCBI): domain Eukaryota; kingdom Metazoa; phylum Chordata; class Aves; order Psittaciformes; family Psittacidae; genus Neopsephotus; species Neopsephotus bourkii. The sequence continues at coordinate 8,334,862 of NW_026902137.1, forward strand.
GATGGAAACCTCCCGTAGTGATGGAATCAGACCCATGCACACAGGCTTTTCCAGCTACTCTGGACCTTCCTGGTGCGAGCTCAAACTGAGAGATGAATGGTTTGGGAGCAAGAGGGGATGCAAACAGCAACAAAATAAAAACCTTTTAGGTTTCTGGAGGCAATCTTCTCTGCCCTGGCCCCTCATGGCCCACCAAGATCCCCAGCCTGCCTGGCAGTCCGAGCTGCAGCAAACCTGCTCCATACACCAGCTTACTGAGGCCATGACCCAGAGCTGCGCTGTCCGGCAGCACAGGCAGTGCTCTGCCATCAGACACGGGGTTACCACCAAACAAATCGGTTTCATCTTCTTCCTTCTCAACTTTTTTATAATCTGATTAGCAAACATGTTACTGTGTGGTCCTCCTTGAGATGTACTTACACAGTGCACGGGATGAGTGCGACTGGCGCGCCCTCTGCAAGCAGCCACCGAGATAAACATCTCGGGGCTCTGAAGAACAACCGAACTAAATGCTTCAAGAGAAAACAACCACCACCACAAAACCCCCAACTCAAACCCACAAACCCAAACCCCAAACAAAACCAGAGAAACCGGCTGCTTCAGCAGACCCAGGGCACGGCTGCAGTGCTCAGGGCTTGCCTCTCCCACAGCCGTGCCCACCCCCCGGCCACCAGCCCATCTCCAGCCGGGAGGAGCGGAGCGGTCCTGCCCGGGGGGGACCCTGGTGTGCGGGAGAGCTCCTGCGGGGAGCCGCGGGCCGGTTCCGCGGGGTGATCCTCGGGCACAGCCCCCGGGGCACGTCCCCGCTGCTCCGCGGGGCTCTTATCCCGGCGGCACGTGTGGCGGCTCGGCCCCGGGGCACGTCCCGGTTCAAAGCACCCCAGTACCGGTGCCTGCCCCGGTTCTCACCCCCGGTACGTGCATGCCCCTGCTCCCAGCTCCGCTGCACAGCACCTCAACCCCGGTACTTGTCCCGGTTCTCATCGCCAGCGCATGTCGCGGTGCTCAGCCCCGGTGCATGCATGCCCCCCGGTGCACAGCCCCTGTGCCGGTGCATGTCGTGACTCCCGGCTCCGGAGCACAGCACCCAACCTTAGCGCATATCCCGGTTCTCACTCCCGAAGCATGATCCCCTTCTCAGCCCCTGTGCACACCCCGGCCCCCAGCCCCGGTGCATGTCCCACTGCAGAGCCCCTCAGCCCCGGTGCACGTCCCGGTGCAGAGCCCCTCAGCCCCGGTGCATGTCCCACTGCAGAGCCCCCCAGCCCCTTCGCCACCTCACCTTGGGGTCCTCGAAGACGCGCACACCCCGCTCCATGCTTCTGCTGCTGCTGCCGCTGCCACCACCGCTGCTCCGCTCCGCTCCCCTCCGCGGCCGCCCCGCCCTGCCCTGCTCCGCTCCGCTCCCCTCCGCCGGCCGCGCTCGCCCGCCCCCTGCCGGGCCCGCCCTTGCCCCGCGCACCGCGGGTACCGGTAACGCGCGCTTCCCGCCCGGTCCCGTTTCCTCCGGGAGGAGCCGCTGCTCCGACGGCCGCACCGGAGGAGAAGGGAGCGCGGTGACGCGAGCCCAGCCCGCAGGGCCGGCGCTGCCAGCGGCTCTGGCCGCGGGATTAAGCCGATGCAACAATATTTGTTTTAACCTAAAAAGGACTCAATTGCGCAGTTTAGGAGTGATCGAAGCTCGGTGACTCCCTCCTTCTGTCCGAGCGCTTTCCAGACTTGCTGGGTCCAATAGAATCATAGAATCAAACAGATTGGAAGACTTTTAAGATCATCAAGTCCAACCATTACCACACTAACCCAAGTCGATTAGGGCCTCATCTACACCACTGACCTGGGCAGCCTGTTCTTCTTGGTGAAGAAATTATTCCTAATATACAATCTAAACCTCTCTTGGCACAGCTTGAGGCCGTTTCCTCTTGTCATATCACTTGTTACTTGCAAAAAGAGACCAGGCACCTTCTCTCTCCATTCTCAGGTCAGGCAGTTGTAAAGAGCAGTAAGGTCCCCTGAGCCTTCTCTTCTGCAGATTAAACACCCCAGTCCCCTCAGCTGCTCCTCATAAGGCTTGTGCTACACCTGCCTTTAGCTCCTGCAACCTCACACTCAGCATTTAATTTCTTATTTCTAGTGACCTGACCATGCTCCCCCATCTCCTGCCTTCTTCTCCCATAGGTGATGCACATGGTAGCCCACATCATCAACAGTGGGGTGGAAAGCCCTGCTCCCCCCCACGGAGCACAGCTTCCCTGATGCTGGAGACAGCAGCGCTTCTAGCCACTCCTGTCCTGGAGAGCCCATTTAGCTAAAGAAATCACTCCCCAGTGAGCTGTGAGGAGCATCCCCAGGGTCCCTGTGCAGGAGATCCGAGCTGCCCAGAGGCGCTGAGCAGGAAGGGGATGCTTCCAAAATCACAGCAAAGCCAAGACCCGCAGTTTTGTTCTGCATGGCTGGAGTTCACCTGAGCGGATTGAGGCCACCCTCAGACCACAGGCGGGGTCTGCGGGGAGCCTCAGAGGTGGAAATGGCTGTTCAACACAAAACACTGTTATTACTGGCTCTGGCGTGCGAGCACAGAAAGCGCTCGGGGCTGTAGGCGTGAACGCTACCACAAATGGTTGGAAAATAAGGTTTTCTCTTCTCCTTCCCCAGCTGTGTTTACAGCAGAGGGACACTGTGGAAACTGGCAGCAGGGATTAGCTCTGCTGGAGCCCTGCCCTTGGGGACACGGAGTGCTGGGCACTCCTCTGCTGTCACAGCCACACTGCCACCCCAGCCAGGTGACATCAAACAGCCCTGAAAGCAGGGCTGCACCCTGGCGCAGTGAAGGCAGGACAAGCTTCAGACTCATTGCTCTGCAGGGAAATGCCACTTTGTCACTCCTCCCCAGCTTTGCCATGAGAGCAGGGATGGAATTCCTGCCCCAAAGCCAAGCAGGCATTGAGCAAACTGCAGTTTCTCAGTTCAAATCCCGAGGTCATTTGGGTATGTGCGCTGCAAGCGGAGCCCGTGGGAAAAGCACGGGGTTTGGCTAGGGAGGAAGGCTCATCAACATGTTCTCTTTTAATAAATACCAGCGTTCAGAGATGCTCTGACTGCATCCATACTGGAGAGATGAAAGTCCGTTAGCCACAGCTAACTGGCAAAGCTATTCCTTACAAAATAGTGACTGGCAAGGGAAAGTAACCCTTAGCTGCCAAGCACGGTGCCAGCACCACTCAGGGCTTTCTGGAGCTTGTGGCATGGAGCAGCACTACCCCGGCATATGGGAAACCAGTGGGAATAAGCAGCAGGTAATTTCTGCATTAATACTTGTGATTTCCATAGTCACCAAGAGGTGACATTGTTCCAGGCTTCCCAAGCTTTGAGAGCGCTCAATTTGGGTAAAACACAGAGGGTCTGGGTAGAAATAAAACCCTTGAGTGTGCAGATTACCAGCTGAGTGTGAAAGTGTCCCTGGGCAAGGCGTGCTGTGGCTCCCATGGACTATTTCACATCCACACCACAGGCTTCCTTAGCAGCCACTTGAAAAACATCCGTTTTGCCTCAAGAACATTCCACTGCATCACATAATTGAGGTCTGACTTGTGGTTCAAAGCATCTGTACCATAAATGGTCCCAGTATGAATACATGGTGCTTTCTTAATAGTCTTTTGTGGTTACAGCCTTGTGTCATCCACACTGGGAGGACGGTCATCACTTAAAGCCTTCACTTGAGATTTAAGGAAATTACAAGGTAAAAAAAGCATGTGGGTAATTTTCTGCTGAGAGAAGGGTTGTTAAGAAAGGTCAGAAACACAAATGGAGCTGAACTGGCCCCACTGACTGGCAATGGTGCAGAAAAGGTTTTGATGGGTTCTTTTCTGCTTAGCAAATACATGTGTGCTGCAGACTCAGCTCTTTCCAGGAGTGTCAATGCCAGGACCACATAGTGCAGTCACTGCACACGAGTGTTGCAGAGCCTTAGAAATAAGGGTTGGGCTGGGGCTGATTTTAATTGACCTGACCCTGATCCACTTTATCCATCTTTACCACTGGCTTAACCGGGTGGTTGTGGTAACTGCTGTGCTGTTGATGCTTACTGAATGCTTTCCTATGGAGAACACCACATGTCCCTGCAACCAGAGGGCTCAAGAACAAGTCTGTTATTTAATAGTCAGTAGCCTTCCCACCTGGGAAGCCAGAGGGGCAACAACAGGGACCTCTGTTCCACCCAAACCCCTGCTTGGATATTTGTGCCAGGCTACACTTCAGACCTCATTTGCTTTCCCTTCCAGCTTGGTCATACCTTGGAGTCACTTGTTAAGACAGACTGCCCTGTGTTGGCTTCAGCTTCAAAGAGCGGTGCTTTCTGAAGTGCACAAGAGACCAAACCCCTCTGTTCCTCAACACAACAGATGCTCCCCAGAGCCTTACTGTTAGGAGTAAGAAGCAAACAACTCAGGAGGAAAATGGAGGTCATGAAGGGCCCCAGTGTGCTTTTGCTCACTTGGCTCACATCCCTGCCTGAGCTGGGAGCCTCTCCTGACCCCTGCACACAAGAGGACACACATCTGGGCAGCTGCAGGAGCACCAGATCTGCTGGCATGAGGGTGAGGGATCAGTGCACACACTCACAGGGCTGGGGGATGCAAGAGGCACCCTGAGCTGCGTTACCACGTGTAGAAGCCACCACAGGATAGCAGGGATAGGAGGGATGGGGACACATCTCATGCTTGGAGTGGCCTGGCCAAGTACAAGGCCCCACAAGAGGATGCGCTGGGGCCATTCCTGGGGAAAGCAACTGCTCATCTGCAGAGCCTGCGCATGGCTCTGCTCTCTGCTGTTTGCTCATCTTTGCACTTTTAGGAAAAGCCAAAGCTGCAGTGTAGGGGTAAAACTGATGCTGCAAGCTCTCCCAGTGCTTGTTTCGCAGGAGCTATATTTAAACTGCCCCCTTTCTCTTGCCTCGCAGGTTAATACCAGCTGTGTGGCAGGGCTGCTGACACCTGCAAAGAGCTTTCCAAACAAAGAACTGTGCTTATGCTGGGTTTAGATATTTAGTTATTTTTTAAATGGTACCTTACTCTTTTGATTGGGGGTTTTTGTTTGGTTTTTACTGGGTACCAAAGACTGCCACAGAACAGCTCATTCCAAGTGGCCAAGGGAAGAAAAGAGTGGTTAGATCAGTTAACTCTACCAGTAAGATACTACAAATGCTGCTGTCATGTATAGACATGACCTGCTGCTATACTGGTCATATTTGCAAGCACAGACACTCTCAGCCCAGACATCCATTGCTTCTGCAAAGGTTTTGTTTTGAGACAAAGCCTTAACTTATCTCAGCATTTCCCATTTAACTTCTGCAGCTTCCCCACAGCACAGGGAAAACCTCTGCCCCAGGCGAGCCCCACCAGGCCCCACACTGGAGCCACTGGTGGGAACTCAGCTGTGACCTGCTTGGTTCCTGCTGGGGATCACAGCACCCTGCTGGCAACGGGAAAGGCAAAACCCCAGTGGAGGAGCCCGCTCCCCAAAGGGACCTCATTTCCCCTCTGCACTCAAAGGAGCTGGAAGCAGATCCAACAACACTGGCTTCTAAAAGCAGAAGCAGGTCCTGCATCACACCACGGTCCCAGGCAGACTTTCCCCAGGTCTCCACCAGCAGGGAGTAGGAGATGGGTTTTTCCCAAGGATGTTCATGCAACTGCAGCATCAAGAGCATTAGATCAACCCCAGGGTGCCACCAAACAGCTCCTCAGAGGGCTGGTGCTTACCTGGCTACACATGAGAGCTGCCACTCTCCTGCCTGGCACTGCTCCCAAGGAAACCACAGCCCTCACACCACTAAATGCAAAGCCAGCCTGAAATAAAGACCTATTAATCTCCACAGCAGAACACACCCTCCAGGGAATACCATAGGGTACAGATGAAGCTATGCTGTGAACAGGCTGCATTTCTCATCTCAGGGCATTTCTGAGCAGCACAGAAACACTCACCTGGCTCATGACAACATGCTCAGCACAGACACAGGCACATCGCGGGATGCAGCTGCAGGCAGAGCCATGTGAGCTGCTGGAGGCTTGCCACACTGATCCCATAACCGGATTAAGACTGGAACACGGAAGGCCAATTCACACCGAGCCATGCTAATGCATTTCAACCTATTCTGAACATCTCCTGGACCAGAAGGGCCACTTGAACTGAGCTATGGGGAAATTGGACTGCTCCAGAGCCCACATCACACTGGGATAGCACAGCTTCAAAAGTAATACAGTGGAGAAAAGGCAGAAAAATAGTGTCAGTGCTTTGGGCTGTGGAAAAAAGCAGTGGTCTGGAAACTGGGTTCACCTAGCCATACCATGGAGGTGAGGTGTGGACAGCTCATCTTCTCTTGGGCTCTGGCTACCCTCTTGTGGGTAAAGAGAAGGAGAAGACTTCTGCAGAAAGAGGTGGCCCCGTCCCTCTTCTGCCAGCCCTGTCAAGAGGAGCTGGGAGCAATCTGAACCAGCTGCATCAGTTAAGATAAACCTCACTGGGATGTGACATCTTCCTATCATTATCAACCAAGATCATCCTGAGGAGGCCAGCAGATGAAGGGGATGGTGGGTACAAGGCTTTCCTGGCCAAGTATGCTGGAAGAAACCCACCACCTCAATGGTGATGATGCCTCAGTCATGGAAGGGAGGCTTTGCTGCCAGAGAATTACTGAACCTGATGCTGCCTGCAGGACAGAGCCACCGTCCAACCAGTAGCTGGTTGGGATGATGAGAGGACCCCTCCTCTGCCTGGGTCAGTGCTGAGACCCCCACCGTGTGGGAGAGGAGATCTTTCAGTGCCTGCGCCCCAGTGGCACCCAGCCCAAGCACACACCATTCCCTCCCTGCCCCGGCCCTGACTTCAGAGGGAAACCCAGCCACAGGAGTGGGATGTGAGCCAGGCATGCTCCATGTGTGGGTCCCCACACCATGCTGGGGCAGGCCCCAGTGTAACTTGGTCCAATTCCCAGCAATAAAGAGGTGGGAACACATTCCTTTTATGCTGTTCCTTAAGCAAACATCCCCTATTCAAGGCACTGGGTGTAACAGAGCTGGGACTCAGCAATGGAGCTCTGTCACCCGAGCAAAACCTCTGAGGAATGCTCAGAGGAGCCAAGGGGAGAGGCAGGACAGAGCCATCCTCACCATTTTGCAGGAGGAGGAGCCATCCTGTGAGGACAGAGGGGATTAGACCCTTCTTGCCCTCCCTGTAGGCACCAGAGACCAAGATCTGCACCATTTCAGCCCAGCCAGGCACAATGTGTTTCTCCTGAGGGTTTTAGCATCACCTCAAAGGCACAGCTCACCTGCAGATCAAACCTCCACAGGAGCAGCAGCACAGTGACCAGGCTGGGGCTGGACCATGATCCCAGTGCCCCATTCAGACCTACCTGACCTCTCCTGCAGAGCTGGATCATCCCTCCTGGCTCAGAGCAGCCGGAGCCAACAGCACAGCCCATCACCCTGGGACACGCTGGGAAGGAGTGGAGGGAAGCCAAGCCCCATCCAGAACAGCTCCCCACACACACCCCTTCCTGCAGCGCCTCTCCCGAGGAAATTCCACATGGAGCAGGCTCCAGCAAAGGGGTCACTGACCAGAGCAGGGTGGACACGCTCCCAAGCTAAGCATAAGCCCAGCTGTGGGCGGTTGACACACACCTCTGTTTAAATCCCCTTTCTGAAGGAGAACCAGCAGACACATGGGCCAACACCTCTGATGTTATCTGTGCAAGGCAGGACCCAGGGAGCCAAGGCTTGTGCAGTGTTACACGTATGCAAAGCTCCTCAGCCCCAAACCCCTGCTGCTTCCCCAGCTCTTGCTCCTGTTATCCAGGGCTGTGCTGGGAGCAGGTTTCCATGCTCACAGGCCACTCAAGTCATGGAGGAGCCAGATCTGGTTTCACCCCCTGTTCCATGGCCAAGCACAAGCTGTAAGGTCACTGCAATGGGGCAGGGTAACCAGGATCCCAGATGAAGGCTCTGGTCAGGGTGTTGCATCATGGACCAGCCGGTTGTACCGCAGCCTGGCCGCTGTGACCAGCAGGAACAAACTCCTCCAGCCCCAGAGGAGACTCTGCATACCCAGGCTTTAGCTGCACGTGTTGCACCGGGGCAGGGGGGGGGCTGAGCTGCCCTGCAGCACCCCAGCATAAGCAGGTAATGAGATTACAAGTGCTTGGCCAGACACTGCCACCCAGGCCACTAAAGGACAGAGAGGAACCAAGGACAGCCTTTCTGTGATGCTGCAGGTCAGCACCACGCACCCCATCTTCTCTGCAAAGCGAAAAGCAGGGAAAATGCTTTTGCCAAACCCAGGCTTCACAGAGATACTTGGGTTGTGACTGAGCAGCAGAAAACAGCAGCATGATATTGCCCCCCTCAGACTCTTTCTAATAGCACAGCCTCAGCTCATGAGCAGGATGCTCTCAGAGCAGGAAAAGCCCCAACGCTCCAGCCCAGGGCAAGCAGGGTCCAAGAGGATTTGGGAGCTTCCAGCTCCTCCGGAATCAAATCCTACATCTCATCACTCTATAAAGTGCCCAAGCAACACCTCTGGAGCCCGGTTCGTTGGGACAGGCCACACATGGGTAGGTGCTGCCTGAGGGCCCCATCAGCACTGTGGAGAAGGCATCCCATCCACCCCAAACCCCACCACATCAGGGGTATAACACAAGGTACCTCACTTGTGCAGGCTCTGACCAAGCCATCCTGCTCGAGTTGTAGCACAGCAGCAGCAGAGCTGAAGGGGACCCCTGGCCTTTTCAACCACACTGGTGGACCACAGCTAGAGTCCACCCTTGTCCCACACCAGACATTCAGGTCTGTGCTCAAACACCGGTGTTGGGCTGGCAAGGGAAGCAGCACAGACCCAGAGGTGGCATCCAGGTCCAACCAAGAGCATGGATCATGAGGCAGTATCACAGTGATGAAGCAGATTGAAGGTCAAGGCAGGAAGTCAGTCTGCCCATCAGGGGTAGGATCAGGTCCAGGAACACCAGGCAGGCTCATAGTGATGGGGCAGAGCTGACACCAAGTCAGGAGAGCAATCAGGAGGTTGATGTCAGAACCAACTGTCCCATAGCATGCAACCACTGTGCCTGTGCTGGAGGAGGGCCTCAGTCCCTGGGCTGGGCTTAAATAGAGCTCCTGAGCCCATGGGTGTGGGGTCAGGTGAGGCTGGTCAGGGCCATTAAGGCTCTGACACTTGTAGTGTTACATCCTGCAAAGCAAAGCTGGGGGTTACCTCCTCTGCCACCCTGAGCCAGGACACAGCGAGACCCCTGGAGCCATTAAACCTCGCAGACAGCAGGGTTTGGTCCCTCCATCCTTCCCTGTAGGTGGTTTTAAGTGATACAGGAGCAATATTCATGCCCAGATTTAGGATCTGGAGAGCAGATCAGTGACTTCAATTGTTCTGCTCCCTGCTCCCAGCACAAGGTTGCTATCCCAGGACACCTGGATCACCCACCTTGCAGTGCCAGCCAGGGTCTGGCTGATCCCAAACTGAGGGTCACAGCACTCACACATGGGGTCCTGGTCCCAGGAGATGTTCACTGCTCAAGCTGTGCTTGCAGACCACCAGCAGATAGACCAACTCTAGGGGCTACTGCATCGGGTGTGATTGAAAGGAGAACTCGCAGGAAGAGAAAGGAAGATGGGTGAAGGGGAGGAGAAGCAGATGGAGAAGGGGAAAAGTCGGATGCTTCCAATGCTGGCTCCCACCAGGGCTGGTGCTACTGGGACATTCAGAGGAGCTGCCCCAGTGGAAGGTGGGTGCAAGCCCTGGGGCAGACTGGGCACAGCCTCCTGCTGGAGCAAAGAACGTTTGCAGAGAAACCGATCCTCACTGTGTTGAGATGGAAATTTCTGGAGACGCTTTAATTGATTTAATCCAGGGCCTTGGCCCCGTTAATATTCTATAGGGTCTCCTGGAGCTCGTTTTGTTCAGCTCTTGGCTTCAAGGGCTGCAGGAGAAATTGAAACCAGATTATTGGGAAGAAGACAGCTGTCTCTACCGAAGTTGGCTTTGTTTCCAGTCATTCCCCAGGTGTGATGCACGTCTGGCTATAAAACGTGTTCCCCAGTGGCAGCAGAAAGGCTTTGCTTAAAAGCATAAAGTAAATCACCAGGAACGGTGCTGCGAAAAAGGAGGCACAGGCTCTGCTTGCACCTGACCGCTCACAGCTCCAGCGCCCGCACCCGCAGGGACAGTGTTAGGATGCGCCCGTGTGGATGCGGGTCCGTGTCCGGGGTGCGGGTCTGGGGCCGGTTTGCCGGGGTTCAGCCGGGATCCCAGGACCAGGATGCTGGAGGGCGGTGCGGGGCCGCCCCCACGTGCTCCCGGCGGAGCCCGAGCGGAGAGGCCGCAAGAGGGAGGCAGAGCCCGAGCGCTGCCGCGGGGCCATGGTCCCGGTTCAGCGGCGCAGCACGGGGATGTCCCCGGAGACCGCTGCCCGCCGGCCCTGGGACCTGCGGGTCGCCGGTAAGCATGGCTGGGGAAACGAGGACGCGCACCCGAATACACCGGTTATGGTGAAGTCCTTCCAAGGAGCCATTTTCTTCTGCAGTGTCATCCCGGACTGTGGAATCTCAGACCGGTTTGGGTTGGAAGGGACCTCAGTTCCAACCCCTGCCACGGGCAGGGACCCCTTCCACTGGAGCAGCTCCCTCCAAGCCCCTGTGTCCAACCTGGCTTTGGACACTGCCAGGGATGGGGCAGCCCCAGCTTCTCTGGGCACCCTGTGCCAGCGCCTCAGCACCCTCACAGTAAAGAGCTTCCTTTTATCTAACCCGAGTCTCCCCTCTGTCAGGTTAAAACCATTCCCCTTGTCCTGTCCCTACAGGCCCTTGTCCAAAGCCCCTCTCCAGGTTTCCTGTAGCCCCTTTAGGCACTGGAGCTGCTCTCAGATCTCCACTTAAGGAGCCTTCTCTTCTCCAGGCTGAACAAGCCCAGCTTTTTCACCCTGTCTCCAAAGCAGAGCTGCTCCCAGTCCTCAGAGCATCTTTGCAGGGTGCCAGGATTGTGTCCCATTCCCTGTTCATATCAAAGATATCAGTTATGGATGGGATATATTGTAGGTCAGCAGCAGGACTGGGCAGAGGGAAAAGCCTGGGAAGTCCTTGCAGTTCAGCTCCCATTTGTAAATCAGGGCCCATGGCTGTACGTCATCCTCTGTCAGTGGTTTAGCCCCAGTTAACACTATGACAGGCTGCTCATCAGCACCAGGTGGGGGGGTCAGGATCCCATTCCCATCACAGGTTTGGTGCCCAAATGAGCCCCAAGAGGCATACTCAGGGAGGCCCCGATGAAACCCCCTCAGCAGGGGTGTCCTGTTATCAGCAGGCATGATCCACCAGCCCAGCACATTGTCTCTCTGCAAATCAGTGGCCCCTTTGGATAGTGTGGAGGCACCACAGCTGAAAGAGCTGAACATTCACTGACAGCAGACACCAGTCACTACCAGGACCAGACATGCCTGGCAGGGAAGAGGCAGGCACAGAGCTGCAGAAGAGGTGTGCTGGCTGCCAGGGGCCAGGGCTATGCCAGGGCCAGGAAAGCAGATAGAGGGGATGGGAACTTGGGACCGTTTTTGTGGAAGTGTGTCTAAAACCACAACATGCCCGGTTCAAGCACAGACTTCCCAGTGACATGCAGAACCAGCAATGCAAAAGTGGCCCAGACAGTGCCTCATGATAGCCCAGGGGCATTTTAAACCCCAAATCTCCAGCTAACAAAGACTTTTGAAAGAACAACCTGAAGTCAGTCCCATTACAGACACCCATCCCTTACAAAGATAAGGCTTTTGAGGGATGCTGCACCTGCAGCATAGCGGAGCCAGCCCCAGCACTGCCATGCGCTCTGTGTGCTCTGCCATCCCAGCACCAGCAACGCTCCCTGAGGCCGGAGTTTGTCTGCCCCAGAGCCCAGGGCCGCTCACTGGAACCGGGAGGGCAGAGGAATGCAAACCAGGCAGGAGGACTCATTCATCCTTCCCGCTCCCGGCTCCGGCGCGTTCCAGGCAGTCTTACTACAGTGCAGCATTCTGTGCGCTGCAATCCATCCGTACACGCGCCCGCCTCTCATCCCCTGCCAGGGCTTACTCTCCTGAGGCACCTAGAGCTGAGTCTGTAATAAATCAGGCAGCAGCCTCCATCCAAGACACGCACGCCCCGGTTTGCTGTGCTGGAAATGAGCGCCTTGCTTTTCATCTGAACACCTGCAGCGGGCAGGCAGCTGCGCTGACCCGGCGTGCGGCGCTGCCTCCTGAATGAAAGGCATGTTGCTGCTCAGACACCGTCTCCCTGCCTGGTTTGCTGCGCTCCAGCATTCTTCTTTTCCCCATACAGGGCTGGGAGCTGGCTCCCACATCCTGATCCTTCAAGGTCTGTGTGTCCTGGCCTGGCTCTGTGATGCCAAAGTGAGTTTGGATCCATCAGCTTCTGAATTCAGTGATGCAGGCGCTGAGCGTGGCCATTGCTCTTTAACAAGCTGGGGGAGATTGGTGGCAAAACCCTCCCAGTGCACTGAGAGGCTGGGAGGGAGACCTGGGAATGGGCACATGTAGAGTGTGATGGAGGGATGTGCTCCTCCCCAGCCATGGGCATCTGGAGAAACGTTTCCAGCAGGAGATGTGGGCACAGGGGGATTCTGCCCAGGGCTCCTGCAGGAGCAGATCCAGCCCTGGGTGCAATCACGGCTCTGTCAGCTGCAGAAGAGGAGCAGCAACACTGTTTGGAGCTGAATCACTGTGCTGGGACACTTGGGAAAGCCAGGAGAGTGACCAGCGCCAGGACACGGGGTGCGGGAGGGAGCCACGCTCCCAGAGACACCCAGCGAGAGGGGGGGTCAGTGCATGGTCCCACTGGGACCACAGCCTCGAGCTCCCTGTGCTGCACAGCAGGACATGGCCCTGCTTGGGGGAGCTGGAGCCAAGGCCAAACCCATCTGGCTTTGCTTTGCACACTGCCGAGATCTTCTTGGTTGGGTTTATTTTCACACAGATTCCCAGAACACAGACGGGCAGGAAAGTGAGAGCTTGGAGCAAACAGGAAAAAGGCAGGTTCCCTGGATTTCTATTTTTAACACTGCAAACAACACTAGTGTCATTATATTTAGGGAAAAAATTGGGGTTTTGGAATGTTTCCTGCCTCCCCTTTCAATACCTTCAGCTATTTCCTTGCAGATGTTTCCAGGGGCCAGGGCTGAGATGCAGGAATAGAGAAGCTGGTCTCTCACCCCACAGACCAGCCCACAGAGGAGAAAGTCCCGGGACAGGAAAGCCAGCTCAAAGCAGGTACCTGTGGTCCTGGGTGGGGACGAGGAGGACAACCAGGCTGCGGAGGATGTGGCCAGGTCCAAGCAGAAGCTGCATGTCACCACAGAACCTTCAAGCTGCCTTTCCATGAGTTGTAGCACCTCTGGTGCCATCAAAGGTGGCATAAGGGTGAGTGCAATGCAGGGGAAGGCACAGTGGCACTGTCTGGCATGGGTTTAAGGGAGAGAGGCTGCAGCAGCGGTGGCTGGAGGCATGGTTTTGCCCTATTGCAGAGACCCCGGTCTGAGCAGAGCATCCCCAGGCCAAGCTGCAGGGCAGGGGCTGGTCTGCAGCAGTGGCTGCATCACTGGTCCCTCTCACACCCAGCACCACCTCTGTGATGGGGATCACACATGGGACCGGTGAGCAGCAGCAGCAGCAGCAAAGTGAGATCTAAAGCCAGGGGTGCACACAGAGGGTGACTGGTGTCCCTTGGAGCCACAGCCCCTGCACTTGTCCCTTCTCTGCCCGCACACCCCAGCCTGGTTTGGCTTTGCCTGTGCAGCAGTGAGGCTCTTCCTCTGCTCCGACAGCCCTCGGCTCGGTGCCTCGCACTCGAGGACTGCGGTTTGCAAAGTGTTTGTGTTTAATTCTCACATGGGCGATCCCGAGCACGTGTTCTGATGGCAGGCCAGCCGAGTGGCTTCGCTGCGCAGGCGGCAGACCACAGCTCAGCGGGACCGGGGGGTGTCAGGCAAACGGGGCTTTGAATGCGGTCAGCTTCTGGCAGGGTAGAGTGAAGGCAAGCGCTGGGGAAACAGCTCTCCTAACCCCAACCACGCTGTGAGAGATGTGGTTTCCAGCAAAATGACAGCACAGGGAGAGCAGGGTTTCTCCATGTGGCCAGGGGAGCTCCTTGCCCCGGGAAGGAGATGTTGATAATGTTGGAAACGCAGCATGAACACAGCCAAAAGCACCTCGGAACATCCCCTCCAGCCTGGGCCATTAGCAGGGGCTGAAGAGCAGCCTGGCTGCCCCATGCACATGATGCTGTCTGCCTTTCAAGTTGCTGCCTTGGCAGTGCCTGTAGGAGATGTTGTCCTTGGTTGGGCTCAGCCAAAGCAGGGAGAGCAGACGTATGTCCTGACCCACAGTCCCAGGGCTTCTGGGCTGTGTTTCTCTTCCTGGAGTCTGGTCCATGAGAGGAGCTCCCTTGTGCCCTCTGGGGCATTGGCTGACTCCAAACCAGAGAGGGAAGCCTAGCTGGGAGCAGCTCCTGGGACAAGACAATCCAAGCCAGGCTAAGCCAGGCTGCCACCACCAGCCCCAGCCAGCCTGGTGCAGGCGGTCCCATTGGTCAAACACTCCCTTTCTGTACTTCTTACCCCAAAGCCCTGCAGCAGGTGGGGATCCAACCCCAAAAGGTCTTCATTGAGGACTACATGAAGGATTTGACACCATGCTTGACAACAGCTCAGGCTCAGCCAGCACAAGCTCTGGGGACATCGTCCCCTCCAGCTCTGTCCCTGTGCTCAGACCCTGAGGGTCTCCAGCCTTGCAGCACTCCCACAGAGCCAGCCCACCAAAACCTCCCCATACTGCAGGGCCAGCATAAGCCAGCTTGGCTGTAAAGGGCCAGTCTTGGCTCTTGCTCTGTGGTCAGAGCACAAAAGAAGCCCAGCCAAGCAGCCCGGTTGCTTTTCATTAGGCTCAGGACCTGCGTGAGGCAGCCTGCTCCCTGTTCCTTCATGGAGGTTCTCATCTTGGGGCCACCAGTTTGCAATTAGCAAGTCCCCATTCTCCAGCTCCCCAGCAGCAGGTCACCCTGCTCTAGGGGCAGCCTGACAGCCGGGTGAGAGTGGGCCCAGCCAAACACCCTTTACAGATCATGCTGCATACTTCACATTCTCGACCAGTTTATGAGCATTTCAGCTCCTCATATTGATCAGGGCTGGAGCCGAAGTAATTACGTTCATCAGAAATAATTTCCCTTGATTTTGAGTCATATTTGAGCTGGTGCCCACCTCCTCTCCTCTCATCTCTCGACACAGCAGCTCTCTTTGCTCGCTGGTACATACTTTCCAGGCGACATCGCTGCTTTCATAACCATAGTGAGACCAAGAGGTTTGTTTTCCTCCACTGGATCCCACACAGGCACTAAAGGTTTCAGTCGTGTCTGTATTGACTTGGCTGGGATGTGGACACGAGGAGGTGGTTTATGTGGAGTGCGTGCTTGGGAGATGTCTCCAGATGTCTCTGGTATTGGGAAGGGGCAGAGGGAAGGGCTGGGGGCCTGGGACCTCTCTACACATGGAGGCATCACTGGCATCAGCCTTACTAGGCTTGCTCAGAGGATGGAGAGCAAGGCCAGCCCTTGCTTTGCTCCCTAGGGTGGAGGTAAAAAGCAGGACTCACCCCAAAAACCTTTGGCATGAACCCTGCGGAGCAGCAGCAGGTCCCCTTGACAACTGGTTTTGGGTGCTGAGCAGTCATTTAGGTGGTTTAAGAGCTGCATGTGGAAGAAGCACTGGTACAAGACCAGTGAACTGGCTTCAGTCCTGCTCAGACCCTGCATTGGACAGGCTCCTTCCAACCAACAAGGATGCTAAAAATGTTAGCACAGGGTCTTTGGGGAGGTCTCAGTGAGAACCAGGAGTCTGCAGAGCATCCATTGGAGGTACACCAGCTGAGGAGGGTTATCTCTGCCCCAGGTCACTGTCCCCTTCCCTGCACCATCCTCTCCCAACACTGTCACCCTCCTTTCCCTGGATCCACCAGTGCCCTGACCCCCTCTGGCTCAAAGCGCTCCTGCTGATGGCAAGCCAAGGCCCTGGGGATGCAAAGAGCTGTGACATTTGGGAACAGACAAAGCCCATGTCACCCAAACTTCATCCAGCACCACTCACTCCCAGGCACAACACTCACCACTGCAGGGGTGCAGCATCTGCATCCTCAAAGGTCTTTCCAGAGTCACAGGAAACAGGGATGGAAGGAAGCACAGACATCACCTAACCTCTGCCTTCCCAAAGCAAAGCTGGCTGCAATTACAAGGTGAGTTTGATGAGACCTAACAGCATCATCACCTTAGTGGAATCCTCAGTTTGAAACCTGTTTGAAGCTGCAAGAGGCACGCCAGCTGCTTCAGAACACACAGCACGCTCAAGGAAGACAAGAACCGAAGGAAAAACACATCTATTTTAGCCTGAAACCACAAGAAAAACAGAGATAGTCAAAGAATGAGCAATTTGCTGAGGAAACATGAGTTAGCCATGCAGCTCCATGGAAAATACCACGGGCCTGTCAGGAACCACGCAGGGTCAGGATCTGGGGTTTGTATCTTGTCTGTAACACAAAACTTGTAGTGAGATTTTGTAAAAGGATCTTATGTTTGGTGATGTTTGATACCAAAATAAACTCTCAGAGGATCATCGTGTTTGATACGTGATGGTTTCTGACACTGTTTTCCAAATAACAACGGAAAGACTCGTCTGGCTGAAGTTTCCAGGCTTTGTTTTAGGGAAGTCTTACTCTCTGGTTATCTGAATGTTTAACTTAGGGGGACAATTATGAATTGCTCTTGTCTGGACTGCAGCAAAATAGCCCTCCCCACAGGATTACTGTTTGATGATGTCTATTAAGAACAGCATCGTCCTTTCACAAGAGCTGATACAGCCTGGGCTGTACTAATGAGAAGCCCCTCAGTCTGAATGATGAGATCTCACTGCGCTTTTGGCTAAGCCAGCCCTTTCTTGTCCCTTTGCTCCCGTGTAATCACTCAGCTCCTTCCTCTTGGCAATGTCAAACTCTGAGACCAGAACCGAGCCCCATTTATTAGTGCTTCTTTCTAACAAAACCTAATTCAAAATGCCTGGGAAATGGTGAAGGATCAAGCACCATGCACTGCTCCCCATCCCAAAGACCCTTTCTCCTTTGGAGAGGGCTCGCTGCAGTGGCTGGGTGCTCGGAGGGGTCAGATGGAGCCGAGGGTTCCTGATGTAGTTGCCTGACCATCACAATCTGGATGGCAGCCCTGAATTCTTTTCTCCCAAGTCACTTGGCCAGGCACCAGATGGTAAATACTTTCAGGCTCTCCTAGCCCGGGTCTAGGGTGGAAGCAGTGACCTCAAGGTAAAAGACTGCCTGGCCCATCCCTTGTCCCTTGGGGTGGTCAGTCCTCCCAACCCAGCTCCACTCTCCAGTTAAGGTGTGAGAACCAGAGGGAATAAAAACAGCCAGACAGGGATGGAAACAGCCACCATCACCTCTCTCGGCTCTTGCTGTTTGAAACTGGAGCTGGATACATTCTGGGTAGGAAACAACTTCCTCATCCTGCCAAAAACAAAGGTATTTCAAAGTTTCCCAAGGCCAGGGTGTTTCCAGAAGTCTCAGGAACAACAGCCAGCAGCCACCCAAAGTGTCCGACAGCCGAGGGAGACCTGAAACGTCTCCTTTTCAGCTCAGGGCTCTTGGCTTATCCAAGCTGGGTGTCTGTCCAGCTTTCCCACCAGTGCTGTTCACCCTGCACAGGCAGCCCTGCTCCCCTGCAGCACGCATTGGAGCCAGGAGTGCCCAGAAGCAAAGGGAACATCCTTCCCATCGAGGTATGGAGCTGGGATCACCCTCGACCCATGATTTCCCTGTGGATATGAAGATAAACAGCAAGGACCCAGGACAGCCTAGGTGCTCCCTAACAGAGATGGATGTCCAGATCTAGGTCTGCCTTCAGCCAGCTCTAGCGAGGGTGTTCAACACACAGTGTAAAGAAGGAGAGAGTCCTGAGCAAAGGAAAGGGATCAAGGGAGAATATAGTCTATATCCATCACAGATGGATGCAATTTCAGCCGAGCAGGGTGCTCAGATGAGAGCTTTGCAGTGTTATTCATGATGGCACGTTAAATGGCACAGACATGAAAAAACCCAGCTGTCTAAAATGTAAATTCACTGGGTCAGTTCCTTCATTTCTATAGAAACAGCAGAGCTCGCCAGCGGCTAACTCAAAGGAGATGTATTCACATCCCTGTATCAACTATTTTCTTGCACAACTGACCACAAAACCCCAAATATTACAACCCCTAAAAAAACCTGAGGATAATACCATGGAAACTGCGGAGCACAACATATGGACTTAATTACTAGTTATGAAATCACATGTATGGTGCAGAACACATATGGGCTACATGCTCCAGAGGAGAAGGGTTATAACTGACTATCTATAAAATGAACTGCTAATGTGCTGCTCTAATGCAGCTTTTCAAATCAAAACTTGTATTGCTCTGCCAGGGCCTGCCTGCAGCCCCAGAACAGCAACTTGGGCAGGCATCTGAGACCTGGAGAGACAGGAAAAGGGGATTCAAGGCCATATCCCCCACAGAAAAGCCTCCTGGGGAAGGCAGAGTTAGGCAGACTTTGTGGGTACCCCTCCAGCCAGGTCCTATGGGCATCCCCAGCACCCATCAAGGAGATGGGGACTGCCAATGGCAGCTGAAGTATGGAAGGTGGCTAGGTATGGGGTGGTGGGTTTGGCCCCTGTCTGGCTGCTTGACTTGGTGCTGCAGCTGACTGCTGGCTTCCTGGTGATGTCATACCATCACAGTGACATCATAACATCACAGTGACACCACACCATCACAGTGATGTCATACCATCGCAGTGACATCATACCATCACAGTGACGTCACAGCATCACAATGATGTCATACCACCACAGTGATGTCACAGCATCACAATGATGTCATACCATCACAGTGATGTCATACCATCACAGTGATGTCACAGCATCACAATGATGTCATACCATCACAGTGATGTCATACCATCACAGTGATGTTACAGCATCACAATGATGTCATACCATCACAGTGATGTCATACCATCACAGTGATGTTACAGCATCACAATGATGTCATACCACCACTGTGATGTCACAGCATCACAGTGATGTCATCTTACCGCAGCAAAATCTCAGTGACATCAGGTGGTAGTGATGGTGGTAAATTAATGTCCCCTCCTATCCCAAGCTGAGGAGAGGATAAATAAGGTATTCCTACCCCAAAGAGGGCAGGCAGGGGCTTAATGGCCAGTGGGCTCCCCTGGGTAGCCCTGAGCCCCAGCCCCCCTGGGATATCCCACTGACCCCCAAAGCCTCACACATGAAGCTGTTGGCTGCTCCCAGAGCTGCTCACTGTGGGCAACAAGAGGGTTTTATCTCCCTTACCAGCACTTGTCACCTGATTTCTAACTGGGGAATGAAGTCATTCCCATTGATCAGGAGTCCCTAACAAACACAAATCTGGAATAATTAATTGAGCTCCCTGTGCCCCTGCGGCAAGGCTGGGTGAGTGCTTGGGCTGATAGAGGCACCACAGCCGCCTCCAGGGTGTCTGGCTGAGCTGCAGCATCTGAAACGTGGTAGCCAGACAGAGGGCACCAGCTCCTGGAGCGCAGGAGAAAGCAACAGCACAGGATGCGGCTCCAGCCTTTGGTATGGAACCTTCTGGCTTGTTGCGTGCGCCTCACACCTCCCCTGTAGCACACAGGGATGCCAGTGCAGATCCCTGGACCTCCAGCGTGGCTTGGGTGATGCAGGGAACTGAAGCTCCAACGCGAGGAGCCACGCACGGATAAGTGACAGCTGCCTTTGGAAGGTGGCCTGGTATTTCCACAAGCTGCCATGGCCTCCTTAACAGACCAACGGCAGCTAACGAAGCAAAACCAAAGCAGAGCATCCGGGTGGTAACAGGAGAGCTCTGGCTGTGCGCTCTCCCTGCCCCATGCCCTGGCTTCCAGGCTATAGCAAGTGTCAGAGCTGAGGACAGGAATGGAGCCAGGAGAGCTGCAGGGCATCCTGCATCCCTGTGTGAGCTCAGGCCTTTCCTTTGAGCTCTGGACTCCCAAATTCCCCTTACATGTTGTGATAAGATCTGGAGGGGTGAAAACATGGAGAAGGGCTCAGTTCCCTGAAGGCCTTGGGATGTTTCGGTTTTCCTCTCTTAAGAGCCAGCCTCTCACATTCCCCGGACACAGTGGCCAAAGGGAAAGCTCATACAGGGCAGACTGACAAGCGGTAAAGCATTGGGAGACAACTGCTGAGCACCCACTTCTCTTCCCCAAGCTTGGATTTTAAATTCTCATGTTGCTTAAGACGGACATGATTTTCAGGAGCTGAATTTGGGGTTGCAAAGGTTAAAGTCACCAGGGCCAGACTGCAGCCTCCCTGCACCATGTACACAGGGTACACCATGAAACATAACAGCCTTCTGCCCCTGCAGGCTCCATGGGCAGCCACAGCCCCACACAGGGCAGGGATGCTGTGGCAGCAGCACCACTACAGCAAATCCCTGTCCAGCTCTGGCTGTGGTAGAGAAACAGAGAGGGAAGCACATCTCTACTGCCTGGAAAACTGCTGCAGCCTGACCCGGTCATACACTATCCCCAGGGATGGAGGGACAGGATCCTGCCCTTGTCTTCAGGGCCAGCTCACCCCTCTCCCACAGCCTGCCATGCATTAGGCTCAGCATAAAACACAGGGTGGGTGCTCTGTTCCTGCTTGGGAATGATTCATGGGGACAGCCCTGCCAAACCCTTCAAGCCCAGAAGGAAGACCCCAGCTCTGCCTGTGCAGACCCTGCTCAGTAGAAGGAGGCATGGAGTTTCCCTCCTGGTTGCAAGGAACAGCAAGGAGCTGGTTCACCCCCCAGCCCTCTGCTGTGCTCCCTGGGGAGAGTGTCCCATCCCTCCCCTCCCAGTCTGGGTGGACAGCACGTTCTCACCTTGAGGGGAGTGGAAATGGCAGCTGGAATGTGGGCTGGAAAGGAAAAAAAAGGAAGAGAGAAAAAAAAGAAGAGAATCTTGAGGCTTGTCCAAACCTACTCATGTTTATATTGGAGCCTGTGAGTGACATCAGAGCGGGGAGAGTATAAACACCAGCAGGACCTAACTCGGGGCTTTAAAACCTGCGAACACGCCGCTGCCTCCAAACTGCCTGGGGGGTGATGTGCTGCAGTGGCAGAGGGGAGAGCAGCATGAGGTTCCAGCTGGAGAAGCAGCTCCTCTTCCTCTCCCTCCTCTGCATCCTCTCCAAGGTAAGGGAGACGGGGCCCTGGGGCCGCTTTAGCCTTACTTGGGGAAGGACCCGGTTCTTGCGAAGTGAGATGCAGGGAGGACTGGGGCGTTGCAAGGAGCCCGGTGCCTAACGCCGGCTGCAGGCAGGCTGTATCGGTGCAGTCCCACGGGGGCTGAGCTATGCTTGGGAGAGACGTTTGCAATGAAGCCGCAGGGTCTTAACGTTCATGGGCCAAAGGCGCCTGTTGGGCAGGTCCAGGGAGCACGCAGGAATGAGAGCAATGCGCTGTTAGCTCGCCTGGCCCCGCAGCTCCGCGGCTGTGGTATGTGTCCCTGCGAGCGAGCCCCAGCTCCGCAGCAGCGGCTCCTGAAGATTCCTTCGTCTCCCAGGGCAGGAGGCCAAGCCCCAAGCACCGGCCTCGGCATTACACATCTCTCCCCCTGCCCGGGATGCTCATGCAAAGCCAATGCCTCCGACAGGAGTTGAGTTATTGCAGTGATTTCTTTTTTCCCTTGGCCTCTGTGTGAAACCGGCTGCCTTTGCCGAGAACAGGAATGTTGAAAAGCGTGGGGTATCTCAGCTCCAAGTTGTAATTGCTGCTTGAATCCCAAAGCAGACCTTCTGCAGGCAGGGACATTGTGGCAGCATCGTGCCTGTTTGACTCCTTTCCCAGGCATTTAAGATCTCTGATAGGAACCACATTGTCATCTAAAGACAAGTTAATTACAAGGAGCAAGGGGAAATGGATTAATGGCTTGGCTAAGCTTTCTAAAACATTGATTTGTAATAGCAGCCTCCTGAAAGATGAAAAATGCCCTTGGCTGCCTGGGTAAGCTGTGAGGGAGGAACGAGTCCTGCCCCAGGTACTCCTGAGTGCCTGGAGAATCACCAAAGGCCCTCATTCTCTAGCCCAAACCTGGCCACCACAGCCAGTGCTTCAAGCCACAAGTCACTCTCTGGTTTCTGCCACGCTAATAATGCTGCTCATTGGGAGAACCAGAACAAGACCCAGATGGCTCAGCCCATTCTATATATATTTAATCTCCAGCTTCTGGCATTGGCATTTGTACAGCCCCATACAAAACCATCTGAACTGCTGCAAATGGGGAACAGAGAGCACACCACCTTCTCTAACTGGTTGTGTCAGACCTGATGCTACTGGGAGAAACTAAAAGAGAAAGAAAAATAGTATCTAAACCAACATGGTCCAGCTGAACCCATCCATCTCTTGGCAGTCTCAGTGCACACACCAGTACCTGGCCCAGCACAGGGATGAATGCTTTGGTTGCACATCGGCTGATCATGTGCTGGCCATGCAGTGGAGCAGCAGGGCTGCAGGAGGGTGGATCAGAGCTGCTGCATGCAGCTCACAGCTGGCAAAGAATCCACATCCAAACTGCAGAGCCAACTCACTTGGCTTCAGGCTCTCTATGCAACAGCCCTGTCAGATGCGACATGACAGGAGCATAAGTGCTGCTTGCAAAAGCTGTTGGTGCCAGGGTAATTGTGCAGGCCATGGATATAAACACCTACCTGCCTGGGGGATCTCCTGCAGGAACATCCCTGGCAAACAGTCACTGAGCAGGCAAATGTTTGCCGTGCACATCCGTGCCAAAGCGATGACTCGGTCTAGCTAGGAGGGGAAATGTAATTCCTTGTGCCTATCGCAGGGCTTGTTTCCCAGCAGGCCAGGCCAGGCAGAGGATGCTGCAGGCAGGGACAGGCAGAGGATGCAGCTGGAGCAGGAAGGAAAGCAGCAAGGTTTGCTTGGCAGGAGTTCCCCCACTGCCAATGCAATGCCCTGTTCCTTGGCATGTATGAGGGCTGTTAAGACTGTTCAGAGTGAGGTGCCATGCCCTTGCCATGTGCATTCGGCCCCTGCAAAGCCACATCTCCAGCTGGGTACAGCCTGCTGCCTCGGAGCCAAGATGCTTTCCCCACCTTCCTCCCTCAGTCCTGCTGATCTGCTTGGGGCTGCCAGCCCTGTTAAATATGTTAAATAACCACCACTACATGTGATGTTGGCTTTGTAACTCCATCTCCTTTTCTGTATTCAGAGCAGTGGTGCCTTTCAGTCCCCATCCTGCAGAGTGCTGAGCATCCCTGCTTCTCCCTGGTTTTCCTTAGGGTACATGGTGCCCTAAGGGAACAGCAGCTTTCAAGGCTGCTTTGCTGTATTCCCACAGATGTGCAGATTCCCCCTGCACCACAAGTCTGCCCCCATGAGTGAGAGGCTGTGGGTCTGTGCCAGTGGAACGGCCAAACCCAGCCTGTGTGGAACCAGCGATGGCTTTGCCTCTGCAGGTGTGTGCCCAGCTGTGCCGGAGACCTTGCTACTGCCCCTGGGTGCCCCCCCGCTGCCCCCGCGGGTCCCCCCTGGTCCTGGATGGCTGCGGCTGCTGCAAGATCTGCGCCCGGCGTCTGGGAGAGCCCTGCGACTTCCTGCACGTCTGCGACCAGAGCCAGGGCCTCGTGTGCGACTACAGCGCAGCACCCATGGGGAGAGCCACCTGCAACTGTGAGCACAGGGGTACCCCCCACCCAGGGATCCCTGCACCCCCAGCTCCAGCCATGGCCCCAGACATCCCGCAGCTCTCAGGGAGGCAGCTCTAGCGAGGATGATGCATGCAGCGAGGCCGCAGGGCTGTGCTGCAGCTCCAGCTCTGGTGCTGTTTGCTGACTGGGGATTCAGGGTGATTGAGCGGGGATGGGCAAGGGCGTCCTGGGATGCTGCAGTGACGCTGCTGGGGATGGAGCCTGCGGGTCCTGCAGAGAAACCTGAGGGAAACGTTTCCGAGCCTGAAAGCCCTGAAAGGCAAGGTCAGAGCCGAAGGGCAGTGGGTTTCTTAACAACTGGTGAGCTTTTTGCTGTGAGAAAAGAGATGAGGAGAGGAGGTAGGGAAGGAGAGGAGGCTGGGCGATGCAGATGCTCATGCAAACCCATCTCTGCCCCATGTAACCCCTCAGTCACTTCTGTGACCCCCCCTCCAGTTCAATCCCCACAGTTCCCCTCAGCAGTCCCCTCTGCCACCCACATCTCTGCCTCTTTGTCCCTAACGGGCTCCCTGGGTGTCACTTGCAGTTGAAGACATCGAGGAGGGCTGCGAGGTGAACGGCCGGGTCTATCGGGACGGGGAGGTTTTCCAGCCCAGCTGCAAGCTCCAGTGCCGCTGCTTGGATGGGGGCTTCACCTGCATCCCGCTGTGCCAGGAGGATGTCCGCCTGCCCACCCCGGACTGCCCCTACCCACGGCGCGTGGAGGTGCCAGGGAAGTGCTGCCCTGAGTGGATCTGTGAAGCCCGGGAGCAGCACCATCCCCTCCAGGCTGCTGGGGCAGGTGAGATGCAGGATGTGCCAGCGAGGGGATGAACACACAGGTTTCTGGGGTTGGTCCCTTCACCACAGGCTGTGAACATCGACAGGAGACACCTCTCCTCACGTTTTCCTGCCATGCTGCACAGCGGCTGCCCCCAACCACCCTTTTCTCCCTCCTCTCTTTCCATGCAGCCCCCTGGGCAGTGTCCCCGCTGCTGCCATACCCGTGCCAGGAGTGGGGCACGGAGTGGAGCGCCTGCTCCGCCACCTGCGGCGTGGGCTTTTCTACCCGCGTCTCCAACCAGAACCGCTACTGCAGGCTGGAGACTCAGAGGCGGCTCTGCATGGCCAGACCCTGCCCGGCTCTGCCGGCAGCATCCCCAGTGGTAAGTGAGGGCCTTGGCGAAGCTGGTGCCCTGAGAAAGGGAAATGGCAGGCAACACGGGGCTACCTGCGGGCACCTCATCACCCCTCCTCAACCATGAGGGACAGATAAACCGCCTCCTGAACCTTGGCTTGGAAAACAACTGTTGGCAGGGGCAGACCTGAATTGTGAGGTCTCTGGAGGTCTGAATCCAAAAGCACTGTGGATCCCACAGAACCCTGAGTCACACCAGTGAGCTCAATCTGCCCCTATGGCCAGATGTGCATTTGTAGCCCCTGCCTGGCTCCCTGGGTACACCTGAGAGGTGGCTCTGCCAGGCACAGCCCCAGTGCAGACAAGGTGCAAACCTGCCTTGCTTCCATGCAGCCAGTGCTTTCTGTAGCCAGGCACCTGCACTACCACATGCCCCTGCTCCCTAGACACGGGGACACACCACCATGCCGCTCCATCTCCCCATCTCTCTCTGCTCTGCCTTTGCAGCGAGGAAACAGAGGTTATTTGTAGCTGTTCCCACCCTAGTTGCATCCCAGAGCCAACATCTCATCCCGGCAAAGAGTCTGGCACAAGCCCATGGCACTGTGGTTTTGGTGAAGATGGAGGATATGTCCCTTGGGAAACTGGGAATGAACTGATGGATTTTGGCTGCAAAGGAGGGTGGAAATAGAGAACAAGATCCCCAAGTCACCCAGCACCTACCCGCTCTGCACACCCTGCTGCCCCAGGCAGGGTTATTGGGCAGCATCCATGAGTTTCTTTGGCTGAATGAAATGGAAAATGGAGAAACCTTGCCCTGAGTGTGAACCCACCCGAGGAACCAGGAACTGGTCCTTTCCCAGATTGGTGGTGCTTTTGGAGAGGTGATGCTGCTGTTCCACCATGTCACACACACAGAGCTATGCTCTGCAGGGGATGCAAGAGAAACCATCTTCAGTACATGGAGGCCCAAATCCCCGGGGGAACCCTCGTGGGACCTATCCCCAAGGATGGAGCAGGTCCATGGAGCCGCACATCACAACTCACCACCATGCCAGGCTGAGCATCTCAACCATGCGTGAACTAAACCATCCCACAACATCCACCCTGCACCCAGCAGCAGCCTTCTTGAGCAGGGCAGAACCACCCTCCTGCTGGCAGCTCTAATTCACCTCCATTCTAACTCACCACATCTCTCCAGAATCAACACGGACCTTCCTGCTCCACCCGGCCTCCTCCTCCCCAAAGCACTGTTGGTTTGGCAGGGCTTTGGTGAGTGAGGAGCTCAGACACAGGAGACACCGCTCCGCAGCAGCAGACGTAGCTCCTGCCATCCAAGCACATCCCCGCCAGCCACAGCCAAGGGAAAAGCAGGAAACAGAGAAAGCAACTCACAAAGATGAGTTGGGGCCATCTCCTACAGGCTGGAGCTGCTCCATCTATGGAAGAGTCAGCGCAGGAGCGATGCCTGGCAGCTCTGCCTTCACTTTCTCACAGTGATAATCCCTCTGGTGACTGAAAAATGAAACCCAAATGCCCTCTAACGGCCTCGCACAAGCACGTGGAGGGAACGTTTGTCCCCATGGCAGGGCAAGAAGGACAACTGGAAAGGACCCACGGTTTAGGTGACGTGTCCAGGTGAGATACGGACAGTTCATACGCGTGGAACTGAAAATAAAGATGTGCTCATCTAGATGTGGATCTTGTGTGGGGCTGTCCGTGGGGGTGAGACCAGCTCCAGTGAGCCTTCAGGAGCACCAGTGCTCATGGCCAGCTCAGCTGCTGCAGGACAGGTCTGAGCCAGGATGGGGCACAGCTCAGAGGCACCTCAATTCAGGCTGCTTAAAGTAAGAAAACACACACACAAAAAAGTGAATCAAAACACTGAAAACATAGATAGGCTATTTTATCTTGGAGTAAATTCTGCCCCTTTGCTCTAACCCAGCTCTGCCAACAGGACCAACCCATAGCACATCGGTGCTGGGATGCACAGGAGAGCATGGCATGGCATGGCACTGTTTGTATTACACACAGACCAGGCCATGTGTCTTCTCAGCCTCCCCAGACCCAAAGCCCAAATTCCCTATGACTCATCCGTCCTCCCACCAGCCCCACACCTCCTGCACTCACCCTGGACCAGGATTTCCCTGGGATCATGCCGCCACCATCACCATCCTGACCCAAGCCAACACCAGCCCAGGGCAGATTTGGGGGTGCAGGGGCAAAAGGCTGAATGGCAGTGGGAGCTCCCCTCTTCTGCCAAGGGAAAGCCTCCCCATAAGCAGCAGGAAAGGCATCAAGGCCAAGGCAACCACTCACGTGCTCCCCCAGCCCCTGCAAGTGCTGAAAATGAAATGAAAGTCAAGGATGCTTTTCAGTCACCTCTTGGGAATGGGGTGGGGGAAGAAAAAATATCCCACTGCTCATGCAGTAAAACACATGAGCTTGCTTACAAAGAGAATTATCTACTGAGATATCTGATGCTCTGCCCGAACACACATGATTAATTCAGTTTAATACAGGAGATATGTATTTGGCAGGCAACAAATCACAGGGTGAAAGTGGCCTGGTCTGCAGCTTCTGTTAACTTCTCACCTCTGCAAAGGCTGTGCCAAAAGCGCGGTGACACAAGGTGCGGGTAGACTTTAACACCACAGTGTTCCTGGGCTGACATGAGTAAGATGCATTCTGTGCACTGAAAAACGTGGGTTTAAGCCAGCTCCTGTCTAAACCCTGCCCAGCCACCTCTGGGTGACGGTAAAAACCAAAAGGTTGTTTTTGAAGCAGCAACCTGTAATTCTCATCTCAAACTGAAATGACTCAACACACCTCTGCTGTAATTTCCTTTTTTTCCTTTTATCCAAAATGTCATTTCTCCCTGATTCACTAAGCAGAAAACATCTAAATAATGAATTAATGAATCCAAATAAATCAGAGTTCTTTTTTTTCCCTAAGAATGCAGGAAAATCAGCTCTTGCAATTTGATTGCCAGTCTCACAATATTTGCTGTTCTCTCTAAAGCTCTGCTACCCTGGAAACACGTAGTTATTGCAGCCTCTGACGCAGCGGAACCTGGCCTTTGCCTGCTCTTGTGGGGCAGCAGATAAATACCCTGCCGTCCCCAGATGATCATGGTCACCTTAAAGAGAAAAAAACCCCAAACCAGAAGAGAACTCACCCCTGTCCTCGAGGCAAGCTGCCAAATCTGCACACATAAACGGCATGTAATTTGACAGCCATATCCCTGAACCACCAGTGAGCAACACATCACAGCTCATTTCAGTGCAAGAAGGCACAGCAGCTGAAGGAGAAACCATGCACTGCTGCATGAGCGAACAGTGTGCATCAGAATGGGTTTTTCCAAGCCATTCCTCCTCACTGATGATTTTTAAATGCCTGGAGTTGGTTGAGAAAGGGCTGGATGAGACCCTGGATAAAGCTAAACATTTTCAGATACCTCCCTGAGCACAGTGCAGTGCTCACTAAAAACTCCGCTTTGTTCTGCTGTTGGTGAAGAGACTTGAATTGGTTGCCTATTGCTTAGGTTACCTGCAGGAGCCATCCCAGCCCTGTGCTCTCTTTCACACTACAGCATGCAAGGAGCTGGTACCCGAGGCGAGCATCCTGATATGGATGAGGGCGGTATCACCTCTACTGTGAGTGAAATATGGGGCAAGCAAACAGCTTAAACACACAAGGCAGGCAGGAGAGGTGAACCATGCTGCTGCGTGCGTGCCTCCAACAGCTCCAGTGAGAAATTGATGTGTGGGGAACGGGCTTTACAACCAACCATCCAATACGGGTTGTAAAGTAGGTATGTTTATTCAGCACTGGGCAGCACGGGGTATCACACCAAAGTCGTGCGCGCTGTAGCCACCCGTCCTCCAAACGTATATAGCATTGTGGTTACATATTCATGAGATCGCCTATGCATATTCATAACCTGTCCCCACTTATGATAATTACTATCTCCATAAGCTCCTCCCACTGTGCTTGCGCAGCACTTTTTGGTGGTGGTCGTAGGGGGTCGTGGGGATGAAGGCCAAGGGCTCCTCTTCATCACCGCAAGTAACCTTTTGGCCTCACCCGGGCTCAGTTGCTCCTGGATCGTGCCCAGACCACAAAGCTGGTTTCCAGCTGTTCTCTTCTTTTGCTCTGCTCAGTCTCCCCCCGGATTGGCTGATCCTATCTCAAGATGTACCTAACGCTTCGCAAGCATTAAGTCCCGTGCTTTGTTAACCCTTAGGTTGCACTAACAATGCGATTAAGGTATACTATCACTAATTACATTAATAATGCGAACTAATTACCCGCCCAGCAACAGGCTTTAAATCTTAGGATTCCCCTGTCTCAAAAGGAGGGGTGCAGGCTTCCAGCCCTGGTCTGGCGGAATGGGGGGGGTTCTGCTCACCCCGAGCGGGACAGACCAGAAGCAGGCTGACTGAGAGCCCTGCTGCCCGCAGCACACAGCTCCCACCCGCTGCGAGCCACAGCCGCTCTGCCCCTTCCCCGCTCCCTTCCTCCCGCTGCCTCCGGGCGCTGCAGCCCGAGCAGCCGCAGCCCTGCGCTCCCTGGCTCCCAGCATCTCCCGAGGGCGCAGCAGGAGCTCTGGGTTAGGGCGGCTCTCACCGCATCGTCCCCGTGCGCCGGGGCTGAGCCCTGCGCCACGGAGCGGGCCCGGAAGGAGCGGGACAGCCCCATCCCGCACCGGGCACGCCGGGGCCGCTCCGCCCAGGGCAACGGGCTCCGCTTGGCCCCGGCATCTCGACCCGGGAGCGGCCAGCCCGCAGCAGCGCCCGACGGCCATGGAGGCTCCCCCCCGGTGGCCCGGCAATGGCACCCTGTGCTCCGTGGATACCGGCTTCACCCAGCGCTTCCTGCCCACCGCCTACCTGGTGGTGATTGCCCTGGGGCTGGTGGGGAACGGGCTGGGGCTGTGGCACCTCTGCACCAGGGCCCGGCGCGGCGCCCAACAGCCCCTCGACGTGTTGGTGGGCAACCTGGGCTTGGCTGACCTGCTGTACGTGAGCACGCTGCCCTTCCTCGTCAGCTACTACCTGCAGGGCAGAGTGTGGCTCTTCGGGCAGGGCTGGTGCCGGATCACCTGTGGCCTTTTCCACCTCAACCTCTACACCAGCATCGGCTTCCTCACCTGCATCAGCATCCACCGCTACCTGGGCATCGTGCATCCGCTGAAGGCACGGGGCTGGTGCTATGGGACAACCCCTTCAGTGTGGCTCAGTGCAATGGTCTGGGTGTGGGTCATCGCACAGGTAGCTCCAGATTTTGCCTTCAACAAGATGGATGACACGGGGACACGGTGCCACGACACAACGGAACACGAGTACCTGGGTGTTTACTTGCCATACACCATGACCATCACCGTGACTGGGTTCGTCATCCCGTTCCTTATCATCATCGGATGCTACTGCCACGTGGTGGTGGTGCTCTGCAGGAATGACACTGTGAACCCCAGCCTCAGGAGAAGAAGCATCAGTTTGGTGATTCTTGTCACGATCCTCTTCTCCATCTGCTTCCTCCCCTACCACATCTTCAGAAACCTCAACTTGTTGTCTCGAGGCTGGCAGCTGCAAGGGTCCTGCACGCAGGCTGTAAAGAATATCTACCTTTCTTACCAGGTGACCCGGGGCCTGGCCAGCTTCAACAGTGCCCTCAACCCCCTGCTCTACGTGATGACCAGTGAAGCCTGCATGTCACGCGTGAGGACCCTCTTCCAAACAAGGAAAACCTCTTGCCAGGAAGATGAGAAGCATATGAGCACCATTCTTTGTAAGGAGGAGGCTGCTGATGAGCTCTGAGGTACCCAACACCCTTTCCATAGGATGCACCACTTCTGTTTGCACTTGACCCCTTCTTGGGAGTCATCTCCTCACCCTGATCCCTGCTTTGCAGAGAGCTGGTAACTGCAGCATCACTGGCTCCAGTCTCACACAAGGGATAGACAGGACTGCTGGCATCACAGAGGAAACTGAGGCTCTATTTTAGAGCAAAGCTACTCAACCCAACCATTCAGCCTAACAGTGTGCTCGGAGATGGCAAGAAATGAACACTGTGTTTACTCCAGACTTGAAACATTTCTCAGAGCAGCCTCTAATGCAGCAGTGTGAGCTGGTCAACATCTCCCTGGTTCTGCAGCCACCTGCTGAGCTCTCAGTGAGTGAGATGGGGGTGAATGGGCATGGGTTTGAGACAGGATTCCCTCCTTCACCTAAGGAGAGGTACCAGTAACTATCTACCTGTGTTGGACAACAGCCGAGAGATGATTTGGGAGGGTGTTGGGGGGGGGCAATGCTTTGGAGGTGGAAATAGTCATTACAATATCAAGTTTTAAACAGATGACTAAGCTCTGCCAGTTCCTGAGTTAGTGACTGGGTGACTGAGCTGCTTCGGGATCTGTGTGATCCTCTACTGCCCACCTCCTTTGCAGGAGGAAAAAAAAGAGCTTTAGCATTACTCACTCCCTTTTGGAAAAGCACCCAGCAGACAGCAGCAAATTGGCATTTTGAAGCTTCTGGAGGCTGTTGGTTGGGTTGGGGTATATATTTTGCAAGGCAAATGACTGCAGTAGCCTGAACCGCTGCTTTCAATGGGCAACATCCCAAGAGACTTTGAAATCTTCAGGTGGGTGCTTGCATCTGACTCCATCCAGCTTTGCAACGGGGTTAGACATGTCAAAGTTAGACATGCAAACGAAAGAGAAGCAACATGGGTTTGAAGGCTTGTGAAGGGAGGATTCAATGGTGAGAGCAATCCATTTATTGCCATGGGATCTCTGCTTCAGGGGAGCAGAGGCTACTGAGCAGCGGTTTAGTTTTTGCTCTTGATGTTGATGAGCATCTTGGGTGCTTTGGTCCTTGTGAAGGGAGCAATGAGATTTGCAGCAGCAGCAGCCCTTGCAGCTCGGCTGAAGGAAGTAGATTGAGAGTCTAAATCAGCCTCTTGTGGGAAAGGGCCAACCCACAGACACTGCGCTCTTTGAACCAAAACCCGGTATTTATCACAGTCAGCTGCTCTTTGCACACACCCACCCTCGCTGCTGCGCAGAGGGAGCCGCAGCTCGCTTTCAGATGCAGTTAATATGTCTAAAGTGCAAATAAACACCTAAAGGCTTCCTGTTGTGAGTTGTCTGGCTTCTTGCAAAGCACAGAGAACAGCCAGCCCACTGGTGGGAGCAGGGACGGGGTTCCCAGGGCTCTGCAGATGGGGAGCAATGCTGGGCCAGGCGTGCATGCAGGTAGGTCCTCAGAGTCTGCTCAGGGTCACTGCAAAACCTTGGAAGCTTTCAGCTCCAACCTCATCCAGAAGAAACCCAAAGACAAAGCTGAAATTCCCAAATGAGATGTTCTTCTGTCTCTGCAGTAGGGAGGCTCTCTGGGACATCAGGTTCAGATGTGCTCCTTGCACACACTCCCCAGATCTGGGCTTCTCCAGAGCTCTGAGCTCTTCCTTTCCTGGAGAAATACCCGTGTCTCTGAAAGCTGTCCAGCTTTTCCACCTTCACACATGGAGCCCATCCAAGATGCGACAGTTCCCCACAGAACTGGCTTTGGCTGCCCACATCCCATAGGAGCTGCAGCACCCTGTCACTGCACCCAACCTTGTGCATGATTGATTGAAGTAAAGCATCACTGCACCCCAGGGAGGAAGCGGCAGGTAGAAAGCACCAGCAAACTTTCGCTCTCACCCCTGCATTGCTGTGCTCAACTGTGTCTTCTCCACTGCCCCCTCCTGTCACTGTTAACGATGATTTAAGGATCTGTATCCTTAAGAACCATCTCTGAGCCTCAGAGAGAGTTGTAGTCATAAATCTGCCCTGTTTTCTGTGTCCTGCATCTGTCAAATCAGCAAAAGCCATTAAGGAGCTGCACGTTCTGCTGATGCCGCTGAGATATTGGAGGGGTTTTGTATATCTTGCTTTGCAGACCCCTCAATTCTCAAACAATGCTGTTTTTCCCCATGAACTGAAGGGCTGAGCTCTTTCCCTTTATTATCTGTATGTGTAATTAAGGTCCAATCACTGGCACATGAGCCTGCATGGCCAGCTTTGCAGCTGGTGATGGAGCAGCAAAGCAGCCCTCCTTCCTCCAGCCCTTGTGACAAAGGAGGCTCCTTCCCTTGCAAAGAGCAGCCACTGCTCTCTGTGGGATGCTGCGGGTGTGTGGTCACCGCTGGGGACCTGCCCCAAACGTGGGCACCTCAAAACCTCCCTGGTGCTCTATATCCCCTGGGACCAGAGGGGAGGGATTGTCCCAGGAGCAACCAGCATGGGCAGCTCTTGCTCTGTGCCAGTCAGAACTCGGGCATTGGGAGAAGAGGACATAACACAGGTTTGGGAGTGGGTAAGGGGACAAGGAAGGTGTGGAGATGCCATATTCCCCCTTCCCCTTCTCCCAGCATCTCTGCCAGCCATTGGCAGGGCCATGCACACAGGGAGGGGGTCGGTGTCCACCGGAGTTGCTGTGCCACGGTTGCATCCTGATGCAGGCATTATCCTTGGTTCCTCGGTGGCACAAGCACAGGGAGAAGACCTGAGTGGGCAGCAGCAGCACCTGGGTCAACACTCACTTGCTCACAGGTGACTTTGAACAAGGCCCTTTCCCCTTTGCTGCAGACACCTCCCAGCACTGCCCCATTCCTTTACATGAGCTGCACATCCTCATGGGGTGAAATGGTTCTGTAGGAAGAAATAAATGGGTTTTATCTCTTTCAAGCTTATGGCTTATGATGAGCTGAATGTTCTGCTTTCCCTCCTTTGTCTCTCTGTTGCTGGACTTGAAGATGCCTAAAATCAAGTGAAATGAATCCCACCTGTACCATCATCTGCTTTCCCCCTAGCCTCTCTGGCACAGAGAAGCAGAGCAATGATCTTATCTGCAGAATCAGCCTGAAAGCAGATTTTTAACTCCTCTACCCAGATTGGACCCAGCCAGCAAACTGAACACGATGGGAATTCTGCTGAAATTAATGGGGTTGGGATCAAGCTTGGAAATTTGGCAGCATTTCTTGCTTCATTAAATCAACCCCTTTCGGTTAAGGATTTGTTGCACAGTCAAGATTTGTTATGTTAAAGAGAACTTTAGAGCTGACAGCCCAGGGAAGCCATTCAGGCAGAATTAACAGGCACATGTACAGATGCAGATGTACAACCACTTTCCTTCTCTAAACCTGTTTTTCTTGGCATGCAAAATGCTTTACAAGAGGAATGTATTGCTATCAACAGCATCTAAATGTGTAGGGCTCAACCCTGTTTGATTCTTTATTTCACTTTGCACACGTTTCTAAAAGGGGACTAAACACTTTGTGTTTCCAGGGTCTCTGTTTCCAGAGGCACCCAGCAAAACGAGGCACCGAGATGCTCCTGTGTGCAAGTGGTGGGGAGCAGGAGTGAGCAGTGAATGCCACAGGAACCATAGGGATGCCATGAGTTCAGCTGCTGGCTGCAGAGGTACGAGTGGAGTGAGAGGACTTGCCTCCACAGTGAATGCAGAATGTGACACATGGCCTCTGGCTGAAATCTGGCTCTGAGTGAGCTGCCCACCTCACTTCAGGTGGGGTGCTGTGGCCAGTAAACCCCTGTTTGCTAAACAAGCCTGGGTGTGCTGAAAACATGGGCTTCTGCATTTGTGTCAGAGATTTCCATGGAAAATGGGACAGAGATGGTGCCCAGGGTCCCCGCTGTGCGAACAGGGCATCTCCATAGCGTGAGAGCCCCCAGCCCCAGCAGAGGCATGAAGACCACGTGTGAACCCTGAGGAGAAGCAGCATGAGCAGAGGCTCCCGTAGGTCCCAGCTCCATGTTGCACCAGGCAGCAGGACTTTGTGGTGCATCTTTTACAGTGTGGTGGGAGGCTGCAATGCGCACACACAAAGGGATGAGTCACTCAGGTCACTAATGAGAGGTCACAGCATCCTCAGGTTCAGTGAGAGGCATGTATTTCTTCCACAAAACAATTTCATTGCTAAAGTACCTTTGGCTACAGGGACAGCAGACCTGACACGTTATCTTATTGACCAAGGATATCGATCAGACTGGGGCAGGAATAGTAGATGCAATTACTCCAGGTGACCTGGGAAACACTGGTAAATATACTTGGGACTGGGTGCAGTTGGTAAAGGTTTTAATAGAAGAGAAAAATCCGAGTCTTTGTCTATGCTATGCATATGTTTTGGCATCCGGGAGCCCAACAGCTTGTGAAGAAGAGCAAATCACATAAATAGAATAACATTTAGCGTGACTGTGTGAGGCCATCAGTCTAATATTACTCCTGCAGTGCATGCAGTTATAAATAGGTGATGCCGTGTAGCGTGGGACCTGAGGAGGGCAAGAGCTCAGGAATGCACTTGCAGCCCGGCGGCAGCAGCACTGCGCAGCTTGCAGCTGAAACACACATTTGTATGTGCGCTACAGAGCGACTGCGGCTGCACCCTGCAGACAGGGCTGTGTCCTGAGGGCCTGCTGAGCCCGGGCTTCATGGAGAGGTGCCACCTTTCAGACCATCCCTCTAAATACCCCCCATCAGCAAAGCCCTCCGTGCCCCTTGCTCATCACTCGAAGGGCAGCAAGAAACCCCAGGAGATGCTCTGTGCACCTCGACCTGCACTGCCTTCTTAGCACTGGGGAGGAGAGTCCAGTTTGAATTTCACCCAACACCTCTCTCTGCCCCAAGCAGGAGATGCTCAGGTCAGATCTGGCTCCCTGAAGAGCCCTTCATGCCAGGGCACAGCCCAGCCAGCGTGAAATTCTTCTGCTTGTTTGGGTTCATGGGCAAGAAGTTTACCCTAAGGAGGATCAGAAAGCTCCCAGGCTTCTCAGTGGCAACACAGCTCCTCCTTGGGGAGGCTGCTTCATGCAGAGGACATCCAAGGACAGGAGACAGATTAACTCCATCCTAGCTGCCTTTGCTCTGATGCGGAGGTGCTGCTCCGCAGAGATGGGGAGAACTGCACACCACAGCTCCCAGTCAGCTCTTACCATCCCAGACCAGCCTGCAGCACCTCTGTGCTCCGGTCCAGGCTTTTGAGGGTGAGAAGGTCCCATGGCAACGGGAAACTGCTGGCATGAAGGAGTGCTCAGGGGCAGGTTTGGTAGTGGTGGTTATGCAGAGAGCCAAACAATCTCACTGAATGAAGCTTTATTTGGTTGTGAAGGCCTCCTCCATACTCCTGCATAAAGGGGACCACTCACATGCATTTCCCAAGCCAGAAACCCAAAACAGCTTGAGTCTGTCACCTGGCCCTGTGTGGAGGTGGCCTGGGGGGATACCCAAATGAGCATCATCTTGTGCCTCTGCTCAGTGTGGGGACTGAAGTTGATAAGATTTGCATGAAAGAGAGTTTGGGAATGAGCTCTGAGGCCTTGGTGGTGGGCCTGAATCAGAATGGTTTACCTGCCTGTCTTTCACTCCTGCAGTAAGTTTCATTGCCTTTTCAATTATTCTGGTATCAGACAGTTTATTCCACTTAGGTGCACATTCCTTTCTTGCATTTGAAGTAGCATTAGAATTCTCATTAGCAGCTGCATTATTATACTGTCTCAAGTTGTCCTGCTCTGCTGGCTGAGGCTCGACCACCAATTCCTGCTAATGAGGCATGAGCATCCATTAAAGGCCAATGATCAGGTCATCGTGATGCAGAAATGACTGTAACATCCGCTGCACTATCAACAATTCCTTGCAAAGTAATGTTTGTCCCCCTTGATTTTAAAGTGCAGGACAACTGGGGTTGGTCCAGAGTTAATTGTTGAGTCCAATACATTCCAGGTATCCCTGTGGAGTTAAAACACTCTGAGCCCTGCACAGTGTGGACAGCATCAGGTAACTGGGGTGAAAAATATATGAATTGTGTGATCCGGCTTCCTGCTGGTGTAGTACATGGTGGCAATGGAGTCCACATCATTGTTTTAATTTCTCCTTCGAAGTCAGCATCTATGACCCCTCATCGCTGTAGGGGATTGTCCCACTAACAGCGCTGCCTTTCCATGCCCGAATGGGCCATATGTGCCTGTTGGAATAAGCACAACTGTTGTGTCTTGAATCGTTCTCTCTCCCGAGGTGGCCAGCTCCACTCCAGCACCACCACTTGTGCTGGTCTGCAAACCCTGGCAGCTCCCTGAGGGGGCCATTCGGAGGGGTGATTTGTTGGATGCTTCCCAATAAAGTTAAAGGCTGGCCATCCGGGTCGCTTTTCCCCCGGCAATGACTTACATAATGATGGTCTTTACGACAGCACCAGCAAATTCCAGGTGCTCCCCTTTTATTATTTGCTTTTCTTTTTGGACAGTCTTTTCTCAAATGGCCGCACTGACGGTACAAAAAGCACTGCTGTGACTTAGCCGACAATGCTGTGAATGCTTCCGCAATCAGAGACAGGTCATGTTGTCCGGACCCGACATTCCTACAAGCATTTAACATCCCATCTCTGCTCGGATCTCGTAATGGCCCCAGTACTTTCTGGCAGTCAGGGGTAGCATTCTCAATAGCAAGTTGTTTGAATATATATCCACGTGCTTTCTCATTATTGATCTGTTTCTCCAGAGCCTCATTAAGGCAGTCTAAAAACTTCATAAACCCTTCATTTGCCTCTTGTTTGATCGGAGAAAAGCTGTCTCTGTTTACCAGCATCAGGGGCAGTTTTCAAAGCTCGCAGTGCCAGTTGTTTAACTTGCTGCAAGCCCACCTGGCAAATCCGAGCTTGCATAGCATCAGTGCCAAAATCAGCTTGACCCAGTAATACATCAGCAGTAACCACTTGCAGAGGGTCTTGTGCCCTCAATGCGAAGTTCTCAGCAGCCTGGGTGCCTGCGGGCTGCCTCATTTTTGATTCCCACATAGTATATTGCATGTCCGTCATTACCAAACGAAACAACATTTTGAAATCATTTGGGATAAATACATGCGTATCACAGATAGACTGTATCAAATGAGGTGTATATGGGGCGCCAAATCCATGGTTCATCATCGTTCACCTGATATCTTTGATAGGAGCATACGAGAGACCTTCCCACTGCGGGTCCTGATCTGACACACACACCTCCGGGAAAGCACTCAATACATCTGCATCTCCCACCCATCTCGCTTATCCCTTTACAGCTGCCCATTTGTCATAAGGATCTGGGGGATATAAATCATGCTCCTTTTCTGGATCCACAGGCCCTGGGTCCAAAGGACCATCCAGGTCAGCATCAGAACTATCAGGCAGCAGAGCCACACGAGCACCACCAGCAGGCTGATTTTCTGTGGCAGTGAGGGCGAAGGTGAGGGAGCTGAAGGTTCCGTTTCTGCCCCCTGGGCTTATGAGCCGGCAGGAAGTCTCAGAGTTTCAGACATAACTCAGCACGGGCTCAGTAAATTGGCATCAACTTCATCACTGTTTGTAGCACAGTCCCACATATTAACGCCAATTTTGTCCCAAACCTCTGGGGTGTGAATATCAGATGGATTGGCTTTTGATGCCCAGAGCATCAACATGATAGTTGATAGTGGTGGGCACCATTTTTGGCATCTCACGACACAAGCTGATGCAGAGACTCAAATCCTCGTTTATTACCACCAAGCCCTTTTTATCCCCTTGTTCCGCACTTCCCAACCTACATATCCATACAAAGTTCAGTCTCATTGGCCCCTGTAACACCTCCAGGTAAATAGTCCAATCACAATGCTGCAGACCCTCTCCTAACCCCCACATCCTCTGCTCCCCAGCTGAGATTCCCGACACAACTACATCCTGGCCCATCCTCCCAAGCCTTGCTTCTTTACCTTCCTTCTCCTTCGATGTTCCAACCCATCACTCCAGGGCTTGTCAAGCACCAAGGACTCAAAGCGCCTTCCCAAACTCTTTGTCATGCAAATCTTATCACCTTCACTCCCCACAGCTCAGCACCTCGGCTCCTACCCCAAGAGACAGGCAAGGAGACCTCAGCCTTAGCTACGTATTTCAGAACCCAGAGGAGCCTCCTGTTCATGTTCCCATTTAGCTCAGGTGCTTCGCCTGCCTCCAGAACAGCCCCGTGTTAATTCGATTCCCTGTGCCTGATTCATGGCAGATCTGGCATCCTGATGCCTGGAACAGCTGTGATTCCTGTGCTGCCATTTGCTCTGCCCCAGGGACACAGCACAGCGCCTGAGCGTGGCTGGAAAGAAAGGGCCAGGGCTGGAATAAAGGACAAAGAGCTGGTCCAGGCACACAGGAACATCTTTGTATCCGCAGTTCAGAGAGGATGCATCTCATCTCCCCACTTAATCCTTCCAAAGAAAAGCCTGGAGGGAAGCAGCTGGAAAGGCTCTGCATATAAGACTTAGTAAAATCTGCCAGCTCGGGGTGGAGGCAGAAATACATCCCCAACACTGCGCTTTCACTGCAGGAGAAAACAAGTGTTTTCATTTTCCTCTATTCGTTGCCCACCCAGAACCTGCTGTGCTCTCAGGCATGATGTGGTTGGGAGTGTTTACACAGGGCAATCCACAGCTCCATCAGCTGGGAAATCGCTCATGGCCCCAAAGCCAGGACCACTTCTGGCCAGTGGGATCTGGCTGCTGGGAGCAGCCTGTGGAGCATCAGTAGCAGGGAAAGAAAAATGCATCTTGGTGGGATCAAACACCGCATTGAAATAAGCTGGTGCCTGGCTGGGAAGCTCAGTCAGCAGCTCAGCACCGGTTCCCTGGGCTTCAGAGGCAGAACAGGAAAGGACGTCTTGAGTTTTACCAGTAAATGCACTTTTCCCCAGATGGAGTGCTGGGGCCAGTTTGTTTCCTACCGGGTTATTTTTAGCATTGAAATGGGCCATTTGCTGTAAACTGCCTGGGAAGCAGCAGAGGGATGGGGTGCAGACAGCGCTGCCGCAGCTCCCGCACCACCCGCTCACCGCCCCGACTGCTGCACTGCCCGGTCTCACCCGCTGGGCTGGGAGCCACCACTGCTCCCTCCTGCCCCAGGCAGCCTGTGGTGCCCTGCAATGGGACCCACTGCCCTATGGGCAGGAGGGTGCCACAGGGACCTGACCATGAAGGAGGACCCTTAAGTTCTGAAGCCACCCGCAGGGGCCATGGTGTTCACCGGGTGCCACATGGGATATGATGTCTCACACGGCATGACAGAGCCCGTCACCCACCCAGGGTGTCCCACAGGAGCCCTTTCCTGTCCCTGCAGTGCGGTGCTGCCTTGAAGGACAGGGGTGAAGATGCCACCGGGGCACCCTCGGAAAGAGCCTCACATATTTGTGATTCATTCCCAGAGCCTTTGCCCCCCCACCCCTGACCTTCCTGGCAACCCCGCGGGCTCTGATGCAGGAAAGTCATTTATAGCATCATGACGGTGCCACGGTGGGAGCCGGATCAGGTCCTGCTCTGTGCCTGGCCAAGGGTTTGGTGTGGGCATGTGTCCATGGGAGCCTGCAGTCATGGCCGAGGCAGCTCATCTCCAGGTTAACCTTATCAGGAAGTGCGATCCTTCTCCAGACACATTCCCAAAGCCTCTCTCCTTTGTCACTGGGGTCCAGGGACTCCTTGCAAGGACCAGCACCAGCAGCAGCACCACAGAGCCTCCCAATCCAAACAGGTTGCCAGCTTGGATTTAACAGCTTCTCAGTGAATATTTCCACAGATTATTAAGCAGGGGCACTATTATTTTATATTATTATTTTAATAGTAAAGCCAGGATGCTCAAACCAATTAAATGAACCAGATAAAGCAGCCGAGATCAAGATCTTGCTAAAGTAGAGCAGCACCTTTCCCGTTTGGTTGCGGTCCAGGCACTTTATGGCAGGTACTTTGTGCCTGGCTGATGTTCAACTGACAGCTTTCCAAGCATATAAAAAACTTATTAGGCTGAAAATAGAGTTTGTGACTATAAACTGTCAAGAGCACTGTCAGCATTTCCAGCCCAGGTCTGCTTCGTGTACAACCGCTGTCAGAGCAGGCTGCTTGGGGAAAGAGGGGGAGAAGGATGGGGCTGTGCAGCCACTTGCAAGGACCCACTTAGGGAAGGCTCACTAATGGGCTATGGGGTATCAGGAGGTATGGCCAAGGTTTAGCATGGCTGGCTCTAGATAAGGTGGTTGAAGCCAGTGGTACGTGGAGCTGTGTCCACCTGCCCTGGTGTTTGAAACCTGCCGGCCACATCCATGGTGACCAGGTGGAGACAATCTGCATTTTCAACCAGTTTATACCCAATGCTTCATTAATTCCCGTGCTGAGCTTCCAGGTTACAACACAGAGCAAGGCACCTGCAGTCATCTGAGCAGCAGAGAGGCAGGGATGGAGGAGCAGGAAGATCCCAGAGCCAAGAGAAAACCTCAATGCTCCTGAGCCTCCAGTAACCCTGAGCATGCCTGCAGGACAAGGACAAGTGAGCTCTGGCTAGCAGGGGAGTACTTATGGAGTGATGGGGCAGAAACAAATACTATGTCCAGGTCAGGGACCCTGTCCATAGAAGAGGACATCGCTGTGTCCCCTTACATGGAAAGGAGGGATTGCTCTGAGCAGTGCTGGGAGTCCTGCTCTCCTCTGGGTGGCTGCAGCTGGTTGTTATTCATATCTCAGTATCTAATCCTCTCTAGAAATTAACTAATCCATTGCTTTAAAAATATCCCGTGGAATCGCGAGGCTGTTATCTCAGTATTAAATGGCAATAAAGCCAGAATAGCTGATGCTTTTACTGAGGCAAAAGGAAACATCTATTTGGCCTTTAAAAATACCCAAAAGAAGCAGAGCAGCCGGTACTGCACGTCCCACCAATGTCATCCCCTTTGCTGGGGCACCAGGAGCTGTCTGTGCAGGCACAGACACTGATGGGAAGCTCCCACCTCTCCCCACATACACTGGGCTGTGGGACTGACTCAGACCCACGCTGCTGGTCCCCATTTAGCATCTTTTGCCTCAGCAGCTTTGCTTATTTCAAGCCATTAAAACTAGAAAAGCTTTTCAATAAATTCCCTGCCAGCCTGGAATTAGTGGATGTGGGGCAATTAGACACGTTCATTAGGCACTGGTTGAAACACAGATGAGGTCTGACTTTGTTTACCAGCCTCTGAAGGAAGCAGCTTCTCAAAGTTCACCTCCAAAGGGCTGAGCAAACAAGGTACATTTGTTCCCAGTCACAAGCACCTTACAACAGAAACACATCACTCCGGCTTGTGTTTTATTTTCAGAGCCTTTGCTTTCTGTCTGCCTCCCCATGCAATAAAAATGAGACATTTAATCTCATAATGCAATTTCTCACTGGAAATCAATGATAAAGTACATTATCTTCCCTGGCCTGATCCTGCGGCTCCAGCCTGACCTTTCTCAAGCACAGTGAAGCTGGGGAGGGAGACAAAGGTTGAGCTGAGGGACCTTAACAGTGGGAAAGTATGAAACTTCCCTCTGCCTCAGGAGGGACTGTCCTGCACAACAAGACAGAGTCTGGTCTCGTTCATGCCCCAGTGCTTGCTGCAAGCAGGAAAACCACTGTAAGATCTCCTTCCTCTGTAATGGAACCAGCAGGAGCTCAATCAGCAGCACTGTGTCCTGTCTTCAAGGTGGGATGTCATTGCTGAAAACACTACCAACAGCAGGTGAAGCACATCTCCCCTAGCATGCAGCCCCACACTGCTGTGGGTCCGGAGGTTTGACAGCATCCCTGTTAGCAGGGCTGTGACCGACACCACGGAGAACAGGAACCAGACACATTCCTTCAGCACAGGCTTTGCCGAGTGATTTAGGAGGCTGGAAGCGCTATGATGTTGAGCAGCAGCGCACCGACAGCTTGTGCTGCTGGTGATGGATGCTGGGCCTGAGCTTTTAATTCGTCAACAACTTTCACTAACGAGGCTCGGCAAGGAGGTGGGAAGTGGGAATGTTCAGGGTGACAAAGGGTTCACCATTACAGTGGGACGTGCTGCCCATGGAAATGCTGAGGGCAGGGCTGGAAGGGGCTCCAGGAGAGCATCAGCTGTGTCCAGAGCGCTATCACAGACATGCAGACATCTGCTTATCTTATCCTTAACGTCCTCCAGTGATGGGGCTGCCACAATCTCCCCAAGCAATCTGTTCTGGTGTTTGACTGTCTTCATGGTTAAAAAGTTTTTGTTCCATCCGATTCAATCCTCCTTCGCTGCAATTAAAGCCTTAAACATCCTGTCCTCTCCAGAGAGAGGCGGCGTGGATGAAGAGGGATGTAAGCCTGCTCGCTGATTTGTTTTCCTGGTTTGTTTTATTCCCAGTCAAAAGAAAGAGCTTATTCCTTGTCGGAGATGCTATCTCCTGCAACATACGGCTCGATGAAGTGTCTATTTTTGAAAGCGAAACATAAGAGTTACATAAAAGCTCAGGAGACCAGGAATGAGAAGCAGTGGCTGCACGCTATGGGCTCTGCTTCCTACCCTGGCTGATTGCCCCAGACCCCAGAGCTGTCCATGGGGCAATGGTGCAGGGAGGTTCCGCTCATTGCCCTCGCCCGAGCATGGG
Organism: Neopsephotus bourkii; assembly: GCF_033783945.1. Lineage (NCBI taxonomy): Eukaryota > Metazoa > Chordata > Aves > Psittaciformes > Psittacidae > Neopsephotus > Neopsephotus bourkii. The sequence goes on from NW_026902137.1 coordinate 8,378,331, forward strand.
CTGGTGGGACCATGCCCTGCATCCCTGCATAGAATTACAGACTGGATTGGGTTGGAAGGGACCTTAAAGCTCCTCCAGTTCCAGCCTCTGCCACGGGCAGGGACCCCTTCCACTGGAGCAGCTTGCTCCAAGCCCCTGTGTCCAACCTGGCCTTGAGCACTGCCAGGGATGGGGCAGCCACAGCTTCTCTGGGCACCCTGTGCCAGTGCCTCAGCACACTGTTAAGAGCTTATTTCTAACCTGAATCTCTTCTGTTTAAGTTTTAACCCATTACCCCTTGTCCTCCTGTTACAGTCCCTAGGAACTACATGCATCTCGTGGACATGGCAAAGAACTCAGCAGGAACACCAGACCTGGTCACTCTGTTCTGTCCTGCTCTCCTAAAACAGCACCAGGCTGGAAACCCTCTCTGGTGACGGCTGGCAAGAGCGGAGATACCGCTGGTAGCACAGACTGCAGAGTTCCACTGCCCTGGGTGTGAAGTGGGGACAGGGCCAGCTCGGGCTGCCCTGCAGCCAGTAATCAGTTTGTTCTGCCTAAAAATTAGCTGCATCTTACTGGTCTGGTGTAATTAGGCTGGGGAGTAAGGGCAGGAGGTCCTGCAGGACATCCCTGCTTGCAGGCATGGGGACAATCCCAGCAGATGGTGTTGGACCATCCACTTCATGAGCATAGTGTGCAGTGGCTGCGGCTGTGTATTTCCCTGTTTGTAAGCGCTGTTCCAAACATTCTAACACAGTTTCAGTGACCATTAACAGACTCTGTCACTTACTGATGTTAGCAAGAATTCCAAAGGCTGTGTTGGAACAAAGGCAGGTTTATTTTCCAGGTTTGGTGATAGCAAAGTTACCTGTCTGCTTAATGATGCTTTGTATTTCCATTCTCCTGAAACGTTACCGTGTGGGGTTTAGAAGCTGAACAATCAAAGAATAAACCTGGTTTCTACCAGCCTGTACTCCCATTTCTGCAGGTGGGGACAGCACTGGGATAAGGCTCCCCCAGCCGGGGACACGGCCCCTTACCGGCGTCCAGGGCCGGGTCGGGGTTTGGGACGGGGCGGTCCCGGTGCCGGTCCCGTTACCGCTACGGGCGGTCCCCACGGCGGTGCCGTTGGGCGCTGCGCGGTCCCGATGCGGGCGGTCCCGGTGCCGGTCCCGCTACCGGTGCGGGCGGTCCCGGTGCCGGTGCGCGGGGTTTGGGGGGCGGCGCGCAGGCGGGGCGCGGGGGGGGGGGGGGGTGCGGCGGGGGCCATGCGGAGCCCGGGCTGAGGCGCCGCGGCCGCCCCTCGCCATGAAGCGGCAGAACCTGCGCACGGCCGCGCTCATCCTCTGCATCTTCTCCTACCTGCTGGTGGGCGCCGCCGTCTTCGATGCGCTGGAGTCGGAAGCGGAGAGCGGCCGCAAGCGGCTGCTGGAGCAGAAGCGCGGGGAGCTGCGGAGGAAGTACCGCTTCTCCGCCGATGACTACCGGGAGCTGGAGCGGCTGGTGCTGCAGGCCGAGCCGCACCGCGCCGGGAGGCAGTGGAAGTTCGCCGGCTCCTTCTACTTCGCCATCACGGTCATCACCACCATAGGTGAGCGCTGGCACCCGGCTTGTGTCCTGCGCCCCTCCGCACCGCTGTCCCGGCACCCCATCGTCCCCACATCCCACACCCCCTCATCTCAGCATCTCTCCATCCTGCTGTCCTGGCACCCCAGCATTCCCACATCCCCATGCCCACCTATCTGCCTGTCCCACCACATTTCCAGCCTCACTTCCCTACACCCCATTATCCCCACATCCCAGCACCCCCTATTCTAGCATCTCTCCATCATGTTATGCTGGCACCCCATCACCTACACATCCCTGCATTCATCTATCCTCCTGTCCAGGCACCTCTTCATCCCGACATCCCTGCACCCCCATTTCCTGCTGTCCCAGCACCCCTATACCAGCACCTCTCCATCCCTCCACCCCTGCACCTCCCACACCTTCATGGTCCCCAGGGGGTTACCTGCCCAGGAGAGGCTGGTCTCACCCCTGCAGGGCTGGGACATCTCTGGGGGACCCCCATGCCCAGTGCTGGGAGAGGTGATCCAAGGGTTGGCTGGAGGCCACCCGGTCCTGGGGGAGAACAGGGATGCGCTATGGCTGAGGCTACACAATGGGACAGGCACGATGCCCCAGGGAGGCAGCAGCACATGGAGCTCCTGCAGCACCTTCATGGCAGGCAGCTGAAGAAGCTGGCAGGGTGGCAGAGGTGGGAGCCGGGCAGTTGTAGCCAGCAAGCCAGGCTGAAGAGCTGGCCAAGAACTCCTGGCTTCTTTGCCAGCTCGAACCTCTGGGTGTTTGGCTGTGTGAGACCCGGTTCAGGCTGCCAGGACAGCCACCAGACACCGAGTGTGCTCTGCCTGCATGGGATCCTGCAGGGAGATCTGTGTTGGCTTGGAGGGGAGCAGTGAATCTTCTGACCCCCCCCTGCAGACACTTACCCACAGCAGAGCCCAGTGCCTTGGTTTGCAAGAGGATGAAACTACATCGAATAAAGCTGCCTCAGTCCTGGATGAGGTGACCACATGGGAGTTGAGCATAGCTTAATTAATCCACCTTCATTAACCCACACACCCCAAGCAGCCCATGGATGTAGAGTCAGGGGATCCTGTGCTTGTGTCAGCGCTTGTGCTGGGATTTCAGTGAGCAGATGTGCTTTGGAGGCAGGACCCTGAGGCCAGACCCTGCCCTTCCACCTCCTCACCTGTAGGACGGGGCTCAGGATGGGTAACACATCTGGTAGCTGAAAGCACCATCCCTCAGGACAAGGGCTGATGGGATCAACTCAGCAGGGGATAAGAGGTGCTGCAGGCCCTGCCCTGGGGGGTTCTGTGTGCCCCCAAGATGTGCTGTGGGGCTTGTGCAGCAGCCATGCACATGGCCAGCAAACAGCGATGAGCTCAGGACATGGCTGGAGTCAGGCCCCAGGTCCTGGGGTGGGATGAATGGCTCCAGCAAACATCTCCATCACCGTGGGACAGGTTGTAGCTCCATTTACGTTGTTTCTCTGTTGACTGTGACAAACAATTGCTGTGCTTATCACACACCCCATGTGGTAAATCATCCCAGGTGCCATATTCCTAAAACGCTGGCACGGCAGATCTCTGTGTTGGGCTGTGCTCCAAAGCTCAGATTTAATGTTAATGTAGCTCTGTTTACTCCTCCTAATTCTCTTTGTAATTTCCAAAGCATCAGTCAAATGCTCTTTCAGCGGTCTCTCAGGGTACCACAATTGTTTCTCCACTCACCGCTCTTCTGGATCATTATATTTACCTCCTCATTGCTGCCCCTGTATTATCTTGTAGCCTAGGACCTGATAATTACGCTCAGTTATTAAGCCTGGATCTGAGTGGGGTTTTTTTTGCCACTGCAGTCTCCTGTCTGCTCTGTATTCTGTGAAATGTGGCATGCAGGGATTAAGTTTATCAGTTGTGATTGCATGGGTTTATGAACAGAGCAATCAGAAACTAGTCCCTTCCTGCCAGCTTGTAGTTTGGAGCACTGCATGGTTGAGGATAACACTGTCCTCAGCCTCCCAGCCCCATCCCAGGTGTTTCCTGCAGCAGGAGGTGTGCTCAGGGGCCTGGGACAATGTGGTTTTATCATCCTCTGGTCTTCCCATCACTGCTACCGGCTTCACTAAGAGTCCTGGAAATGCACTGGGAGCAGAGACAGAGGTGAAGCCAAGCCACAGCTTTGAGCAAGGCTGAGAAATGAGGCTGGTTCCCCCCATTCTTCTCACAAAAATCACATGAACACCTGCAGAAGAAGTGCAAATAGAGATGGGTGTTTGCAAAGGGGCACCCAGCAGCACGGGAAGGAGCCGGCGCTGTTCTGCAGGCGCCTTCAGACGGGAAGTTTCCAGCCCTGGTGGTTTCTCATAGAAACTCAAAAGAGAGGCTTGGATGCCTTTGGATGCCTCCCCACGCTGCGTGACTCCGTTGCACCGAGTTCGTTACTCATCCACGGAGGTCAGAGGCCAGCGGTTCCTGCACAGCTTCTGTAATGAAGTGAGATGGTGCAGAACCACCGAGTCCGGAAGCTTGTGGTGAGTGCCTCATTAGGGCTCCCGGGATAATTGTGTGTGTCCTTGAGTCACAGCTCGGGAACTTGGAGCAAGGTGGGGAAATTAAATCTCAGAAGGTGTTCAAGGACAGCCGTGTCCTCCTCGAGCTCCTTGTCCCCGGGACAAGGGCTGACAGGGCTGTGGTGACACAAATACTTCCCTGCATCTAAAACAGCCACAAGCCCTGCTTTTAGGCAGGGCGTTAGGTCTGAATCTTAATGGCACTGGAGTAAATCCCAAGTTGCTCTGCAGAAGTCCTCCTAGACTTAGCTGCTCTTGTAGGGATGGACTCCAATAGTTCCTACACCTTCTCTTTTTAGAGGCAAAATAAGGTTCTGCCCACAAGATGCTGTAATGTGCCATCATCCCAAAGGCTGTGGCATCCCATGGCCCTGTTAGCATTGCCTGCAGATCTGTTACTGGTTCATTTTCCGTTTCCCCCATTATCCTGCTTCTCCTCTTGGTCCCAGGGCAGCCTCACTGGAAACCCCACTGAGGGCTTGACGCCTGCCTCTCCTGTTTCCTCCACAGGCTATGGGCATGCTGCCCCAGGCACGGATGCTGGCAAAGTGTTCTGTATGTTCTATGCCATCCTGGGCATCCCCCTGACACTGGTCATGTTCCAGAGCCTGGGGGAGCGCATGAACACCGTTGTGCGGCTACTGCTCAAGAAGATTAAGAAGTGTCTGGGCATGAGGACAACCAATGTCTCCATGGAGAACATGGTCCTCGTCGGCTTTCTGTCCTGCATGGGCACCCTGTGCATCGGCGCAGCAGCCTTCTCTTATTTCGAGGGCTGGACTTTCTTTCATGCCTATTACTACTGCTTCATAACCTTGACCACTATTGGCTTTGGAGACTTTGTGGCTCTGCAGAAGAACGAGGCTTTGCAAAAGAAGCCCCCGTACGTGGCTTTCAGCTTCATGTACATCCTGGTGGGCCTGACCGTCATCGGCGCCTTCCTCAACCTGGTGGTGCTGCGGTTCCTGACGATGAACTCTGAGGACGAGCGGCGCGACGCCGAGGAGCGAGCATCGCTGAGGAGAGCCCGGAACAACATCCACCTCAAGCCCAAAGAGGAGAGCCGGAGCAGCAACGCCATATTTCTGCCCGTGGAGGACAGGACGAGCCAGATGAACCTCATCCCGCTGATGCAGGAGGATGCGGAGAGGCAGCGGTGCCAATCGGCCAACTCGGCGGCCGCGGTCCCCTCCTTCTGCACGTGCCTGTGCTACAGACCTCAGCTGTGCGGCAGCCCGGCGCCCTCGCACCCCGAGACGCTGAGCTGCCACACCAACCCCGTGTATTACAACTCCATCTCCTACAAGATTGACGAGGTGTCCCTGAGCACGCGGGGGCAGACCGGCTCCTCCCCAGGGAGCACTTTGTCATCCAACAGCCCTCGCTGCCGGCAGCACCCCCGGCTGCGGAGGAAATCCATCTAGGAGCGTGTGCCGAGCCGCACTCGGGGCTCCAGTCTTACTATGATGATAAATTAAGAACAGAGATGTCAGGTTCTTATTACTGCGCTCATTTCTTCTGTTCCTTTCCCCGTTCAGTTGGCAGCCAGCCCCACGCAGGGTCCAGCAGGAGATTTTAAACCCTGTTAAGAAATAATCATTCCTTTTTGCAGGCACTGAATGGCATTGTTTGTCTTTGCTTTTTCCTCCAAAGTAGGTTCAAGTGTTTGGGTCTAAGAGGCCCCCCCAGTGTGAGGTCCAGCAGGCTGTAGGTTTGCTTTCACACCTCCCTGCTCCCCAAACCAAGGTCTTGATGCCCTCCCACCCTGCCTAACCCCGGCTGTGGCTGCTGCCAGCACTTGCCTCTTGCTGCATGGGCTGGGCTGCACTTGATGGGAGTGTGTCAAAAGCAAAGTCTGTGTTAGTGAGCCCTGCAGCACTGGTGGTCTTTAAGCCATCCTCTGACACCAGGAGCAGGTAAGTAGGTGCCATGCAGCAGGCTTGCAGGGAGCAGGATGCAGCCCTGCTGCTCAGCACATGGGGACAGCTTCATGGCATCTCCCACAACCAACCCTAAGCTCAGGCTTGTGCCTGGCTCAGTGCTGCTGGAAGCTGGAGCTCCACCACCCACCCACATACCCACCAGCTCACCTTGCCTCGCTGCAGGGAGGTCCAGCAGGCCGAGCTGGCTGGTGGGATGCCATGCCCCAGTCATGGGGAAGCTGAACTCCAGCCCAGTCACAGTCCTCCTCTGGGATGAGCCCAGACTGTGCAAAGGGCACAGCCCCAGGGAGAGCCTCCCCGAACCAGATCCATGTGCAAAGGTTCTGCTGCTGATGGGGTCATTAGCTAAGATCACCCTTTCTTCCACCTTCTTTCCTCCAGCTGCCAGCCCAATGAGCACACTGCTCCTCACCTCCTCCAGTCCCCACGAGCCCGTGGGTTTGTGCTCGTTGCTCTGGGGTTGTCAGAGTTGGGGGGATCCCATCCTGGTGTGCGTCCATCCCCAGGCAGGATGTGGTACCTGAACAGCCCCACCTGGGAGCTTATTTCCAGCTGGTACCCCCAATGTGGCCTATGTCCATCCCACCTTGTCTGCAAGGAGCAGCAGAGGTAGGAGCCTCATTTCACTTTTCGTTCCCCCCAGAAGGCACATTTTCACTCTCAGTTCTATTTCAAATACCCTCTGAGGAGGTTTTCCCAGAAGAAAATCCCATTTGCCTGGTAGGGAAGGCATGCAAAGTGCCAGTGCTGGGAAGGCCTCAGGGCAGGCTTTGCTCTCTCCTTTTGTTCTGGGCAGTTTAATAAAAGGTGAATCCAGGTGGTGGTTGGTTATTTGTCACAAGGGGAAGCAGAGAGATGTGTCTGAGCCCCAAACCCCAGCCCTGCCTGGCTGCAGGGGTCCACCAGGGCTGGCTTGCCTGCCACAAGGGATGCGGGCAGTGTCTATATCCAGGGATGTTATCCCTGTGGATGTTATCTGGGATGTCTGCTGGGAAGCAGTTGGCTCTTGCCCATCATGGGATGGTGTCTGCCCCCCGCACAGGGATACACTGGGCTTCTCCACCCACCCTGACCAGTGACCATGTTTCCAACCTTTCCTGGTGTTTTCCCTGGAGGCAGCTGTGGGTTTTGGTATCACCCCAAATCTGTGCAGGCTTGTGATGACTGGGAATAGCTTGTTCCAGTCTCTCAAGTGGCAGGATTTGGGCTTTGAGATGCCCTGGCTGCAGTGCCCCCCTGGTGCTCAGCAGCTGCACTGCTTTGCACCAGTGGCCCCAAAGCTGGACCAGCTAAGCCTTGGTTTAAATAGAAAGGAAGAGGATGGGGGGAGAAAACAAGCTGGGAGCTGATAAAACAGGCTTAAAAATGGGGCTTCCACTGGCTTCTCAGCTCCTGAGTAGTGAAATTTCATGCTGATCCCTTTTGTTGCTGTATCCCATGTCCCCCCACCCTCACTAAGGCTGTCAGCCCAAGGCTTAGGGTGGGATGCTGTGGTGCTCTTGCCACTCTTGCCATCAGAGCTGTGCAGTGGATGGAGATCTCCAAATGTTGAGCGTGGGACACATTCCAAGGGACATCCACACCGTGGAGCTCATCTCGGGTGGAGGGCAGAGCTGGTGATGAGCTGATGGTGCAGGAAGCAGGGAACCTGTGTGGGTTTATTGTGCTGAGCAGCCTGAGCTGTTGCTTAGTGACTGCCTGAGCCCCATCCTGCTTTTGGAAGCTGGTGACGGTGTGAGGGTGGGAGATGTTCATCATCCTTGGGTACCACACTGGGCTTATGTTGGCTCCCACGGGAACGCTGCCTCCCCCACGTACCCACAGCAGGAGTCACATCAGAGCCCCCACATGCTCCCCACCCAAGAGCTTGCAGCTGGAGGCCATCCAGGACCAACAGCACCTCTGGGTGCCCTTCCCCAAGGGTCCCCAGGCTCCTCCTGCACCCACACTGACCAAGGGTATTCCCAACAGGCTGGGCCAGCAACTGTTTTCTGCCAGCAGTGTCTTCACCTCCAGGGTTTCAAAATCAACCTTGATTCAGTGTTGACCATAAAGGGCCGTGGGAAGACAACAGGAAGAGCCAAAGGCTCCTGCTAGGGGTACTGAGCAGAGTATAAGCTGGGAGGAAGCTTAGCTCCACGCCTGGAGATGCTCACAGCCAAATTACCTCTGGAAATAGCCCAGGGAAATGCAGGTTTGAAGTTGGGGCTGATTCAGAGAAGGCCCTTCCATGGAGAGCACTTGGAAGGAGCCAGGACAGCGCTGGGACACACCAGGCTGAGCTGCTCTCATTCCCTGCAGGCACAAGGAGAAGGGATGGGTCTGCTGAACTCTTAGGTTGAAGATAACAGTTGGTGGCAACAGCGAAAACCACAAAACCCCTCCAACACACCATAGGAAAAAAAAAAGGTTTTATTATCACCATTATCAACGTTTTCATTAGATTAACACTGAATTGTAAATCACTCAATCATTACATAGTGTCTGAATAAAACCTACAGACAGGAAAAAAGTCTATCAGAATCCTCTCCTGACTACAGATGAGCGCCAGCGTCCCACCTTCCACCCAAGGCAGCCCATGCACCTCGCAAGCCACGGTGGCAGGAAAGCTGCCCGGCCCCATTGCCTGTGTTCCCTCTGGCCCCACGGAGATTACATCCCACCAGATGATGTTAAAAGCCTCCAAAAGGTTTTGGAGAGGGTTACAGAGGCCAAAAAACATCAGATCAGCTGCCCCCACTCCTATGGAAAGGCAAGAGGAGCAGCAGAAGCCCTGCTGTGCCCCTGACAAGCTATGAGGGTTTTGTGGAACAATTAATGAAATAAGAAGGTTTAACCCCATGAAAGCAGCTTTCCTCCCCATGGCCAGGCCCTTGGGCAGCAGGGGGACAAGGCAGAGAGCTGGGGAGGTGACAGTGGGGATGTGCTGGGGTGGTGGTTCCATGTCCAAGCAGAGACCAGCTCTGCAGCACCACCCAGGCAGTGTGTGATGGATGCTTCATTGCAGAGATGCTGCAGCAGCCTCAGTCCCCTCGGGTTGGAATAAGGCCTCGTACTGAGAGGGAAAGGGAGAACCCGTGTAGGGAGAAGCAAAGGAGGAAAGCAAAGGGAACCTGGAGGAAAGCTTGCTGGGAGCTCCCATTCTCCCTGGCCAGTGCAGAGGCAGCTCCATCCCCACCCCTCCCTTCTGGTGTGGGCTGCAGAAGACCCCCAGCTCCTCCCAAGGACAGTGAAGGAAGGCTCCCCCATGGTTTGAATTGAGAACTGCCACAAAATGTGGGCAGGACACTGGCACCCCAGGAGGGTGTCAGGCCATGGCAGTGCTGCAGGAGAGGGGTTTGGGGAGGCACTGCAGCCCCAGCACGGTGAGGCTGGGGGAACGTGCCCTGGATTCACTCTCCAACCCTCACATTTCCTCACTCCATACAAAGCCAAAACCAGCTCCAGGTTGAAGAGATGGAATCACCAGAGCAGACACCAGTGAGCAGCACTGGGTAAGGAACGACAGCCCCAAAGAAAAAAAGCTGCTGCAGGATTTAAAAATCCAGGCTGGTGTTCAATGGGATCTGGAGCCCCAGCAGGCAGCTATCCAGACCTGTGGCACCAAGACAGCTACAAAACCTAGCTCCTGGAAAGCCTGTGGGCATGGCTTTGGCAGAAGATGTGCCTCCATTCTTCCCATTCTGCTCCATCACGGCCCAGCAAACAGAGCCGGATGTGGCCTTGCTGCAAGCCAGAGCCCTACCTATGCACAGGGGTCTCAAGCCCACACTGGCAATGTGCAGTGTAAAGGCAAAGGCTGTCTACTGACCCAGCAGAGGGGTTTAACAATACAGCTCTGGCTGCCCTTTTAGCCACTGGAGAGTCACCAAGAGAAAATCGCTAGGTCGCAGCCTCTGTTTGCTGGTGCTCTGTAAAGGGCTGGTGTTGGCTCCTTCTCAGTTTCAGCTGCTAAAGAGCAAAGAACCAAATACTACAAGAAACTCTCCCCAGTTCTTCTCCTCCAAGAGGATGAGAGCAGCTCCCCCAGGGAAGGGCAGGCAGAAGGGTGTCTACACTATGAGGAGAGGTTGAGGCTCCCCCAGGAATAAGTCCGATGCTGCTGTGATCAGTGGGAGGCTGGGGCTGGACACTGAGCAGAGAGGAGGAGTCTGGCAGTGTGGGTTTAAGCCTCTTTAGCCATGTTTTGAGACTACCTGATCACCTGCAAACCCCCTGGGGAACTGCCCATTCACAGAGGCACGCTGGAAAGCCAGGCAAGACCATCAGTTACACGGAGGGCTATGGGGTTTTACCAGTGTCCCCAGACTTGGCTGATGGGTCCTGCACAGGCAAAGGGATCAGACAGAGAAATGAGATACTGACTGTGCAACCTGACAGCCCCTTCTGAGGGGTTTCACCTCCCTAAGGCTCAAATTTGATAGCTGTAGCGTCACTTTAGATGCTCGCTCCAGGTCTCAATATGCCCTGGACTTCTCTGCTGACACTGTTTTGCATTTACACGTCTCTTACTTCTCAAAGCATTTCACAACAAAAACGTGAATTATTTCACTATTCATAGTGGCTGCCAGCATCACTGAGCCAGTGACTTGCTGCCTGCTTGGCCCACCTTGAGAACAACACAGAACAAAATGGAACTGTTGGAGCAAGTCCAGACGAGGCCACGAGGATGATCAGGGGCTGGAGCACCTCCTGTATGAGGACAGGCTGAGAGAGCTGGGGCTGTTCAGCCTGGAGAAGAGAAGCTGTGAGGAGATCTCATAGCAGCCTTCCAGTATCTGAAGGGGCCTACAAACGATGCCAGAGAGGGACTCTTCATCAGGGACTGTAGCAACAGGACAACGGGTGATGGCTTAAAACTAAACAAGGGAAGTTCAGGTTAGATATAAGGAAGAAGTTCTTTACTGTGAGGGTGGTGAGGAGCTGGCACAGATTGCCCAAAGAAGTGGTAAATGCTCCATCCCTGGCAGTGTTCAAGGCCAGGCTGGACAGAGTCTTGGGCAACACGGCCTAGTGTAAGGTGTCCCTGCCCATGGCAGGGGGTTGGAACTAGATGATCTTAAGGTCCTTTCCAACCCAAACCATTCCATGATAACATTAAGACTTTTCTTATGGAAAATGATGCGAGAAATCCACAGGCAATGAATTGGGATGCTGCTCTGAAGCTGGTTTATTTTCTGCACCACATCAACGATAGAGCTGACTTAAAATCCAATATCCTGATCCTGCCACTTTGGAAAAATCTTTAGATGAGCCCAGCATTAGCTGACTCCTGAAGAATGGCACAGACCAGCCTCTTCCTGTTCTACATGCTGGGCCCCGTGATGCTCTGCGAAGGTGCGATCCCTCTGCCTTGGGTGGAATATCCTAACAAAATGGACAAATACCACCTATGAAATGGACAAAATAACCCACAAAGCCTTTAAAGAAGAGCAGCTCAATCCGCTGCTTTGAGAAAAAAACCCTCCCTTTAGCTTGCCCCTGGCACCTCGAGGAAAATTGGCAGCTGTCAGGCAGAACTCATGTGGCCCCAGAGGCTTTTTTGCTTTATCAGGGCTACAGTGGCAGTGGGAACCATTCTCATTTTGTTACAAATACTAGATAGCCTAAGAAAAACAGGGAGATCAAAACAGTCATGAAGTTTATATTGAAACTATATCTTAGCTCTGTAGTATGGAGTCACCTACAGCTGTTTCATTCTTCACCTAAGAGAGATTTCATGTCCATGGGCACATATACTCACAGAGAAGTCTATAGGATGAATATATCTCACAAGGCATCAGCCCAGTCTTTGTTGGTTTCTTTTTTTTTACAATCAAAGTTAATATGGAACTTTTTCAAAAGTGATGCCACTGAGATTGAAGACAATTATAAACTGTATCAACAATATGTACTACAGCCTGCAAGTCACAATCTGTGCACACCAAATGGAATATATTATTGCTTGTTAGCCTATTAGACTTTCTTTATAAAAAGATTTTTATACAGAGTACAGGATTATGACAAAACTAGCTAAGTAGTTCTCATCTTGAAAATACAACATCGATTCTTTCAACAAAGGCTTGAATAGTAGCTGAGAGTTAATGAACAATAACAGATCTTTACTAATAATTCTATGGCCAGTTTGAACAGAATTTCCTATAGGACTCTTTTCTGGTGTTTATTTACATATGCCTCTTTTCTTGTGGAAAAAAAGTTGATAAAATAGAACAAGGAACATAGAAATCAAAAGAATGAGTAAACATCATACCCAGAACACTAAACAGTTTTGAAAACACTAAATTATCTGTTAAAAAACATACATCATCTTGTCTTTAAAGAAAAATATTTTCCCTGTTTTAAACCAGCATGTAATAAACTAACTTAAAATGAGTCTCATAAAAAAGTTGTCTTGCTGTCTAAACATTACTAAACATGCTTAGGTTGAGATTCTGTTAACTGCCTCAACATCTTAAAAACAGCTCCTTTACAGGAACTTGTGATATTCATACTCCAGAAGACCTGCAAATTTAGAACAGTACATTGATAAAGGATCTGGTAGCTAGAAACAATAAATAGAGATTTTCATTCAAAGCAAATAATTCTGCAGTGTCCTTTGGAACAATCCATGGCCAAGAAGTGGGGATGTACTTGGCTAAACAATAAAGTCACCTGGCCCTTACCCTGCCCATGGACACAAACACCCATGGCCAGTGCCAAAGGGATGCTCCAGCCTGCCCACGCAGCTTCGGCTGTGGGATGAGGACCCACGGATTGAATCACAGAGTGAGGACCTTGTGTTGGCTCTGTGACATCCCAGCTGTGCTGGGGCAAAGGGAAAGCAACACCAGCAGACTGGGAAAGTATCACATCTTTTTCCTGGACAACCCAGGTCTATATCCGCGGTCACAGCTGCGTTTTGCTCAGACCACAAAGAGAACAAAGCCAAGTGCGAGGCTGCGCTCCCTGTGTGCAGGGGATTCCCGCTGTGGAGAGATCATTCTGCTCCCAGCTCCAGCATTCCCTTGTTTTTCATGGTAATAGTAATGTCGGTAACATTTAGGAACCAGTTCTCCACTTTCTCTTTTGACAAGCAATCCTCCCATTACTATTAGAATGCAATATTCCATGCACAAGGAATGGGGAATCAACCCTGAGCTGGGCAGGTGTTTATTATCTATTCCTCCTCAATCGCACCCCTCATCATCGCTCACAGAAGTACTACGATACCTCTTTTTCCTTTTTAAAGTCTGTTTTTCTCCCTCCCCCTACTTGACTATAACAGCTTCCCTCAGACACAGTTAAAACTCCTTCAGGACTTGCAAAGGGGACCAAAACTCAGTTTTCACCTCCTCGTCATTCTAGCAAACTGCTACTTTTTACATGACCATACTGGCAATCCCAACTGTCATATCACATCACCTTAGATAAACTGGCAAGTCAAATTTTTTGGGGAAAAAAAAGGTTAGGCTTTATAAAAATCAGTTATTCCAAGCCTAAGACTTGCCTTGGATGTGATACTGAGTGTCTTAAATTGACAGATAACTAGACATTTGTTTTAACTGTAATATATCATGGTCAGTGAAGGAATCATGGGTGCGAGTGAAGCAAGGATCTAGGCTGCAGGGTACCGTGCAACCCTTCTGGCCTCACTCTGCGCCCTGTGGGTGCTCTCAGAGGGGCTCCTGTAAGTCTGCTGCACGAAGGAAGATCAACTGCACTTGCCAGTTCATGTGACTGTGCTGTGTGTGGCAGCCAGGGGTTGCAACGTTCTCTTACTGGGGAGAAACAGGACTTGGAAGTGAGTAGAAACAAAAGCGAGAACCACTGGACTACAATCAACCATGTAAAAAATGCAGAAGAAAACAGGACGGAGCAGACTCTTAAAACTGCCTCCAAATGTCAGAATCTGAGACGCTGACAAAAATAACACAAGTGGAACTGTAACTTGGTTTTGGTTTTTTCCTACCCTGACAGTGACATTTTAGCATGATTAAAACCATTCGGAAAATAGTCCTCAGTGTTAAGTAGTCCTATTGTAACTAAACTGATCGTCACTGAGCTTGCAGAGCTTTTGGAGGGGTAGGATATAGAGACATGTCACATTTGCCAGGCGTACAGCAACTGAGCTTTTCAAACAGTCATTAAAGTTTTCTAGGGGAATGTTTTTGGCATATATAGTCTCCTACTCCGTATTAAAGACTGCAAAAACATTGTATTCATCTTACTGGACACAGGAAAACCATGATTAACTAGCTATTATTGGTAGATAATGTCCAAACTAAGTACCAATATAAAGTTTTCAGCATAACTTAAGACAAAAGCCCTGTTACTCAGCTGCCAGGTCTGGCATATACCTGGAGCTCCCCAAAGTCCTTTTAAAGACATAGTTATTAAAAGATCCAGTGCTACAAACCACTAAATCTACCTAATCTATTCTAGTTCATACACATATTGTACAATATTGCCTAGTACTCACTACATACCAAGAGGAAAAGATGCTGACTTGAATTACAGTAAATGTGCTTTTTTCTCAGAAAGAAAACTGAAAGAGAGAGCCACAACATAGTTTGACCAGCATGCAACAAACTTTCTTCAGCTAATATATAGAAATTGTCTAATACGATTAGAAAAAATAATTAGTGAGAGGCCAGAGACATATTTGATCAAGGAAATTAAGAGATTTATCTGAAATGTTGAGGCTTTTACCACTGAAGACTAAAAAAACCTATTCATTCTATGTCCCTCATTCTCCTTCCCTCTCCTTTATATTATGTAGTTTTTTACAGAGATTACTGTAAGGCCTATTATTTTTGCATCTATCCTGTAATTTATCTCAAAATAATTTAAAATGCCATAGACAAGCTAGGACCAAAAGCAACTGCTTTTACCATCCACTCAACACTCATGCTTTTATTCTAACGAAGCTGAGGTCCACATGCAGAAATAAATGTTCAGTGTGCCCCTACGACAGGCTGAGAATCTGCTCATCCCTAAACGTGACATGGGACCTTCACTTTTAAATCACAAAGTAAAACATCTCCAAAAGCTGAGACAGCAGTCCTCAAATCCTCATTAGGAACTAAGACAAAACCTAGCCAAAACAGGTCATTCAACAGAAAATCTCTGGAGATTCTCTGTGGTTTGTGGATAAGATGATTTTAATTGTCTGAAGGATCCAGCGCGCTTACTCCAGCACGTGACTGCTGACCACAGCTCAGCAGCTCAGAGAACATGTGTTGCTGGCTTAACCTACAAGACTTGTTTACAGCTAGTGTTGCACTTCAATGAACAAAATATACATGCTGTGACCACTGCATCTTCAGCTTCCTCACCTACCACCTCTCCATACTTTGGGGATTGCATCTCCTCTTGCAGAACACTTGACACTGTTTGTGTACTACCAAGACTGCCTAAAGCACCTCTCTCCTCAAGGAAGGTTATGTGCTCTCCAGCACCTTTTTGTCAGATGACAAGCTGAGGTTTCTTTCTTCTGCACCCACAGAAACCTCAATCTCCTCTCCCATGGCAGAATAAAACAGTCCTGTTTCAGGTCAGTCCACAGCACAACAGGAAGGGTGGCATCTCCAGCAGATATGTACCACCACAAAGGAGATGGAAGAAAAGCAGGAGATAGAAGACATCGTGACTGAAGGATGCACAGCAACAAGTAAGGGAGTCAGTAAATTGCAGAACATTGTATCTGACAATACAAAACATATCTCAAGCTGCAAGTCTGATGTTCAGCTCCCACTTCTAAGGGCTTTTTTTCTGAGCAAAATTGCAGTTAATTAGCCTGCTCAACTCAAACTCTGTTCAGACTGTCTGGTCTAAGTAGGCGCTACTTATTCTCCCACCAAGTATGCTTCATCAGCAGTGTTAGACAAGTAATGCAGTAAAGACACTTGCTGGTAATTTGGCACAGTTTGGAAACACAGCAATGACAGTGTTACAGTTAACATGACTCAGTGATAGGGAACTGATTCTAAAGAAAGAGTTGCAGGTTTCTTTCTTTTCTTCCTTTCAAGAAGAAAGACCTTATAAAAACCCTAATGCTTCCTCTTAAACTTTCTGCTCCTGCTCTTTCAGGTCAGATACTGGCCTCTGAATTTTTCAGGTACCTTCTCATGAAAGAATCTGTATTAGAAATTTCTAAGATGCACAGTTAAGAAAAATTCCTTCCTTACTCCCCCAAATTCTTCCAAATGCTGCAACTTTCCAGGGTTAATACTGATCTGAAACAAGGGTCCAAGAATGACAGCGAGAGAAGTGAAACAAGAGGTGTATGTCTAATTTGACAACTAGGACTCATGCCCCACGGCACCTCCTCCTCGGATGGAGAGGGCACAGCGCCCTCCCCCTTGTCTTCTGTCTAAGGTCACTGGTTTATCCTCCTCTTCCAGCTCCACAAGAACTGATTGAACATGCATTGCGCTTGAGGTCAGAGTTCCAGCAAACAAAACCTTGACAGCATGTTTAAAAAACAAAAGCAGTTCCCCCTTGCTTACTCACTAAGACCTGTCACAGCAGGGTCCCACTGTGCTCTCCAGGGAAAGCTGTGAGGACTGACGCAGGAGCGGGCCTGTAGTGGGATCTACCATCGAGGAGGTTGGGAAAAGCTTGTACCAGCCAATTGCTAAAGTTGACAAATCCAGTTCTTCCAGGAGGACCCTGGCGACTCCCATGAAGTGCTTGCGCTCCATCCTTCCATAGTTTCCCCAGACTATCACCTTAGGAACAAGAGGAGGGAACACAGTTAGTCCTCCAACCTGCACACTTGCTTGGGAAGCACAAGTCCGATCAATCCTTCCTTCTACTCACCCAGCCTCCCAGGGTTTTACTACAGTCTGAGAAGAGCAGAAAGGTTTAAGCTACCAACAGATGATGTGCAGCTCTGGCTGATGATCTTATCTTTTTAAGCATGGTTTTACAAACCCTAATGTTAGCAGACTTCTCCCCCCACTCCCATGGAAAACAGGTGACTGTGCTTGTGGATGAGACACCGTTCTGCTGTTTTACCTGCTGGACAGGGACAGCACATGCATGAAGTATCCCCAGAGCTGCAGCTCCAACATTTTGGCCCTGGCACAGTAACAGGCCTTCAACACAACAAAAGGAGGCCCAGGGGAAAAGGGCAGGAAGAGCTCCTGATCTGGGAAAATTATCCAACAAAAAAAGGTGGGCAACAGCTTGGGTCAAAAGCCAAGAGCTCCAGGAAAACAGCTCGTCTTAACTTCTGCACTCAGAGCTCGTGAGACAGGGCAGATGGAGACGAGGCCGGCAGCTCACCTGGAGAAAGGGCAGGAGCTGAGTGCTGGCAAGAGGGAGCGGTGACGCAAGGGGCACACATGGGGTGGCATGCAGGGGGGCAGAGCGCACTGCTGAGACAGGCTTGCACACACAGAGGAAGGTCTAATGAAAGAGCTGGCAGACCAGCAGGGAAAGCTGAATCACACTTACGACACGATGGAGACCAGCGAGTGGAACAACAGATGTAGTGAGGGTCATGGGCTTAGGCATGCTGGAGGCCTGTACGTGGCCAAGTGGCCCTATGTGGCTCAAGACAAAGGTGACGACTGACTCCAGAGTGAGTCCCTGTTCTGGAGAGGAGAGGATGAGTACGATGGGTTATGACAGTGATTAGTGATTTCTGGCTAATCCTGACAGCTTCTTTCCCTAGGCTCCAAATAACCACAAAATTACAGTTTTCTGTAAAATGAGGTAGGAGAGACAACCAATGTCAATTAAAAGACGAAAATTAACTCTCTAGGGCAGTGCGAGATGGAGCAAGCCACTGCAGAAAGCTGGTTTGGTGGCATGGCCACTGGCAGAGAGCCAAACTCCTCATTTTATTCTCTTGGAGTAAGTGTCTTTCCTGGCAATAAGGCAGTGGGTAAGGCAAGAGCAGACCAAGCTAGGTCCTACCTCATTCCAGCCAAAATGTGCAGAGGAAAATGCTTCTAACCACCAAAAATGAGGAAGAGCTCATTAAGAGAAGGATCCAGCAGGGTAGCTGGCAATTCATATGCCAGTGAAGGTAAGCAACAGAAACTCATGGATTAATTACATCAGTATGAGCAGTGGATTTTAGCCAGGCCGTATTGGGTGGAAATGATTTATGTATGAATTAACAACGCAAGTCACTCTTTGCTCTAGGTGCAGAACTGAAAATCTGAGTGAGGGAGAGTTATGTATGGTAGTAATCAAAAAGAAGTAGAAAAAAAATAGGATATGTGATGGAGTGATGAACAAAGCAGAGTGCTCTAAATATGTATAAAAGACAACAGAAGACAACCTATACTGCAAGACTGTTTAGCACCTGTAGGTACTACCTAGCTCCTAACTGGGTGGGAAAAAAAGAATTAAGAAAATAAAACTCAATCTTTTCCTGCAGGTTCTCATGTTAACTGCCAGGGTGTCAAACAATGATCAGTTTGAACATGAAAAAAAGGTCTTCCTTTCCATTTGTTTTGTTCAGATTGAGTGCATTTGGTTCAATGAAAACATTGGCTTTTTCTCATCTATATTAATTATCCAGATCCCTTGCCAGACTTAGTATCTTCCAACAGAGGTGGAAGAGAAAGATGGGCAGACCTGAGACTTGCTCATCTTACCTGTAATACTTTGCCCTGGGGGCTCTCAGCAAACAGTAACACCTGATTGTACAAAGGGTCTAATGATTTGCGAGCCACTTTTGTCTTCTTTTTCGCAATGCACACGCCATTCTCTAGCAGGTAAGCTTTGATGTAAGCAGCTGGAAAAAATAAAGATGGTCAAATATGGAAAATACCTTCATGCTCACTTTAGAAAAGACAGTGCCATGTCTCAGGTATTTCTAAAGAAGGCATTTACAGCAGTGAAAAGATTTCCTCAACCAGCCTTATTTTCAATACTGCATACAGACTGCTTATTCCTGCAGAAGCCAAGCAGAATTACACTTTTTCCTATTCACAAGCATTGCAGGAGGCTGGAGCTCAGCAAATCACTTGAGGAGGTCAAAGCACACTACCTGGCAGTGTTTTGGAGCCGGGTTTTGGTGTCAGTCCTCGAGCCTGAATGATATCCACTTCTAGCTGCCCGTTTCGCTCTTGCAAGCCAATTTCCACATCCCCTAAACCAAAATGTCAAAACAGACAGAAGACTTTCAAAACAATACATCTGTGGGTTATTAAAATGTTATAAAAAACAATTTTCATGTCATGCCTGCTATGAGCTGTAACAAACTGTAGGCCCTGAGTGTCTGATCTCCTCCTGCATTACACTCAAGCAGCTCTACAGTGATTCAGGCCCACATTTTCAAAAGCAATCTCTACTGCCAGCCGTCTACATGGCTTTGGTGACTCAGTCTCACACTTTTCAGTGGCTGCTAGCCTCTCATCTCTCCCATAGGGAAGCACCTAGAACTGTAGGCTCCTCTGGTAAATGCAATTGTGGTGGACTGTAAGAAAACCTTTACAGAGCCTGGTGGGCCCTAGAGAGCAGAAAACCCCATGAAGATGCACAGGATGTGCTTTCAGGATTGTAATTGGTTTTACCTAGTCTATGCCTTTCAGATCTGATGGCAGAAAGCACAAAGCTGGTGCTCTCCTACTAACACTGCATTTGCAGCCATCAGCAAAACCTTTCAGCCAAGCTTATTTGATTTAACAGAGAAACAGAGAGGGAGAGTGGCATATCAGCAGATGCTGGATGTGTTACTAGGTGGCTCGTAGGAGCAGTCTGTTCAAGATTACATTAAAGCCACCTATATCTTTTTGTTCCTTACCCATCGAGGTGGTGGCCAAGGTCTGACGCCCAACAAACTGTGCAGGGCCCATGCTGCCCAGGAAGTCACTAAACTGCCCAGCAGATGCCAGATGGACTCCACTGAAATTCAAGCTGCAAAAGAAATTGATTTTGGCCAGTGGTTAATTTGCATTTTTAAGCAACCCAGTAACTAAAGAACCAGATTTAATGTATCTTTGAAATGAGTTACATTTACAGAAGCCTTTCTCCCTTGCAAAATTCACTGATTTCCAGGCAGTTTAACTTCATGGAATGCATTTAAAATCCCTTTCCTTGTACAAAAAAAAGCCAACCCAGTAAAGGTTGCAGTCACCAGCCAGTTAATACTTGTTTAACTCTAACAGATAGTCTATAAGGAAAATCTCTCCTGTGTCAGGCTCATATGAAGCATGTAACCTCTATTAGGTAGCACTATAATCTAAGCAGCTTCCTAGCGTAGCTTATTGGATCTCTCTTGGCAGCTGTCCCTTCCCAGTCCTCATTTCTGGGGAGGAAATAATGCATCTAGAATGGTAGTTAGAAGTGAGATGAGGGGTACTAGCATCCATACTCCTGGGACTCAATTCCCTATTTATTTAACAAAACACAAAGAACAACACATCTTCTTGACCAGAGGACCCTATTTCCTGCTGCTCAACACCAGAAGCATTCATCACATCCACTATGTGGTTTTCATACCTGCTTCCATGACTGGGCCTGAAGCAATCATGATGAGGATTGCATGCTGGTGCAAGGCTAAAGGGACAACACCCTCAGACACCAGCGATGCCTCTGCTGCACTCACTGCAGCAAAGCAAAAGCTGCTGGGGAGACAGAGCCTCCAAATCTAGTCACCAGGCACTTGAGGCTGGTCTACAGCACAGCTACAGGTGGTGATCACTGCACTTGGACATGAGTGAAGCAACACAAAAGGGTCAAACCCTGTGCTACACTGACACAAACCAAGATTTATCCATTGTGCCCTAATTTACGCAGCTGTTTCAGAGGTTGTGGGGAAACCTGCTGTGAATAGTAAGGAAGAGGCCTGAGGTCACCATTTGACACCTATATTTGTCCTGCAGGCATTTACTAAACCACAACAGTGCTGCTGAAACATACGTCAAGAGCTTTGTGCTAGGGTATCCATGCTACTACATCAGGGTTCACTCTGCCCGTGGGAAGTTGCACACTGAAGTCAAATACAATTACAAACCTCCTGCACTTCTCCAAATGTCCTTGGAGGGAGACAATTGCTCACTTAGTCATACACGCCCCTGCTCCCCCAAACCCGTTTCTTAGAAAGGATGCTATGAGGAGGTTGTGTGTTTAACACAAGTGAAGCCAGAGGAACCCTGCCTGTGGGGTGGGCTCTTACGCAGCCTGAGTCAGCCACAACAATTCGTTGACCCCCCTCCAAAGCCAATTACATTTAAAAGACATTTAAAAAAAGACATACTTTTAAAGCCTATTCAGCCTGAAGAGTGTTAATTTCAGGCCAGGATTTCAGCTTTTATTAGTTATTTGCAAACCTGGTCTCAGCCCCATGGCAATATTTATTCAGAGGAGGAATTAGGAAGCCAGCACACGCCTCAGCACCTATGGGACTGAAGAGGACACATGTCCTAGTGACAGGTTCAGCTCGCTGTGACAGGGGCACTGAATAAAAGGGCCAGAGTTTTCCATGGAGCACTGCACCTCCCCTCTGCGCTGACCTGGCGCTTTGAGAAACCTGGTTATCGCTGCTACACAGAGAGCTGCTGAGCCATCAGCACGGAAAAACCTGCCCTTGAGCTCTTCATAAATGTCACCTTTGTGATAAAGGGAGGAGGGTGTCTTGGCATCCTGGAAGCCAGGCTCTGCACTGGGTGGGTTTTTCCCAGTTTAGTGTTTTTTCACCCTGCACCCAGTGTTTGCACAAACACTCTGAGATACAACACAAATAGGGGGATTTATAATTGGCATTAATTATGCAAAAGGCTTAAGATTGTTCTCAGTTTTCAGTGCCACCAGCTCCCCAGAGGCACAAGGCACATCCCCAGTGCCACTGTCCATCCTGGGGGCAGAGAGAGTGTAGGGTCATGCTCTGCTCCCTGCTCCTGTCAGCCCAATGGATAGCCCTTGCCAGGGAGCAGTGTCCTGAGCACAGGACCAGGGCAGAGATGCTGGATTTGTAGTCAGGATCCCAAGGACAGACTGTGCACAGAAAGAGACATCCCCAGGGCTCATAAATCTGCAGGGACAGGGACATGTGATGGGGAAAGCAGGGAAGGGGGAGCCCAGAGCCAGACGGCCTTCATCAGGCTCATGATTTGCCCATACAAGGAAGGAAGAAGTGCGTCCCGGTGCACACAGGGACCAGCAAGATTCCTTGAGCCTGCTGGCTCAGGCGCATTGAGCTGCCCAAAGAGAGTCAAAAAAGGATGAAAACTGGTGCTTAGAGAACCCAAAATAATTCAAGAAAAAGGAGACCTGACAGAGAAAGACAGAAGGTTCAGCAGGAGATGAACGGACCATCAGCCAGAAGGTAAATGTTTTCCTTATTCTCCTCAACTCATGGAAGATAAATGGGCTGAGCTCAGGTCTCACTCCTACCCTGGGGAGTATGTGACCTGAAGGAGCACGTAAATAACAGGCTGGTAAGACAACTCACAACTGCTCAGGGAATGTTCACTGCTGTGCTCAAAACAGATGCTTTGCCTCATTAACAAGATGCTGAGGACCAGGACAGTGAAGGGGGGGCTCAGGACTGAGAGAAGATGAGTGCTGTGGGAGCCCACAGCATAGACCCAGGTCTCAGAGCAATCCCCCTCCAGGGTGAAGTCCATCCATGTTACTGCAGTGGGACATAAAGCTGTGAGAAAATCACCCACAGAAACTCCATTTGCTGTAGGACAGCAAAGAGACACTCTTCTGGCCCCTGAATACTCACAATAATTAATGAAACCTGCGACCTGAACCCATTTCCCAAACCTGCTGGGGAGAGAAACCTGTCAAGGCTGATGCCAACTATTTGTCTGTGCTTGATATGTGCACAGAGAGAAACCACCCGGCTTCCACACACCAGCTCACCCCGCCTTTGGGAACACCACTAGCAAAGGCTCTGCAACAGCTGGGGCAGCTCAAGAGAAAATTGGCTGCTAATGGAGCAGCTCATGGTGCAGCCTACATCAATGATATCGAGCAGAACAAAATAGCAGGAGAGCATGGAAAACAGCATTTGAAAAGCTCAAGAACAAGAGCTGTTGGGCCAAAGGTAAACCAACAGCAACTGGAAGTGTTTACAGCAAAGCAAATGCTGCTGTTATCTCCACGCAAGATTCAGAAGTCAGAGGGCTTGGGATGACCTTGAAATGATGAATGCTCCTCAGTGCAAACTGCAATGACAGAGCAGGACCCTAATGCAAGGGCACCAGGCTGTGCCATGAGCATGGACCCTCACAAATACAGCAGTTGAGCTGTTGCTGCTGCCTTATAGCACTGAGACTGATCTCCAGAGGAATGGAAAAATCCCACTTAGAAACACAGGCCAAGGTCAGGACTCCAGCAGTTTGTGTAGCAGCCTCGGTTAACAGGTTTACTGGGGCTATATGAGACTTAAGAGTTAGTGTTCCCTATTGTTGTTATATTTAACTGGAAAGGGAATTAATTCTTCAACAGATTATGCCATTAGTTGGTGGGACTGGCTGCAACGTTGCTAACCTTTTGCAGTACTGCTTTATTAGACATTAGAAGCAGCAGCTCTAAATCAGGCTCCTTGGCTTTGACCAATTCCTGGACATATACTTTGGTATTGCCAATAACCCTGGAATGGAAACAATTTATGTCTAGAAAAATCATAAGCTACCTCCAAGAAAGCCATTGCTTCTCCCTTGAGAGGAGAGGGGAGGGGAAAATATAACTGCAGAAATTTAGCATGAATGTAAATTAAAACCAGCAGGCACCATTTAGCTGCATCAACTAAATTTAGGATGCTCATATCCAGCTCAGCAAGTTCTGTCTGTCAAGCGCTCAGTGAGAAGCCAGGATGCTGAGGTGAGGGGGCTGCTTTGGGTGCGATTACAAGATAGGTGGGATAGACCTTCCCATTCACTCACTTGCTTCTCTTGCAGCTGAAGCAGGGAGGAAGAGAGCTCCAGGGACCACTGTGTATTCTTTTCAGCTCTTTAAGCACAGCCCTTGTGCTCCCTCCCCTGCCACTCTGCTGCATACTCAGCACTTTTCCTGCCTGACCTCTGAAGAAACCAAGCTGCTTCTCACCTGCTTCCAGCTATCCTGCTGAACCACCACATGCTGGATGTGCTGGCAGGGAGATGTGCTTCCAAAGGGATCTGGCACAGGTGACAGAGGTGGCTCTGCCATGGGTGACAGCCAGCAGATGGGTTTCACATGCACTGGAAAGCCCTTCTCCTCCCATCACCAAATATGCCTCTCCCTTAAGAGCAGAAATCACTACAACCTGGTTATCACCAATATGGGATGTCTTTTGTTTTACTGCAATCTAAAAAGCAGTGCTAAAAATAGCTGGAGGAATAAAGAGGGAGCATTTTGCAGCTGACTTGCAAATAGCAACTGTCATAACCAGCAGTGCTCTGGGGACTGGGGCTGCAGCAGGACCATCTCATCCTGACAAACAGCCGCACACAGAGAAGATTAAGAAGTGACACTTGTCAGCCTTTTGTCTAAAGGGCACAAATCCTCCACTGAGTGAGAGCAGTGCACCCTTCTGAATAGGAAAGAGAAATTAATTATCTCTTGCCTGGCCTTCTGCTTTCACTAATCATGATTCACAGGCTCTGCTTTGCCACAGCGAAATGAGAACAATTTTAATGAAGTTAAAGATTACAGGTTTTGCTGTGAAAGTGTCTGCAAGTCGAATATTAGTCTGTTATTGACCTGAAAGCACAAGGAGGTCGCTGATGCCTCCAGGTTCTTAAGGACAAATGAAGGACATTTTGCTGGAGGACCTGCAAACCACGGCCCTAGGCTGTGCCTAAGGAGGCAGAGCAGGGACACACTCTGGATACAACTGATCCAGGGCTCTCTGAGACTTCACCAGTGCGGAGCAGCATCAGCAGAAATCCACAGGAACATCAATTTTGTCTGCACAGGTACCAGCTCCACTCCAAGGCTGCAAACCCCATTTGGCACACATGGATAAAGCTGTCATTTCTAAGCCCCAGCTGTCCCCCCGAAGCATCGCCGGAAGGACACACTGCGGGACGCTGGGGACAGCTCTTGCTGCAGTCGTGTGGACACCCGCGAGAGGGAGACAAGGTCCTGCGGACATCGGTCGGAGGCTGAGCCCAGCCCCGGGCTCTGCAGGCGATGCCCGGGAGCAATCCCGATGCAGAACGTGTTCCCCACCACCATTCCCGGCTTTACGGAAAGGGTGACTGCATAAACAATCTATTTCTTTTGTGGCACGTTTATATGCAGAATAAATCTGTGTTCAATCAATCTCAGGAACTGTGTGCTCAAACTGGGGCTGAGATTGCCTAGATGTTCTTCTTTTAAACACAACATTCATAATCCTGATTACTTAGGAAATCAGTGCAGCAGTCTCTGAAGACTGCTCCTGCTTTGCACGCTGTAGGTCAGGGCAGATGAAATCTGTCCTCTGTAGTGTAATTTAAGAGTGGCTTAAAGGCTCTTTGCCAGCTGATTGCTTCTCTGCTCTTTCCAGGTAGCAGCATTTACTGATGTATCTGCTGCAAAGATCTGTGCCCTCCCTGCTCACATACAAAGCATCATGCAGTTGCTTCCTTCACAGCACGATTGCTGCTGCTCTTCATATATATTCAGATGGAGAACTAGCTCTTCAAAGTTTGCCTGTAAACCGATGACGATTTGAATGCCTAAATGGACAATGCTGATTTTAATACAAAATGGTATAAAGAACAGTCAGAGCTTCTGCTGATCCCTCTTGTACCGCATACATGGCTTTGCAGAGCATGTAACAGCACAGACACATTTAGGGAAAATGTATCATTAATTTCTTTTCCTGTCCATGCAGAGTTTGTCTGACCTCTTTTCTAAATCTATTTTTAAATTGCTTCTGGGATCTGTATGTCAGGTATATACCATTATGCTGCTGCAAGTGTTGGCTTGTCAAAACCTTGCAAAACTCACAGAAATACGGTAAGGCAACCTCTCCACAGGTCACCCAGTTCACACCCCAGTCCCAAGGCCAGAGCAGCCTTACTTACATCATTCGTGACAGCTGCTTGTCTAACCTGCTTTTATAATCCCTCCCTGGAGAATTTATTTCTCTGCTTTGCTTTACTCTTTCCTCCTAAATCTTATAGTCCCTCCACTTTGCACATCAGTCCTCAACACCACTTGCGAGTTATCAGTTCGAAGCACAGAGCAGCCTATTTCCTTTCTTTTGCCCTTGATACAGTGCTTTTTACTTCTATCTTACAAGACTTGAGACTGGTCTTGACTGTACCAACTTGTAACGGCCACACACTGGCTGCTAGGTCTGTGCAGAAGAAGTGCAGAGTGAGGTATTAATCTGCTCCATTCACAGGCTGGGTTTAACACCTTTCTGTTGAGGAGCTCAATCCTGAGGAAGGTTATTACGAGAAGCCTTTGTGTCCTCCCCCTTGGACCAAACCCACATCACTGCCTCTACTACACTTGTACACCCTAACCTCTGCAGAGCAGCAATGCTCTGCTGCAGTGGATTCAGCCAGGTAGGACAGTGGAGAAGCCAGACAGCTTCAACACAGCCACCCCCTGGCACCCCCAGAGAACAGCTATTTTCAGAAGGTAACATTTTGTCTTGTGCTTTTCATGGATTTATTCACACTATCCACACAGCCACCCATTCACCATCAACTCAGAAGTCCTTAGAAGTGACACACACCATCAAAGAGGTGTTCCACCGTATCTAGTATGTACATGGGATGTCTCTGAGCCCAGGGATCAGAAATTATTGTTCTGTTGTCATAAATATTTCCTAAAAGACTTCTTTTTTTTTTCCTGTTATCTTAGGGAAAAATGTTGCAGTAAGCAAGTTGCCTAAACACAGCCATGCAACTGAACCTCATTGACTTGCACAGCTCAACTAACAGATTTGCCATATACCTGCATCTAATGCATAGCTAAGATCTCCAGCTCTGTCTTTAAAAAACAGGCTCAGCAACACAAACTTCCTTCATCCAGAAGAAAAGGGGAGGGAGAAAATCTCCTCTGAGATTGATAACATATTTGACAGTTTTTTTTATCTGAGGATAAAAAACCCCATCGGAACTCCAATTTCAGGGAGCAGTAATGTACTGTGTAGCAATCACACTCATCCATATTGCATGTTAAGGTCTTTTAAATCGCATCTTACAGGCAGAAACCAAGTCGATATCTATTAGCTAAGGGGGAAGGCAGAACTGGTTAATGTCTACTGCTCCTATCTAAAATATTTATGGTGCACATGAGGTATTATTAATGCAGTACGCATCTACCTGCACTGTCAGGCACACACAGCCCCTCACCCTGTCAAATATGATGTGAATGCTGCAGGAGCCTTCACTTTGGCTGGAAAGGTGTTCTATGAGCACCTATCCCTGCAGGACCCAAATCCAGCCTAACCTCCCCCCCTGCACAAATAGGCAATATCTCACCTTTGCTGCTCAACCAGCTGCTTCTCTCCTGACCACTCCACTTTCCATAACATTTTTAGCACTGATGTGCTGTCCTATGTGCTGTAATACATTGTACTCCACTCCTGTATCCCATTCCTTCTGCTGTATGAATTCTGCCACTTAAACAGTGCTATAAAACCTATGCAGTCAATTATGTACAAAGACCTCCCCCACTCCCTGCCCCACCTTATCAGGCTGGCTCCGTATTTAGCAGTCACTACTCATCTCAAGACATACTGAATAAAAAATAGCTACCTGCCTTCAGGGAGCTATTCTGCCTCTTCCCAAGAGGCTGCTGAAGGTGGGATTCCATCTATATACCGCTGTAACTACAGCTCTCAAGGTCACATCCTTTCTGAGCAGTGCTGATCAAGCTTAAAAGCACAAGAGGGTGTGCTGTTGATGAACAGGTTGACTAATTTCTTGGTGTATTACAGAAGCAATCCCCACATCCTTTCCAGCTTCCATCTCAAAAGGCTCCTTATAGCCTGAACTGTATTAAGAACACATTTCATTACATTTTGTAAAAGGACTATGATTCTAAAAGGAGAGCCCTACAGACAATTTGCCATAAAAGAGTCTAGAAGTCCTTTGGCTCTGGATACCAAAAAAAGAGATGTTCAGTGAGTAGCTACAACACAGATCTCTTGAATGGTGTGTTTAAGAATCAGTTCTTTTGGTAATTCTCAATTGTTGATGGATAATTTTTGGTGAAGGAAAGTGAATTTTTCACATGGCCACACGGTCACAAGCCAAGCCAATATTTTCTCCAGCTTTCTTTTAGTTATTGCTCCACAGTGAAGCAGAGAAAGGCTGGGAGAACTACCTGTCCAAGTCCCAGCACTGGTTCACATCAGCCCTGTGTGCACAGATGGGAGAACTGGTACACGCTGTAGCTTGAAGGAACAGCACAAGGCAGAACAAAGCCAAGAGGCGTGAGGTGCTCGTGCCAGCAGTACGCGTGCCAAGCTGAGTTCTGTTCCTGCCCTCCTCACAGCGGTAGGTTCAGGCTGATGCTGCCCTCACGATGGGAGAAATGATACGGCTAACAAGAAGATGCTTCTTGGTGGAAAGGCAGACTCAGATAATATAAGAACAATCCTTTAAGACTTTGCTAGTCATCACCTGCTGTGCTTTTCTAAGGTAAAAATCACCTTAGCTCTCCATAACTTAATTATCTCTGCAGTAGCCAGGGAGAACAAAGAAGCCGACGAGTACCACTTACTAAGGCCTATGGCAGCTAACAGTCTTTTGTTCCAAGTCCATTTTTGTCTTCTGCTCCATTTTCACAAAGAGGTTGGCAAGAGTAACTTATACACAAGTCCAGAATCTATTGTTTTCTGAATGTGCTTCAGCCTCATGCAGCTGCAGCAAAACCCAGCCAAAACAAGACACAGGTCATGCAATAGCCAGGATGGAGCTGGAGGTCTCTGCTGAGTCTCAGGGATTTGTTGGCAAGTTATGCCTATATTCAGAGTTTTATCCTTGCAGTATTCTTGGTGTCCTGAGGCTGGTAGGCACTTGGGTAACTGTCCTCCCATGCAGACTTTTTAAGTACATACATATAAGAAAACCCTCACTGCTGTAGAGATTTGTAACCGGTGCTAAGATTGGTCTGGATGGATTATGAATGGAAACATCCATGTGTGTGAAACAACCGACCTATCAGCAGCAGACTTGTCCTCCAACAACAGGGGGAGAACAAGGCTAGAGAGCATATCACTTCCATAGCCTATCTGAAGGCAGGCTGTAGCCATAAAGATCCCCCAAACAAGGAAACAAAACAATAACGGTACTGCTCAAGATCCATGGAAATCAAAAACAGCAAGACCCCAAGGCAAAAGATCACTCCACAATAACAGGCAGTCCTAGAAAAAAAACCAACCCAACCAACCAACAACCAGTTGAAGAGCCTGTTTGCTGCAAAGAACTCAGAAGACATAGTGAGAGGGCTTGACAGATGGGGTCCCTGGTCTTCCCTGCAGCACACAACCAAGCCTGGCTACAGCACTACATGGGGCAGCGAGAGAACAAGTGAGTGACACCTAGAAGTGTGAATGACTGGGAACAGTTGTGTCTAGCATAAATACAACCTTCCCCTTCTATAAATTCTCACATTGAGTTTTGTCATTCTGGGAGACACATCTTTTAGACCAGCTAATCTCCAGGGCACTTCATCTTCAGGTGAAAACTGAAAGCTGTATTTTGTTGAAGGAGGGCCTAGCATATCTGAGGATAAGTAGATCCCTACATAATAAGCTTCCCCATAAAAAGAAGAAAAAAAAAACTGGATTTCATGCACTCTGGTGGTATTCACATGAAAAGCAGCATTCCTCAACATCACACACTACAAAACATTCTCTGAGTGCGGTACTTTGCACCGGCACAGAGCAGCTGTAGCAACAAACATGAAAGCATCACTTTTTAAAAGCATATTTGTATTACTGAGAGCAGGTACTCAGGCATTCTGCAGCAAAGTTTCACCAAATCTTTGATCATGTCAGTGTGCCACCTTTGGAAGTTGTCCTTTTAGTCCTTAAATTGAAAAGGATTATGAAAACATACGGACGTTGAGACGCTGAGAAACAAGCCCTCTTGGAAGATGAGGTTTTGAATCCATTTTCTTCCCTGTGTGAGTACACTGAAGAGATGCACAGGCAGGAAGAACTAGGGCTTTCGTCTTGCTGAAAACTGGGTTTCTGACAGTCACTGGTGAAAACTCTCTCTGACCTAAGGGGTATCTGCAGCACTCAGAAACCCAGCATTAAAAAGAAAATAAACTTGCCACAGCTAACAGTCATATGAATCTTCATTTTGCCTCCCTGGGAACAGAGCTACAATAAATGAGAGAGGTCAAGAGGAATGTGATTTAGAAGAATACATTTCTATTCTCTGTCCTTCTATCCTCTATCCCTCAAAGCTATTCCCCAAACAATTTCTTTCTTTGCTGCAGGAAAAGAAAGCAAAGAGACTCCCCTCCCACCATGTTTCAAGAGAAAAGAGCCTTCTCAGCTCTTTGTACTCTCAGCCCTTTTTTCTTATCACTTACGCCTCAAGACAGATAACTGCGATTCCCATCGGTTTTCCAGAAGAGATCAATTCTCCCCCCTAGGAATAAAGTGTCCAGGAACCACTTAATCACACTTTTCAGAGAAGTAAGAGCAGAAACCATCCCATCCCTGGCAGAGGGGCTGAAAAAGATGTTGCGGCAGCATTCGAGGTTGGAATACCAAATGTTAGACTTGTTCTAATACATTCGGATTGCAAGACAGGATTTTCCTTTCTTCATTGAGCTGATAGCTACACGCCGCCTGCCTTCAGGGTAAACCAGCACTTATAAAGGTGCAGTATTTTGTTGGCAGAAATACTCTCCTTCTAGGAAAGCCCAATGAAAGCAGCCAGTGTATGCAATGATAAGACAATGACAGACCTTTCAGAGAATTATATTCCTTCCCAAGAGGGTAAGCTATGTAAATACAAAAAGGAAGGAATTCTACTCTGCATGAAAGCAGATTCTTGCCCTGTATTGCCAAGGGACTGAACTTAATCGCTAATCCTCTCCATCTCGTAGTGGAGGCAGAACTCCAAGCCACAGGACTGTGCTGGTGTAGCAGGAATATTTCCCTGGAGACAGCAGCTCACGGAAGAGATAAGGTACATCAGAGCTTTGGAGTGACAAGACTGCTATCACAGCCTGTGCCTCATTACTATTTCCAACTTTCAGCACAGATCTATGATGCCTTTTCAGGATTAGCCTACTTCCAAAGCTAAAGAAAGTCTTGCTTAATTTATAGCCTGTTACTTATTTAACACCAAAATCACATTAATTGAGAGCATCTTCGGACTATCTCAGCATTTTAGCAGTACAGTGTACTTGGAATATCACAAAAGACTAGAGAGAGTGTAGAGAACAATGCCAAGTGTGGTATTCGGCTTAAACAGAGCACGTTTTAAGTACAAACATTCTGGCCTTAGACCTAGAAGCACGGAATCTGGTAGGATATATTACCTCCTTTTCTAAATACTGAAGGGGTTTTGCCTCCAAAGAGTCCCATGAATGGTCATCTTAATAAAATTATTATAATCTCCAGAAATGGTTGCAAGTAATGGAAATATAAAAATCAGAACTGGTGACAAGTCAGACCCCAAAGTTCTGGCCTAAGGATCCCCTCCTTTGCATAAAACCTCAATGCAACAAAGTGAGTTAGAACTTTTCACAGAATCAAAAGTCTTTTCCAAATACTTTATTTTACGACACTGAGATGAAACAAAAGGCTTATTACCAAAAGTATGCATAGGCTTCTGTATATGTATTTTGATATCAAAATGGTAATTTTGCTACATGCATCCTTCTCATCACCTTGGCACCCATTCCCCCCCAAACCAAAAGGCTATGTTGACACAGGGGAGATGGACAACTATTGTGCAACATTAAAAACTATTGGCTTATAATTTATTACCAGTAATTAGTCTCAGCTATTCATCCTGAGTTATTCTTCTAAAGGCAAAGCAGTTAAAAGTAATGGGTATCTGCTTCAGCTCAGAATAATGAGGACACTAAAAAACAGTATATAAACAACTAAGGCACATGCCAGCTATGCAGACAGAAAGACCTGCTCTAATTGAACGGGCAGTACACCTGCAGCATAGGCAACTGAGAAAAACACATCATCTATCATGCTGGAGGAAAATTAGTAGATATAAGAAGAACACTGCATCCCACAAGTGATTACTCAGCTCCCTTTCCATGACTTACTTTCCCTCCGATCCATAGCTGTTCATGCTGTCCTCAATGGACTCATGGCTGGCTTGACGGACGGTCCGGCTGGGCATTTCAACAGCCAGCCCAGTTTCTGTGCTCCTCTGGATGGCTCCTTTGAGTCTTCGACCATCCCCATCTAGGAACAAAACAGGAGAAAAGGCAGTTAGCTATTGGCTCCCAGCGCCTTTTGCAGTGGCAAGCAGACACTCAAAACATACACACTGCCCTACCTACTCAAACCATTTGTACCAATGAATTATGCACTGAGTGTTGGTGCATAAAGGCTGTACGTGGAGCTATCCAGCCTGGGAACAGCAGTAACCATGGACATAGCCAAGGCATACAGCCTGACCATACCTCAAAACATTTCCTAAATCCCATGTTGCTGCTCAGACTGTGCAGAGCAGCAAAGAGCCGCAAGTCCTCATGAGCATCAAGAGAGCAGAGGAAAGAAAAAGGCAAGGCAGCACCAGAGGTGGTGGGAAAGCAGAAGCCCTCCAAGATGGGCTATAGGGGAATGGTTGAGAATGGTCAAAATGTTCCCTGATGGCACCTGGAAAGGTACCAGCAGTGGAAAACCCTGGAGAGAACTATTCCCCTCTGTACTTGCCCTCAGCCACAGCGCAAAGGGAATTCAGGAGGTTATGGTTCCTCCTGGGTACAGTCTTCAGAGGCTCAGCCCTCTGAAATTAACAGCTGCTATTTTCATCCTCCACCTCAAGCAGTCTGTTTCTCAGAACAAACCGTGTTATGTAATGAATATGTAATGAATACCATTACTATTAATTGCTTTAGCTGGTGTTCGGAAGCTCCAGATTCCATCCCACATACAGCATTCATCCTGAAACACATCTGCTACAAGTTTTCTGAACAAAGCAGAATTATCTACATCCTTTAAAGATGTTTCCCTATTAACCTGGATTCAGGCAACAAAACCTCTGACCCACTGTGCTCTCAGAAACCCACTAGCTTTTTGACTACCACCCCTGGAGAAGAAATGACCCAGCTACAGAATCTAGAGAACTTAGGATCCCCAAATGTTAAACAAACTATTTTTTCCCAGCTGCTTTGGAAGTATGAGGATATCTGTAAGAGCCTGTCTAATCCATGCAGAATGTTCTTATTTGTGTAGCACGCTGCTTGACTTAAAATACTTTTCTTTCAATGTTCGACCATCCCCATCTAGGAACAAAAGGGGAGAAAAGGCAGCCAACTATTGCTCCCAGAGCATTTCGCTTTAGATCTTGATGTGAATAAGTAAGATATCAGAAATGTTTTCTATTCTATTCTACTTCTCAAATTATACCTACTCTGAAATGCAAGACAAAAATTCTGTTATAAATACAGCTATAAAGTCCCTTTTCCTTTGGTATTATGAGGTTTCCAACTGGGTAAAAGTGTTGGCCCCAGGGCTCTGTACCAGCTGCTGTCCCCACATATGGTGCAGCATGTGCACGCACGTCCCCATGGGCTGAAAGGATAGAATATGCATGTTCTGGGTTAACATTAACTACAGTTTGTATTGTTTGTGTGCCTAGAGCAATGTATGAAGCACACTGTACAAATCAGGAAATCACACAAACATAAAACATATTTTTAATGTGCTTCCAAAATCCAAACCTTCAGGCAAGAGTAACAATACAGGCATCAACAAAAGCAAAGCTTATGAAATGGCCTTACCAATTTCCCCAATCACTGCAGAACAGTTGCCTTTGACGCACCATCTACATGCCTCATTGCTGTATGGGGTTTGTAGGTTCCCTTCAAAGAGCATCCCATAGACTTGCGGGAAGCTTTTATGGTCCATTTCATTTGCCTCACATTCAGCTCCACAATCTTTTGTCATCTACATCCATCAATGTCCACCCCTCCTTCACGCCTGCACTCTTAGAATGCTCGTCCTTCTGCACCTTTTAGGTTAGTCCTTAAAAGAGCCTTGGTATGCAGAGTCAAAGCAGCACATGACATAAATGTAGGAAACAAAAATGCCCAGTTGCCCAACTATGCAATATCTGTTTAGAAAAATCTCTTATTTCCCCAATCTAATGAGACATTCATACTTAGAAGACTCTGTATCCACATCTGGCAACAAATGAGAGAGTTGGGGCAGAGCAAGGCTTAAGAGCAACCCAAGGTACTTGATGCCTTCTACTGGCCATCTCCTGAGACAAAGGTAAGGACATAAAGCAGAAGGCCCCAAAGACAAGGAAAGGCAGCACCACAGATAACAGGCAGCACCAGAGTCCAGCACTGGAGATGATTCAGCTGGCACAGGGCAAGATCAGCTGTAACACCCCATGAACAGCTTTGTACTTCTGGCTTCCCGAGTGGGTGCTTTTCTAGTATTTCTCATTGCTTTTACAGCTGTGACATGGATATTCTCATTAAAAAATAATGGAGAAACTCTGAAAAAGATGACGACAGGAAGAGATGACAGGAATTCTTTGTTCCTCCCTCGCCTTCCAGGCAGAGATGCACAGCAATTCTTGCATCTCAGAAACCATCTCCCATTATTCTGGAGAAAGGTTTTGCCAGCCTTTTTCCCCTCCAGTCTCTTTTTGCCTCCCTTGAACAGGAGGGAAGTAGCGTGTTTTGCCAAAAAGACAAGCTCCCAAACCACTGCAGGCAGAGTGGAGACTAAAAGAGGGTAAGAGATCAGTACAAGCACCACTGACACCATCAGAAATCCGACACAGGTTCCTAAACTATTCATATAAACCCTTTGGTTAAATTTTACCTGTAATAAGCATGTAATAAAAACAGTGTTTTAACCCCTTCAGTGGGAAGGACAGATCAGTAGCAGTACACCTGGAAAGGATCAGCACACAAAGGAACTAAATGTGGACAAAGCTGCACTGCTCAACTGCAGAGTGAAAACACTTCACAGTCACCCACTAGCAACTAGTATTGAGCATGGCATAAGGGTTGTGCCTTCTCCCTTACCTGAAATATTGTGCTTCAACACCTTTGCATATTAAGAAAGTAAATGATATGCACCTATGTGGGTGTTGTGGTAAAAACATTTGTCTTAATTCTAGCAGTATCTGGAATAAGTAAGAGTTGATCGACATTTTCTGCATGCCTCCAGATTTATTCCTTGCACCTTTTCCAATTAAGCAGGAAACAGCAAAGGTTAAGCAGCGGGTCAGGCTTGCAGTGCACCGTGTAGCTGAAGAGCAAGTTCTGCTTCAGGATGACCTTGGGAAGAAGACATTTTTTGCTCAAATATCCAGGATGAAGATACACATCACCTCACAGACGCCAAGAACCAGAAGGAACCAGCAGACACTTTGCCAAGTTCTCTGCTGACAGGCGCTTAGATTTTGCTCTGTTCAGCCAAACAATTTACACTTGGCCTAAGAATATCTTCTAAAAGCCATCTACTGTGGATTAGAAGATATCAAGAGATGAAGCATCTGCCATTTGCCCGTGCAGTTTATTTTACTACCTGACATTTAGAGATGTGACTTAACTTTGCCTGGTTTCAGCTTTCACCCGTCAGGTTTTTAATGCCCTTCTCTGCTGCAAGGACTGCTTTGTGTTCTCCCTATAAAAAGTCTTCTGCAGCGTAGAATCAAGTCACCTCTCAATCTTTTCTGACAAGTTAAACAGACTGAGCTCTTTATGTTTCTCATCCTCTGGCATTTTTTAATCCTGCCCTTGAATCTTTTTAATGACCTTCCCAGGTGTTAAATGCCCTTTTGAGAATGCACACGGGAGAACTGGAGACTGCGTTTTAGTGCAAAAACACATGCAGAGGTAAAAATCAGCTTGTACGCTCATTTTCACAGCTTCTGGTTGCATCTCCCAAGACCCCAGTAAGCTCTTAGTGCAGCACTGCACCTCACCTGGTTGCTGTGCAGTCCCTATGTGTCCTGCTGGTACAACCTTGTAGAAGATTATACTGACAAATATGCAAGATAACACATTATACTTGGAGAGAGAGAAAAAAGTCCCAACAGTTCTATGCAACTTTTGCACCCTCAATACTATTTACTGCTTTTCTAATGTGCCTATCACCTGTGAATTTAGTGAGGCTTAAACTCATACTTGTTCCAAATCAAATGAAAACGCTGAATAGCACTAGGCCTTCAAAAGATCTTCCTCCCTCCGAGGCTTTTCCTTACCAATTGCTTTACGAAATGTGAAGTAAGCTTTTAATCTATTTGTCACTATCATATTTTTTAGGGTCATGTTGTTCTAGGACAAAACCCTGACAATACTTACCACATTTACCCAGATACCTGCTTCTACTAAAACTCAATGAAAAAAAATGTCTGACAAGACCCATTTTCCTTAAATCCTTCCCGACTGATATTAATTATATCCAATTATTTTGTTATTAATTGGACCTCATTATGTTTCCTCTAATCCTGTCTGAGACCAACTGACAAAAAGTTCCCTTCAGACAACCCAGTAATGGGCAAATTGGAATAAGGTGACCGTGTGAGTGCCCTGCAGAACAGGGCATACTTTAGAGAGCTCCCTTCCTTAAATACGTTTTCAGCTGCCAAGGCAGCTCTTCTCAAGGATGATGTCACTCCTGTGGCAGAACTGACTGCCACCAAGAACTGTATTTGCCTTAATCTCACAGGTATGAAGTGAGTGGCAGCGTCCCCTTCTCTGCCCCAAGGAAAGAGTCACCATTTCTCACATCCTCTTCTGTATCAGTCTAACGCACAACTCTTCAAAGCCCTTTCAGCTGCTGACAGATTTTTCTGTGCTCAGAGGCCATCAAGTCTTGAAAAATCCATGTGAGTTCTGCAATAGCTCATCACAAGGTCATCATTATATAATTATTACTCTTATACAGAATTACTCTAAGATAGATGCTTACTGAGTTGACGTTTCTGAGGGACAGTGTGCATCTTTCACTGTTGTCCTTACACTGCCTCCTCTCTTCACGCTTCCTTTTCCCCCACCAAGGTATTTGGTACTTTCCTTCTCTGTTCCTTTTTGTTCTCAATTTTCTCCCCCATGTTTGCTCAGTTTGCTGGATACTACCAACACAAAAAGAAACCAGCATGATGCATATGCTATGGACCCTCCCATACTTTAAAATTAATTGATATTGATTTAACCCTGAGATTAGGAATTGACTGAATTTCAACTCAATCAGCTTTGCTCTTAAATTAACCAACTGCTTCCAAGCATAGAACACGGTACCCAAAGAACATGGCCACACAGCACTGACGCAGGCTACCCCATACACACCAAGGGGCTGGTAAAGCGGCCTGGTTAACTTATTTCATTCCTAAACTTTACATTGGGGTGCAAGGGGAATATCAGTTGGATGCTTACTTTCATTTGTTCCTGTTGCAAAGACTTAGAAAAGGGAACATTTTGTGTTTTCCAGAAAAGACCAGTCCAAGCTTGAGCAAAGAGGCTGCATTTCTATTGCTTTTCTTACCCAAACTAAGCAGTGTGCATTGACTTGCATCCATACATGCTGCAGGGTATCAACCTGGGGAGTCTCTGCTCTTCGGCTTCACACTCGGGGTTCTCAGCAAGTGAATTATTGGCTTTGCTCCAAAATGAGGTAGAAACCAGCACTTAGGAAGCACAGAAAATTGACAATACCAGAAAGGAAACAGAAACCCATGTGGCAGTGTCAATGTACCCTTCAGAGCAAGTTGTAGCTCATATAGAGATGAGGGGGATAAATACCTGCAATCCTGAGTGCATCAGCATACAGCATCCAGGGGTACCTGGCTGGGCAGGATAGGACCTGCCTGGCTGCAAAAGAGATATACTCTGAGCTATGCAGTGATTTACACTGGATCTGCCTGCTTTACCCTTCCTTCAAACATGGACTCAACAAGCCCTTTCATTTTCCACAGCCACTAACTTCACTCTTCAGATCAAAACCAGAGATGATTCTTGCTTTCTTCTCCATGAAGATCTGCCCCAGAGGAAAGATGATGCATGTCAGTTTGGGCCTGAAAATGAAAAAGGGAAAACACCAAACCCACACATATTATTATTCCTAATTGCACATATTATCACCTGCTGAGATTCAGAAGGTGGCCCCCAAGTCCAACTGCTGGTCTTTGGCACATCTGTGGGCAAAAAAGCAGCAGTGGGAGCCTCAGCTCAGCACCCTGTGAGACTGCTGAAGCGCTGACCATTTTACTACTACTTAAATACTCTGAGCAAAGGGCCAACACATTAACTTCTCCGCTTCAAACTCTGCCACTGCATTGTTGTTCCTAATGGGTTTTAAAATAGAAGATTTATTTCTGTTTAGTCAGATGCTGAATCCCTACAGACGTGTGCTAAGATGCGTGTGCCATGAATCAATTCCAAGATGAATAAAAGAATTCCATTGTTCAGCTCCAAAAAGGGGGAAAAGAAAAGTCTTCCCACAGCCTTGCATGAACATCCAACACCTGCAGCAGCCTGGCACATGCTGAGCAGAACGGCTGTTGGGGTGGGCACCACAACCCTTTTACATCAGTATCTCTGTTCAGAACAAGCCATGCTGCTCTCCTGAGGGGATGCTACTGCTGAGGAAAAAAAGCCCATATAAATACTGGATTGTCACTTCAGAATGCAGTTTAACGAGATGAACTCAATCTCCTCATGCCCAGCAAGTTCTGACATCCTGCCAAGTATTCCCTACATCGACATCCTAATGGAGTGTGAATTATGAGCACCTAAAGAGAGGCAGTTTGTACTGTGTGCTCCAGAACATGCCAGGCTATCATCACAGCCTGAATAATACACCACAAATGACAGAAAATGGCTGGGGATAAGCAGGGGCACTAATCAGGCTGTTTGCTTCGTTCCCCTTGTCCTACTTTCAGACACTAATAAAATCACACCCTTTCTTTCCAAATTAAGCAGAAAGTCTTCCATGGGATAGAAGAAGAAAATATTTAAATGTGTTAATTCTTATGTGTACAGACTAAGTACATCCACAGGGTTGGGAAAGGTCAGTCAACTCTTCTTGGGAGAGCCAGAAAATAGTAAAATTAGCAACTATTTGTATTGTTGTGAGAGCTATAGAGACCCACAGATTGCAGAGTGGGGCCACAACAAGCTACCTGTGCAGGCAGCCAAGGAGATGCCAGTGAAACACCTCCAAACTCCCACCACAGTCACCAACACATCCCACTGCTCTGGGCCACTAGGGTGTTTTAGCACTAAGATGCTTTCTCTCATTCTGATGTTCAACCCTGTTCTTCCTCATTGACACCAAAAGGCAGGGGTTGCACCCATGCCCAGATATATGACCATCAAACCAACTCCCCCCTGAACCCATCATTTTTTCTTCTTCCTCCTCACCATTAAAAGAGGACCAAAAATCATTCCCAAGGCACCTGGCAGCAGTCTCAGAGGCTGCCTCCCTTCTTTACCTACTGAGCTCAAGATGCACAGCAGAAAGCTTCCTCTGGCCTGCAGAAGGGCAGCTCATGATATGTCTGTGCCTGGCACAGGAGCTCTGTTAGCCTCCATGAAGCAACAGCCCTATTTTAAGCCTAACTGCAGCTTAATTTAGGCACTACAAAGCTAACCTTCTTCCTCTTCCTTCTTTATAAATGCCAAAACCAGAATACAGATCTGACACTCCCCTGCAAAGCCTGTCCTTCCCTCCCACCACCCCAAGGAGACAGCCCTCTATTTCTCTCCCACCCCATCAGTATGGGCAGGGGAAGCACCAAACTCCACGCTTTGGTTTTTAGGCTTGTC
Organism: Neopsephotus bourkii; assembly: GCF_033783945.1. Classification (NCBI taxonomy): domain Eukaryota; kingdom Metazoa; phylum Chordata; class Aves; order Psittaciformes; family Psittacidae; genus Neopsephotus; species Neopsephotus bourkii. The sequence continues at coordinate 8,418,228 of NW_026902137.1, forward strand.
TGTAGTTCCTACACCACACAACCCAGCCCAGATCCCAAACTCCTCAACTCCTTTAAAGCAGTAAGTGACTTCTCCTCCAGGCTCGTCTGGAACGCAGCTATGTTTGTATTTCAGTAGGTCTGCATCCCCAGTAAGATGTTACCACCTCTTGTAGGTTGGGCGGAACGCTGGTAAAGCACTGATTTTGCTTCCTATCTTCACGAGCTCCATCTTCATATTTTAAACTCAGAAAGTGTGAAATATTATTTCTGTGCCATTTGAGGTTAAATAGTTCCCGTGAGACTATTTTTAATTTTGACCTTTTGGATAATTTATCTGTATTAAAAAGAGCCAAAATTTTCATTTTAAAATGTCTAAAGAAAAGGTTCTGCACCTAAAATGTAGCCAGGAAAATTACGTTGAGATTTCTTCCTTCACAGACACAAGAGAGAAAGTGAGCAAACCAAATGGTAAACATACATATTCCACTGGCAGTGATTTTTAAACAGATTTTTTGACGACCATAAAAAATTGTTTAGCTTTCACCCATAAAAAAGTTACAGTGCCATAAAACTAATAAAAATATCTGTTTCTTTCAGAGCATTCCACGAGAACTACTTAGCAGCTAGATCCAACTCTTCAGAATTCCTTCCATGTCTCTGTTTTGTTTGCAGCAGCAGGATCCAAATAGCTTCATCTGATGGCTGCTTCTGCATTTTTCTTTTTTTATAAGAAAATGGAACATGCTGCCCTCTTCTCTTCCCCAATCTGCCGTGCTTTGCAGGAGAGCCTCATTAAATCAAATGTCCATATGCATACAGAAATCCACTGCTGCACTGTTCCTCCAGCAGCCTGGCAATGAAATCCCAGCATTGCCCCTCTGCAGGCCCAGGTCCCCAGGGATGGGCAGGCATGGAACTGCTGATGCTGCACCGGTTGTCCCAGGAGCTGTGCATGTCTGGGACAGGCACATCTAAGGCCTTTCTCCATCCTCTCATTCTTTTGTGCTGAGGAAAGCAGTGAAGGCTTAAAACCCCCATATAATCATAGCATCAAAGAACAGTTTGTGCTGGAAAGGACCTTAAGGTCATCTAGTTCCAACCCCTCTGCCACAGGTAGGGATGCCTCACGCTAGACCATGCTGTGCCCAAGCCCTGTCCAACCTGGCCTTGAACACTGCCAGGGACGGAGCATTCACCACTTCCTTGGGCAACTTGTTTTGATGCCTCACCACCCTAACAGTAAAGAATATCTTCCTCATATCCACATACATACACAGACATTCCAACTGCACAGTAAGAAGGGGACCCAGCCTTTCCACTTATTGGACTTTGTGGTTTAAACCCCACTAGGAGTTTGACTCCCCCTCTGACATTTGCTCCCCCAGGAGACCCTGGGAGTCTTTGAGCATATGCCAAGTAAAGGAAGATTTAGCTTATGGGCTCAGCAAACAGATAATCTGGCACAGCCATAGGCAATTGATATCAATAAATAACAGGTTTTAAACTACTATTGTAATATTTATTGCCAAACGCTGGGGGGAAATGTCAGACCTATTACCAATGAGCAGCAGTGTTTTAAGTGTTCTTAGTTCAAAACTCTCAAAACTATGATGATCTGGGCATCGGGAAAACATAAAAAGCCAGAAGGTGGGTGGCTGGTTTGGCTGCCAACGCCATCCCAGGGCTATCTTCTTGCTCCTCCACAAGAGGACCAGAGGTGGAGCCTACTTGCGTCCCAGTGGCTAGAAGTCCTCCAGCTGACCAACCTAAGTTAGGAAGGCCAGGTGAGGATCTCCACCTAATTACAAGTGCATTGAACCAGAGCACTTTGTCCTAATTCTGTCGTCCATCTCACACTGTTAATAACTCTGAGGATGCTGCTTAAGTCCAGGATCTGAAATATGAATGAGTTTGAGCTGCAGAACACCTCTCAGTTTAGAAGAGGATCACAAAAATGAGGTGACTTCCCAAAAATAAAGCAGCCAGAAAGTGTCATTGTAAGAGAAGGCTGGCGTGAGATGAAAGAGCTGACCTGCCTACGCTTCACTAAGCCAGAAAGCTTTGCCAGAGGCTGTTCTGCCCTTCCTGAGCCCACTGAACCTGCTTGGCCCAGCGTCCTGCTCTTCACTCAGTAGCTCTTGGGAAGAGAACAGTGGACAAAATCACTTTAGCAGCCTGTTCACGAGCTGCGTTTTCCCACTGCAGAAAAGAACTCAGGTCCTGAGCCTCCAGAAGCCACAAAAACTTCTCAGAGGAGTGACATACCTTTCCATCAAGGGGATTTACACCACTTGGCTCCAGTGCTTTGCTTTCACTCAGAACATTTTTTTTTAAGCTGAGATTATATAGCAGAACTTTTCTTCTGGGGCACTAGTCTGGGTCTTTCTACTCAGAGCCATCTTTTAACAGCATTTGTAGGGTCTCTTCACCTTTCACTTCTCAACCAAATTTGATTGAAACTGGGAAGTATGTGCTATGACATTCCCACCATAGGAATGATGGAGCGAGGAGTAACGACAGGTTTCTGGCTTCAGTTCTGAACAATTGCCTCCCTCGTATTCACAGCTAAGGCAGGTAAAGTTTAGTTTTGGTACAGACAAAATTCAGGGGGTAAGAAGTGACAAGGCCAGATCTATTAACAAGATTTTTCTCCTTTTTTTCTGTTCCAGTGACGCTCTTTTAGGAGCGAGTGACTCCGTCAAGACCACGTGTGTGTGAGCACAAAGAGTGAGCAGCAGTCTTGGCACAGCGAGTGAGTCATGGAACCTTTTGTTCATTTGTTATAAACACAATTAAAAACACAGCCACATTTCTGTAACAGGCATAAAGCCCAAAGAACCCTGGAGTCATTCATAAACTAGAATCACGGTGCAGAATTGCACTTAGAATAGTGTTTGATTTGTGTTTAGCTTGGGTTGTAATTACTTCATCATATTTTCCTTAAGGAAATGAATGATTGAATTCACAAGGAGCTGACTTTAATTATACACACTGCTTAATAACTTGCGTCCATTTGGAAGCAATTATTTGATCCAGTGTGGAAGCAGAGAGGGGGAGAGGATGGTCTGGTTTCCAGAGAAGTCAAACAATTTCAGGCATTCAGCTTCTAATTCCAGGCAATTTCACCAGATGATATCTGTGTCAGGCTTCACCAAAGGTACTTTCATGTAAAGCTGTAGCAAATGCTAAAGGAAGCAAGCAAACCAGCACATTTTCCCCCTTTAATTCTATGCATTTGGCTTATGCAGACACATCCTTTGACAGGTCCATGACTGTGCAGTGCCTGTTGTGCCGGGCAGTTGCTGTATCCCACCACAGGTACACTAAACAGAACCATTTCCTTCCCTAACCTAGTACAGAGGATCAAGATCATCTTAATACAGCCCAAGTGCCTGGTTCTGCTCGGGTGCAGTGAAAAGAGAGCACCCCACTCGTCACCGTCACAATGCAGAGATGCTGCAGGCATCTCTGGACAGATGCTAGAGAGTGGTCAGGCTTTGGTGCCCTAAAGCAGGGCAGGACTGACCTTAAGATGTAAAGAGATTCATAGTAACTAAGAAACCAAAGTGGTCAAAACTCTGGGTTTCATCTTACAGCAGACAGCCCTGCCAATCATACATCATAAATATCTTCAACTGGTGACAAGTGGAACTGTTAAGACATGGAAAACACCATCCAATACCAAAAACGGAGGCATTGAGATTTAAGTAGCAGCCTTCTAAGGAAAAAAAAAAACCCACAAGCAAATTTTCACAGCCCAACCCTAGAGCTGCATGCAGACTCTCATCTGAGTGATAAACTCTCCCACAGACAAACATGGCAGACACATAACTGCCTCCTACATCTGTTTTCTGCATGCACAAAAGCAGCACTCAGCTATAAAAACACCTCAAATTATGTGAAGTCCATTCAGGAAATTCAGTTCACCATTTGTCTAAGGAGAATATTGAGCTTCCAATACAGGAAAAAAAACACTTTTTGGCCAGAGCTACAAATTAGACATAATTGTCTTCACCTCTGTTGAAAGATACTGGAGAACATGGGAAACCAACCAAAATATCATGCCTGTCTGAAGATTACTGAGGATTAGAGGAAAAAGCCACCAATGCAGCAGATTAATACACTTTAGGAACAGTACAAGGATCTACTTTTCTCAATTACCAACCATTAGATGCAGAAAGAATCAGTCCTTTGTCACGAACAGACCCATTGTGGTGTTCAATGTTGTATTGAATGGACTTTGTATTAATCACTTACAGTGTAGAACAGCCGTGGACCAGCACAGCCTCAAGAGAAGCGGATGGCTGTTTGGTGCAAGCCTACCCCATGGCATGTACATGGCAGCAAGTTTACCAAAATCCCATCATTTCTGCCAAGTATTTCTAAATGCATTTTGTAGGAGCAAGGATGAACAAAACGCACCAGAGCACCTTGCTGATTTCTCTCTCTCCACTGTGAGAGCAGAAAAGAGAACAGATGAAGAAGAATAAAAGCAAAGTACAGCTAGCACCAGACAACGCCAGTTCAGGAAGATCAAACATGCACCACAGAGCAGTATGTTTCTTTATTTAGGAGTGAAAAAATAGTTTTAACATAAGTAACAAAAAAGGAAATGTTTGATGGGAACCTCTTTTATAAGATGACAGACCAATAGTAATGAAACAAGGTCAGGAGAGGACACTGTGCATTAACCTTGCTATGAAGAACCTGCGTCTGCATAACTTGCTTCCTTCTCCCACCTGCAGTTAACTTTTACATTGCTCATCTCATACTCAGACTGGGCTCACATAACGAGGCCCTGGGATTTCTCAGGAAGGTGCTGGCAAGGTCAGAGAAGGACAATTCTGTTCCACCACCGCCTGCACACCACAGGCTCTGTTTCGCCCTGCTCATGTAATAACTGTGCTGATGCCCAGTGTGCGTGCAGCCACCTACCCCACGTTATCAGTACGAGAATGGAGCTGTGCCATCCGGCTCCAGCCTTCAGATTTACTTCAAAATAGAGACAAACATAAGGAGGCAGGACATACAATTCTGAAAGTGAACTTCAGAGAGAGACCCTCGGTCCTGACACATTCACAGTCCTGATAATGAGTCCAAAATTCATAGCAAGCTCAGGAGGGAAACAGCAAAGTCCTTTCCTCCTCTTCCTCCTCCTCCTTCCTGTGGAGCCAGGAGTTCAAGGCTCCGTTTCCTTGGCAACAAGAGAGCATCACAACAGCCTCCTCACTAGCAAATGGCATAGAAAAATGTGTCATTTTTTTTTTTCTCTCCAGTGTCTTTTATCACTAGGGAATAAGCCTGAACTCAGAACTCACCACTCAGCAAAGACAGAAATAGATATCCACTATTGCTACTTACATTTAAGTATCTTTGGAGCCTTTAAGCTTGTCCAGAGATAAGGAACGAGTAAGGGATTTCAATTTATTAAGTTAAACAAAAAGAAAAATCCACCTTTGCTGAAGTTCACCTTTAAAGACAAATTATAGAACTTGAGGAGTCTGATGAAAAAAATGCAGCTTCATAAATTTAAGATCTGTATTTTAGATTCTGTTAATATTCACTTTTGAAAAGCATTAGAAATGAAGATTACAAATTTAATAATGCAACACATGGGAGGAATTATCCTCCTCCCCATATAAAAAGGCAATTTGCTCTTGCCTATAAATTAACTTTCTATTACTGCCATTAAGCCAGCATAGTGTGTTAAAATGAGTCTGCCGCACCACAGCTCTGTGGTGACCCACAGCCAAGAATTCCTCATACCAACAACTAAGAAGACTCTCTAATGATGTAAGAGGGGCAGCAGATGCTGGTCCTTGCCAATGAGTGGGTATCTCCTCGCTGCAGGACTCTGTGGTGCTGCTGGACATTAACAAGGTTCAAAAAGCAACTGAACAAAATTAATGAGTAAAAGAATTCAGGAGCACAAGAAGCCCCTGGGTCAGTGGAGGCTGATGTCCAGCATTCATCTCCCTCACAGGTTTCCTCCATCATGTCGGACTCTCTTGCCACCTCCCTGACTTTCTTCAGGCACCTTTGAAGACACAAAACCCTCTTACTCCTTCTGTTTTGCCACAGCAGAGAAGTGAGATCATAATCTTCAGACTGCAGTAGTTTCCTATTTCCTTCCTGAACTGCTTCCAAGTTTCCCTCCTCTAAAGCTTGTGCAATAGGTTTACTGGATGTCCTACCTGGTCCCCCTACATGTCCAGACCACCAGGGTAGACCCTGCCCCTCCGCAGAGAATCTGTTGCTCCCCTCTCCCTCAGCATGCTCGTGTGTAATTCCACACATACCTGGACCACCAGTGATGATGCTGCAATGCTCACGAGAACCTGCCTACAGCTGCACCAGCATTAAAACTTGTACTCTGTGGTCTCCTTGAACGGGCAACTACACAGAAACAATTCCATTGAAAGAACATTAAAACTGAACTGTCAGGTGTTTACTGACCCATGTCCCAAAGCTCTTCCTCTGCCTTTAGGTTACTGATGGGTTACGACACATTTCAGTAATAGAAACCTCTTCGCCACTTCTCAGCCCCTGGCACCACTCCTCCCTTTCACCAGTAACACAGCCACACATTAATTCTGCCATTTGCCTTTCTTTTTCACCTGTTTCACAATTCATGTAGCAAGCAACAAGAAGACTTGCTCATAATTTAGTTATGTCTAGTACAAATCTGAGCAACTAGCACTGGGAGAGGGAGCTTATAGTATCTGCTGATGGTTCCTTTGCTCATGAATTGTCCTGAGTTTTAAAAGTAGCTGGTACTTGTTCAAGATTACCAAACATTAACATTGGTCAGTGAGCAATCAGGCTGGCAGGCCAAGCCAGCACAGGACCTTCAAGTGCTAACGGGTGGCTCTGACCCATGACAAGTCAGTTCTGAGGTTGCTGGATGACTCGAGCAAGTGCGGTCATCAGTGTTTGCTTCAAAGCTGCCCATTTACCTAGATATTCATTTGAAGAAGCTTAACGGTTGGAAATGAACATGAAAGGATAACCATAGTGAATCCATTTGCGAGTCTGACACTTGCATAGAAAGCACTTTGCAGTCTCCACCAAAGGCTTTAGTCTCCCAGCTGAAGCAGTTTCTAGGTCATGACGTGCAGATGTTTGGAGGTCTGTGCTTTGTCCTTGGCCTCATTTGGTGAAAGATGTTTCACTCCTGCTCCTAGTGCACTTTTCAATCCAAGAAACCTTAAGGCCACACCTGATTTTGAAGTCACTACTAAATCTTAGTCCTCTGGATCCATGAATGACTTGTACATCCTTCCAATGTCCTATAAGCCATATACCTGGCTTGTCTTTAGAAACATGCATGATTTGGCCTCCCTGAATGTTCTACAATATTTGTCTTTTTTGTGTATTTTCTGCTACAGACAAGTGACTTTTACCCCTGTATTTTACTGTTGTGTAAAAGAGCTTTCCCTTTCAATAGTTCCCCTCTTTTGCAGAGCTGCTTAATGAATTCAAAGTATGACATTTTGTCTTCCACAGTGAGGTATAAGAGAAGCTGTAAACCATCACTGTGAGGTAAACCACAAAACAGAGGCAGCAAGCCCTTCTCACCAGTCAGCCACGGTTCTCTCAACAGCATCCACTCTACCCTGCAAGACTCAGCTTGTACCAAACTAAACAATAAACTTCACCAAAAAAAAAAAAAAAAATCAAAAAGGTCAGCTTCAGGAAGCATATACAAGCTTCTGTACATGATACAGTTTCGTAAGTCCCCCAAAGAGATGCTTTCATATGCCCAGAGAAGCTGTGGCTGCCCCATCCCTGGCAGTGCTCAAGGCCAGGTTGAACACGGGGCTTGGAGCAAGCTGCTCCAGCAAAAGGTGTCCCTGCCCATGGGGAGGGGGCTGGAGCTGCATGAGCTTTAAGGTCCTTTCCAACCCAAACCATTCTGTGCATTTTGATACTTGGTGTGTTGTCCCTACGTGGCCACTTGGATGCTCTGGTTCCTGGATCCAGGTGGATTTCAAGCCTGGAAAGGCTGCACTGCACAAACTCCTCTGACGTCACCCACACAGGAGGCTACAAATTGGTACCAGGAATTGTCACCATTTTGTTTTGCTCTTTCAGCAAACAAACCCAACCTCTGAAACCCGTGCAGGATGCAGAGATAAAAACCAGTCATGAATAAAGACCAAAGAAGTTTGAAGGGTTTGTTTTTACCAAGTTATCAATACCTTCTGGCAGTTTCCTCCAGCTCTAATATCACCAGCAAGCACAGTAACCCCTGGCAGGTTTTGTACACCGCTCTACAAGCACCTCATTAAATATCACAATCTACTTCTGAAAAAAGAAAGCATGAACTGAAGTTGTTGTATGGCAAAACACAGAGTGCTGGGAAAGGATACTGATGGACAAAACAAGGTTAGAGTTTAGGAGGTCCAGTTCTCACACACTTTACCTGCTATTGCACTGTCCCTCTGGGGCCAGCTGCTGGGAAATGGTGTATTGCTCACACAACATGTGCAGTCTGTGCTTAGTGCAGGCCTTGGTTTCACTTTGCTCTGCTAAGGCATTAGGTGAGCAATCCAAGCCAACTTATTAATACATCAAATGACAATAAACCAGTTGGAGGGAGATGAATTACTGAATTCACAATAATTTAGTGCTCAGAGAAAACTGTAAGCTGGGAGCTACTGAACAGAGCTTGATTTCCCTCAGAACAGTTTTACTGACATGCTGTAGAGTGCCAGTCCGGTGGAAACCTCAAAGAGAAGACACCATCTTTTATCTTCATTAAACATGGCAAGCAATGGCAGCAATCTTCTCAATGAAGTAGCTCCCACCCCTCTGGGAAGCACGCATACAACAAACCAAATGTTACAGAATCATTTCACTGGGGTCCATAGTGCAGTAGTAACAGCAAATGTTTTTCCTGGTAGCCAAAACCATGCACTGAGCTGCATTCAAAATTTCCCTACCCTGAAGCTCTGCTTCAAAGTTCCAAATGGAAAAATTATGTCAACCACAAATCTTTGGTCAAAGCATCTCAACATTAGGATGGCACTTAATTTCTATTGGCTTTTATTGGTTTGAGGTGAATCTTGAGCTATAAAACGCATTAATATACAACTTTGCTTCCTCTAAGACACAACAGAGCACATCTAAGAATGGCTGGAGGTCTAGACTGAAAGGAAAGAATGGTAGGAACAATGCAAATACTGATCCTAAAACAGCAGACACAGATACTACAGGAAAGAGAAAACTCAAGAGTTTGCTCAAAATCCTCAACAGTGTATTTACTACACACATGGAGGAGCTCAGTACCTCCTTGAAAATGAGAATTTTAAGATGCAGTGCAAGAAACCAGAGGTGAAATCCAGCCCCATATCAGGCATTATATGAAAGGCACAATAAAATCAGTATTAAGACAAAGAGTGACATCCAGCCATCCCATGTGACTGAGAGCAACTCCTATTTACTTCTCCAAGCACTGTGGAAGTTGCACCTTCTTCAGATCCTTTTTGCATACACAAACCAGTTTTGTAGCACTAAGAAAAACAGCTCCAGTACATTACAATGTCCTTTAATAACAAAAAGCCACCAATTGCCTGTGTGACTCAATAGTTTTGACACTCCCACCTGTAGCAAGGTTCAGAAGAGGAATAAACTCACAGCATTTCACTGGGGTACCTGATATTTTCATGCTGATTGTTAACATTAAAGACTGAAGATGAACCACAGGTTCATCTTGAACTTCACTCAGGATGCCCACCTTGACCTAAGCCAAGTCTAAGAAACAGGTCTAAGCCCAGAGTCAGCATATATGTTGATATAAACCCACTTCTAGAATCTTCCAAACAAACCATTTTCTATTACTTTGGGGCAGTCATTACAGAGTCACAATATTTTGTCAACCTTTTACTTGTACAGTCATTAATCATGCACCATTTAACCACTGGTTTGTCATTTAGTCTCCTAATCCTTTTCAAATCCTTCTGCTTATTTTCACATCTTTTTTCCTATCCCATTCTATGTGTCTTGCTAATTACACTCCTTCACTGTCATAGGCTGTTTCAACACAGACATGCTGAGCCAGAGGTGGTTTGATCACTCGCTGTGCCATTTGCTATTGTGACATTTAAGAGATAAACAGTGTTAGTGGAAGATGCTCAAGTGCACTTCATTATCTGGACAGCTGCTGATAACGCTAGGGGAGGAAGGGTGAATGACCATTAGGTGGTGTACTTGAAAACAACGTTTCTAACCTTGTAAAAAAGAACAATAAGAAAGGATAATGCCTCGGATTTCCATCTTCTCAAAATAAGGAATTCTGCTCCCTTGCCAGCCGTACCGTTTCCAAATGACTGTTATTTACAATTTTGCCGCATCCTGAGCCAACCAACCATTCCTGCCAGTCTCTGGAGACCTTCCGTCTCCAGAAGTGAGCATACGAGGGCAGCAAAAGCGGACACATCCAAATGACAGGCACCAGAAACGGGTGACACATGAATGAAACAGCAGACATCACCTGAAAACTTAAGCACAACTGAATTAATCATGGCAAAAGTAACTGAAGAGGCACTGTGATGTACATAAGAGAAAGAAGGGAAAGAAGGAAACATTTCTGTCAAAGTCAAAATGTTCAACTAAAACAAGTGAAGGACCAAGTACCTCCCAAAACAACCTTGGCACTATGCAAGAATTGGTTGGGCAGTTTCCACTTGCCAAGAACAACATCGTGGACACAGCAACTGCCAAATACACTCACATCACGTAGCCCCATTAGATCAACAGCTCCTAATTAATTTAGAGCGTGGATCAGTCCTCAAACACCTTTTGCTATAAGCAAGACCTACTGAAAGTGATGAAGAGGAATCATTATGCCTAACACCCGCAACAGCTTGCTGTAAACACATTTGGCAGCACAGGGAGGTTCCTTTATGGCATAATCCATTTTTATATACACCTAATATTTTCAGGTTTTCAACTGATTGTCAGTGTGTTTGTAGAGGCTGTTAATGAACCTCATTGCTAAAAGCAGTTACAATTCCGTACCTATTAATACACCGTGACATCAGTTATGTCAGCTTCCGAGTGAATCACAGTCGCAAACTTGTAGGTGTTCGATAGCTGGTTGTCATGTCGAAATAGAACATTGTTAAATATAATCCAAGTCTGTCCTAGTTTTGCAGCTCTTTTCCCCTTTCTGCACTGCAGCCTTAGTGGACTGAACAAATGCAGGTCTGAAGAGATAAGCACAGGGCTATCAAAGGAAAAACAGATCAACTATTAGACCACTTAGATCAGCAAGATATAAAGTATTCACTTTTGACTGCAATTTCCTCTCAAAGCTTAATAGAGCAGGTCACTGAGTCTTTCACAATGTCTAAAACATGTAAGATGTACCCATATCAAGATGTTAAGCGTCCCTCCCCGTGCCCCCCCCAACCCCCCCCCGCATTGAAATAAAAGGCTGAGACTCTTTCCTGACATAGTAATTTGGTATTAGCGGCAAAATCCAGTTTCCAAACCATTTACTAGTATCAGACGCCAAATGCTGCTTCAATCTGCATTACTGACACTTGCAGAACACCTCTGTACTGGTCAAATTGTACATAAAAGCACATTCTTACCAAAACTGACAGAAGCTGAGAAATTATTAACAAACATTTTCATCAGTGAAACATTTCCAGGTCATCATGTTGTCACCACTTCAGATTCACCTCCCCCTCCAAAACACTTTCATGCACCTGGTACAGGTGATCTTTGGAAACCCAGTCTTAGGGCTTTAGGTAAAAGGTGTCTGAGGAAATAAACCAGTTTTCTGTATTTCAAGAAATTAAACAAAATTATGGTCTGAAATAAGACTTCCTGATTTTCACAGGCAATGTGTCCTGCAAACTTGCTGTCTCTCTGCAGCAGATGGCTGCAGTGAACAGACTGTGAAAAGTGAGTCAAATTCACCAACTAAGATGGACTGGGGCTAATTTGCCTGGTATTATTCCTAGAGCAGCAGTCAACTTTGGCTCAACTAACCAAGCAATATTTCATAGAGCTCTCTAGTAGGTAAGCCAGGCAGCACTGAGACAGAAATAGAAAAATATTGAAACAGGGCCGACACAATGCCAGGTTTAGAGACACTTGGCTTGGGTTGGGTCTTGGGAAAAACTGAGTTTGGGCTGTAGCAGCCGCCTCCTGTCCAGGAGCAGTAAGAGTGTTTCTGCAGAGACAAGAGAAGACAGGTCACAGAACAGACCTATTCCTGTTACTAGGCAGAAGCTGGGAGTTCAGTGGAAACAGATGAAAAACAAGTTTATAGAAAGATAACTTGGGACTGTGGCATGACTCAAACGGGAGAGCTGAGAATTACTGTTGTGAAACAGTCCAGAAGTGGGTCCTGAGGAACAGATAAAATTGTTAGTCAAGTTCTGCTCCTTCCCCTAGCCTCAACCTGCACTTTCTCAAGCCACACATTTATCTTTTCAGTCCCTTCAAGCGAAATACTTTAGACCAGGCGTTAAAAATCACAAGCCCTTTGTTTTATCGTAAGTGATCCCCTTACACTGCAGCACTGTTGCGTGAGAAAGAGACTTGCTGTGCACCCACAGACTTAGACTGCACAACCAGAGCTTATGCATATTGGGGAGGCAAATCATTAAATGACTGTCTCCTTACCCATGCAATTTTCAGAACCTACACATGCACAATAACTAAACCAAGATCTTTCAACTGTTCTTAAAAAGCACTAGTGGAAAAGGTGGAAGGTCCTTGGGCTGCCATAGAGAAAACATCTTTACCTTTATTATTGCTTGCCAAAGCTTCAGCTTATCAATTAGATATTGAGAACAGCTTTCTCTATGAAAAAGGAAAAGATCCAATAAACATGTGCTGCCTGCACAGTGAAAAAAACCACCATGATGCTAATTTTGGAATACATGACCTGGTGGAAATACAGGCATACAGGAAGAAAAGGGAAGAAAAACATAGGGGGAATACTGAAAATCCTAGTGGGACATTGTTACTGCAGAGATTGCTGCAGGAACTGAAATATTTATAGGCAAGCGAAAACTATTGATCGAGACATGATAAAATCAGGAGGCAGCCACAGAGATGAAACTCTACCCAAAGACCTCAGGCTGCTGTCCAAAACCAGCCCCATGGGCAGCAGTGCCTGCAGCAGCAGTCGCCTCCTGCAAAGGAAGGGGAGGAGGGAGCAGAGAACTATTGGGCTGCAGATAGACATCAGCAATGAGCTTTCTCCAGGATGAAAGGATCAGACCCAAAACAAGACTGGAGCATCTTCATGAACTGAGTGATCTCAGAGCACTCTGACAAAGACCTGTGTGATAGCAGCACACATGCCTCAATGCCAGATACAGAGCAGTTATTGCAGTGAGCTGTCCGATCACAGAGGGAAAGCTGCTGCTTAGTGCAGCAGAAAGCAAAACCAGGTGCTTTTAAGCTGAATTATGTGAGAGCTGCTATCTACAAGAAGGACTACCTGCCTTTTTTAACACACACACAAACACACACACACGAAAGCCCAGAGAGAGCATCTCTTCTACCCTCAGCCCCATATCTGAGAGCAGTCACTCAAGAAACCCGCATGATCAGTACCACAGCATTCCTAAAGGCCCCAGATGGAGGAAGCAAGTACAACGTTGACAGCATGCACTGACACCACTGTGCAAGAACGAGTGCCATGGGACGCTAACGTTACCATGGAAATGTCCTCATACCACGTAACATTTTGACACTGTCTGTTTTCCGAGAAGCAGCAATGATGTGGCAGCCTGCAAAGCCTGTTAAGAGTTTCACCACGGTTATTACTGCAGCCAGAAGTCAATTCCAACTGTCTGGGTATTGGATCTTGACCAATCTGGCAGCTCCTCTTTCTAAAGTGCACGAGGAAGCTTTTAACAGAAACAGTTCCATAAATCACCCGGGTTTAATGTGCACTGTCTGCCAGGCTGAGCATTGGCCCACATGCCTGCTTTCGGCACTGCTTGCCCTGCTTTCTAGACCAGCTTTTTCAGTGTTCCTCATCAACTTACTTGAATTGCAGAATCCAAGGGAGAATCTGCTCCTCTGCTCAAGCTGCTTTGCATGACCAGAGCAGCAAAGTCTCGGCCCCATGCCTGCAGGGCTGTCGGGTGATTTTCTGAACAGCTGAAGTCAGGTATAACCCTAAATCCCATTCACTTTAAATACTACAGAATCAAAGGACTGTTTGTGGTAGAAGGGACCTCTCATCCAGTCCCAATGCCTGCGACAGGCAGGCACATCTTCCACTATAGCAGGTTGCTCCAAGCCCCGTCCAACCTGGCCTTGAACACTGCCATGGATGGGCAGCCACAGCTTCTCTGGGCACCCTGTGCCAGCATCTCAACACCCTCATAGGGAAGAACTTCTTCCTTAGATATAATCTAAACTTACCCTTTTTCATCTTAAAGCCATTCTCCCTTGTCCTACTAGAGACCAAACCTCAGATATTTTTGAAAATGCTCAACTTTACTATTTAATATTTAAAATATGCACAGACTCTTGACAAAACTGTGCTGCTCATTGCAGAAAACTTGTTTTTATCTCAAGGCATATCAGGTAATACTAGCTAACCCTTTCCTGAACAAAAATCCCAAATCTGGAGGGAATGCAACTGTGGACTATGTGAGTCACAAGAGCAGATACAGAGGAATCAACCAGCACAAAAATGTGCAGGTCTGTGCCAAATGAACCAAAATCACAATTGAAACAACACCGGGTTGTGACCTGCAATTCCTTCTGGTCTGGGGAGAACTGGGGCTGATTTATGCCACTGCCATTCAGAAATGAATCCACTACAACAGCTGGAAGTCTAACAGGCACTAGAAAGAGGAAAAGCTCTAGTTTATTCTCCTGACAATTTCATTAAAACCCAAATATGGATATATAAAGCAGCAGCCTTAAAATCTTTAAAGAGATTTTCCTAACTTTGCACTAGTGCTGGGATGTCATGAACCAAGTACAAGAAGGGAAAACGGTGAACAGCAGAAATAGAAGAAAACCACCCACCCAATCCTTCCAGGATGCTGAGAAGTGCTAAACTGCCCGTGGAGCCAAGTGAGGGACACGTTGGGTCCACACACTGTCAGTGCTTCCCTGCCAAGGTGGGTCATACTGCAAATCCAACTCCAACAGCAGAGCTGTTTCACGTAAGAGGATGGTCAGCTCCAGGACACAATCACACATCCCTTGTGGAGGGAGAATATAACCTCTTGAACCAGATCTGTCACCAGCATGAAGTACCATTAACCACAATTACCTTTATTCTAAGTACTAACTGTGAATGATACCTCAACAGTCCCTTGAGATGAGCACTGCAAAATAAAGCAATGAGAAGGTGCTTGAAAAAAACATGCCACTCCAGCTGCACTGAAAGCAAAGGTTTTTAAGGATGCTGCACTTCACCCATGGATCCTCAGTTACAGAAGATCTCCAGCTGCCAAAATCACCCACAAAATGGTGCAGTAATCCTGGAGCCTGGAAGACAAAGGACCTTATTACAGAAATTCACCCCATCTCCCAATCCCAGAAACGTCCCAGCAGCATGGGTCTTGCTAAACAACAATACAGAATTCAGACTGATCTGGATGGGATAAAATCCCATCCTGCCAAATCAACACAAGGAAATTCAATAAAAGCACATGTGGAGACCAGTGATGAGTGGTGCTCCTCAGGGATCAGTACTGGGACCAGCGCTTCAATATCTTTGTTGGCAACATGGATGGCTGGATTAAGTGCACCCTCAGCAAGTTTACCAACACCAGCAAGCTGTGTGTTGGTGGACACTCTGGAGGGAGCTGTCAACCATGGGGATGATAACCAGAAGGACCTTGACAGGCTCAAGCAGTGGGCCTGGGTGATCCTCATGAAGATCCACAAGGCCAAGTGCAAGGTCCTGCACCTGGGTGGGGGCAACCCCAAGCAGAAATACAGGCTGAGCACAGACTGAGTTGAGAGCAGCCATGAGGAGAAGGACTTGGGTCTGTTGCTTGATGAGAAGCTCCCCATGACCTGGCCATATGCACTTGCAGCCAACCATGTCCTGGGCTGCATCAAAAGGAAGGCAAGCAGCAGGTTGAGGGAGAGGATTATCACCCTCTACTGCGCTCCCAGGAGACCCCTCCCTGCAGTCCTGCCTGTGGGGCAAAAGCACAGGAGGGACATGGAGCCACTGGAGTGAGTCCAGAGGAGGCCACGGAGATGCTGCGACGGCTGGAGCAGCTCTGCTCTGGAGCCAGGCTGAGAGAGCTGGGGTGGCTCAGCCTGAAGAAGAAAAGGCTCCTTAAGGGGAGACCTGAGAGCAGCTCCAGTGCCTAAAGGGGCTACAGGACACCTGCAGAGGGGCTTGGGACAAGGTCCTGTAGGGACAAGACAAGGGGGAATGGCTTGAACCTGCCGGAGAGGAGATTTAGATTAGATACGAGGGAGAAGTTCTTCCCTTCAAGGGTGGTGCGGCCCTGGCACAGGGTGCCCAGAGAAGCTGTGGCTGCCCCATCCCTAGAAGTGTTCAAGACCAAGGTAGATGGGGCTAAGTGCAAGGATTGGAACTAGATGATCTTTATGGTGCCTTCCAACCCAAACCATTCTATGATTCCCTGAAATAGCAGTCACTTCATAACGCTGAAAAAAATTAATGCACAAATTCCAGAAAGAGAATGAGTAGCCAGGCAGCAGTCCTGCAGGGAATGATCTGGATTATACCTGAATGCAAGTCAGGAGTGGGGACACTTTTGCAAAGCACTGTGTGTATTTATAGGAATATTACACACAAAGTGTGGGAGAGAAGTTACTTCTCCCTGCTAGGAGCCAGACAGCAGCCACTGCTCCTCCTGCAAGATCCTGAGTGCAGCAACAAGGCCAATATGATGCTTGAAAACTGACCTACAAAATTCAATCAGGCTTCTTTGGTCCAAAAAGCAAGAGGAGGAAGAGGGATGCCAGGCAGCAATGGTTGTGATTATGGTAATTTCCTGGTTTGGGATTATCAGCACAGGGAAGAACAGGTTGTGATGTGAGGAGCTGCTCAGAAGACAGCAGCAATCAATTGCTTCCCATGTGGCTGGGAGCAAGACAACAGAAGGCAGCTTAAGTTCCATTGAGATTTAAGCTAAATTTTAGGGTAAAGTGTCCTCATTAGGAATAGGTTGTTAGTTAGGGAGCAGCCACACATGACTCTTCAGGACCCCTCCTGCCTCTACATTTGTAAGAATAACAACATACAAATATTAGCATGAGTTCCTCTTAATCATAAAACAGTTTTGAGAAGAATGTGACATTTACCTCTGTATACTCTGTACCCTGGAAATCAAGCACTCAGACACTTAAACTGGCTCCTGCAAGGCTGTACGAGTTCTTTGTGTATTGGACAAAGGTGATATAACACTCTAATGGCACAAAGCTGAAACATTATCTGCCACAGTGATTTAACTGTGGCTGGATTTGGTTAAAAGATAGGGCTGCTGAGCTTTGCTGTATTCCCACATGAAGCTTGGCTGTACCAGGGCTTCCCAGGCTGTACATGTGTGCTGTTTGCAAAAGCAATGCCAAAAATATAAGTTAAATGCAGATCCCAAGGCAAGCACAGTTTGACAGCAAAAGCAGAGCGTGCCTAATTTGTGTATGTCATCAGCAAATGATTTAAGCAATGGCATCTACTGAGGCATCATTTGTGCTGCAGGATCCCTATCGTGACACATGTTCCCATTCAGCATGGCATGGTTTTCACACCCTTTCCCAAAAATAAAACCAAACCTCAAAGGAACATCATTTGGATAGACAAATATTCAAACTGCATTGAGCAGTTCTGTAGGAGACCAGAAATCCTTATTCAAATATGCTAACGGTGCTGCACACCAGATGTCTGTGGGGAAGAGGAAAAGATGGGAGGGCTGAGGGGCCTGTGTGAGCCAGGTCCCATTGCCCCACTAAAGCACATCAGCAACTTGCAGGCCCTTTCCTAACTTAAAATGTTCACATTTCTAAACTAACCAAACGCACTCAAATATGAGCAGATAGTGCTTCAGAAAATAATTGCACAGATAAATTATTCTTCAAAACAACTACTCCAATCAAACTTAATTCTTTCCTACATAAAGCAGATACATACATTCTGTCAAACAGAAATGTTGGAAGCAAAGTAGATACAGCATTTCACAACTTGCCCTGATGTAGGAATCTGACAGAGTAAAGATAAATTTTTTTTAGCCTGGAGAACAGAGTGCTTTTGAATTAATAAATGCTGCATTAGAATTAAATGCACATGAAATAGAAGCAGTAAGGAAACAGCTTCTCCTAGACAGAGAGCTTTCTAGGGACAGACTCTTCTATTTGGAAGTCAATTGACAGCAAAATAAGAGAAAAGAGATATGCTTCCCCTGTGGCTGGCAGGGGTCAGGTACAACCAGCCCTCTACAACACCTGCACACATGGTTCGAATATAACATCTTCCTCCAACACACCTCAGGCCAGGCACAGCCACCTTTGAGGGAAGGAGACAGCACTAAGCTTTCCAACAACTGCACATGTGGGCTGCAATAAGCAGTGCTAAGGGGACAGTGCAGTGAATCCCATGACCTCCTCAATGTTCCCTCTCCCCTGTCAATCCACACCCAGATGACCACCAAGGAAATGCCTACAATGCTTGAGATAAGCTACTACCTCTCTTCTCCCACATCATCATTTAGAACAATTCCTAAATCTCATCTGGCACCAGCGCAAGGCACAGGTGGATGCTCCACCTTGGAACGTGCTGGATGAGTCTGCCAGGGTGCCCCATGGGAGACAGGAGCGAGCAGCAGTTTGCGCCCCAGGACGGCTGCCTGCCACGCTGTGCGCTGACCGCTACCACGTCACCCTCCCCTGTGCTCTCCCATCTGTCTCACTGTACCCATCTGCTGGGTTGTGCCACAGACTGGAAGCTCTCTGGGACAGAGACTGACATTTTGCTTTGCATTTCACAGGCACAGCATGATCTTGGCCGAGGACTACGGCTCTCACGTGCGGCCACAACACCAAGAGCAACACAAATGAGGATGAGGCTTCAAATCACTCATTCCCAGAGCTGACTCACTCACAGGGCTCCTGCTCTGCTCCAGTCTCACACAGCCACAGGAGAAGACAAAACCCATCCTCCATAATTGCATCTACTAATCACATATGCAGGCAACAGATCCAGAAAGCAGAAAGCTGCCTTTGGTGCACAGGGGATGCAAGGAGCAGCACAGCTTGTTCAGCTCTCACCCAACTAGGTGCATCTGCTGTGTAAAAGTTAGTTGTTGCATTTATGGTCTGGATTAACTCATGAGCAGGTGTGAGATCACCAACCTCTGCAGGTATTATCTGTAGCATCTTCCTCTAGGGTGCTGATCCATTTCATACACTTCCCTCTGATGAGAGACTGATTTGACAGCAGCCCTTCTAAAACTGTTCTCATTTTTTATTTAATTTTAATCCATTTATGAAACAAGCACCTGCTCACCTAGAGCTAGAAGATGCCCAGCAGGGAGAGATGCATTGCCTGCAATCACCAGGATAACCTACAGACAAAGATACACTGCTAACTGTGCAAGAAGAGGGAAAAGCCGTGGCTTCTGCTGCCTCCTGCCCAGCCAAGAGAGCTGGCGAGGTATGCAGCAGGGATCAGGCCACAGAAAAACTCTCTACGTACTTGTTTATCCCAAAACTGATTCAGATTTGTCCTGCAGCATTCCTGGGTTAACACCTTGCCAGATGAGCCTCAGAGTCTGTGTCTTTGCAGGGCTTCAGGGATGAACTATCATTTAATTTGTAAAAGATTAATGAAAAGAAGTCAACATTCCAGATGTGCAAATACTTTCCCTTGTCCCCTGCATGTCTGCCATGTGAACATGGTTACCGACCTAACAAAACACTAACAAAACTGGTTAGAGGCTTACAAAACTTAAGGTAACTTTGGATGAAGCAAAACCAGACTAGACACCAAATGACTTAACATGTTTGATACGTATACATTAAAAAAATACACACATTGACTAGTTAAAACACTTGAATCATGATTTTTCTTTAAAAATCATATGTACCCCAATCCAGTACAGTGCTGCAACTGAAAAACATCCCTGGCAACATGAAACACACACAGGGGCTCTCTCTAACAACTTTGCAATGCTCTAATGCTTAGAATTATAGAAAAGTTCAATGCCTACAATTATAGATAAATTCAAGAGATAAAATCTAGACAAAAGAGTATTCTAAACTAAACATGTCCACAGCACGTTCTTCCACCCCAGTGTTATACATGGCTTTTTCAACCCATTAAATTAGTATTTCACATAGCTTGTCTTCAAAGCAACTGCCTGTAGCACAGTGCATCTGCCAGTACTTGATAGTGTGTGAAAGCAGCAGCTTAGGCTGAATTTTATCTCAAACTCAACTCTCTTCTGAAGGAGCAGCTGACACGAGGAAGGCTTACCGTCAGTATCTAGGAGACATTTTGACTTTGGAAACCATTTTCTCTCTGCCAGACACTTGGTTCCAGCTGGCTGAGACACAACTTGATTCTACTGTCTTGCAGCCAGGGCAGAGGTGTGCCAAGCTGGATGGTCCCTGTGCTGGGGTCCTGACCCACAGGACCCATACACATACCTCACAGCTATTCTGTACCTTCTCCCGCTTCTTGATCAAAGCATCCCTGCTATACCCACTTCCATGGGTATAAGAGCCCCATAAGAAACATGTGTTTTCTCTTGTGCAGATGCTCAAGTTGTATTTGGACTGTATCTGCTTTTGCAACACGATCAATGGCTATAGTCTCCCAAACACTCAAATCTATACCCCTGTCTGGGCATACCTCAGGTGCCTTCTGCCATTGCAATTGGGTGTCCTTCCTTAGAAAACCAGGGTGTAGGGTGAAACAGAAAGCAGTTGGTGTCTTATTGCATCTCACCCATTTAAGCCAAAGTACAGCTGGAGCACACACCCAGGCCTGAGAAGTACCCTGGATCCCGCAACTTAGACACAGGAGCTTAAGGAAATCCCATCCCCTCAGCAATTTTTCACATTTCCCTACCTGTGTTTCTTTAGGTACAGTCCCTGTGCTCTGAATTACACAGGGTCCTCATCTGGAAGTTCTGAGCTCTTCTGAGCTTCTGGCTTCCTGACTCCCAGCAGGTCCACCACCATTACACTGACTGTCCTTGATATTAAACCACCTTCTCTCTCCTGCCCAAAGCTTGCTGGGTTTTGCATGTGCAGCTCCACGTCAGTGTCTGTTGCTCTCTACCAAAACCTCACTTTCTGTCCTGCTTTAGCCAGCTTTCCAAACCTCATTCTCTCCACTGAACAAGCTGGTTTTCCTCCATGACAGCAAACACATCCCCATTTAAACTTATGGATGCCCCTCATCCTGGAGTGCGCAGGTCTGAGCTATGGCTGCTGTCACAGGTGGATTTGATACACCCCATTCCACAACCCCACAGTTGCAAACTGCACCCAGGACTCCAGAGGCACCTATGAAGCAGGTCCCCACAGCCATCACAGATCCTCAACACCCTATTATTAACCCATACAAATTTGCCACTTGGCAACTCCTTGGTCCTTGGCAGTTTGGTTCTTTGCAGCGCTGTCAGATGAGTACCAGTGTACTGAACAGCTGATTCCAGCCAAGACCAAGTGTATTGCAGATCCTCAGGACAGCTAAGATTTGTGTTCACACTGTTAGAAATGGCCACTGATTTAAGGCTTGCATTTCTACATGTCCACAAAGAATGCCTGATGGATTTTTACCTCTTTGCAGTCTAGTACTCCACAACTGAAAAATTATCAGAGCTCAGGATAGATAATTTGCATAAGTTAAACCAACAATTATGATGATGATAGCCACAGCTTAAAACTCCTTAACTTCACTGACATTACTGGGGACCTCAATGGAGCGAAGATAGTGGCACTCGGCCAGCAGAAAGGAGAGCAACATTACCACGCAGAGATCAAAAGAGTTATTAACCCAGAGTTCTTACACTATTGACTGCAGACAGTAATTTCTGTTATTTTAAAGCCCCACTGCACCTTACTGGTGAACAGAGCTCAGTGTTTGCTCAGAGCATCCTCTCTGTACACGCAGCAGGGGAATGAAAACGGTATTACAATGTAGGAGTCCACATCCACCTCTTTGGAGAGTCAGGCACGTGGCTTTATTTGCCACAGGACACATCTGAAACTCAATCAACCTCACGCTCTGGAAGCACTCAGAAACAATCCAATTTCTTGCTCCAGGTTCTGCTCTCCTGCCTACACTGGCTGCCTGCTCTGCACACCAAAATACAACCAGGATATCATTATTGTCTCAGCATCCACTTCATCATCTAGAACTCAGTCCAGACACACTGGTGGGGCAGCAGGCAGAAGAGCTGTGGAAGATGAGAAGAGTTTTCTCACCTAATGTCCAGAAGGCAGGCAGCAAAGAAGAACAAAAGGAACATGGCAGAAAAGGAAATATTCTATAAGTAAACGCATTTTTCCTCAAAAGCAGAGCTATTTTCCAAGACCAGACATGGGAAATGTTGGAACCCAGAGGTACCTTTACCATTGGCCAGATGTGACTAGCTGTTTCCACATCACCGTGGCTTTCAGCATAAGCACTCCTTCAAAATTCTTTTTATGCTCCCTTAATATGACCCTAACGTAGTAACTTACATGTACACCTCAAGAATTTCTTCTGTTTGTAGATTTAAGCTCTCATTAGGCTCGTTTCCCTTTTCAGAAGAAAATGTCAAGTTTCTTTTAAGCTTGGCCATTTACCAACTACTCTCCTTTTCTGTAGGATGACTATCCTCTTAACGATGTGGTTCTCAGCTCCAGACAAAATGGATGATGTGCCTGTTGGAAATAGGATTGTTTACTTTGTCAGTGCTCACGGGATCAATTTTTTTCTTTTTTCTTGCCATCTCCTATAGAGAACATCTTGCCAAGTGCAGTATTCATCTCCCTGAATGAGCTATCAAAATCTACTTTTTGACAGAAATCATACTGCAACCCAAACTGGTCAGAATCTCTCTCAATTTCAGGAGCATGCATGGGAGTGAATACAAAATCTTGCCTGGCACAATTTCAGCATTTCTTCTGCCATTTCTCTTTCATGGCATTTATTGAGAAAATTATACAGTTGTAGTTTTAATGCACAAACATTCAAAGCAGCACACGTTCTTCCTTGCTGATTGCTCATACGTGTCTGAATACACACTCATAGGCACAGAATGCAGGAGCAGTGCTGCAATGTCCCCACTGCACTGAACATTACCCCAAGCAGCTTTACTAACGAGACTAACTCAAGCAGGCAAAATCCATTAATAAGCTGCTGGAGAATGAGGTCTTAATTGTAGATTTATTTAATTCAGAGACAAGTACTTGTATTGTATTAAGAGCAGCCTATTAACATTCATGTGTGAGCATTCAATAAGCATGAATAAATAGAAAAATGAATTTGCACTGTAAGGGCTGAAGCAGAAGCATTCACTTAAGCCATCATCCTGCTCAGAGCAAGAGGGGCCAGACACCAGGGAATAAAACGCTGTTGTGCAGGGTCCTCGTACTCCAGCATGTCTCGCTATCAATCACTGCTGAAGCAACAGCGCCGAGACTTCCCAAAGCTCCCATTATTGTCTTATCGCTCCCCAGCAATGGAACCAAAGATGAAGCAAATAAATCATCAGGAAAATTTCAAGAACAAGATTTAAATAAATACATCTGTTGGAGGAGACAATTTTCTGCTTGACACCCCTGCACGATGCTGATGACAATCCCGGGTTAATCACACAGATGATGAATTTATTCTTACGTCAATCCCTCTAGAAACAACAACGTTACAGGTGTAGCAGCTAGCGGGCTGATCTGCCCATCTATTCCTGCTGGCATCTGTATATCTTGGGATGAGCCCCTTAGACAAAGAAGCATGCCGGCATTTTGAGGGATGCAACCATGACAGTCAATGTTAAAATACGCCTCAGTTACCAACTTTCATTATATGCTGCTCAGAAGATTCACTTACAGGTTCAGTCTCTGATACTGTGTGTACTGTGAAAAACATCCCTCGTTTATAAGTGAGACAGAATGGACAGTGTTTCTCTGCCACTCTCCATCCACTCTCTCGGATTTCCTCCCTACTCTCACAGCTGCTGCACTGCCCTCCCCTCCCAGCACCTTCTCCAGCACCAGTGCCCTTCCTTTCCTGTTCAACCCTCTTTCTTACCTACTTTTCCTTACCAATGTCCCTCTTTTTAAAGCTTAGTCTCGTTTTATGACCACTGCCAACACTCTGAGACCAGAAATGTCTTTGTGAAGAGGGCAGAAATTGCTGCATCCATTCTGACAGGCTTCTATACGTGTTTCACGAGCTACTTCACCCTCATTTAAACAGAATCCCGTTTACAGCATGACACATGGTGCCAACGACCCCTCAAAACGATTAGCTCACTGTGTATAAATCAGTACAGATTGGACACACTGTCCAGCAGAAGGGATGCCTTCCCCCAAGCGTTGCCCTTCACTGCTTTATACAGCTTGGCACAAGAGGGACACCAGGAGCGTAAGCCACTCCATTGCAAACGCCCCGGTTTTCCTATCGATGAGAAGAGGGAGCACATTTCATCATCATGAACAAATTCCCCCTTCTCATCTCCATAGGCTCACGCTTCCCATGGACTGGAAACCTGGTACCAGTCGCACCGCAGCCCTTCGGCAGGGTCAGGG
The DNA here is from genome assembly GCF_033783945.1 of Neopsephotus bourkii. Classification (NCBI taxonomy): domain Eukaryota; kingdom Metazoa; phylum Chordata; class Aves; order Psittaciformes; family Psittacidae; genus Neopsephotus; species Neopsephotus bourkii. Next base: position 8,442,935 of record NW_026902137.1, read on the forward strand.
CACTACCGACACACTGCACAAACCCCCCCGCTCCCGCCCAGCCCCATGGCCCCACCGCTCCCACAGCGTCCGAGGGCTGGACACGCGTGTGCTGGAGACCGGCCCCGCGTCCTACCCCCGGCCCCACCGGCACCCCTCTCCCACAGCTGCCATAGGCGTCCCCCCCGCCCCACACCCCCCCTCCCACCGCCACTCGGCCCCCCAGCCCCGCTTCAACCCCCGTACCCGCGTCCTCCTCGTCGAAGCTGTTCATGCAGGGGAAGTAGATGGCCAGGGCCTCGAAGGAGGCGGACAGGCTGAGGCGGCTCTGCGACCGCTCCATGAAGAGCCCGGGTCCGGGAGCGCCGCCGGGGGTCTCGCCGGCCGCCGGCGGCGGCTTGGCCAGCTTCGCCGCCCCATTCTTCACTCGGAGCACGGCCCGCGGCGTCTTGGCTGCGGCGGTGGCCGCGGTGAGGCGGCGGGGCGAGAGGAGGCGAGGCGGGAGCGCGGAGCGGCGCGGTGCTGAGAGGAGATGAGAGAAGCCACCTGCTGCCGCCCGGCGCTCTGGGCGCCGCCCCGCCCCTCCCCACCGCCCCGCCCCTCCCCGCGCCGCGCCCGCCAGCGCCGCCGCCAATCACCGCCCGCAAGGGAGGGACGGGCAGGGGCTCCTCAGCCCCGCGGCCATCTTCGCGCCTGGTGTTGGGGGCAGTACGGGCTTTCCACCGGGCTGTACGGGCCCGGCGTTGCCTCACACACACCGTCCTGGCCCTGTGTGTACCCCAGGAATACTCTTGTTGAGACTTTTAGGAGGTTTCTCCCAAAAGAGGGAAGATAAGCGATGCGTTTCAGGAGCACCCCAGCCCGCAGACAGCTTCCTGAGGGCAGCTGCTCCGCTGAGGTGGATGCAGGGTAAAGGCTTCTTAGGTGCCTGCAGGCTGAGACGGATGGAGAGAGCATAGAATGGTTTGGGTCGGAAAGGACCTTAAAATAGTCCAGTCCCACGGGCAGGGACCCCTTCCACTAGAGCACCGTGCTCCAAGCCCCTGTGTCCAACCTGGCCTCGAACACTGCCAGGGATGGGGCAGCCACAGCTTCTCTGGGCACCCTGTGCCAGCGCCGCAGCACCCTCACAGTGAGATTCTCACCTCTGAAGGGACGTTTCAGTCATCACCGGTATCCAGAGGTCTTCTGTGTCCCCAGAAGAGGCTGTTCCCAACCAGGCCACGATAGCATTTAATTCTGTGCATTGAACTTTTTCCCCTTTCCTCCATCCACATCCCAGGGGCTGTTGCTATCACTGCCCACCAGCAGAGGCGTCTTCTTTCCCCAGTACCTCTCTTCAGGCACCAAAAAACCTGCCAAAACCAACCAACCCCTCGGAACACTACAGACCGTGGAAGCATACGGGCTCTTCCTCGGTGATTGATAGGAAGGCTGCTGCTGGCTTGGCTGAGCATTTAAACCGGTTCTGCAGCACACCGTTAGGTAGGTGCTGGTGGGAAGTTTTTCTGTGAAAGAAGAGAGCGAATTTTAGATCCTTTCCAAAAGCCAGTTCCATGTATGTCTTTTCTGACAAGCCTTATGGAGAACTGCTGGCTCAAAAGCACCAGCTGTCCACAGGTGCTGAGTATAGACATCACAGTATCACCCATTTCCACTTTGGGAAAGGAAACCAGCATATCCTCATTTATTCAGTGCAACAAATCCTGGGATGGGATCAAACAGAGCATGTTTTCTGACAGCAGCTTGATCTCCCAAGCATGCCTGCTGTCCTCTCAGAGCACAAAGGAACACGTTTGTCATGAACTTGGTCTGTTGACCCATCACGATTCCCAAATGCCATCCCATTGAACGCATGAAGTGACAGGTCTGTTTGTGCTATTCCAAGAATGCAGATTAGAGCCCAACATCTCTCTAAGGAGAATTGTAGCTTAAACTACTGCACACCGAGTGCTGCAGTGCAACAGCCTGAAGTGAAAAAGTGCTTTCCTCCTGCAGCACTGGAGCCCAGCAACAACTGGGAGATGACTGGACTGGGCATCCCAGAGTCAGTCAATCCCAGCACTCAGCTCATCCCCACTAGAGCTCTAGTAGAGCTAGAGACCTCATACCTAAAAATACTGCTGCTGGGTTTATTTCACAGCAAGCAGCATAAGAATTAGAGCCCATAAGATTACCTGTACTCTTCTCTCAAACACTTAAAGAAACAGTCCAGTAAGAGTTCTCTGTCTGCTGAAAATCCTTCCAGAGCTGTAGAGTGTTTGTGGTTTCCAGTGTGAGGAAGCAGTGAGAGCAGGGCTGCTCTCACAGAAGGGGAGCCAGAAGCAGCCCTACACCACAGGACATGACCAGGGGGGTGGTGGCAATAGGTCCTATCAACACAGCAGCTCCAAGGTCAACCAGGAAAAACCCAATGCCAGTTCAGGAACAGATCTGAGACAGGCTCACTTACAACATGACCCAAGCCAGAACTGAAGGTTGCTGGGGTTGGAGGTTAAATAGAGCTCCTGGCAGAGGGAGTGAATGTGAGCCCCAGATGAGGCTTGTCAGGGCAATTAAAGCTGATTAGTGCACTCCCAGCCCTGACATCTAGAGTCTTCATTATTGGTGATGCATCCAGAGGTAATCTGAATATCAGATGCCAGGCTGAGCTTGCAGGGCTTCCTAATAGAAAATACATTTTTTAATTCAGAAACTAATCAAAATTTGCTCTGGAGTTAGTGAGTTACATGAATTCCTCATCAGAGCCAGACTGGGGAGGCAGTAAAGCAGAAGGAACAGAATGAACTTACTACAGACAATGATGACTCCAGGTCTGAGTTTTGAAAGGCAGGGATATCAGTGAGGAATGTATTACCATATGTTTAAAAAAAGATTTCAATAGCACCAATCAAGGCATTAGCAGCAACAGGGACAAATCCAAGTGCACTAAAGCTGTTAAGACAGCTCCTGTCTAGCAGTCCTGGCAGCACATTTGATCCAAGGAGCAAGAGGCATCTGTGAATCAAAATCTGCTTCCAGGTTCCTAGGCAGAGGAGGTACCTAGAAGTGCTGGGAGCTGCTTTCTGTTCATTGAAAGCGTGCAAGGAAAAATTTAAACGGGGAATAGAAATTTAGTCTCAATTTTATGCTGTGATCATCTAAACATAAAATCACAGACATCTCTTGTTTCACTACCTCTTGAAAGCGTAGTGATGGCAGAGGTACCAGTGCCTAATGGACAACACAGGCCTGTGGTTGGGATATTTGATCTCTACCCTGTCTTTTCTGTACTTCACTTTCTTTGCTAGTGTGCTGGGACCCTTCTGCTCTGAGCACTTCAAGATCTACCTATGAGGTGCTGAGTGGGACCATCACCGTGACCCACTGCACCTTTATCTGCCAGCTTCCTCTCCCTCTGCAGGCACACCTTCTCAGCACCACTTGGTCACATCTTCTCAATCCTCCTGTTGTGCATTTTGATCCAAGCTGTCTCACACCTCCCTCTTTACCATACCTGTGGGACTGCCCATGCTCAGGTCCTTTCCTGAACCTTTCTGTTTCAGGGGGCCTTGGGCTGAGTGCCCTCAGCCTCATCCCTTAGCTTTGGTGTCATCTGCCTCTCATTTCCTGCTACATTTTGCTCCTCAGGACAGGGACCTGTCTAGCTCGTGTACTGCAGGGCTCTTTGACTACTGGTTGGGCCAAAACATCCTAAATCAAAACCATCTGCCTTGAAGTGAGACAAAATACATTGACAGCTGGAAATCAGATGGACAGTTAAAGGCGTAATGCCCTCCAGATGCCTGAAGGAAACAGTTTGTTTTGGCTGCCTGTTTAAGGGAAATAAGGATTTGCAGTGAAGCTGGAAACTGTTAGTCCATAAGTGTTCCTCTTCACCAATCATCATGGACAGAAAGATCCTTGGGAGAGACCTAGAGAAGTGAGGATAAACAAGGCGGAAGATTCCTGTGATGTTGTAAATAAGCTGAGAGTGCAACTGAGAACAAATAAACTCAAAGATTTACTGCCTCCAGAATAGCATGTTTGTGGCTGCTCTAGTGGAAGTGGTTAATTGATTGTTTCCCCAGTGAAGCAGGCTCTGAGTGATTGAACCATGGAAAGCTCTGATAGATTTTTCCTGCTGGCTCTTTCTCTTCCCGCTAGTCATGTAGCTTTTATTTTTGCCTTCAGTATTAGGTGTCTGGGTCAGCCTAGGAAGTTAGGTTTTATAGAGTGGAGTGAGAGGATATACTGCCCTCTCCCTCTTGTACTCCCCTACAGTTCTGTGTGTGCCTGTTTGGAAATAAACTCCCTGGTTTGTGTGTGTTGATCTCTCAGCCCCGCCTGCCTACTGCTTGCTCAAAAAAGAGTCCACGTGCTAGGAGCAAAAATGCAGAAGAGAAACAAATCCTGCTAGTGAAAACACATCTCGTGCATAAATCTACTCAGAGTAAATACAGCATCCCTGAGGGTAAGGAGAGTTGAGCTCCTCCCGTCTCACACCACCTCTCCTTCCCCAGGGCAAAGCTGATGCCAGAGCCAGGCAGTTCATAGCTGGTAGGTAGTACATGATGTTCTCCAGCTCAAATGCAAACCTCATCATCCCTGCTCTCCAGGGCTGTAACTGATTCCCTTACCTGACTCAAGTTCCTCTTGGTCTTTCTGGGCAGACTGGAGGGCAGGAGGTGAGATGTGCTGAGCATGGATACAGATAACCACTGTATAAACACCACAGAATGTCCTGGCATTGCCACCTCCAGTCTTGCAGCATTGCAGCAATGTATGGTGCTGAGAGATAATGATGCAATGTGCCTAACTACACCGAGTACCAGTTTCACTGGGCTTGGCTGTATAACTTGTATAACAATAGGTATTTTAATTTATTTTCTTGTTATTTATGTTGAGGGAATATTGCAAACTGATGCTAAACAGTGAGTAAAAGGCTCTCTCTTCCCCAAGTGCTCACTAAATACTCAAGACAAAGAGCAGAAAGCAATTTAATTCTTCTCATACAAGTTCAGGCTACAAAGCATGGGAGTTTTACTTGGCTTGCCCAAGACCACATAAGGAAAGTCTTTGTCGGAGCCAAGAATTGAATGCAGATTTCCTGCCTTAATCTCAAGACTACTGTCTGCTTTTCACTAATGCAAGCAATGTTCTAACCTTAGCAAAATTGCATTGTAAGCCAGAGAGGCTATTATAGCATCCTTTGCTGGCTGGGATCCAGGCAAGCCAGGAGTGCTCTGGTTTGTTGATATCCCAACAATATACATGTCCTGCTGTGGCATAGCAAGCGCTGTCCTAAAGAGCCAGAACACGACGCTGTGTACATGGTGGCATTCAAAATATGCTGCACTTATTTAAACCCAAATCCCATCTAGAAGCAGATTTGTGTTCAGTCTTGCAGTTCTTTCACTCTTTTCTCCTAATATCCTGTTGACTTAAAGTCACATCTCTCTTGCTATCAAAACCAAGCCCACAAAGGTGCTAAACCACTAGTGAGACAGAGCCAAGAGGATGAGTAATGTGATGCTGTCATTGTTAGGTCCCTTGCTAGCCTTCCTTCTCACATTTGTCTAAGCCTGCCTTTTCCCAAGGGTTAAGAAAACTTGAGGCTACACAGTACATGCTGTACTCTGTTTTTACTGCTGGTACCTACTAAACCTGGACAGGTTCAGCCCATTCAGTTGCTTCTAACCCCTGGGAGCAGGAGTGTGGGAATGGGTTGGGCACTGCCATGGGGTATAACTCAGCAGACTATCCTCTGCTTCACTGTGCCTTCCCAAATGTTGGGGCTTGTGTTGCTTGGTGTTTTTTTTTCCAGTTCAGTCAGGCAAGATGGTAAATGGATGCTAAATCAGGCTGATTCTTTTCCAGTGACTAAAATATGGACCCAGACTGATGAAGTGCAGTGTAGTAGTAATTTGCAGACACATGTTGTCCCAGTATTCAGCCACAAGCAAGAAGGAAGAGGAGACACCTGCATGTAGAAAATGCTGTTAAGAGCAGGTTCTTGCTTAACCACTTCCCTGATTTATCATAAACACATCACCTCCCTAGGGGCCATGATATTCTCCAGCTCTCCAGACTTGGAAATGTTAGGCACACTGAGGGAGAGTTTGAAACACCTGGGAAAAAGAGGATAGAAGAACAACAGCAAGAAAGAAGCCAAAACCACTGAACTTCAGGAAGCACAGAAGAGAAGGAAAGGACTGGAGACTTTAACCAGTCCAAAGAAGTTTTGCAGCCACAGGGAAGTTCAAGACAGCCAGAGAAATGGACTTAGGGCAGGAACAAAAATAAGACACTAAGGAGGAGCTCATCTAGCTCCCCTATAAAGCTTAATGAGAGAAAAGCCCACCTGGAAACTCAATCAATAGTTATAAGCATCTGGATATTAAAGCAGCAGGTTGATTGGCCACAAGGGGTACAGTGCTGCAGCGCAGGTGGTTGTCAGTCCTGCATGGGTGTGAAAACAACGAGGCTGCTTCTGAAAACCTGGACCACAGTGTCTTCATTCTACACAGCATTCTGTGGAGTGGAGATTTTGTGGAAAATATCCTGAAGGTTTGAGTGAAAAGCGTTAGCAGATTGTGGCAGAATGAAAGCATGGAATTGTGCAGACAACCCACTTCCTTCAGTCCTTTCATTCATACCCGCTTATGGTGTTGGCATTGTCACAAGTGGAGGCAATGCTGGGAATGACAGGTGGAATTTAGTGCATTTGAATTTTAATCAGCAATTATTGTAAAACACAATAATGCTTCAACTAGTGGGTAATTTAACTCCAATTCCAAAAATATAGACGCATCCACTCTAGCTGTAAATTTCCAGCCTCTTTCCTCCAAGCAAACCAGCATATAGAAATGTATGAATGATAACCAAGCAAAGTAATGATGGCTGGAGAATTAAGATGTTTTAGAACTATCCAGCCAAATTACATAGCAGTAGTATGGCACCTGTCCCAAGCCATACTTAGAAAGATTCAAGCTTACTTCTCTCATTGACATTAAAGGGACTATGTGTCCACCTGATTCCCCCTGCATACACACAGTGTGTGTGAAAGGAGAGCAGATGTTTAAATACTGTTGTAACGTTAACATTCAGTGCCAGGGCTGGCAAGTTGTGCTTACCTGTGTGACTAGATCATTTCCTGGAAGGAATACAGAAAATACACATCTCATCTTTCTGATATTAGCTTCCGAGTTTGAAAATACAAATCTAGCTTTTTAAGTAAGGATGTGTTTGTGAGCTGCCTCAACGTGCTGTAGTTCAGTGGCCCTCAGTGCAGAATACCTCCAGCCATCCCTGGGAAGCATCCCATAGCAGGGATAACCCCATGCCCTGGGCAGCCCCAGTGCCCCAGGCCAGCTTTGTGGGGCTTGAGTAGCTCATCCCCTCGTCAGGAGGTCAAGAAACCCAGCTCATCCAGTTCTAACCCCTGCCGCGGGCATGCAGCCCTTCCACTAGAGCAGGTTGCTCCAAGCCCCTGTGTCCAACCTGGCCTTGAACACTGCCAGGGATGGAGCAGCCACAGCTTCTCTGGGCACCCTGTGCCAGCACCTCACCAGCCTCATAGTAAAGAATTTCTTCCTAATAATCTAATTCTCTCTGTCAGGTTAAAGCCATTCCCCCTTGTCTTGTCCCTACAGGCCCTTGTCCAAAGCTCCTCTCCAGCTTTCTCCTAGCCCCTTTAGGCACTGGGAGCTGCTCTAAGGTTTCCCAGAACCTTCTCCAGGCAGAACAAGGGCATGTAAACTCTGTGCTGCAGCAACTAGCGTACTGCTGGTCCTGGAGCTAACTGTGAGCTGATTTTGTTCAGGTTTTCCTGCAGTCTGTGACATAAACCCTGCCTTAGAGCAGACACTCTCAGCAGCCCAGTGAATGGGAATTTAATTTAGATTTAAAGTTAGGATTTAGGTCTTTCAGTTGCCAGAATAAATACTCATGTGGATGAAATGTTCCTCACAGGAGCATGCCTCATCTTGACATTTCTGCTCCCTCCACAGAAGTGGCACATTGGGATCATCCATGCTGCTGAAGTCCGTGGTTTTGGGACTACTGTCCCCTTTGCACACATGCTCTCAGCCTGGGAGGCAACAGGTTTGTGAAATATCTTTTTTAAATGAGTCTGCTGAGTCTGTAATAAGAACAGGACAGAAATAATCCAGTGCGCGGCTTCCTGCAGATGGGCTTTAGTACTTGTAAAAATTGTAGCAAATGGATTTGTCCTGGGCTTGGATAGACATTGACAGATATATAGATTGAGATGCAACATAGTGGCTGCAGCAAAATTGCTTCTTGGAGGGAGATGTCACTGCAAGCACTTGAGGATACTCCAGATGTGTTGCCATCTTGCACCTGCGCTGAGGCTGGTCTCAGCCAAAAGAGCTTTTGTGGCCTAGTGTGGGGCAAGACCTTAGAAACCAGTGGAGAAAGGGGAAAATGCTTTTTTTCATCTCAAAAGCCATCAACAGTTTGGTAAAACACATTTATATTTTTATAGTTCTGCCCCAAAGGCTGCATTTACCCTTTTCCTTGTGTTTTTGCTCTGCCTTTTCTCTCCGTCTTTCCTCCAGGCTGCGATAACCATGTTCCAAAATGAGAGGAAGATTTGCTTGTCTGCAGTTACCAGGGGGGCTAAATTTGTTATACATTATGCACATTTTTTCACGATGCAGCATTTTTTGCTGAACTTGAGAGGAATAATGTTACATAAGGAGCCCCAACAGATTGTTTATAGAAGACTATCCAAGACAAATAATTTGAAGCTGTGACTCAAACTGTGTAACTACAAACTGAAGGCAAGACCAGTTATGATCAACCAAGTGATAGCACAAGTTTTACCATAATACCCTAAAACACTGCATCAACTTGAAAATAAACAGAGATCTCAATAACCTGCTGTGTTCTTCACAGCAAGCTCACATTTAGCTTCCCAACTCTCATCTTTCTGCTGACGTAACCCATCTTAAAGCCAAAAATAATGTGCATCACCTTTGAAAATGCCTTATTTATATATGCCATCAATGGACTGCCCTTTCAAGTGTTGTAACTCCTCTCTTAATTCTCTAAATATAGAAAACTCTAGGAGGAAATGTAAGGGATTTTGTACTGGGAAGAATATATATCTTCTGAAAGTTTAAATTAAAGGAGAACATGATAAAATTCACTACAAGCATATCTTGGAAATATATTTTTACATGGATTGCTTTAGTAGTCTCAGAGCCATTATATTTCTTATCATCTGTCTATGAAGATAGATTGGCTCTGGTACTACCAGTAAAAACACAGATAATGTTTTCATGTTTTTACAGACACTATATTTAACACTAAATGCCTGGATATATCACTGCATTTCTTATCTCACCAGTCTTATTTTTATTCCCCTCTTCAAATTTAATTTCAACTTTTTTTTTACATTTGCAAACTCATCAAATCCTTCATCTTTGTCAGTCTTTTTTGAGGGCATCGTTGTCAACATTCCCAATGCAATTCAGGCTTGGTTCCACACTTTTTGCCACAGAGAACTCTTCAGATTGCTTCCAATCTTCAAAATTTAGTTCCACTCATTCAAATACTCAGTGAAAGTGCTGTAAAAACAGTTTACCATGTTTTTTCTTGCTGCCAAAAAGACTCCCTCACTTTCAAGTTCAACTATTAAAGTGTTTATTATTATTGCCTGAAAATGTGCCTTTTTTGTACTTCAGTTTTTACCATTAAAGGCTTGGTGTTCCTTTTTTCACAAAGGTTCAGTGTTCAGTTTTCTTGACTCTAGTAGAAAACAAACCATCTTCAGTTGGCTTTTGACAAAATGGAGTTGCAGCAGTGATTCAGGACTGCTGAAAAACTGCTTTAATAAAATAGGACACTTGTCATATGAAAGAAAATATGGTTTGAATGCGTCTTAGAGGTCAATAAATCTGTTGCTGGCTGGCTGTAGAGATAACTACCTTGTCTTACAAGGTCCAAGACTTGCTTTTAGTTTATTTCAATAAAATTGTGAAGGATGTAGAAATACGGGAAGGAGGTATTCACCACTGACTATGCACCAGCACATGTTGTACCAGCTTTTCTCTGGATCCCTTGTGGGCTGGGTGCCAGGATAATCCCCATCCTGGGGGCTGAGGTTTAGGGTTTTTTTAGTTTTGTAAACACCATGTTCGCTTTTATCCCTCCTGCCTGTCTAAAATTGACATCAGTAAAGGTGGCAGGAATTTTGTTTCTCCAGCAGTGTCTGCCCAAGGTGCTAGTAGACTCCTCAGCATCGGTACCAGTTCACTGTGGGGATCCAGTGGCTCGAGTCCATTTTCAGTTTTTTCTTGGTTTTGCTCTTCAGGACAAAATACACTCAATGCTGGAGCCCTGGATGGACACTGGAGGAGATGCTGCCCCTATACAGACTTCCCTTAGTCCCTAGCTTATTGCTCTGCAGGCATCTGCCCAGCTTGCCTGTGCCAGGACCTCTACTCCCTATCACAGCCAAGAGTTACAGTGGCCATACACATCCAAGTATTTGAAGGAAATGTGAAATACTGAGATATGAATAGATTAGATGTCTGGGCAGCTGAAGGCCAGGCTTAAGTTCAGAGCCCTGAATTCCCTGAAAACTCTCCTATAATGAACTTTGCCATAGAAACCAGTGCACCCTGTGAGGTGTACCCCAGCCCCGTGGGGTTTGCTCCCACTGCCTGGCTGCTGGGGGAGCTGCAGGGTGCTCAGTTGCAGCACTCAGCTCTCTGGTCCCCACCTTGATGGGATGGGGCCTTGGCACAGGTAGTGCAGGAGCAGTCCTGTCCCAGGTACATGCTGTGGGTGTTACATGCACTGATGGAAGAGCCCACCTGGTTCTTCCACACACAGGAGACAGAGGCAGGGAACAGCTCTTAAGACACCTGCTCTCATCATCTCACAAGGCCCCTTTGTCCCTCTTCAGTGCACGACTTTATTGGGGAGGTTAGTCCTTGATGAGAGGAAGAGCATCTCCTTATGGATAGCGGGGTTGGTTTTCCCAGCTGTTAGCTAGACCTGTGCCACCTCCCTGCTCTTCTGTGGCCCTCCAGGCATGCACAGGGAGCCAGAGGCAAGCAGTGCTATACCAGCACTGTACTGGGTGGGATGCCTGGCATGGCACTGTCCTTCCTTAGCTGCCCATCAGAGAAAAATATGGAAACTGCATCCATCTCCAAAAGACTTTGATATTTAGTTTTCTTTCTGTTTGATTTAGCTATTTTCTGAAACAATCTCAGCAGTGAAAAGCCTTTTTCAGAGTAAAACAGGAGGTTTTCTTTCGCCTGAAAAGGCTGAAACAAGATGTTTTGATGCTGCCAGATCTTTTTGTTTGTTTGTTTCGTTTCAAAACAACATTCCAGTGAAATGCAGTCAGTTTTGTGAAGGACTTTGATTTTGATGGGCTTGTGTATGATGGCTTAAATATTTTCCTGGCTATCTATCTCCACTTAGGAGAAGTGGGAAGGAAGGCAGACCAGATGTCACATAGTACGTTGCAAAACTGGCACCAATCTCACAAACAGCCTCAGGAAGTGAGGGAACATGGTGTGGGTGCATGTGGGGCTCAGGAAAGGACATGCTGAAGGAAGAGAGAGTCATGGAAACCTGTCTGATGACGGGTCCATGGAACCACTGGTGGCCTGGTTCTGGTGCTGACCTTCCAAGTGACCTCAAGCAAAGTAAGCTGTAAGAAGGAAATAATAGGGTGACCCCTCACATCACTGCATCTGCTGAGGATTTAGGCTTTTTAGGGTTGTGATACCCTTTTGCATTGTCATTTTGACCAGCAGCTTGAACAATACAGATCTCGTCTAGGTTTTGGGCTCTTTGCTTTGTGCAAAGCAAGCAAGAAGATTAATTGCCTGGACCTGTGAGTTTTTGTTAAGACAGGCTGTGGCAGAAGAATTTAAATGCATCCTGCAGACACAAAAAGAAATCCAGGCTTTGCAAAGTCAAAGAGAAGCAGTTTTGCCCTCCTGGGAACTACAAAATAGGTTGGGATGCCAAAAATAACCTGCTACTAGTTATAGATGCTCCAGCTCTTTTACCGAGATGTGAAAACCTGAGCTCAGTTTAATACAAGACACTTCTTTAGTGTCACTGTGACCTTCTGCAGATTTCCCACCCCAGCTCTAACTAAATTACAGCTGAGTCCATCCTGTCACTTCATTGCTTTATTCTGGCTCTTGAGCTGAGCTGGGCTAATGAATCTCAGTGAGATTCAACAGCTCCGTTTCATTTGCATGAAAACCTGGTTCCCAAGTGGCTGGTCCATGTTGTCAGGGAACAGAGTGGAATTTGGGTTCCTATTCTCAGAAACACACAGATGAAATGGGAGCTTCTCAGTGATGGTTTTGGGATTGCGGTTGCTGCTTCTATTGGTTTAGGGTTGGAGACCCAGCTGGCTTAGGAGGTTTAACATTTTCACACTTGCATCAGCAGAGCAGCAACCAACATCAAATTTCAGAGGGAAAGTATTTGGCCCTCTTAAGAGAGTTACAACCCAAGGATTTTCTTGAGGGAGATTATCTAAACCACAAATCAAGCTGGCAAATTCCTCCTCTAGAGACTACTGGACACAGTGAAAACAGAGGAGATCATCTGAACAGGGCCATAGAAGAGGGGGATGAGCACACACAGACCTTCCTGGAGATCATCTGAATAGGGATGTAGAAGAGGGGGATGAGCACACACAGACCTTCCTGTTCAGGTACAGAGAGCAGCCCCAAGTGCTCTCCATGGAAGTGGAGGAAGTTAGAGGCAGGAGGTGATGGCAGGGAGGGGTTGAGATGTGGAGGTTGGTCCTTCTCCTCGCCACCTTTCTTATTACAGCTATGACGTATTTCTTATGCTCTTTTCTAGTCTCAGGAGAACCAGACCCTGCTCTGTGTTTTGGAGAAGCCATGAGCTGGACAGGGACAAGATTTCAACTGGGGACAAGTGTCTTGGAGGAAAGATCAACAGTCTGATATTAAGGGTGGGATGCTCATGCCTCCTGCTCCCTCTGCCCTTGCTCCTGCAACACCTGAGCAGAGGTGTGAGGAAGGGCAGCCAAGGGGGTCACTGGAACAAAGAGAGATAAACAAAGGATAATCTTTCAGGCAATAACTCATCATTTAAAGCCAAAGCAGAGAAACAATTTCCCAGCTAGCACATCACTAAACAGATGGACTAAACCACTTTGGCAGCAATCAGGTGTACTGGGGCTCAGAAAACCCATCCAGCCACAGCCACAGGGCAGTTATCCCATGACTCAGGTGTTTCCAAGCCTGGATGGCTAAATCCCTCACTGTAGCCATTGCTTTTATTGATTTATTTATTTGCAGGAAGGGCCAGTGATGTCTCTGGAGGATGCCTGCAGTGGTACAGCCCATGCCTGAGGAACAGATGCTCTTCTGACAAATAATTTCCATTTGCAAGACTTCACATCAAGAGAGCAAACATGATCCATTTGCGCTGCCCTCACCCCAGCCTCCTCCTCTATCCTCGGCTCTGCCCTGGCCTTGCCACTGCCAGAGGTATGATATTATTTCTGTGTCAAAGCATGCAATAACTGGTTTAGTCTCCTGCTGATTTGCCTAGTTTCCTTCTGGCAGAGCCCTTAGTTCATCCAGGTCATGTCAAAGGTGGCACAGGAGCCAGCAAGAAAAGGGGAAGGCCCAGGAGGAGGTTGGTTAGTGCTGCAGTCTGGCACTTACACATTCATGAATTTTCTGAAGGAGAGAAGGGGCTGTGGCTCAGTTACTGGGGTACAGCAACTCCATAGCCATGTGGCATGAATGCATCTTTCCTTTCCTCCTCTACCCAGGAGTGACCCAGGCAGAGGGC